>NC_137827.1:47119535-47757035 GCF_963921795.1 Nannobrachium achirus | reverse complement strand
AACTGCACGCACACTCACTGGGTGCCAGAGCATAACCTCTGCCCCGACAGTACTCCTACAGGAAGTCAACTTATGTGATTTCTTTTTATATATACTGTGTATATATGTATATTAGTCATTCACATTTTACCAGGACACAAATCGGTACACATGACATTTTTGGTCATGTGATGAAAACTGATCTGTCTGATTTTGCATATTCTGTCGTGGTAGTCCAAGATTGACGTCTCTTTTACACACCTCGATGATCACTCGATACCAAACAATGCACGGCCACAACCAACACTCCTCACCTGGCGGGGACCTGTGCTCAGAAGAGCACTACTTCTAGTACTATACCTCTCTCTCATCCAGCATCATTCCAATAGCTCTCTGTCTCATGCAGCATTGCACGTTTCTTGTTTAGTTCACTGTTTGTATGGCTCAGCCTCTTACAACACCCCTACTTCATTCATGACATTACATACACTCGCATACACCGCCGATGAACTTGCTGGCACACCACCACAATATCCTCTATTGTTATTTCTTGTCTTAATTTAAATTCCTTGCGTTGGGTATATTCAGTTGCTGTGTCTCCCTTATTGCTACTGCCTCTCTGAGCCTGGTTGTAACAGCGCCTCTCACTTTGGCACGAAATCGTGGGCACTCAGCAGGGGAGCGGCGCGGGGGGAGAGACATCCAGCTTCTTGTGTGTGTACAGGGGTGTCACAAGGGGTAGGAAAGTGGGACTGAGTTACTGGGGCCCAAGGTGGAGGGGCCCTAATAACTTTATCTATTGAAAAATAGCAGATATACAGTGCGGCACCGAGTGCCGCGCTGCGAGCTTGTAGATCTGCTATTTTTGAAAAGTTGTGAAAATGTGTGAAAATCTTTGAATATATGTATTTTTTAAGCGAACATTTCTAACTCAAATGTTGCTTCTGGGGGGTCCCTGGAACTAAATATTTTGAGATCGGGGTCCGTGGCCAAATACATATCATCTTGGGGGTCCTTGACATAGGTTTCTTGCACACATTTTCACGATTTTTCAAAAATAGTAGATCTACAACTCGGCTGTGAGCTTGTATGTCTGCTATTTTTCAATAGTTAACATTCATGGGGGGCCCGCAGTGAATCCTTGTACCCAGGGCCCAGAATTTGGTGTGACGCCCCTTGTGTGTATATCTCTAAAGGGATTGTTTGGAAGGTCCGGGAGAGGTTTTGCGGGGTGTTTGTTTCCGCTCTGTGTATACTGTCTGTACACGAAAAAGGGGGGATAGTCGCAGCAAAGCCCCTGTTGTCCGTGTCTTTGAAGACAGCTTGCGCTGAATGGGATTTGTGAGGCTTGTCGATGTATAATGCCTTGTTTGTCAGCTTCTTCTTTTTTCTCCCCTTTTTTGTTTGTTTGTTGGTCTTTTACAGACGGTCCCAAAGCCCATCGCCCTAGAGCCTTGCTTTGGCGGCAAGGCGGCCGTGCTCTCCATCTTCGTGCGGTTACCCAGAGGCACCGGGGGCATCCCTCCCCCAGGACAGTCTGGTAAGACGCCTCACTACCTCTCCAGTCTCCCTGGCCCTTCTTCTCCCCCGCATTATTCTCCCTCTGTTTGATCTTTGGTATCCTTTATTTCTTTGCAAGTCACCATGCAAGTCTCGTCTTTTCTTCTTCCTTTTTTTTGCTCCCAACCACTCTATTAATGCTTTCTCTCTCTATCTGTATTCTGTTAAGTTTTAGATTCTTTCCGTTTATAGTGCCTCATTTAATTGAGCGCATTCTTTCTGTGTGGGTTTCTTCTCTCTCTCTCCCTCATGTCTTTTACATCCGTTTTCCTTCATCAGATGTTGGTGAGCATCTTCTCCTTGTTTGGCTTCTCGTCTCCTCTTTCTTCTTTCTCTCTGCTTCTTCCCTCCAGTATTCCCTTCATCTTCTGTTCTTCCTCCGTCTGTTTTTCCTTCTTTTTCTTTTCCAGTCTAGACTGTTAACGCATTAAAGATGCAATCTTTCAACATTTAGCTTGTTGTTCTTTTCTTATTTTTTCTTGTCTTGTCTGTGTTCCTCTGGGGTCTTTCTGGAGACGCGTTAAGAGACAGATTGAAGACTTTAGACTGAGACTAGTTTGTCATAGTTCTCTGCTCTCTGTCTCTTGTGCATAAAAATGTCTTAAGGGCGTATATATTAGGGTTTCAGTCTTAAATTCAGAGGTCTCTGAGGTCTTAAAAATTCTGCGTTAATTATGCACTTACTCCCTAATTATTCCTAACAGTCAGCAATGTGAAAGAATCAAGTCATGAGGCAAAAAACATAGCAAACGAGTCAACCGCAAAATATAGGATTTATTAGGGTACAAATGTCCTTGAAATGCAGGTCTTAATTGTGATCATGGATATTTGGGGAATGTTCCAGGTAAGGTTAAACCTTGTTGTGGGTAGATTTGTCATTTGTCGTGCTGATATGAAATCTGCTTTTTTTTTAAGGCACAAGCTGTCAAAAAACCTGCAACACTGCAGGGACTGGTTTACCAGCCTGGACCACTACCCTGTGGCCCAGGCCAACTACCTACTTTTTTATGCAACATTGGGAAATAGGCCAAGAAAATACTTGGTTTTAACCCATTCAGAATGGGTACACTATATTGTGTATCATTATTTTATGCTTTAACTATTGAAAAATAGCAGATATTCAAGCTCGCAGCGCGGCACCGAGTGCCGCACTGCGAGCTTGTAGATCTGCTATTTTTGAAAAATTGTGAAAATTAGAATTTTGACCAGATTCTATAAGTGTCTTTTGAATCCTAAGATTTTTTTTTTAACCTATGTTTCTATGTCAGCAATCTGGCCAGCCATCGTCAAAGAAAAGGTCCTTTTCACTTAACTGGAGCTCAGTTGGTCTGTTCTTGAGAGACTGCTATGTCAGTGGTTCTCAAACCTTTTCATGTGAAGGACCCCCAAAATGATATTTATTTGGCCACGGACCCCCATCTCAAAATATCTAGTTCCAGGGACCCCCTAGAAGCAAAATTTGAGTTACAAATGTTCGCTTTGAAAATACACATATTCAAAGATTTGCACACATTTTCACGACTTTTTCAAAAATAGCAGATCTACAAGCTCGCAGCGCGGCACTCGGTGCCGCGCTGTGAGCTTGTATATCTGCTGTTTTTCAATAGTTAAAGCAGTCAATAATCCTAGGCCTAAATGTGGGTTAATGAGCAACAATGCAATCTATCATCAATGAAACATTTACAGCCGTTGTCCTAAGCAAGCGTTCTGTATAGTATAGAGAGCCCTGGGTGATTTGCACAGATAAGGTGAGCGAGCTGTAGCCTACTTTTAAACATCTGAGTAGACTCTGTCCTACATTTCTATAGCATAACCGATTCATCCTAAAGTAACTGCCGCTATCTGAAACTAATTTTAAAACTTATTGTCTCCTTACCTCCATTTGCTATTTCCCAACCTCCCCATTTACATATAGGATGCGTTATTCTTTTGTCCATTCTCGTTTGAATTCATGATTCCACTTTTCAGTGCAATGTGGGGGTTGAATTGCAGTGTAGCACTTTATTTAGTTATCTTTATGAAGTAAAGCATCTGCTTCCAGTTTTTCATGACATGAATAATAATGAAAACATGGGATTCTTGCTAAACTTGCAGTACAATTAGGCTACATACTGTACTAGGCCTGGGACAAAATATCGATATTTCGATATACCGCGGTATTATCTCCCGCGATAATTATCGATATGTTGCCGGCAAATATCGAGTTTTCATAACACCAGGGATTTCCCATTTAACCTACTGTATGGTGTAGTGTTATGGTGCAATACCGTCAGCCGCCAGCACTGTTTGTAGTGGGGGCGCTAGCGAGATAAAGGACCGGCCGGTCGGCCGGATTATGCAACAGTGAGGAAGAGAGAAGACTGAGCTTTACGCTGTGGTTCTCTCACTCTGAGTTTGACGGTCAGAGAGAGAGGGTGAGAGGAGGAATGGAGAGCTGTCTTCAGTTTACAACAAGGTGAAGTTAATTTGAGCAACACATACAGCTCGGTCTGTGTTTAGTGGACACACACATAGGCTACTGTACACATGCAGCCACCATTACAATATACAAACACACACAATTACACACACACACACACCCACGTTAATATGAATGGAAGACACACACACACACACACACACACACACACACACACACACACACACAGAAACACAACCATGTTCCCCCTTTGCCTCGATCTCCCTCATGTTTTTGTATTTATTCATACATCCTCACCACTGATATGGATTTAATTTAATTTCATTTCATTGTATTATTATCAAAGCAATAAGAACATGAAACAAATTGGTTATACTTGCAAAGCACTGTCACTATTAAGAAATCATTTTCCTCCATGTAATTGGCACAATATAGCCTGTTTTAGAGAGGCTATTTTAAAGGTTCCAGGCACTATGCATGTACATTTTTTACATGTGTCAATATTATTTCATGTTTCTTGTCAATTACATTTTCACTACATGCTTTTTAGTTATGGATGTTTTAGTTAGGCATACCCATTGTTGTGCACAGACAAATTGTGGGCAGGTTACAAAGTTGCAGTGTTTGTTGTTTGAGGAGGCAAGATTCATCTACTTATTAGCCAATGTATAAATGAATCTTGTAAAATTAATGGAATAGATGTATAATTCCAGAGTTTGGCCTTTTATGGTAGTTTTTCATTTTCAGTTAGATATATTGTGATATATCGTTGGTGACATTTCTTGCAATATATCGAATATCGCAATATATCGAATACCGTGATAATATTGTTATCGTGAGCCTAATACCGTGATAGATATCGTATCGTGAGATGCCAATATCGTCCCACCCCTATACTGTACTGTAGGTAGCCTAGTTGTAATGTATTCTAATGCCATGAGTGTGCAATGAGTAGGAAGGCTCAGTTTCTGTTAGATCACGTTTCACTGTAAGGCAGGAATTGAAACCAGTTAAATCGGTGAAATTCTTTTAGATTTTTCTTTTTTCTTCTTTTTTGAAAATAGCAGATCTATACGCTCTCATGTCACATGACATGTGAGCATTTATGTACTGTAGAGCAGTGGTTCTAAACCTGTGGGTTGGGACCCCCAGGGGGGTTGATGATTAACTTGATGTGAAACATTGTTTTCTCCCTCAAAAGTAGATACACTAACATAAGGTTTAAGTGTATACTATAGAGGGTATCTACACATTTCTAAAGTGACAATTTAAGGCCTTTTTTAATACCTCTAAAATGACAAATTAAACATTAGCCAAACTGTCAAATATTAGAGGCAGAAATTGTGAAAATAGCCGATCTACATGCTCACAACGCCTCGCAACTGAGCATGTAGATCTGCTATTTTCACAATAGAACCGTATAAAACAAAATTTAAGTCCTCAACTCATAGTGCTCGTCAGGGTGGGGGGGGGGGGGTCCCCAGTTAAAATATGATTATTTTGGGGGTCGCGGCCTGAAAAGGTTGAGAACCACTGCTGTAGAGCAGCACATTTTAAAAAAATCCATAATTAAAATTGTTTATTTTATATAATCCGTTAAAGTGATTAGTTGGATTAATTGTTGCACCTCTAGTCAGTTTCTAAGATGAGGGCAAACATCAAACACGAGCGCCCCTAGCGATGTGCTATGTGTCATGTGAGGACGCGCTCAGAACACGGCGGCGTCCTGCAGGGTCTCGTGCATCAATCTATTCACTTTGTTCCATAAGTACACACTTCACAAGCTGCGCTTCGCAAACTTTTTCATGTCTGGGATCCGCATCTGAAGATATTTTGTGCCAGGGACCTCCAGAACAGAAGATTTGTGCTTAATAGGGGTGTAACGATACATTTTAATAGCGATTCGATACATATCACGATACATGGTTGACGATACGATACATGGACGATATTGGTTCATTCATGGCGATATGATACGATTCGGTTCAATGATTTAAAATCGATATAGTAACTATTTAGCAAAGACATTAAATCTGTGTGAAAGGTGTGGATAGTGCAGGTTTTTAAGGGAAACCTGTATTATTATGGATATAAATAAGTAAACACAGTGATTGGGTGCCAAATACATGGACATTGTATATTCACAAACCTGCACCTTGACATGAACCCAGAGATTACACACATTTATCGATAGACCAGTGTAGCTATATGGAAAGGAAAAGTACCGGTAATTAAACCCCTGCTTTACATTTTTTGTTCTTAAAAATGCTAAAAACAATGCCCAAGTAGGTAGTATCGATACAATCGATTCTTTGCACTGCCGATTCGATACGATATAAAATAAAACGATACGATTCGATTTTAGCTGTTTTCATTTCGATATACTTCGATTTTTTAAGTTAAAAACAATATTTCGATACAGTTACCATATCGTTACACCCCTAGTGTTTAAGGACCCCCCCAAGGACCCCTGGTACTCAACCTCATTTTGAGAAGACATTCACCTGCAGAAATATCCAGTATACAATGTACAGTGTACTGTACAGTACATACTGTACACTGTTTGCACAATCACACTTAAAGGAGTTCACCCCCAAAATGACTTTTTTTTACTATTGATTACTCACGCCATGGAGACTTGAGTTCAATAATATTTTTGTTTTTTGGTCGCATTCCAAAGCCAATAATTTGATTACAATGAATTCACCTCCATTGATTCCGGATGGGGTCCCCAATCCCCATCCGGAATCAATGGGGTAAATGCACTATAATAATAGTTTTTTGTCTAATGAATGTTGTCTAAAATATTATTGAACTCAAGTCTCCGTGGCGTGAGTAATCAATAGAAAAAAAGTCATTTTGGGGGTGAACTACTCCTTTAAGCTAGAACACTCACACATACACAGGCACACGTGTACATACAGTAAACATAAACCAGCATACACGCTAAATCTGCCCCCAAGTTCTCCCTACAGCCTCATTATTGCTCAACTCCTCCGGTCACCCTTAACCTTGACCCTACATCTGTTTACGGTTTTCAAAAACGTCCGCTGGCAAAAACAGGTGCTTCGAAAATAGCCAAGAGAGAGGAGGCAGTTCTCAGATGATTAGCATCTGGGCCTCGTTTGGCAGCTTTGATCTGCTTATGCCTCACTTCTTTAGATCAAGGCGTGGGCTAATGGCCCGAACATCATGGAGCGCTGAAGACGTGTTGGGCTGTGCGCTTAGCGCAGGATGTGGATGTATCCGCACGCAGCCTGTTCCCTCTGGGATTTCTGCGTGTTTTCGCTGATCGGCAGGCCGTAGATGTTCGCCGCGCAGGGTAAACACGACCTGCATCAGTGATGAAGGATGATGAACGCGAGTTTGTTCTCGGGAAGTTCACAGCGGGTAGTGAATTAGCCGGCGGTTAATGATGCATCTCAGAAGTTGACGTTCGTATGCGTTGGGAGAACGTGTAACGCATTGCTTGTGCGTGCACCGGGGCATGTGGGAGCAATAAGTATGCATATTTGTGACTGGTCATGATGAAGAAAGAACAACATTGCATATTTTTTCTCAGCGGAGTAGAAAAACGAAAACTAAAATACGTTTCCGTTCAAGTTGATTAAATACGTGCATGCGTGAAAGAGACGATACCTGTTGTTCAAAATTTAAGTTCATAAGTTAGCATAAGAACAGTCATATAAATGCATTTGAAATTACTTCTCAGGATTCCAATTAAAATAGCTAAAAATAAATCCAAATTCAAAAATAGCAAAAATAGCAGATCTACAAGCTCAAAACCGCACTGCGACACCTTTTGAGCTTGTAGATCGGTTATTTTAGCAAATTTTGACTCTGTATGCATTGTGGCCCTCTGGAGTGAACGTGGAAATATAGTGGCCCTCTCCATCATCAAAGTTGCCCACCCCTGGTCTAAATTATGATTTTTTTTTTTTACTAAACCGTGTGTGTGTGTGTGTGTGTAGGTCTCGCCGTGGCCAGTGCTCTGGTGGACGTCTCCCAGCAGATGTGCGTGGGCTACAAGGAGAAGTCGGGAGGCCTGCGAAGCCGCAAGCAGCAGCCCAGCGCCCAGCCCGCCACCTGCATCTGACCCCGCCCTGCTGCCACGCCCTGCTCATCTCACCACGCCCCGCTCCGCCCCTGCCCTTCCTCACCTCCGCCTTGCGCCTCCTTACAGCCTCCCCTCCACCCACCCAACAACCCATCAACCTTTCCTCCCCTGCTTTCAGAGACCCCCCATACACACACACACAGTCCCCCAGCCCCTCCGACGCAGAGCCGTGCAAGGGGAGAGGTGCATGCTGGGACATGGAACCGGAACGGGGAACAGTCGGGGCGTACAGGGGTGTCGCACCAAATTCTGGGCCCTGCTGCTGGGTACAAGGATTCACTGTGGGCCTCCCGTGAATGTTCTTCATAGGGGGGAACTGGGAACGCATTATTGCGTGTTATTTTGTGCTTTGACTGCTGAAAAAATAGCAGATATATACAAGCTCGCCGCGCTGTGAGCTTGTAGAAAAATCGTGAAAGTTTGTGCAAGTATTTGGATATTTCAAATCCTTCTGAGTTTTTTTTAAATACCTATGTTTCTATGCCAGTGGTGCTCGAACTTTATCATGTGAAGGACCCCCAAAATGATATGTATTCGGCCACGGACCCCCCATCTCAAAATATTTAGTTCCAGGGACCCTCCCCCAGAAGCAAAATCTGAGTTAAGAAATACATATATTCAAAGATTTGCACACATTTCCACGGCTTTTCAAAAAATAGCAGAATTACAAGCTCTGTATAATCTGCTATTTTTCAATAGCTAAAGTATAAAATAACGGAGGCCCCTCCCTCCACCTTGGGCCCTTAGTAACTCAGTCCCACTTTCCCCCCCCTTGTGACGCCCCTGGTGGGGCAGGGAGAGAGAGCGAGAGGATTGAGAGGCCCCTCTAGGCTGTCGTCTAGGTGGACCGAAGACCCAACCTGGGGGGCCCTCCTCCCCCACCCCGGCCCCCGCTCCCCTGAAACTGACCAGAAACTGGATAAAGGGGAGGGAGAGACCGGAGGAATGGAGGGATGAGCGCAGAAGAGGAAGAGGAAGAGGGGGCTCTTCCTGCCTCCATCTTCCACCCTACTGAGGAAGTAAAAGAAAAAAGAAAAAAAATGTAAAAAAAAAAAAAAAACATCCCAAACTTTTGTCCGACACCCGCCTCGTTTAGTGTTCGAGGCGGGCCGCGGCTTGCTGCTAGAAAGAGATCCTCATCACGTAGGTGTATTTCTTTTCTTTTCATTTTTTTTCTTTTCTTTTTTTTTTTATCAAGAGACTCTGCAACAAAACCACGTCATGTTGTACTTAAGTTATTATTGTTGCTGTACTTATTTGTTGTTTTATTATTGTTTTTGATTTGTTTAGTTTTTTTTTTTAAATATGGAAACTAAATGAATAAGGTCTTATTTGTTCAATTAGAGCCTAATGCACGCACACGTACATAAACAGACGCATCTCCTGCTACTCAAACTCTCGGAACCCTCCCCCCGTATCCCTTTCTAAAGACAGGAACAAATTGAGCATATTATATTCTTGTTTGTTCTGTGGTGTACTACTTGTACACAGACAGGCACAAGCACACAACACACAACCTTTCAACACCATCCCTTCTCCGACAGTACAGTACATACTCCTACGTTGTCGCTTCTCGTCGGCTGTCTGTCAGTTGTGGTTGAGCGCTGAAGTCCCATGTCATCTCTGGACCGCTTGGCCTCCAAAGCTTAACTAAACTAGCATGTTCAGTCTTCCCGTTAATGAGGATTTACTGTAGAGTGTCAGCCAAGACCCTATCTTAAGACTCTGTGACATTTCTAATAGGCCTCTCTGTGATTTCCACCACACACACACACACACACACACACACACACACACAATTTCTCTATTAACCCATTCAGAACGGGTACACATATTGTGTATCATTATTTTATGCTTTAACTAATGGAAAAATAGCAGATATACAAGCTCACAGCGCGGCACCGAGTGCCGCGCTGCGAGCTTGTAGATCTGCTATTTTAGAAAAATCGTGAAAATTAGAATTTTGACCCGATTCTATAAGTGTCTTTTGAATCCTTCAAAGGTTTTTTGAAAAACCTATGTTTCTATGTCAGCAATCTGCCCAGCCATCGTCAAAGAAAAGATCCTTTTCACTTCAACTGGAGCTCAGTTAGTCTGTTCTTGAGAGACTGCTATGTCAGTATTTCTCAATCCTTTTCATGTCAAGGACCCCCAAAATGATATGTATTTGGCCACGGACCCCCATCTCAAAATATCTAGTTCCAGGGACCCCCCAGAAGCAAAATTTGAGTTACAAACGTTCGCTTTGAAAATACATTATATTCCAAGATTTGCACACATTTTCACAACTTTTTCAAAAATAGCAGATCTACAAGCTCGCAGCGCGGCACTCGGTGCCGCGCTGTGAGCTTGTATATCTGCTATTTTTCACTGGTTAAAGCAGTCAATAATCCTAGGCCTAAATGGGTTTTAACTGCTGTTGTCTTCACAGCTTGTCTACAGCTTTTGGTCTCCGTTTTGTCTATCGGTCCCATCCCATCTGCCCATCTGGCCTGGCTACTTGTTAGCCGTTTCTAGCATCTCTGCCATATCTTTTTTTTTTTCTAATGGGCCTCAACACGTTGCTCTCTCTCGGTCTCTCCCTTTCTCTTTCTTTCTTATCGTTTTTTTCTGTTTTGTCTGTCGGACTCTCATGCCCACATCGTCCAGCTGGCTACTTGCCTGGCTGTTCTAACTTATATCGGGGCAATAGCGGAATAATAGCGGACGTGAGCAGAATGGGTGCACGTAGGGAACTGGAGCCTTGGCACGTGTCATCTGCACTCCAGCTTAGATGGCAACCCCGGCGCTCGTTCAAACTTTTCTAGCTAATTAACTCTTCTGAGCCACAACAAAAGCACACACACATAGAGAACCAGGGGTTGGAAGTTTGAAATCCCCCTATTGGTTTTGGTATTGGTACTTAACGATCGTCCCATTGGCAGCGCTGTGGGTTTGCGTCGTGCTTTCCTGGAACAGCCGTAGTATAGATCTGCTGACACGGGATCGGCCGGAACGCTCCGTCTGATCTGCATTAGAGGAGATCAGGGGGCCAGGGTTCTGAAAGGCCTGTAGGAGGGAGGAAAGGGAGGAAGAGTGACGCTGAGGTGACAGTAAGGGACATATTATATTTTGCCACCTCTGAGATACTTGCTCGAGACAAATCCTTGGCCTCTAATTGCCTCCGTCTGTTCCCGAAGGCGCCGCATGTTCAACCAGTGCGTTCAGTGGTCAATTGCTCCATGTCCTCCAGCTCTCTGAGGCTGCCCAATTACCCTCTGCCGCTTAGTCTCCGCGGCCGTCTGTGGCTGCTACTGGCGACCAATAGCACCGTAACAATACGTGGGGGTAAAACAACCGGGGACAATAGCGGCGTGCTCACGCGGACGTCACCAGAGTGACACTCCTCAGCTGTGTGATAAAGGGGCTTGACGCAGGAGTTCCTCTGATCGTGTTCGGCGACCATTGTGAGACGGAGCTGTTCACGCGCACAGTCATCCCGCGGTACACTGCAGGGTAGAGAAAAAATAGAGCCTTTGCTTTTTCCGCTCAATCTCCTCCTGGAATTATCTCGGAAATCTTCTGGCCTTGTCTCCTCCTGGGGTTTCCTCCATTATGTGTGTTAAATTCCAAGATGTTTTTCTTTTCTCTCCCCCCCCCCCCCCCCCCCCCCCCCATCTCTTTTATCACGTCTACCTGTCCGGCGTGCTTAAATCGGCTACCCCATTTTTATTTTTGTTGATGGCTTTAAAGAAGAAGAAGAAAAAAAAGAAGAGGGATTTAAAACCCGGAATGAATAGCAAATCAGGGCGCATAGGACAAAAAAAGGCAAAAGAAAGTCCCAGAGATGCTCGTTTAAAAACAGAGCCACTCCTTTGCAACATCGGAAATGTATTCTGACATGTTCAAAGAGCGTTGGGAGTTGCGAAAGTGGAGAGCAGAAGCATCCGTTAAAGGATGTTTTGCTTTGCTGTGTCAGGTCTCAGGTCTGTTTTTGTCGTTTTTTCAACACTTCTTATTGTTTAGTCGTTTCTTTTTTGTTAACAGTACCAACATTACGAAGTTTTCCTTTTTTTTCTTTCCCACTCGAACCCCCATCCCCTCTCGCTGTAATAATTTGCTAAATAATGGAACAAGACTTTAAATCGTTTACCATTTTTCTATTTTCTTCTTTCTACAGCCGTGACAGTTGCCCTGTAGCGGTGTAGCGTCACTGGTCGTGTAGTGCGCCAGTATTCAGCAGGCTGCTGCTCCTGCACTCCTCTAATGTCAGGGCAGATTCCTGTACAATTTGCGCTTCTGTTCACAAGCCCCGCACAAGCTATTAACTCCCCGCCCTCGCACGACTAATACAAGTTCTAATAACAAGCGTTCTCGCCCCCTTAACCCATTTACGCCTAGGATTATTGACTACTTTAACCATTGAAAAATAGCAGATATACAAGCTCACAGCGCGGCACCGAGTGCCGCGCTGCGAGCTTGTAGATCTGCTATTTTTGAAAAATCGAGATTTTTCGTTGCAAGTCTTTGAATATATCTATTTAAAAGCGAACATTTGTAACTCAAATATTTGCTTCTGGGGGGGTCCCTGGAACAACATATTTTGAGATGGGGGTCCGTGGCCAAATACCTATAATTTTGAGGGTCCTTGACATGAAAAAGTTTGAGAACCACTGATTTAGAGGAAGGATTTAGAAGTCGGGTCAAAGATCGGGTCAAAGATATTCAAAGACTTGCACTCATTTTCACGATTTTTCAAAAATAGCAGATATACAAGCTGTGAGCTTGTATATCTGCTATTTTTCTAAAGTTAAAGCATACAATAATGGTTAAAGTGGTTACAATCTAACGCGACTCGGGTGCGTTCCAGGTATTTGAGAGTTAAACCCCCCCCCCCCCCCCCATCCTACGCGGTTCCTAGTCTTTGCACGCGTTCAGCCTATTGGAAACTGTTCGCATTCTTCGTTAAAGGGCACATTTCTCGCACTGAAGAAAAGGCCAGGGCGTAAAGCATGAACAAAGCTGACATTCTGTAATTATAGCGGTTTGAGGGTGTTTTTAAATGGCCTTTGAATGGGTGTTGATACGACATTACTTCACAAGGCTCTAGTCAGACCTGTGCAGTCTAAGTACCTCGCATCCACTCCATTTACATCCATACATCTAGACGGGTAAACATCTTTGTCATTTAACCCATTTAGACCTAGAATTATTGAATGCTTTAACTATTGAAAAATAGCAGATCTACAAGCTCACAGCGCGGCACCGAGTGCCGCGCTGCGAGCTTGTAGATCTGCTATTTTTTTTTTTTGCAAGTATTTGAATATATCTATTTAAAAGCGAATATTTGTAACTCAAATATTTGCTTCTGGGGGGTCCCTGGAACAACATATTTTGAGATGGGAGTCCATGGCCAAATACCTGCAATTTTGGGGGGTCCTTGACAAGAAACGGTTTGAGAACCACTGATTTAGAGGAAGGATTTTAGAAGTCGGGTCAAAGATATTCAAAGACTTGCACATATTTTCAAGTTTTTTCAAAAATAGCAGATCTACAAGCTCGCAGCGCGGCACTCGGTGCCGCGCTGCGAGCTTGTATATCTGCTATTTTTCAGTAGTTAAAGCATAAAATAATGGTTAAAGTGGTTAAAATCTAATGCGACTCGGGCGCGTTCCAGGTATTTGAGTGTTAAGTCAGACTAAGGTTTGCAGTTTTCAAGACTTCAATTATGTCACTTCTGTTAGAGATCAGTGTGGACAATTTACCACCAGGCACATTTCTTTGACTGTGACCAGATATGTTTGACTACTTCTGAGTATCATTTGAAGTTCTACCCCACAGATTTGAACAATGAAAGCGTCTGACTGGATTTTGGGATACTTAGGTTAATCATGCGTTCCTCGCCCTTCTGATGATCGTACTGCCTTCAATCTATCAAGTCAAATTGCTTTTGCAATCAACTCTAGGGATTTACTTTAACCTGCTTGGTGTAGAAGATGGACTTGGCTTGACACATAACACAATGAATAGCGTTTAACAACCTTTAGCTAATCACCTTAAAGATATGTTGCTGTGGGAAAATAAAAACGTAGTATGCTTCTGGGATTGTTGTCATATACAGCACTAACTATCCTATTGCAGTAAATTCCACTCCCAGCAAGTTCAAACACTATGATTTATTAGTAAATTACTTGGGTTGGCAGCAATGGGTTCCTTTCACCAGATCCAATGTTTGTTAGTTCTTCCCCATAGAGTTTTTGAATGATGCAGTAAAAAGGTATGCGGTTAACCTTATGCTTAAGAGAAGTTAACATTTTGTTCTACAACGTTAATTCCTCCCTTTAATATCTCAGACATGGAGCTGTGATATGCTTTTTGTTAAAGGATACGAATTGTGTGTGGCTCATTGTCGAACAGAATGTGAATATCTTAAACCTTTGTTTGCTATCTAAAATTAGAAATCTTCTACGAACCCATGCCAGAAACAAATCTGGGTTAGCCTGCAAATACACATCACTAGAACACTAGGTCAAGGGTTTCACCCAAAATACAATTTTTGGGGGGGACATTGTGACAAATATAACAAAAGCACAGATGATTATAACCTTTAAAAATGTGACTAGTATGGAGAGAGCTTCAGATTGTGAATAACAATATTCAATAACTTCAATATTTAATCAACATAGTATGCAATAGCAAGTTTTCCTCTCAAGCCAGCAATCACCTTAGCAAAGCAGGTGTTACTTTTCTTTTCTTTTTTTTTACTGTTTTTTAATTGTTTTGGAATCAAGCTTTTCACATACAAATATTTCTTTTCCCCCCTGAAGGAGCCTGTTCTGCAGCTGATACAAATGTACTGTAGAACCAATCCCGTAGAGGGTAACGATTGTTCTCTGGAAATGAATGTACGGTTGTGACAAAAGGCTGTCACCAATCCATAAACCAGCCTGAAAATGTATGTTTAAACCCATTTAGGCCTAGAATTATTGACTGCTTTAACTATTGAAAAACAGCAGATATACAAGCTCACAGCGCGGCACCGAGTGCCGCGCTGCGAGCTTGTAGATCTGCTATTTTTGAAAAATCGTGAAAATTATAATTTTGACCCGATTCTATAAGTGTCTTTTGAATCCTTCTAAGGTTTTTTTTTGAAAAACCTATGTTTTCATGTCAGCAATCTGGCCAGCCATCGTCAAAGAAAAGTGGAGCTCATTTAGTCTGTTCTTGAGAGACTACTATGTCAGTGGTTCTCAAACGTTTTCATGTGAAGGACCCCCATAATGATATGTATTTGGCCACGGACCACCATCTCAAAATATTAAGTTCCAGGGACCACCCAGAAGCAAAATTTGAGTTAAAATCGTTCGCTTTGAAAAATGCGTATAGTCAAAGATTTGCACACATTTTCAAGACTTTTTTCAAAAATAGCAGATCTACAAGTTCGCAGCGCGGCACTCGGTGCCACGCTGTGAGCTTGTATATCTGCTATTTTTCACTGGTTAAAGCATTCAATAATTCTAGGCCTAAATGGGTTAAACTGACCCCTATCCACGCGAAGAGAGCGTCACCCTTTGGGTAAAGAGGCCTGCCCCGTAAACCAAATGTTATTATGGATTTGAACCACACAGAAGCTTGTCAAAGTGTGCTCAAGCTATAAGACACTGAACCCCCAGACATGCACGGTAAAAGAAATAATCATGATGTCCATTCATTTCCTCTCTGTATCAAAGATCATGACCTGGGTTTATGTTGTATATTCAAATACACTGCTTCCACTTATCTATCAGTGATTCTTTCCAAGGAACGGAATAGAAAATGTGTGTTTGTCGGTCGCACTCAGGGACGTGCTGGCCATTGGGAAAAGCGGGACAACTCCCGAACGGCCGGTTCATTCTCGGCCGGTCCAGGCCGGGCCATTAGCAAAAAATTAAACTGTTTGCACAAAAGTAAAAATTAAACTGTTTGCACAAAAGTAGTGAAAACAGCAGATCTACAAGCACACAACGCCTCGCACCGCGAGGCGTTGTGTGCTTGTAGATCGGCTGTTTTCACTAGTTTAAATAATTTTTTAAATGATAAATACAAAACAAACGGTTTTGGACATACAAGGTTTCCACCCAACAACAACGAAATATAGGCCTAATTCATGTAATTGGCCCACTGGCTTGTCACTTGTCATGATCTGAAATGGCAAATCTTTGAGTTGCAGAAGCGCTATAGAGAGAGATCTCTCTATAGCACGCAATGAGGGCCTCTCCAACTCTTTTTCCCGGGCTGAATCAGGGGCCCAGCACGTCCCTGGTCGCACTTCTCCTACTTTGTAAGGCATCTGTGGTCCGTAAACACATTGAGGACCACAGCGTTCGCACCTCCACTCGGGCAAAGCATGAACTTCAATGCCAGAGTGGTATGGTCGAGCACAACTGGGTCCACAGTGTTTTCAAGTCATTCAGACATTCATTTTAACATGGTTGTACTGTGTCAGATGAGTGGGCTTTGTTCATGAAGACGACTCAGTTCAGCGACCATTCAGGAAACTCTACTGACCTTGCAATTGTGATTGTTAATGCGTTTGGGTGACAAACCCCACCCATTTGGCACAAAAAAAACATGTTGCTTGTGATTTAATTTGTATTTATTTTTTGCCCAAGTCAGCCAACCCCAGCTTTCTGCTCCGTACCTTCCCAACAGTGCCATCGTAACCAAGGAGCAATTCCCTCAATCCACCCCTGGTCTCCAAGCCTCAAACTCTCTCTGGTGGCACTTTTATTTGACAATGGCTTTATTCCATCTTATTAACTAGTGTATTGATTCATATTCACATGGCAGCCATTTTGCTCTTATGTCATCATGCTTGTGAGAGGTGGGGACCCCCCCACCCCAACAAGGTGGATGATTTAAGGGGAACATGACAACTTCTCCAAAACACTAAACCGTAAGAACGGTATGTCGGTAGGGAATGGGATTATCGGTAAAAAGATTCTCCCATTAATTTCCCCCATAGACTTTTACAAAAATGTTTATATCAATTATTTTAATCCTAGTATCAAGCCATTCGGGATCCTGGTGAATCATGACCATAAAACCTTTGATTCTGTGAAAAAGAATGCATATTTAATGATATCATACTACGTTTAATAAATAACCTTTGTTTAGCAATTTAAAATGTCTTCCTGGATGGCTTGATTCTAGGCTTAAAATAATTGATACAAATATTTTTTTTAAAGTCTATGGGGATTTCTTTTTTGTGGCACCAGTAAACCATACCTACTGCTATGCCCTATATGCTTAGCGAAAAATCCCACTAAAACCACATCGGCAAGATATGTGTTTAGCATTTACACAGGATGGAAAAGTATTTTAAGTGGAACAATTTCACAAAAGCGTAAAATATAAATGAGCACGAAACATGATCTCGAATAGGGAGCACTGACTTAACCCATTTAGGCCTAGAATTATTGAATGCTTTAACTATTGAAAAATAGCAGATATACAAGCTCACAGCGCGGCACCGAGTGCCGCGCTGCGAGCTTGTAGATCTGCTATTTTGGAAAAATCAAGATTTTTTTTGCAAGTCTTTGAATATATCTATTTAAAAGCGAACATTTGTAACTCAAATATTTGCTTCTGGGGGGTCCCTGGAACAACATATTTTGAGATGGGAGTCCGTGGCCAAATACCTGCAATTTTGGGGGTCCTTGACAAGAAAAGGTTTGAGAACCACTGATTTAGAGGAAGGATTTAGAAGTCGGGTCAAAGATCGGGTCAAAGATATTCAAAGATTTGCACATATTTTCAAGTTTTTTCAAAAATAGCAGATCTGCTATTTTTCAATGGTTAAGGCATAAAATAGTGGTTAAAGTGGTATTTGAGTGTTAAAACACTTTTCCATAGTTACTGATACAGAGCTGAACACTGGAATAGGGCCAATGTGAGGTGAAGGTGTCATCCTCTTTCTTTCTCTCTTTGTATAGCGGCATTATATATATATATATATATATATATTAGTAGTTTGTTAATATGTATAATTTAGCGGCTATGATCTTTTTTGTTTTGTTTTTGTAAATAATGAGAAAGTATTGTGAATGACATTTGTTGAATGGTTTAAAAAATCATTTATGGCAAAACTCTCAAGGCTTTTAAAATGTGAGTACAGTACATAGCATATTTTGTATGTGACACAGCAGTGTAAAGACGAACAAGCATTACTAGAAGCTGATGAAACTTGCGCGTAAAAAAAAAACTTGAGGATAAAATAGCTTACTGAACTTGTAATTACAGATGTACATAAAAGAATGACAGAACATTTTTGTCTATTATTAAATGTGAAAACACAAACCTGTTTGTTGTTTGACTGTTTTTTTGTTGTATCCACCAGAAAAATGTTTTTATTTGATTACTTTTACTCTGTGATAGAGTTCTTCTCGAACCCGACCCTACGCCAATGTCTTAAGCTCCTCCCCCTGGAGGTGGGCTCCCTCCATGCCCCTCCCTCTCCTACTGGAGCTAAGAGTGTGGTAACTTTACTTACTTATGTGCAGTTTGTGTTATGTGGTGTACAGTATATGAGGGATTGAATGTAGGAGTTTCAGAAGTAATGTTGGAGAACCCAGACGTATCAGTGATGTCAGTCATCTCCAAATTTGGGCACTGTTTAGTATCAGTCATGTCAGCATGTGTGTATCAGACGGACATCGGACAGACATTCGGTCGTTTATTAACAGGATAGCATTTGTAATGCATTATAATGTGCTTATTGCACATTATAACACATATAAATGTTTATAGTCATGTATGACAACTTATAACAGCGTTTATAATGCATTGTAAGTGTTGGTCATAATGCATCAGTAGAACAGCACAACATACCTTAACTTAGCTAGTTAGAGAGTGTCTCTATTATAAGTTGTTATGCATAATTATAAACATATATAATGAGTGTTTTCAAGTGCTTTATAATGCATTATGTGTTTATAATGCATTGTAAATGTGATAATAATGCACTATAGATCTAGGTCTGCTCTGCAAGAAAGTAGTCCCCAGCTACAAGAAAGTAGTTCCCGGCCAGGCTGCAGAAACAACACAGGTGCAGATAATTGGTGCACTGTGGAACACTGTGGAAAGAAATAACGCACCTGGGTTTGATATAAACTGATTCAAGGTGTGGGTTATAGTCTCATATACTACAGCAACCAGCCAATCAGAATCAAGGAATGGAACTAGCCGTTTTAGAATGCATTATGGAGACCACCTCTAAGTAAAGTGTTACCGAGAGGTTGAGGGGGGAGTTGGGCTGCCAGGACCAAGATCATCAAGCTTGTGAAGCCGCACTTTTACTTTTTTGCCACCAGGACTTTCACACTGAGAGATTTTTTTTCATTTTCAGCATGGAGCTAGGGGTTCTTAGACGGGGAACCCTTTGGCTTTTCCGTACAGATGTAAGCATACGAACAGGTACAGAATTTCACACCCAACATAACAAGAATACGAGATAATTGAATGGTTGAAGTAAATGAGAACGTGAGAAACAAGACACAGGATTAAAAATGCTATACCGTGCTTACAGTGCCAGTGGGCAGCAGATACTGCATCAGGACAGTTCACCGTAGTGTCCAGTAAGTTGTTGACCACATTACATTGACAAGTGAATTAACCGTGATTGCCTAAACTAGTACTAATACAACTGCAGGGGTCATCAATATGTACGTGGCAAGACTTGGTCTTGTCCGTGGCAAATTTTAGATTTTCTTTTTTACACACAATTATAATGTTCTTATTTTGTCAAGTCTACAGGTTTTCTTCACAATATGTATAACACTGGTTTACTACCACACTATGGCATATGGAGTCCATTAGTCCAGTAGTTCTCAAATGTTTTATTTACAAGGACCCCCTTAACTCTGAGAGTGTTCAAATGGACCGTAAGGGTCCATTTGGTTCCATTTCAACACTCTTCAGTTACAGAGTTACAGACCTGTTATGGTCATGCACAGGCACATGCACACATAGACGTCAAAGAGGGCTTGAGCCCCTGCCCTTTTACCCGTCTGTAAAAAGTGCCCTCTCTCCAGTCCCCCGCCCCTTTTCCATGCCATACTAGAAGGCGGCGTTCAAGAAAATGCTTGTCCAAACTCTCCTGAACTTGAATGCAGCATCCTATGTTGAAAGAATTGCCCTCGCTGTGTAGAAAGTATGCATACGAGTGGTTTAACTCACTGAAAATAGCCGAGCCTGGAGGTCTGCTATTTTCGATATTTCCACCAAAAGGCCCTTTTTAGAAATGTCAGCCCCTGCCTCTCTAACATTCTCTGCACGTCCCTGGCTATGCAGGGCTAACTCTTTTAGTCTTTATGTGTTTCTGGTAATAATATTGGCCACTCATTTTGAATGTCAATGGCAACCATGTTATTCTGACCTAAATGTCCACCACAAGCCAACATGGCAATGACCCCTGCTGTACAGTTGTACAAGTCCTGCCCCATCCATGCTGTCCTCCAGAGCTGAGTAGGATAAAAAACTATTTTCAGAGCATATTTTTGCAAATCTTTGTTTTACTCAGGTCTGCCCTCAGGTGAGATTCATCGTTTTTTCCTGTATCTCTTTTCGCAGGAGAGCTTTCATGTTTTGGTGTTTCTCTATTTACTCATTTTTACACATTTTTCAAAAACAAAAAAAACGTATCTTAAATGTATTTCTCTGCTTCTCTTTATCTCTCTCACTCTCCTCTGGCCCTTCTCCATCCCTCCATCCTTAGTCCAGTCATTTTAGGCCAAAATTTGTCCAAACCTAGAACAAATTGCAATAGTAGCAAACTCAACTGATTTTTGTATCCTCAATATGTCCTTAGTGAGGGAAAAAAAGTCCCAAGGAATCCCACCGGGGCAAAGTTTTGAAAACGACCTATCTACCTTCACTTACTATACACTACAATATAAAGGAAAAAATGACTGAAAAAAGATCTGCTTTAAGTGGGATATGAGGGGTCAAACTAGGGGTTTTTAATTATTCTGAATCCATTGCAAGCATTTGTTTTGCATGAAAAACATTCCTTGGGCTAAAAACGGACCCCAAAAGACTGAAAATTGATGAAAATTGACGTTTTGAGTGGCCATTTCTGGCCCAAGGAATGTTTTTCGTGCAAAACAAATGCTTGCAATGGATTCAGAATAATTAAAAACCCCTAGTTTGACCCCTCACATCCCACTTAAAGCAGATTTTTTTCAGTCATTTTTTCCTTTATATTGTAGTGTATAGTAAGTGAAGGTAGATAGGTCGTTTTCAAAACTTTGCCCCGGTGGGATTCCTTGGGACTTTTTTTCCCTCACTAAGGACATAATGAGGATACAAAATCAGTTGAGTTTGCTACTATTGCAATTTGTTCTAGGTCTAACCCTAAAATGACTGGACTACCTTCTCTGTCCTTTTCTCTGCTTCTCTCTCTCTCTCTCTCTCTCTCTCTCTCTCTCTCTCTCTCTCTCTCTCTCTCTCTCTCTCTCTCTCTCTCTCTCTCTCTCTCTCACCTTTTCTGGTCTCACTGCCTCTCCCCTCATGACCTAAATGATTTTATCCTCTCCCACAACACTGCCTCCTCCTCACTCTTAATCTCTTACACCAATCTCTGTCACTTAGGGGCGTCACAAGGGTGGGACTGAGTTACTAGGGCCCAAGGTGTAGGGGCCTTAAATATTTTATACTTTAGCATTTTGTATTAGCATCTATAAAATATACTAAACTAGTGAAAACAGCAGATCTACAAGCACACAACGCCTCGCATCGCGAGGCGTTGTGTGCTTGTAGATCGGCTGTTTTCACTAGTTTTGTGCAACAGTCTTGTAAGACGAAGCAGGGCAATAGACGTACACATTTGAAACTTGGAGATGCAAGGTTTCTGCCCGACAGTGACGATATTTTAGTGATTATGTTGCGAGGAAAATGTTGAGATAATAGCCATTTTGGTTAGAACTGACTGAAAATAACTTTGCACTTCAAGTTTAAAATTATACTAAATATTTAGTATCCAAATAAATTCCAAATATTATCAAATTATCTCGCGACACCCCTGGACTGCCGTCGCGGCACCCCAGGGTGCCCCGTCACCCACTTTGAAAACCCCTGCTCTAGCTACCTGTACTGTTGTCGCTCCTCCCCGCTCTCTTCGTCACTCTCCCCGCTCCCTTTCTCCATCTCTTGTTATCCCCCTTATACGTGCCACTCCTGCCTCGGGAGCTTCTCAAACAGGGTTCAGAGATGATTAGGCGTTGGCCTTTGGAATCTCAGTCTCTGACTAAATCCCTCCTGATCGCTCTGACAGGCAGCGCAGGCAGCGTTCCTTGCTAACAGTTGCGTGATAATGAGCCTCTCTCGCTTCCTTCACCCGTTACGGAATGGCAAGGCAGGCAATCTGACACCTCCTTCCTCTGCTCCCTTTCTGGTGCATCAAATTAGAATTTAACATACTTTTGTATAGAAAATTCAGATGTATAATTATGCCTGTTGTCACATCTTATTTTGTTTTATTGTTTACAGCAACCAGTCTAGAACAAAGACCAAGGCTTTGATCTGTTAGTTTTGTCGGAAGCTGTTATAATGTCTGTAGGTTTACTCTGTCATAGGCTACTGTAAATTCGCTGAACAAGGTTTATGCAGTAAAGCCATCAGCAACATTAGTTAGCAATGATAATTGCCTATAGGTTTTGCCTCACTCTGACAGCATTACAGGCCCTGCATACAGGCAGGAAAATAAATAGAATATCATCTTGCCTAATGTAGCAAACCAGCAATATCAGTAAGGTTTTTTTTGTGCCTGTTTAAATCATGGTAGAGTGTTTGACTGGCACAATTAATTCTGGACCTTGGGTGGGACCTTTCCCACTCTCTCTCACTATTAGCTGTGCATTGAAAGGTCAGCAGCAGAAGGGGTCACAGTTTAATTTGGTTGAACTTAGAATATAGCTTGCTGTTGGGTGGTGAGATCATCATCCTTTTTATCGCTCCACTGTAGTAGCACCCCATGGAATGGACCACCAACAATTTACAAATGTGAATGTGCAACTTGGGCATTTAGCAGATCATATGTAAACCAAGTCATGCGGAGGGAGAGGTCCAGTAGATCAAGCTCATGACGTGTGGTCCAAATGCGAGAACAGCAGTGGCTCAGGGGTAGAGTTTCCGTCTTAGAACACAGAGGGTTCCCGAAGGGTTCCCAGTTCGATCGCGGGCTCCCCCAGAGTTAGTGTAAAAGAGTCCTTGAGCAAGTCTCTGAAGCCCTAGTTGCTCCCGGTAAGCAGGTTGGTGCCTTGCATGGTTTCCTCCACCATTGGTGTGTGAATGGGGGAATGTAATGCACAATCTATGTAAAGCGCCTTGGATGAAGGCGCTATATAAATGCACCATTTAGCTCTACCGACTACCCGGACGAATCCTAGAATTGGCCCTAGAATCTCCACAACTCTTCAACTGTATTCGTCATTAGATAAAGGATCCATTAGAGCAAGGTCTAGTGTTATGAGGCCGTGTGAACCCACTTATTGACATCAGAATGCAAAGGCTCCTTGAGGCAATGATGTAGTCTTTTATGACCACAGTTATTATTGTATTTCTTTTATACCAGTATGGACAAAATTGACAACTTGTTGCCAGAATCATTTAAGAAATGTACTACTGAAGCTGGAAACCTTTCGAAGGAGATTTGTATGCGAGTTGGATGTGGCTGCATTGCATTATTGCCCCTCAAGGGAATATGAGAGTTATTCAACATTTTGAATCATATATTAGCCTACTCATTACTCATCATATGTTTTGGACTTGACATTTAAATGTGTTCTATATTTACCTTTCTAGCTATGGAAACACGTCACACACTGCTTAATGTGATCTCAGTGGGATGTCAAGATATTAGAAATGAATTGAAGGAAATTAAACTTACTATCTGAGTCTGGATCTGAAGATTTAGCAAAGTATTTGTGCTATTGTATTCTTTCTAGGGCTGCACGATCATGGCTACAATTATAATCCTGATTATGTTTGCTTAATATTATGACCACTTGCGATTAATAATCACATTGTCTGACCATGATGATCTTTGGTCAAATGGTATTTTGATCTCTGTGATTTTATTGTGCTTGCCATCTGCTGCTAAGTTACAGTATGTTCTGGTACATTCTGTCTTGCGTTGATTGGTGATGCCTTTAGGATTTTTCTGTATGGAAGATCAAATATATCTTCTTCTGCTTCCGTGTATCATCCTCAAATGTCCAACTCAGTATCGCGTAGTCAAGCTCCTTGTCTCAGGTCCCAGTTGGAAGAGGCCGGCCTCCGAAGACAGTCTGTACAGGAAGCAGGTGTTAATGTATGTTATCGTCATTGTCGGGTGCAAACCTTGTATGTCCAAACAGGTTATGTTGTGTTTATCATATGTATGGTGAAGCAGGGTTTACTTTACGAAAAAAAACATGCACATTTGAAACTTGGAGATATGAGGTTTCTGCCTGACAGTGATGATATGTAGGCCTATATCTGTATGGTACATTTTCATCACATGACTCCAGAGATCACGTGTAGCTTTTTTTTGTGAATGTCAAAATTGCAGAAAAACTAAGTACTTTACGTGGAAATAATGTTCCCCACTGACAACATGCACAAGCAATGTATCGCTGATCGGTGTAGTAAATTGTTGTGTTGTTATCCTCACAGACAGAGAACATTATCTCTTCCCCCATGCAGCTCCTTTGACAATAATGTACGCTTCCGGTTTTGTGGCAACGGTTTGTGGGAGACTCTTTCCTCCCAGAGCCTTGACCTTCCTTGACCCTATCAAAAACCTTTGGAATGAATTGGAGCCAGGTCTAATAAATCGCCCAACATGAAGTGTCCGACCTCATTTAATGCTCTCGTGGCAGAATGGAAGCAAATTGCAGCAGCAATGTTCCAACTTGTGAAAAGCCAACCCAGAATAATGGAGATGGTTTTAGTAGGAAGGTGGGGGGTGGGGGGGGGGGGGGGGGGGGGGAGTCCATATAAATGCCAATGAGGTCAGACACTGATGCTGGGCGATTAGGCCTGGCTGGCATTTGGTGTTTCAAATTCATTCCTGATTGGTTTAAGGTCAGGGCTCTGTGCAGGCCAATCAGGTTCTAACTCGGTCATTTCAGCAAACCATTTCTGCGTGTGGGCCTGTGGGGGACGTACAGGGACACGGTGGGGGGGTGTCGTTCTGAAACTATGGCCTTCTAGCCGGGGAGCCACTGTGCCAAAATGAGAGAAGACCAGTGATGTCATGACATACTCCAAATGTTTGTTTTTCCTATTAATTTGGTCAATAAGGTACACAGAATGAGAGGCCTGCTCTGCCGGAAACATTGCGAAAAAAAAGTTTCCCATTGACTTCACTATACTGGAAAAAAAACACACACACACACACACACACACACACACACACACACACACACACACACACACACACACACACACACACACACACACACACACACACACACACAAAGAAAATGCTTTAAGTAGCATGTGAGGGGTCAAACTAGGGGTTCATCATGATTCTGAATCCATTGCAAGCATTTGTTTTGCATGAAAAACATTCCTTGGGCTAGATTTCAGCCTCTCAAACCTGTGAAAAGTGATGAGTCATCACTTTTCACCGTTATTTTGGTCTGTTTTCTAGCCCAAGGAATGTTTTTCATGCAAAACAAATGCTTGCAATGGACTCAGAATCATCAAGAACCCCTAGTTTGACCCCTCACATACTACTTAAAGCATATTTATTTTGGTGTGTTTGTATAGTGAAGTCGATGGGACACTTTTTTTCGCAATGTTTCCGACAGAGCAGGCCTCTCATTCTGTGTACCTTAATGACCAAAATTAATGAATAGAAAAAACATGACGTCACAGGTAAAACCCTATTCTCTGAGCTTTTGGGCCTGTGGCTCCCCGGCTATTCTGCAAACTGTTGCCACAAACAAAATGTCTGGAAGCAGACATATATCTAGAACAGTGGTTCTCAAACGGTTTCATGTCAAGGTCAGTGCCCCGATTTCGCTGCCCTTTCCTGCGTCTGGCCACCCTTTCTCATTTTGACACCATGGGCCCTATTTTCATCCATGCCTTACCCCTTGTCCCTAAACTTCTTATATATATATATACCGTAGTTCAAATACCTCTACAAGGTCACACCACGTCGACCAATGTGGTTATTCAAAATTCAAATATAAATAAATAAAGGAATACAAATAAATGTAGAAATAGTACCTTGAGTACCTTCAGGCTGCTCATGCAGTGACGTCATCGAAGGTAGGCTTGTTTCCCTGCCCCCCATCCCTGGAGTTTGGGTGTTTGGGTGATTTTTACCCAATGTTAGTAAAAACTAGACCAGGTCAACCTGGTTGTGCCAGACCCCCTGTCTGTCATCATCATTTATGACATCATGCCTTTTGTAGGCATGTCATCATCATGTCATCATCATATATACCCTTTATATAGAAAAGGGACAGACCGACATTTGCTTATGTAGGCCTACCCATTTCATGGGTCTGGCAAACATAGAAGTAAAAAAAAAAAAAAAAAAAACTTTTGTTGTGTTAATTAAAACAATAGAATAAAAAAATATCCTCCACATGGACTCTGCCTTGTCGTGGCGTGGAGGCTTGTGTGCCTCTGTGATCCTTTGGGCTCACCAGAGGATTGCAGAGGCCAGACCAAAGAGTCCTACTTAATAACAGCACTGCAGTGTGATCTAGTAGCTAACTTAGTCCATTCTTCACATCTACAGGTTATAATTGTCACCCGGACGTCTCTTGTTGGACCACTGAACTACTAAAGTGTTAATTGCCACCATTGAAGACAGAGTATGTCCGTCAATTAGTCTTTTCATTGTTTTACCTTAACCCTAACCCTAAACTCAGTAAAACTATGCCTAACTCTAACCCTAACCCTAAACCTAACCTCAGTAAAACTATGCCTAACTCTAACCCTAACCCTAAACCTAACCTCAGTAAAACTATGCCTAAACCTAACCCTATCTGTCGACGCTGGTGAAACGAAACGAGCGGCTCCGCCTGGAGCTGAGGTGTAATTTCCAATAGACCATTTGTCAGCCTTCTGATTGGTCCCTGAGACTCCCTGACTGGCCAACCAGAAAAAACATTCACTTTTTGCTATCGGGGGTGGAGTTTGTGCAGTGGAGAATGTTGCTTCAGCCTTTCAAAAACTGTCCGCACTGCGCGACACGGCAATCGCCCGGTACGGCCGCGGTAGGTGATAGCGATCACGCTCATCATAATGAATAAGCTTCAACAAACTAGTTCACATGGACCTTATCAATGGTCTAACTAGTTACGATTGGGTACATATATTTTAAATGGGCAGAATTAAGAAAAGCCAGCCTGAACAGATTATAGTTCTCCTCTTCCTACCCAACATGCAATGCGCTTTCTATTTCTAAGAACTATTCTCTCTCTGATCCAGAGGATTAAACTAATTAAAACATATATTTTCGGGGGGAAACTACTGTTTTGCTATGTAATTACTGTACCCTTTTCTTCCCTTTTTATTAATATCACGTAGATGTGTTTTTTTTGGTACTTTATATAGCTGTAATGAGGCTATGAACAACAAAAAAAATCCCATCCACTTCCACTATAAAAGAATCTGCAATAGTGATTCTGTCCCACTGGGATTAAACAAATTAAAACATATATTTTCGGGGAAACCCCCTGTTTTGCAATGTAACTACTGTACCTTTGTCTTCCCTTTTTATTAATATCACCTAGATGTTTTTCCTTTGGTACTTTATATAGCTGTAATGAGGCTATGAAAACATTAAAAAATCCCATTCACTGCCACTATAAAAACAATCTGCCCAGGGAAAATGTCCCATCATAGTAACAGGGCAGAATGGGGCGGGATTTGCAAACTAGTCTATTGCGCTGCAGGGGACTCATGTGTCATCCGCATATCCGGATGTCCGTTCAGGCTGATAGTAGAGAGGGGTCTTCAAAATAAGGTCAAATCAATGGAAAGCCCTGGCAGAAGCGAATCACTGAATGAATGCACACATCTGTATACACACCAGGTATATAATGAATTAATTCCTCATCCAGTGCCAGGGTTTTTCAGCGTTTTACCTTATTTCCGAGGCTACTTGTACGCACCACCGGTCCAAATGTAATCTTATCACTTCCGGTCTGGTGATACACTCGTATTTTCTTGCACCCTACAACCGCAGCCATCCGTGCTTTTGTTATGGTCCATAGAGACCGATCTGGAGATAGATTACGAGATAAAAATCCATTTTCCTTCACAGCAATCCATTGATTGCAGTAAACTGAGGTTTTCGTTTCCGGATGATTACATCTCCCAAAGGATTATGGGAATTTGAGTTTCCACATCAGTGCCGGGTACCACACAGACCACATGCTACGCTTTACAATAGAAACTAGACCAGGTCACCTGGTTGTGCCAGACCCGCAATGAAAACTAGTATGGCACTGAACTAACACATGAACACACAGGATTTTATAGTCTCAGCAACAAAGCGTAGTGAGCTTGTAGATCGGCTGTTTTCACTAGTATGGCACTGAACTAACACATGAACACACAGGATTTTATAGTCTCAGCAACAAAGCGTAGTGAGCTTGTAGATCGGCTGTTTTGACTAGTATGGCACTGAACTAACACATGAACACACAGGATTTTATAGGCTGAGCAGCTGGAAATGTTTGTGAGCTTGTAGATGGGCTGTTTTCACTAGTATGGCTGTGGGGCAAATGTTTTGCAGCACTGAACTAACACATGAACACACAGGAATTTATAGTCTCAGCAGCTCGTCAGCCAACTCAACTCAGCTGGTCCCGTACAGGTGACGGCACTCAAGGCAATCAGCCGAGCAAGGGAAGGGAGGGGCAGATGAGCAGTCAGAGGCAAACACAGGCACACTGAGGAAAAGAGGGACCGACCGACAGACAGACCGACAGACCGACAAAGCCTTATGTAGGCCGACCCCCTGGGTCTGGCAAACATAATATCCCGACTCGACAGTCAGATTTGAAATCCCGACCTCAGTCGAGATAGGCATAGGCACCCTGTTTGTTAACAGTTCTACTGCCAGATTTATTATTTATTTATTGAGGCTGGTGCCAGCAAAAAGCAGCTTACCTTTGCGATGTTATAGAAAATGATCTATTAATTATTTCCATTTTTTTTAGAGCAGCGTTAAGGGAGATGTTTTTACTGTACACGGCGGCGCGACCAGTTATCAGCTTACAGTCATCAAACAAGGTAAAAAGAACGAGCTGTATTGGCAGCGCGCTTGGGTCAAAATTGGGGCGAACGGGAACGTCCAAAGCAGTAAAAGAGTTAATACGTGGCCATCGTTGTGTTAATAATAATAATAATGATGAATTATACTGAACGACTTTTCTCTTTCGCTGCTGTACAGTGTGACTGACTCTGCTGCCCCCTGCTGTCCTGACTGCCTTCCTGAACAACATGGACGTGTGTCACCAATGTAAGTCCCTCATCAAACATACACGATGTAGGCTAGTCAATCTGAGGTTTGACCCAAAATAAATTGCAATAGTAATGGTTCAAGGTTTTTTTTATGATCCTTAGTCATCCAAAAAACAAGTTAAACGTTTCCCATGATATTCTTAGTGGATCAAGGTGAATTCAGGGGGTTCAAGTTTGGGTCCCATCACTTACTGTACAGGAAAAAAGACCCCCCCCAAAAATTGTCTTTAAAACCCATTTTGTGCCCCAGAAATTAACGGATTAAAATGTCCAGAGTGCCTCTCGCTGGCTCCATAAACGGCCAGTCTCTTATTTTGAAGGCCAGAAGTCCATAGCGTTAACACTTCCGGTCTGACGTCATCGCGTCATTCACAGGAAGCGGTCATGTCAACGTGGTGTTATGTAATGGCCGATCGGAGCTTTTCAACATGTGTTTTATAAGCGAGCATCTATTGCCATCCTTCGCTTTGAAAGTGTTGTTTGGAGATAATGGACATTAAAGATGAGATTCCCCGTCTGCCTCAATGTTATGGGATTACTATTTTGTGCTCGTGGATCCGTGATGATGATGTATCGGCTCCGGCGATCGACTCAGGACGTTCCGGGCACCAACAGGGTAGGATTACCGCCGTTACAGTAATAGAGTACTTTTCGCGAGTATACTCGGGATCGGCACTCTGGGTACTCGAGTACTTTTCACGAGTATTCTCGGGAATGGCACTAAATCGGTTAAGTAGCATGTGAGGGGTCTAACTATGGTTTTTTCATGATCCTGAATCCATTGCAACTGAGCTGACTTATCACTAAACCATAGTTTTGGGGGCCAGAGAAATGTCTTTTTTCCTGTATTGTAAGTGATGGGACCCAGACTTGAGCCCCCTGAATTCACCTTGATCCACTAAGAATATAAGGGGAAACTTTTAACATGTTTTTTGGATGACTCTAAGGATCATTTTAAACCTTGAACCATTACTATTGCAATTTATTTTAGGTCAGGCCCTTTTTTTAGCTTAGATTGTTCCAATGGATCCAACTGAGTTATTATTTTGTAAAATACATTCTGATAGTAACAAGGACACCTGTTGAACAAACACGCCATAGCAATGGTTACTATCACAATATAGAGCTACTGTATTTAAAGGGATATGTCACTTTCAAAAAAACTTTTTTTCATTTTATCGTCTAATCAGGCTTTTGGGAACACCCAGGACAGTTTTTGAATTTCTTCATTCAGTATTTAGATATTTTATATTCATTTCCCTCATTTTGCCCCCTTCCAGGACCTTCCTATACAAACCCATTATAACTTAAAACTCCATTTTAACCATGATAGATTCAATTAAAATACCTGTCCTTTTTTCTGGTGACTCCTGACACCCTCCGAATACGTGAGCATGCCGTGTTTTTTCGATAAAAAATGTAATTGATTTCTATTAATGTTTTGAGGAAATGGAAATTATCAAATACAATAAAAGATTATAAAAAATAAATGAAAAATGTTATCGAAGAAACACGGCCTGCTCACGTATTCGGAGGGTGTTAGGAGTCAACAGAAAAAAAGGACAGTTGTTTTCATTGAATCTATCATGGTTAAAATGGAGTTTGAAGTTATAATGGGTTTGTATAGGAAGGTCCTGGAAGGGGGCAAAATTAATATCAAATATCTAATACTGAATGAAGAAATTCAAAAACTGTACTGGGTGTTCCCAAAAGCCAGATTAGACGATTAAATGACAAAAAGTTTTTTTGAAAGTGAAATATCCCTTTGACACATATCCTGTCATTAATAGAAAGAGAACACACAAACAACGATGAGACAACCTGAAAAAGACACTGGTATGGAACTCCTGGTTTACTGGGATGGGGTTCAATTCCCTGCGGTGTCCTTTCTTTCGAATCATCAATAGAATATCATGCTAACTACTAAATCATCTATTATAGCATATCATGCTAACTAACTACTGTCATATCATCTATTGCTAACTACTTTTCTATTGCAAATCTCCCCTTCCTTTTTCTAGCCCCGCTACTTCCTCTCTCCGACTACACCCCTTCCTGCCCCTTCCTCTCTCAGACTCCACCCCTTATTTTCCCTAGCCCCGCCCCTTCCTCTCTCCGACTCCACCCCTTCCTTTCCCTAGCCCCGCCCCTTCCTCTCTCCGACTCCACCCCTTCCTTTCCCTAGCCCCGCCCCTTCCTCTCTCCGACTCCACCCCTTCTTTTCCCTAGCCCCGCCCCTTCCTCTCTCCGACCCCACCCTTTCCTTTCCCTAGCCCCGCCCCTTCCTCTCTCCGACTCCACCCCTTCCTTTCCCTAGTACCGCCCCTTCCTCTCTCCGACTCCACCCCTTCCTTTCCCTAGCCCCGCCCCTTCCTCTCTCCGACTCCACCCCTTCCTTTCCCTAGCCCCGCCCCTTCCTCTCTCCGACTCCACCCCTTCCTTTCCCTAGCCCCGCCCCTTCCTCTCTCCGACTCCGCCCCTTCCTCTCTCCGACTCCACCCCTTCCTTTCCCTAGCCCCGTCCATTCCTCCCTGACTCCGCCCCTTCCTCTCTCTGACTCCGCCCATTCCTCTCTGCCTCTCTTAAGATTCCAGCCGGTTTTGTATTTTTTTGCTATAACCGCTGCCCTCTGTTGTCTGGAAACCACGTGGAGGACACGGCCCCCCACGCGCCCACTGCTCACGCATTGATGGGTAATTTTCAGCACCCGACGTGGGATTTGAACCAAGCAGTGATGCCTATTGCAACACACGTCAAGGTATCCTGCAACACTAGTCCCTGAGACTAGTCCGCTGCGCCACTGGTGCCGGCCAATTCACACTGCTTTCTGTGCTGCTTTTGAAGTTCTGGAAATCAGCTTTCAAAGTAAAGATTTGAATGGGGTTTGAACCCATAACCTCTGGATCATCTACTCAGTGTCCTAACTGAGTGAGCTACCTGTTAGCTTCTTGAGAACAGTCCTCTTTCTTATTAGAGGAACTGGAAATCAGTTTTCAAAGTAAAGAGTTAAGGGGTTTGAACCCATAACCTCTAGACAATCTACCCAGTGTCCTAACTGAGTGAGCTATCTGTCAGCTTTTTTGGGTGCACTCTTCCTTCCTATTAGAAGAACTGGAAATCAGTTTTCAAAGTAAAGAGTTGAGTGGGGTTTGAACCCATATCATCTGGTGCATCTACTCAGCGTTTTAACCGAGTGAGCTATCTTTCAACTTCTATAGCACAGTCTTCCTTCCTATTAGAGGAACAAGAAACAATGATACAAAAGGAAAAAAAAGAAAATGACCACAATTGAAACTATCTTTTGGGTTTTGTGTCATTATCTACATAAATAGTAAAGCACAGTGGCTTACTGGACTAAGAGCCTGCCTGCAAAACAGAAGGTTGCAGGTTCAATCCCGGGCCTTGTCAAAATGTCCTCTGATACTTTTTAAGTTTTAAATATAAATCTTTCTTGGGGGGGCTGGCACTACATCTTTTTACATGGGGGTCTGGGGCCAGATACGTCAATTTGTGGGTCCTTGACCTGCCATGTTAGCAGAAGGCCACAGGTTCTAAGCATTTCCTAGGTGTCCTCAACACCTTTTTTTTTATTAATTATGATATTTTTAATTATTAAATCTTATGGCACCCTGGCACTACATCTTGTCAGATGGGGTCTGCATACAAAAGGGGTATCAGTTGTGGGTCCTTGACATGAACATCTTTGAGGATCACTATGAATTTTGAAGGGGCAGTCATAGCTCAATGGATAGAGTGGATGGCTCGTCAGCGGAAGGTAGCAGGATCAAGTCCCGGCTCTGGCATTGTGTCAGAGACACATGTTCACCACAGATAATAAAGTGATGAGAACAGTAAGATAAAGCATTTGAGGTTCTGATACTGTATGTTGACATACGGTGACAGACGCACGCTTGGTTCAAAGGGACCCTTTCAGAGTGTAAGCCAACAAATGGGACCTGCTGTGATTCTCAACCTGTGAGTTGGGAAAATTACTTTGAGGGGTCCCCACATGATTACCTTATGCAACATTGTTCTCTCACTTGACAGTAAACAAACAAACAAACAAACACAGTTTAAGTGCATAGGGTATCTGCACATTTCTAAAGTGACAATCTAAGGACTTTTTAATACTTGTGAAAATAGCCGTTGCGAGGCGTTGAGAGCATGTAGATCAGCTATTTTCACAATAGAACCGTGTTAGATAAGGCATTACATTGCCTCAAGTCTTAGTGCTCGTAGAGTGGGGAAGGGTCCCCAGCTCAACCATGATTATTTTGGGGGTCGCAGCCTGAAAAGGTTGAGAACCACTGGTGTAAAGTATCTAAGTAGAATAACTATCTAAGAACTTAAGTAATGTATTTGTATTTTACTTGAGTATTTCCAATTTCCGCAGTGCGTGCGGTACTGCAGGAACTTGGCTTGGTTGCTTTTAAAAGCATCAAGAACCTCATTAAAACGTCTTTACACAGATACTGAATGCTTGGAGCAAAACCCACATGAAAGTTACCACCATCATTATGCTTTCAGGACAACACACACATGTATTGTTTTTTTCTTAAACCAGATTCTTATTTTCATCTTTAAGCTATAACGTTTCTGAAAACTCCCAAAGGCCTCCGTACAAACGAACAACAAACGCAACCAGCCAATAAAACCAAAACAAAACGGGGTCAGAACACCAAAGAATCTTTTTCCATTTACAGTGTTGTCTTTATTTCGGACGAAAAAAGTGGACACACGTCATGTCAAACTCTGCCTTGTGGCAGCAGAGAGGAAACAAGAAGAAGCATACTGATTGGTCAGTCAGCTCAGAGGAAACAAGAAGCCGCCGACTGGTTGGTCAGTCGGCTCACACCTGCCAGAGGACGCGGCGTCCCCCTGACCGACAGATAAATCACACATGGAATGAAGACGGGGCAATGGGAGCTGGGGCTGGTGTCACAGAGTGATAAGAGACAGCGGCCCCGTGAGAAGAAAAAGGGGGAGGAAAAAAATGGGATGGTGTTTTCCTCTGGTGTTTCAGTCCGAGTGTATCAAAGGGTGCGTTCGGAAATGCGCACCGGGTGTGTGCTTAGTGTAGTGTAGAGTGCCTAAACCCAACCCTAATCCTAACCCTAACCTCAGTAAAACTATGCCTAACCCTAACCCCAACCCTAACCTTAACCTCAGTGAAACTATGCCTAACCCTAACCCCAACCCTAACCTTAACCTCAGTAAAACTATGCCTAAACCTAACCATAACCCCTAACCCTAACCACAAACGGGGCGCATTTACGAACGCACCCTTTGATACACTCTGACTGAATCACCAGCAGAAAACACTCTCCCGAAAAAAATATGTATCTTTGACCGACCACTTATCACTGCTGTTAGTAGTGGAGGAACCACGCCGCCGCCAAGTTGTAGTGGCTCAGTGTTGATTTTGACAGCAAATTTTCCATTTAGTTTTAGTCATATTTTAGTCATCTGAAATGTTTTTGTTTTAGTCTAGTTTTAGTCGACTAAATATAAGATCCTAGTCGACTAAATCTACATTTGATTCTGTCGACTAAAATGTATTTTGACTATATTTGTATTTGACTATAGTGACTGATTTTTTACACTTGGTCGCATGTTGAAAATAGCCAATCTACAAGCTCAACGTGTCTCAGCGCGAGGCGTTGTGAGTTTGTAGATCTGGTATTTTTAGAGCGCGACACCCAAATTCTACTGGAACTAGGGGTCTAGTTTTTCTTTGTTGACGGAATTGTCAACATATTTAGTCTTAGTTTTAATCATAATAGCTTTGTTTTTATTTTTATTTCGTTTGGAAAAAAGTTAGTCGACGAACATTTTTTGTCATAGTTTTAGTCAGTAAAATCAACACTGCCACATCGCTGCAATTTGTAGTGGCTTTCCTTACTTGGATCAAATCACGGTGAATGACTAGCTTGGTAGCCCTTGAAAATTGTTGAAGCGTACCTTTTGAAAGTACATGGGTGCCAGCGAGGAAATTTTGCATTATTTTTCCTGAAAATGTTTTCCTAAACATGGTCTTATTGCAGATGTTATTTGTTTTGTTTGTTGGACAGCAGTCATGACTGTGCTTCGCTTCGTGAAGAATGTATAAGAAAAAAAAATATCCAGCAGCTGTTGGGCTCATGAGCTTATAAATTGCCCATTGTGTGGTACAGTGGCTTAGGTCCATTTTAACGTTCTGAAAAACAATGTCAATTTCAAAAGTTCAGAGTGTGTAATTTGGGACAAAACACATTTGCATCATTTTTTTTAAGTTAAGGTATGGCAACATGACTGGTGTCTTGCATGCGTGTAAAGGCGCATGTGCAAGTCATGGTTGCCATACCTTAACAACCGGCATGATGAATTTATTTTAAGAAGTACATTAAATCTTTTCCCCTGTAGCCAAGGTATGGCAGGGGCTATACCTTGCCATACCCAATTGACGCCTCTGTATGGAACAATTTCTTTCACAAGTTCATAAACAATTAGCCAAAGTTCGGGAAGTGCCATGAATAACAAAACCACAATGTACATTTTTTTTCACTTCCCAAAGGATAAACGTCAAAATCAAGACTGGGGTTCAAACGTGAGCGAACCAGCCTCATGCTTAATTTATACTCTGTCGTGTGATGCTGCCATGCAAGCAATGAAAATAGCCGATCTACAGTATACACAGTGGTGTAAAGTAACTAAGTAGATTTACTTAAAGGAGTAATACAGACCAAAATAGGACCCCCCCCTGAATGAGAATGTTTCCACAGACCTTCTTACCTGGTTAGGTTGATATGCCTCATTTCTGCCCCTGTTCTGAGATCTGTAGATTAGTCCCCACTGCTAAAACGGGCGTATCGTCTCTATCCAAAAGCGCACATTTCGGCCGCTTCCAAAAAATATATATTTTATGAATCGTCCAGACATGCTTCTACAGACACCACACACAGTGTTTTAGCGAGACGCTCTGTGCATTGATGTAAACAAAGCAATGAGCATGGCCACTTCCTGCCTGGCCCAAAGGTAGCTCTAAAGAAGGTAAAGACATGGGGGCGTGTTTTGGCTCCATGGCTATCCGCCATGACACTCTCGGTGGCAAAACTACCACCGGAAGTTCGGTGAATAACAATACCTTTATAAAATACTAGGCTCAGGAATATAAAAGAAGACATGTCACACATTGTTTTCTGCTGTGTTGCTTTTCGGTGAGTACACTGTATAACATTATAGAGGCATCTAAAGAGCACAATTTACGTTTCTGAACTAGCTAGTATCGCGAGATTCTCCACCATTCCCTGTCTGGAATCCAAATCTCGCGATATCTCCGAGACAGAAACAGCCGACGCTGCTGTTTAGCTGCCTCAATAACATTATGTACTGTGCACATCGAAAAGCAAGTGATTGTAAAAATACCTGTGATATGTCTTCTTTTATATTCCTGGAGCGATTATACAACATGGTCTCTATCGTTCAGAATTATTTTTTGTTCCTGAGCTGTCCCAGCCGGCGCAAATAGACGCCAATGTTATTCACCGAACTTCCGGTGCTAGTTCCGCCACCCAAAGTGTCTTGGCGGATAGGCGTGGACACCAACACGTCACTGGGTGACGTGGGTGACTTCTCCTCTTGCTCCTAGCCTGGCTCCAAGAGCTAGAGTGGAAGTCTCGCGAGAATCTCGCGAGAGCTCGAGGCAGCATTGCTTTCCTTAGCCCTGGTAAACAGGCTATTAACCCTTCACAGGCTACAACAGCTTGTCTGGTATGTCTAGGAAGCATGTCTGGATGATTCATAAAAAAGAAATGGGCGCTTTTGGATAGAGACGATACGCCCGTTTTAGCAGTGGGGATTAATCTACAGATCTCAGAACAGGGGCAGAAATGAGCCATATCAACCGAACCAGGTAAGAACGTCTGTGGAAACATTCTCATTCAGGGGGGGTCCTATTTTGGTCTGTATTACTCCTTTAAGTACTGTAATGTAAAAGAGTCTTTCCGATTTCCAATACTTTTACTTCTACCCCACTACATCTCGGATCCAAATATTGTACTTTTACTCCACTACATTTATTTGAACACTTTAGTACACTGTGTACTACTTTGCACATATAAAATATAATAATATAAAACATACATTAACCACTTGGGCTATTTGAAAATAGCCGATCTACTTGCTCAAAACGTGTCGTGAGCTTGTAGATCTGCTATTTTCAAACATTTTGTACTTTTACTTTTGGTACTTTTAAGTACATTTCGATGCCAACACTTTCATACTTTTACTCAAGTACATTTAGAATGTTTGACTTTTAGTTCGAAACTGTATTTCTGAAAATGTGTTACTCTATTTCTATATTGGTACTTTTACTCAAGTAAAACATTTGAGAACTTTTTCCACCACTGCTTGCGAGCTTGCGGATCGGCCATTTTTGCCAGGAGACACCGGCGAACACACACAACCGAGTATAAATCCGGCTACAACTTCTGGTTCACTCGCGTCTCCAGCTCAAAACAATCAAACAGATACGTACGGTACGGCTGCCTCACAAAGTAGTGTTGTGCTTTTACATGAAAAGAAAAAACAAAGTACTCCTTCCACCCACGTTGAAGCCATAAGGTTTCCTACAGTAGCAGGCAAACTGGCCTATAGTCTCTTTAAAGATGGGTCCATCATTTCATAATGTGTCAATATCCACTCCAATCCGTTTTCAGTCCGTTCTCCCTGTGATGGAAAAACATGTGTGTGGTGGTCACAAACTTCTGAATAGATATATAATTCTTTTTTCTTCCTTTGTGGCGAAGACCACATTACATAAAAATATATACTGTATACATCTTCTTCCCTTGTCATCATGTCACTGGCGGACATAGTGTTCCGCATTTCCACCCACTCCATAATATCCTTTGCCGTCGGTTTCATTCGACCTAAAGCTAATGCATTAAGATGCGTTCCAAAACGGGAGTATCCACTGAAAAAGAAAATTGTCAGATGATTGATAGCACGAACATGTCTCAACGTTTGAAAGAAAAAGATGTACTGTAGGTCCTTCTTTGACAGCGTCAACACTTGTACAACCTGACATCTTCGAGTATCTGACAATCAGTATGTTCGAGAAATGTAAATGATACACCCAAGTCGTAATTATTCCACCAAAAAATGGATACATAAGCATTTTGGAAATGGATAATCTTAGCATCTAGAACTTAAAAGCACTAGCAACATTATACAGTAAAAAAGACCTTATCGTGACATGATTTGATAAAAGTGTGTGCTTCTAACGGACATTTGGGGTTTTATCGGACGGTAGCAAAGTTAACCTTTTTTATAATACTTTGAAATCCTAAAAAATATGTGACATTGAAACAAATAGCCAAGCTTCATGAACCATTGTGCTCTATGTGGACACGCATCCATCTCCATTCTTGCACAACACTCTCCCAGAGTTCATCTGAGGAAAGTCTTTCACATAGATTATTTTTCTTGGGGGTTTTCTTCCTTTTTATTTATTTTTTATTTGTTTTTTTTTACATCAAGGAATGTTCTAGGACAAAAAGAAAAAAAGAAAAGAAAATCCAGGTCTTTTTTTTTGGGGGGGGGGAGTTTCACCTCACTGCATCATCAGTACAAAATAACACTCTTCTCTCTCTCTCTCTCTATCTGTCTGTACACCTTCCAACAAAATCCCATGGTCCCTTTCGCTGTACTTCAAAGACAGGCCTGTTTTCAGGATGGACAATGTCTTGTGTTTACATAAAGTCTGCGTGTGTGTGTGTGTGTGTGCGTGTGTGTGTGCGCGTGTGTGTGTGCGTGCGTGCGTGTGTGCGTGTGTGTGCGCAAGTGCGTGTGTGCATGTTCGTGTGTGTGCGCGCGCGTTTGTGCAAGTGTGAGTGTATAGGGTTCTTTATTTTCTCTTCTTCAGGGCCAGAAGTGGGGAAATTGGAATTCTCTGAGTTTCCTGGTAAAATAATTCCCCTGGTAACGCAAACGCAGCCTCTCTTGTCAACTTCCAACGGGCTTCCACGGGCTTACAATACATCCACGGTGAGTCAAAAATTCACAAAGAAAAGGAGATAACTGTGAGTTGTGAAAGTAGGGGAAAGAGGGGCAGGGGTTTGGGGGGAGAGGGTTAGAGCAGACAGATTGAACCCTTCCTCGTCTCTCCCTGTTTTCATCAAAATACAAACGGCTCTCCCTCCCTCCCTCCAACCCGGCCCTCCCCAGGTCTGTAGGCTTTGTCAATGGAGGCCCCGGGTGGCGAGGAGGGCCTGCTCACTGGCAGGCCAGCATCAGTAGCAGGAAGAGGGCGTGCAGGGCCCAGCCCAGGGCGCCGGAGAGACGCAGGGGCGCGGCGGCGCCGTCCGACAAGCCCGGGGAGGGAAGAGTGGAGTCTTCCTCGTCGCCCCACAGTCTATCGTTCTCGTTGACCTGCGGGAGAAAGCGCAGACGTACACACGGACTCAGAAGGAACCAGAAGACACACGCAGACATGCGTCGGTTTTGTTTTGCGTTCTTGCAAACACACTCATTAACCCATTTAGGCTTAGAATTATTGAATGCTTTAACTATTGAAAAAATAGCAGATCTACAAGCTCGCAGCGCGGCACCGAGTGCCGCGCTGCGAGCTTGTAGATCTGCTATTTTTGAAAAAGTGTGCAAATCTTTGAATATATGTATTTTTAAAGCGAACATTTGTAACTCATATTTTGCTTCAGGGGGGGTCCCTGGAACTAGATATTTTGAGATGGGGGTCCGTGGCCAAATAAATATCAGTTTGGGGGTCCTTGACATGAAAATGTTTGAGAACCAATGACATAGTAACTAACCTTAACCCTAACTGAGCTCCAGTTAAGTGAAAAGGACCTTTTCTTTGACGATGGCTGGCCAGATTGCTGACATAGAAACATAGGTTTTTCAAAAAACCTTAGAAGGATTCAAAAGACACTTATAGAATCGTGTCAAAATTCTAATTTTCACAATTTTTCAAAAATAGCAGATCTATAGATCTATATCTGCTGTTTTTCAATAGTTAAAGCATAAAATAATAATACACTATAATGTGTACCCGTTCTAAACGGGTTTAAAGGGGTTTGACTCATAGCAGGAAGCCATCATTTAAAATATGAGCAGCGGAGGATATAGCCCTGGCCCCCACAGACGGCTTTGTGAGCAGCACCCGCACGGAGATAAAGACTGAATTTCCCATATCTGACCTCGGAAATAAGATGAGCTCCGCCGGTGAGGACACTGTCACTTATCAGCCCAGACGCAATTTCACAAGCGAGGGACGCCTTTTCACCGCCGCGAATATGCACAAAGAAGGTTTTCAATTACCTTGGCTTCAAGTGCAAATTCTGTCCCCAGCCGGCCTCCGTCTCTGTCCATCCTTCACTCTGAAAAGTTTACTGCTAAAAAGCTCTCGCCCCCACAGACATGGAGTCCACACTCGTCAACTTCTTACTGCACCCTCCAATTCTTTGCTCTCTCTCTCTCTTTCTCTCCCACTCCCCCTCAGGCTGCTCTGCACCTGTGTCTTCCTATCTTCCCTATCTCTTTGTCCCACAGACGTGCCTGGTGTTCGCCGGCGGTGGGGCTATAATCGTTCACAGTGGGAGAAGCCTGTGACAACACTCAGGGATGTGCTGGGCCCCTGATTCAGCCCGGGAAAAAGAGTTGGAGAGGCCCTCATTGCGCGCTATAGAGAGATCTCTCTCTATAGCGCTGCTGCTGCTACTCAAAGATTTGCCATTTCAGATCATGACAAGTGACAAGCCAGTGGGCCAATTACATGAGTTATATTTCGTCGTTGTCGGGTGGAAACCTTGTATGTCCAAAACCGTTTGTTTTGTATTTATCATTTAAAAAATTAGTTAAATTCAAAGTGAAAACAGCCGATCTACAAGCACACAACGCCTCGCACCGCGAGGCGTTGTGTGCTTGTAGATCTGCTGTTTTCACTACTTTTGTGCGACGGCCTTGTATGATGAAGCAGGGTTTTGCTTTGCGAAAAAATGTACACATTTGAAACTCGGAGATACGAGGTTTCTGCCCAACAGTGACGATTTACTTTGTTGGCCACCCAGCCCCCAAAATGGAACGAAGGCCGACATTTTATTTTAATTTTTTTCCTAACGGCCGGCCTGGACCAGACCGGGAATGAACCGGCCGTTCGGGAGTTGTCCCGCTTTTCCCAATGGCCAGCACGTCCCTGCCTGTGACAACACCGAGCGAGTCTCCCTAGCCGCTGTCACCCTGCTCCTCGCGGTAGGGCCGTCTTCTCTTTGTGGCTCGTCATGCACTGGTCTGGTCTCTGCCCATTAAGGCGGCAGTGCATCACCAGACAGAGCTGAAAACAAACTGGTTCTCCTGCTCTGCCTAACGGAGTGTTGAGAGGAACAGCGCCGTGCTGAGAAAAGAACAGGAGCGTGAACTTAACTGTTGTTAATTTACTTGTCCAGGCTGCTTTTAGTAGATCAGTCACAAAGATGGATGGTAAATAAGCCTTTCTCGCTACTGTGCACAAGCTCACTGTAGCTGTTACATGAATTGTACAGCAGTGTAGTAGTGGTGAAAACATTATTGAGTGTTCATTTTAATCTACAGTACATATCGTGCCAGGTGGGAGTGATTGCTACATACAGATGTGCCGTTTCAAATCTTCAGCGTTTCATGTACTTTTCCATGCATTTGTTTCTGGAAACACTTGTTTTCCAAGGTTCTTTTCACTGTTTAGCCTTGCTCATTCTTCTCTTTCGTTACTGAAAACAAAAGGCACTTTTCAACGCCTCTTTTCATTGGAAATAAGAATCTGAACAGCATTTACATAACAACACCTTTACAAATGCCCTCCTTGGTCCCTATTAATGTTCTACCAGATCCCTGAAGATCTACTGTCTTGCCAATGGCAGGACTTGTGAAGCTTTGAAAATTGTTTTTTTTCTTCCATTTGTGAAAGTTGAGTCAATAAAAGGAGACTATGTGAAGTCTCAATAGTCCTGTGAATAAGACGTATCTGTCAGATGTATCATATTCCATTCTGATCGGCTATAGGTTAGCTTCCAAATTTTGCAGGAGTGACCAGCTTTGCACAAAATGGCACAGATCATGAAGGCACACTCACAGTGGGCAGAGGAAGACTCTCCACCCATCCACATTGGCCTCATGGTAGAGCTACAACGGCCCCCTTGAAGGTTTGTCCAAAAATCTTTTAAAATTACAGCAGAGAATTTGTTAATCCAATTCATTGCTCCCTATGTCTATGACACATTGTGTACACTGCTGTTTGTACCCTGCTGGCTCACCTGCCAGTGAGGAGACCCCACACATGAGGACAACCCTCCCCACGTCCAGTCGTGTTCATTTTTAGACACTCAGCCAAGCCGGATACATCAAGGTTCATTCAAAGACTCTGCGGTGGTGCGCAGGCACTTTACCCCCACGGATGTTACTCTGTATGAATATTTAAATAAATATAAATATGTAAATATTGCGTGGTGAGTGTTATGTAGGCTACTCTAAGCACTATATGGACATTACACTATGTATGCAAATGAAACATTGCAATGGATTGACTAGGCAGCACTCGCTACTTTTCTTTTCCGGTTGCGAGTGCTGAAAATGGAACAGCATTTACTGAAATATCAACGGTGCCAAACAGGGTCAGTCACAGAAAGTCAGAGACATCATTACCTACGCGTTCCGCGTCTTTCACGCCTTCACGTTGCCTAGAGACGCATTCACGTCATGGTCCTGGGGTCCCTTTTGGAACCAAATAGAACTTTATGGGTCTGTAACTCAGTGAACAAATAGAACCAAATGGACCCGTTCCATTTGTACTCTAGTATTTTAACATGGATTTTATAATATAAATTATAATATATTAAATATATATATATATTATATATATATTATATATAATTAAATGGGTGTCTGTAGCCTAGTGTATTTAGAAATCCTAGTTCTAAGTTCAAACATTAGCCAAATTGTAAAATAAATATAAGAAATAGGCAAACATTTTGAAAATAGCCGATCTACAAGCTCACAGCGCCCGAAAACATTTTATTGGGGACTCATAAAACCTTTCTGGGACCCATTTGAATGACCACCTGTGGGTCCCGGGACCCATTACTTTGAAAACCTAGTAACATCACTGGAAAGTATTCGTTTTCTATCTAAACAATATATTTTAATGAGCGCGTTGTCCTCCACTACAATTATTTGCAAACGTGAGTTACTAGTTACTATATAGATTTTGATTATTATTACAAAACATAATAACCACATCAGCCACATACATTTCGGCCATTTGAAAATAGACGATCTACAAGCAATCTGCTATTTTCAAAAGATTTTTATACGGTACATTTGAAAACTTGAAATGGGACTCTTTGTAGGCTACTTTTACTTTTGGTACTTTAAGTACATTCTGATACCAATACTTTTGTACTTTTACTCAAGTACATTTTAAATTCCAGGACTCTTACTTGTAACCGGGTATCTCTATATTGCAGAATCGACATTTGAGTACTGTTTCCACCACTGCACCTACTCCTGTACAGCACCTGAGATTGTCCAGCCCTTGCAGCAGGCTTGACGAAACACAGGAACAATGTCTCCTCTGTGACGGCTTGCAGGTTCACCGAATGTCACACTGAGACATGCAGTACAGCACAAGGGCACAGCTGTACATGTGTCAAGGTTGTTGTTGTTGTTGTTGTTGTAGCCGTGTCTCTGCCAGCCTCACCTGCCGGGGTGTCACACCAAATTCTGGGCCCTGGGTACAAGGATTCACTGCGGGCCCCCCATGAATGTTCTTCATTATTTTGTGCTTTAACTATTGAAAAATAGCAGATATACAGTACAAGCAGATATACAAGCTTGAAGATCTGCAATTTTTGAAAAATCATGAAAAAAAGTCTGAATGTTTGAATATTTCAAATCCTTCTTTTTTTTTTTAAACCTATGTTTCTCTTTGGTGCTCAAACCTTTTCATGTGAAGGACCCCAAAATGATATGTATTTGGCCACGGATCCTCATCTCAAAATATCTAGTTCCAGGGACCCCTCCAGAATCAAAATCTGAGTTACAAAAGTTTGCTTAAAAAAAATACATATATTCAAAGATTTGCACACATTTTCATGACTTTTCAAAAATAGCAGATCTACAAGCTTGTATATCTGCTATTTTTCAACAGCTAAAGTATAAAATAATTAAGGCCCCTCCACCTTGGGGCCCTAGGAACTCAGTCCCACTCCCCCCCCTTGTGACGCTCCTGCTCACCTGTGTGGGTATCTGTGCTCTCAGGATGTTCTGCTCCGTCTCCATGGTGACGCCAGGGCTGGTGGTGGTGGTGGCCACAGCCAGGTGTGGGATGTGGTTGTCTGAAGCCGGGCTGCTGGGGCCGGGCACGGCTGGCTGACCGGCGCCCGTCTTCACATCTGTCCCGTTCCCGAAGTTCAGGATGGCCTTCTCTGGAAGGCAAACAAACATGTGGAGAATGATCAGATGCATCGTGTGGAACACAAGAGGATTGACTTTAGATCAGTAGTTCTGTTCTGGTTTATGACATTTGGAAATGTATATCGTCGTTGTCGGGTGAAAACCTTGTATGTCCAAAACCGTTCGCTTTGCATTTATCCTTTTAAAAATGATTCAAACTAGTGAAAACAGCCGATCTACAAGCACACAACGCCTCGCGGTGCGAGGCGTTGTGTGCTTGTATAGATCTGCTGTTTTCACTACTTTTGTGGGTGGCCTTGTGTGATGAAGCAGGGCTTTACTTGGTGAAAAAATGTACAAATGTGAAACTTGGAGATAAGTTTCTCCCCGACATTGACGATATGCAGTCCATAAAGTTTGGAACCGCTATTCAGTGTTTCTCAAACTCTTTCATGTAAAGGGCCCCCAGATTAATATGTATTTTGGCCACGGCCACCCATCTGAAAATCCCTATCAAGTAAGCACAAAAGGAGGAGCGCACACCTAAGTTGGTGAGGTGCTGACCACGCAGATAATGTCAATGGCTGTGATGCTGCCCCCCCCCCCAAGCAGAGACACTAGCAAGGATACCTTGGTAGAAAACATGAAGAAGTGACCTATTGATATCGAAAGATCTGAGCTTCCTCAAATGAAAGAGTCGAGACTGAGCTTTCTTGAACACAGAATCTGTGTTCAGCTTGCTATTCAACATGACTGGTGTCCAACATGACACCAGTCATCGGTGACTGGTGTCTTAAGACACCAGTCATGTTGCCATACCTTAGCTTTTTCTGAACTGACGCCACTGTCCAAGTGGACACCAAGATACTTGTAGGACTGGACTTGCTGGGTCCCAACCCTCTAGTTGATAAACTGAATTATATTATACATAAAGTATCAAAAGTTACCGTTATGCAGAATGTCCCATTACGCGTTTTCAGATCTACAAGCTCACACGTTTTCAGGTTTTTGGATCCACAAGCTCACAACGCGTTGCCACGCGACGTGTCACGAGCTTGTAGAAATTATATAGGGCAGGTTCATATTATGGTTTATATTATGTTTTGCAAAGATAATCAAAACCTCCAAAGTAACTAGCAACTAAAGCTTTCAAATAAATGTAGTGGAGTAAAAGTACAATATTTTCCTCTGAGATGTAGTGGAGCAGAAGCAAAAGAACAGAACACTGGAAATACTCCAGTAAAGTAAAATCGTACTCGAGTAAATGTACTAGTAGTACATAGTTACTTTGCACCTCTGAAATTCACCAGATGACATCCACATTCGTATGCTCCTGTCATCCCCGCGTTGATGTGGAAATCTGTATAATTTCCACGTCAGCCGTCTGCCCTCTGTTTTGCATTTGTTTCTCTGACGTTTTTCGATGAAAGGTTCTTTGTGATAAAATGGGTCACACTGGGAGTATATGAATGGGCATGGCTGTGTAATTATGATAGGATTGTGACATGTGTGGCCAACCCAGCCGCCTTTAACTGACTCTTAGATATCGTCACTGTCGGGCAGAAACCTCGTATCTCCAAGTTTCAAATTTGTAAGTTTTTCGCAAAGCAAAGCCCTGCTTCATCATACAAGGCCGTCACACAAAAGTAATGACAACAGCAGATCTACAAGCACACAACGCCTCGCGGTGCGAGGCGTTGTGTGCTTGTAGATCGGCTGTTTTCACTAGTTTAAATCATTTTTAAAATGATAAATACAAAACGAACGGTTTTGGACATACAAGGTTTCCACCCGACAACGACGATATGCTGGATGCACGCTTAAAGTCAGACTGAGACACTAGCATTTAGACCAACATGTAATAAGAAATTTGAAGTGAAAATTGAACATGCCTGTATGCCATGGAAATAGCTTGACAATACTTCTCTCTGTAATAGAATTACAATATTGAATAATGGAACTGAATTCCATTATCTTCACTGCATCGACAGTCACTTGCAAACAAGTCTTCGGCTCATGTTACACAAAATGTGGTCTGAAAGTGAAAAATGTGGAATTGCATTATTCTGTTGCTTCACTGTGCCTAAGAATTTTACATTACATTTTATAGCCATGCACCTATTCTTAAGGACCGGACAGTTTCATATGGTATATACATCCGTTAAACACATTAATACATTCATGAACCACTTTTTCGTTGACCATGGTCCCCCAGGGCCCAGCTAGCGGTCTGTACTTCCCTCCACATTCCACAACCAAAGAAAATGGGAGTGAGTGGTGCCCTAAGCGCACACCGGGTACACCAACTATAAAGATAACCAGTAAGACTCCCTAATCGGGAGATAAGCGACCGTTGGTCGCTTATCTCCACAAATAGGCCAAAAGTTTGTTTTACCAATTATCAAGACATACGGGCAGTTGACAGTTTGCCATGGTTACTCATTGAAGTTGAATCTCCATATATGGAGATAACCTACGCATCACACTAAGTCTGACCTCACCAGCCCATATTTGGGCATGAGCAACTTATGTCTCCATATATGGAGATATGATGACATCACACAGTCCTCAGCCGATGATGTGGCATGATGTCATACAATACACAAACGAGCCCTACAGTATAAAGGGGCAATTCTTGCCAGGAAAGAAGCATTTCTTCGACTCAGACCTTATCGCCAGGGTTGGCTTATAGCAGCTGTCGGTAGGACCATATATGGATTCTGTTAGTGTGGATCTCCTAACAGGGCATCATCTGGGATACAATCCCTTTTATGCCCATATATGGAGATCCCTAACAGAATCCCTTTCATGCCCATATATGGAGATCCCTAACAGAATCCCTTTTATGCCCATATATGGAGATCCCTAACAGCATCCCTTTTATGCCCATATGTGGAGATCACTAACAGCTAACATAATCCCTTTTATGCCCATATATGGAGATCACTAACAGCTAACAGAATCCCTTTTATGCCCATATATGGAGATCCCTAACAGAATCCCTTTTATGCCCATATATGGAGATCCCTAACAGAATCCCTTTTATGCCCATATATGGAGATCCCTAACAGAATCCCTTTTATGCCCATAATATGGAGATCCCTAACAGAATCCCTTGTATGCCCATACATGGAGATCCCTAACAGAATCCCTTTTATGCCCATATATGGAGATCCCTAACAGAATCCCTTTTATGCCCATATATTATGGAGAAATCCCTGCTCTGAGTATCTGACATCAGTGTGATGTCACCTGTTTATGCCCATATATGGAGATCCCTGCTCTGCGTATCTGGTTGCTATGGTAAACAGTTGGTTGCTAGGGTAAAAAAACATGGTTGCTATGGTAAACAGTTGGTTGCTAGGGTAAACAGTTGGTTGCTAGGGTAAAACCATGGTTGCTAAGGTGGTTGCTAACGTACACTAACAGACCAGCAACAACAGACTGTTGCCACAGCAACGTACACAAAGGTTTGTGTACACATGTGTGGTGATGTCATACTGATGCGGAGATATGAGCAGGGCAAAGGTGTGACGTGTGACGTGTGACGGACGGACGGACGGCCGGTGGAGGTTTTCATAGTAAACTGCTCCCTGACGGTCGCAACAAACTATATTGTTCACCACTGTATTTCATTCATAGTCAGTGTGAACACCATCCAGGGACGTGCTGGCCATTGGGAAAAGCGGGACAACTCCCGAACGGCCGGTTCATTCCGGCCGGTCCAGGCCGGCCATTAGGAAAAAATTAAAAATAAAATGTCGGCCTTCGTTCCATTTTGGGGGCTGTGCGGCCAACAAAGTAAATCGTCATTGTCGGGCAGAAACCTTGTATCTCCAAGTTTCAAATTTGTAGATTTTTTCTCAAAGCAAAGCCCTGCTTCATCATACAAGGCCATCACACAAAAGTAGTGAAAACAGCAGATCTACAAGCACACAACGCCTCCCACCGCGAGGCGTTGTGTGCTTGTAGATCGGCTGTTTTCACTCATTTAAATCATTTTTAAAATGTCCCTGGTGAACACCATCCATCCTCGGGACCACCATCCATGAATCCCTTACATGGGATCTCAACACCAGTCTAAAGATCAGAAAATCCCATCAGCAGCTCTATTTCCTGCGCCAACTCAAAAACTGTCTGGTTTGGTCACACAACATCCCAGGACAAGACTCAACAATAGAGGGTAGTACGCATCGCGACGCGTTGTGAGCTTGTAGATTGTCTATTTCCACTATCAATGTTATTTTTTAAGTAGAAAGTTGATAAATATGTCAGTAATTTCTTTGTATATTTAATAAGGCTGGGACTTTAACGGATTAATTGCGATTAATTAATTAAAGAAAATTAACGCGATTAAAAAAATTAACTCATTTTAATCGCACTTAGTTTTTGCACCACAGAACCTTCAGTTTCGGGCATACCGATCATAGCAATGCACCAACCAAGAAGAGACAACAAACGCAAAGGGAGAAGTAGCCGATCAGAGTAGATAGATAGATAGATAGATAGATAGATAGATAGATACCTTTATTATCCCAAGGGGGAAATTCAGTTGTCCAGAAGTAGCACAGCAGTATACAGTTATTTACAAAGTTACAGAGACGTAAGAAAAGATAGATAAGAGGGAAAAAAACAAAGACAAGAGCAGTACAGTACCAATAAAGAGAAGGTGCATCAATAGAGGGGGCGAATAATTGCGACCGTAGGTCGCATTTACTACCAAAACCTCCACCGGCTGTCTGTGAGTGAGTCCGTGAGTCAGTAAGTCCGTCACACTTTTGCCCTGCTCATATCTCCACAACCGTTGCCCCCATCCATGCCAAATTTTGCACACACACTCCTTGACTGCCAAACTACAACCTCCAAGGACCCCCAGAGCCCCAGGGACCCCCAGGTCCCTGGGGGACCCCCAGATGTAAAGAATGACCAAATGTGCTCACACGTCACACGTCACACTTTTTCCCTGCTTATATCTCCGCACCCGTTGACCCGATCCATGCCAGATTTTACACACACACTCCTTGCCTGCCAAACTACAACCTCCAAGGAGCCCCAGGGAGGGGACCCCCAGATGTAAAAAATGACCAAATGTGCAAAAATGACCAAATGACCACCCCAACGGGGCTGCTCGCGGGGAATTCCCGGGGACCACCGACTCCTGGTGCTCCAGAACGGATGCAAAAGTGGTGGCGCCCCCAGTGGAGGACCCCCTGCCACTGCAGCGCACATAAAATGCCGTAACTCGGGCTAGGAGCGTCCGGGAGAGCCGGGGCCGGTACCTATTCGTCCGCCAAGGCAACGCGGAGACCCCACCCCTCATTTCTCACATGGCCCTATTCTAGCGCCACCTTCAGGCCGATTTTTAAAACACATTTTTGGACACTGCTCCTACAGTTTTTGCCCTAAAATCACGAATATCCCTACACAGCATGTCTACACTCATGTCATCAACATGGATCAGGAAGATTTTGGAAAAACAAATTTTTGCCCTATTTGTGGAGATAAGCCACCTACGGTCGCTTATCTCCCGATTAGGGAGTCTTACTGGTATATAAGTATATATACATAAAGTGTCTTGCAAAAGAGACCATAGCAGTCAATGCTAGTTAGTGAAACAAGTATCTCACTGTCATTGTTATACAAAGCAAAAATACTCAGAAACTACCAACACTAACAACCTAATAGTGCAGTGTCAAAAATCAGTGCGAAAAAAGAAGAAACTAGGAAGCGTGTCACCGCAAGGCGCACATGAGCACTCTTCCTGGAAGGTCCTTAGAGGTCAAAGTCAAAACAGCAATAGTTCCTTAGAGGTCAAAGTCAATACAGCAATGGTTCCGTAAGTCTAAGTTAGGAAGGGAGACCTTTTCAAGCGTCCGTTATGTGTCTCGTTGTACAGCTTAAGGGCAGCCGGTACAAAAGATTTTCCTAATCTCTCACATCTCCGTACTGGGTAGGTAAAGCGGTCGTTTCCTCTCTTACTCCAGTAACTGGTGATCTCTAGATGGAGGGGGTGGGAGGTGTTCTCCAAGATGGAATCTAGCTTCTTCGCAGTGCGCACCCTGGTTACTTCCTCCACCCCCTGCAGAGAGGACCCAACGACAGAGCCTGCTTTCTTCACCAGTCTGTTTAGGTTAAACGTGTCACCTGCTCTGTTGTTGCCACCCCAGCATGTTATACCAAAAAAGAGGACACTTGCCATGACAGACTGATAGAACATCTGTAGCATCCTATTGCACACCACAAACGATCTCAGTCTTCTCAGGAGGAACAGCCTGCTTTTCCCCTTGCTGTGAATCGCCTGCGCGTGGTCCGACCAGTCCAGTGAACTATTCAGGTGTACTCCGAGGAATTTGTAGTTATCCACGAGCTCAACCACCTCACCGTTAATGGTGCTTGGCACCGGGGGGACTCTCTTGGAGGTGCGGAAGTCCACCACCATCTCCTTAGTCTTGCTTGCGTTGAGCTTGAGATGCTTGAGTGCTTTGCTTGGCGCAGTGGATGCGAAATTTAGATTTTAAAAACTCACTTGTTGATTCACTCGTACAACAAAATGTGTTTTACTTGAAAAAAAATGCTTCTCAGGTCAAATATCGATGTGCGATTAAAATGCGATTAATTGCGATTAATTAATCACAGAGCCTGTAATTAATTAGATTAAAAACTTTAATCGCATCCCAGCCCTAATATTTAAGTTATGTGTCATACCTGCCATGTGCAACTTCAAAGCCTAAAAGCCAAACAGAAATGTAATTGTCAACAACAAAAACACAATTCAATCGTTAATCGCAATTATTTGAGTGACAATTAATCATCATGTAAAATGTCATATCGTGACAGCCCTATCCACAAGAATAATTAGGAAGGCAAATAAAATTATAGCAGACAACTCTCATCCCGCTCACTACCTCCTCAATCTCCTCCCATCAGGCAGGAGATATAGAAGCATTATATTATAAGCAAAACATCCCGCTTAGAGACAGTACCTACCCCATAGCTATTAGACATCTGAACTTGCACTGACTGGTTATGCACTTATGTGGCAATATACTGTTTATGTATATAGCACTTTAAAATGCTGCTGGGGATTGTTTCCCGTTGTCTCCTCTTGTGTGTTTATGGATGTTCGTATATGTGCACTCTCCTTGTTTTTGTTTTTGTTTTACGTTTGAGAGTGAACCAAGACAAATTCCTATCAACTATGTTGACATGGCAATAAAGTTATTGAATCTTGAATCTCTTGAATCTTGAACACTGCTATCCACTTGATTTTTCAAACTATACTTTTATAGTTATAGTTACAGTGCTCAGTGTGAATGGCCCTTTAGGCTGCTCAACAGTGCCACTTGAAGGTAGGTCACCCAGCGGTATTGCAGCTGTTGAAGCTGTACTACATTCTTACACATACAGTACATACATACAGACAGACATAGACAGAAAGACAGACATACACACACACACACACTCTGTCAAATGTTGGAGCGGTTGGTACCACACAACACTTCACAACTTAACCCGTTGCAATGTATTTTGAGTTTGTAAATCTGCACATTTTTCCCAATCTATGATTTGTTTGACTAGCGCTGTATTTCCTAAACAACCATGAATCGGCACAATACTGTATGTGTAGAATTATGATTTTCAGGTATGATCTTCCAAACCTATGTTCTTTTTTTTATCATATATGTTTTTCAAAAATCGGCCTCCTGGTGGCGCTATAACAGCAGGCCGAGGTGAAATGCTCTGGCGCCCAGTTCCTCCGGCCTGGGTGGAGACGAAAAGCAGGCGAACATTTCTCTGTACAAATACAGTGTTCTCTATTTTGATGTTCACTGCTCTCAAAGCAAACACAAACAAACAAAAAAACAGAGTTAATGAGCGTGTGTAAAATGGGGTATTATTTATAAACCTGGAAGGAGAGGTAGAGAGGTAGCTCTACGGCAGCTCAGGAGCTCAAGTAGCCTGCTTATGATAAAGAGCCTTTACTGTTTTTGCCCACAGCCGTACACAGCCAAACTGAAGGCACGCCTCCATTCATGATAATTAGCAACTACTACAACCTGGCAAATACACTGAAACTCTGAGTCATTATTGAAATTGAAATTCCCAGAGGAGCTCGTGATTTGTCGATGAAAGCTACATTCGTAGCTTTAATCATGTGAAATATATATATTTCTTATTAATCAGATTTAGCCGTGTGCCTGTGGTTTGTCAAATCTTAGTAGTGTTGCCTTCAAACAACTTTTTATGAGTTCCAGTAAATACAACAGAGAGAACTGAACTGGATGGGAAAAACAGTGAAAACCTATCAATTTTGTCGCTCAGATTGCTCTAATGCAATTTGTACTTATACATACTCTCAAAGTTAAATTACTTGGTTTAATGTTTTACACCACATTCAGAATGCAAAAACAAAACAAAAATAACACAGACATACGCAATTCATAATGTAGGTACAGACACTACCAGAGATACTCAGTATTTCCATGTCAAAGTCCTCCAAATCTATACACACTGAGCCTCAGACCCCCATTTGAAAATATTTTGTGGCAGGGACCCCATAAGTACATAATCCTACACGTATCTATACTGGTGGGGAGATAACAGTGGAGAGAGTGCAACTTACTTTTTTCTCAAACCTTTTAAATTTCAAGTCTCCCCTCAACTCTGACAGAGTACAATCTAACCAAACGGACCTGTTAGGGTTCATTCAGTTCCAATTTTACACTGTCAGAGTTGTATGGGTCAATTTGAAACCTCCTTAAAGGAACGCACAGAGTCCCTGGAATCCACTGTGAGAACCACTGCTCTAAGCTAACTTTTGAATAATAATGAAATTATTCATTTTGCTGGGGAACCCCTTTTAGGACCCCTGGGGTCAGTCCAGCTCCAAATCAGCTCAAACAGAATCGAAAGTTCAGAGTTAATTGTGGTTGATTGTGTACACGTGTGCCTCGTCGTAATGATGGAGCACCTCTTGCCTCTCTCTCGCCACCGCCTGATCGATATTCAGGAAATACACGAGTGCCTGCCAAAATGCGTTACTCATTCAATCACAATGTAGCAAACTTGTTATTAAATGTTTTAATAAAGGGACTGGGAATAAAGCACGACAGACATGCATAGCCTACAGCATGTTAAAGCCGTTTAGAATGGCCCGGACGGCTTAGCTTATCCGCTAGTTCGATTCCCGATCCCGTCAACCTTTTCCTGCGTGTCACACCGCATCTCTCTCTCCCCAATATCTGTCAACCTACTGTACTGTACATCTAAGTTCAACTACAGTACGGTACAGTACAGTACACCATCATGCTTGCGTGTTCCTCTTCAAGTGTCGTCCGCTCATCTCTTTCTCCATCCGTCTTTTACTTGAAGACAACCAAAACAGAGACACAGAAAGAGGTTGTTCAAGTATGTCTGTCATGAGTGTTTTTGTTTATATATACTAGACTTGCCGGGGGTGTGCACAGTATATGAGGGATTGAATTTAGGAGTCTCAAGACAAGGAGTAATGTTGGAGAGAACCCAGATGTATGAGTGATCTCGGTCAGTCATCTCCAAATTTGGGCACTGTTTCAACATGCAAACGGCGGCGACGCAAGTCGTGCAGTACAGGCGTCGGTATCAGTGATGTCAGAAATGTGGGCACTATTTCACCCGTTTATGCCCATATGGTGTTCCGTGTCCTTTGCCCATGTATGGTGTTCCGGCGGACAGACAGACATTACTCGTAATGGACCAACTAGTTATTACAGACTACACAAAATCACTTATGCCCATTCTGCGGATGAAAAACAAACAAAAAAAGATTCTGCATGCTAACATCACTGACACTAAACAGTGTCGCCACCATGGTAACAGCCGCATGCTGAAACAATGCCCAAATTTGGAGATCCAGCATGCTGACATCCTCCATGGTAACAGCCGCGTGCTGAAACAATGCCCAAATTTGGAGATCCAGCATGCTGACATCCTCCATGGTAACAGCCGCGTGCTGAAAGAATGCCCAAATTTGGAGATGAGCACATGCTGACATCACTGATACTAAACAGTGTCACCGCCGTTGTAACAGCCGCATGCTGAAACAATGCCCAAATTTGGAGATCCAGCATGCTGACATCCTCCATGGTAACAGCCGCGTGCTGAAACAATGCCCAAATTTGGAGATCCAGCATGCTGACATCCTCCATGGTAACAGCCGCATGCTGAAACAATGCCCAAATTTGGAGATCCAGCATGCTGACATCCTCCATGGTAACAGCCGCGTGCTGAAAGAATGCCCAAATTTGGAGATGAGCATGCTGACATCACTGATACTAAACAGTGTCACCGGCGTTGTAACAGCCGCATGCTGAAACAATGCCCAAATTTGGAGATGAGCGTGCTGACATCACTGATAATAAACAGTGTCGCCACCATGGCCGTCGGTCTGCATGCTGACATCATTCTCTGACGTCATAGTACTGACATCACAGACTAATACAACGGGTATTGCACAACTGGACGTCAATGGTGACTGTTCTGTCCAACGGGCACCTGGGTTCTCCAACATTACTTCTGAGCACGGCCTGGCTGTAGCACGGCCTGGTATAACAGCCTATCTTTAGTGTATAAGAACAAACTGCATAGCCAAATTAAGATCTGTGCTAAGATTATTGGTAGGCCGGTTGAGGTGGTGTTACATTCCTTTAAAGATGCCCAGACCAAGAGTATGCTTAGACCGGCACAGAGTATCTCCTCTGACCCCTTGCATGTTCTAAATGAGGAATATCAACTATTGCCCTCCATGAGGCGGTTCAGAGTCCCATAGTATAAGAACAGATTAAAGAACTCTTTTGTACATCAGTCTGTTCTGCTTTTGAACCAGAATCGTTGAACCACTGGACATGTTCTTTTTGTTCCTTGTTTGTCTCTGTGATGTCTTTCGTTTCGTATTGTATTGTATCTGTCTTGTCTGTACCTTGAACGGTGACGTCATGTGACGCAAAAAGAATTTCAGTGTAAGCTGACAATAAAGCTGTATCGTATCGTATCGTATCGAGACGCCTACATTCAATCTCTCATATACTATGAGTGTGCATACGCCCCGGGCACAGGATACGTTTTTATTTTATTTTATCCACTGTCAATGAGTAACCACCCTGTCACCTTCCCATGACCCCAATATATACTGTAACCCAAACCAAAATCTCTCCAAGAAACTCCACCACCCTATTGCTGTAAAACTCACACGGTATGACTTGAATGGAATAGTACAGTGTGTGCATTCAGAAATGGTATAAAAAGATGTATAATTCATAGTCAAGCGAATTCACATGGCGTGATGCCATCCACAGGACATCCATCATATCTCTCAGCCATACATCTACATCCACAGCCCCAATGACTCGGCGATCATGTGACAAATGAATATTCCAAACGCATTCATTTTCATTCTGCTAATGGGATACTCAGTGGCAGCTACTTTTCCATGAAAGTCACTTCAATTAAAATATGCTCACATAGAAGACATGAGTGAGAGATTCGTCAATTAACATCGCCACAGCTTATGCTCTATGATGGATGCAGGTGCTCTGACGCACGCACGCACGCACGCACGCACGCACGCACGCACGCACGCACGCACGCACGCACGCACGCACGCACGCACACACACACACACACACACACACACACACACACACACACACACACACACACACACACACACACACACACACACACACACACACACACACACACACACACACACACACACACACACACACACACACACACACACACACACACACACACACACACACTCTGTTCCGTTATTCCACCCGTGTCCAGCTTTTCCAGGGGAAAGCAAGTCGGCGGGTTATTATTATTAACCCATTTAGGCTTAGAATTATTGAATGCTTTGACCAGTGAAAAATAGCAGATATACAAGCTCACAGCGCAGCACCGAGTGCCGCGCTGCGAGCTTGTAGATCTGCTATTTTTGAAGAAGTCGTGAAAATGTGTGCAAATCTTTGAATATATGTATTTTCAAAGCGAACGTTTGTAACTCAAATTTTGCTTCTGGGTGGTCCCTGGAACTATATATTTTGAGATGGGGGTCCGTGGCCAAATAAATATCAGTTTGGGGGTACTTCAAATGAAAAGGTTTGAGCACCACTGACATAGTAGTCAGACTAACTGAGCTCCATTTAAGTGAAAAGGACCTTTTCTTTGACGATGGCTGGCCAGATTTCTGACACATAGAAACATAGGTTTTTCAAAAAAATCTTAGAAGGATTCAAAAGACACTTATAGAATCGGGTCAAAACGATTTTTCAAAAATAGCAGATCTACAAGCTCGCAGCGCGGCACTCGGTGCCGCGCTGTGACTTGTATATCTGCTATTTTTCAATAGTTAAAGCATAAAATAATGATACACAATATAGTGTACCCGTTCTGAATGGGTTTTAATGGGATTTCAAAGCCTGAGCAGAGCATCTGGACGTGACACACTGCCATTGATTTCTCCCAGGATCTGAGGATCATAACACATTGATCTACGCTCAACAGGTAAGGAGATGTTTGGCTTTCCCCCACTGTAATGGATGGAGAGAGAGCGTTGAACTCAAGGCCGATGCATACTCCACTTTTAGAGACAAATTTATTTCAGTTCAGCTCTGTCTAAACTACAATATGACGTCATTCAGAGGTTCTGGGGGGCCGGGTGCCATCATTAATTCGGCTGTTAGGTTGCTGCCGAGATTTTGTGACTCCCCAAACCGAACCGAGTCTCTAAAAGTGCATTATGCAATCTGCCCTTACCCCCTTCAGTGACATGACAATACAACATTTGAAATTCTATCCCATAAATCACCTCAGGGACATTTAACATTATAGCGACCGCTAGGTCGCAGTTAGTATGAAAACAACCAGCTCATGTCCGTGAGTGAGTCAGTCACGCCTCATGAAACGCTCGTGTCCTGTCACGTCTGTGGAAGCTGCAGGGAGGCGGCACAGAGCCATGTGAGTGTGTGTGAAAGAAGCAATACAAGGAAGACACCTTCCAGCAGGCCAAGTACACGAAACGCTGTAAGGAAGTTATCCCCCTCATTTTCCCTCGGATCTATTATGCCAACTTCGACGACGACAAGTTTGTGCCGTATTTAGAAGCTTTGTCGACCTGCCGGTCGCTAATCGCCATTAGCGCATTTCACTTGTTATAATTATATGAGCAAGACAGACTGTCAGTAAATGTGGATTTATGTGTACTTATTTGTGTGTCTATATATATATACACACACACACACATCCATCCATACATACATATATTTATATAAAGAACATATGGACCTTTTTCCAGAGCACTGCCGTGTAGCCGCGGTGTCGCCATGCGAAGCAGCGCTGCTTGTCACCGCAGCTATGGTTGCCGCTCTGAGAACTCGGTCTATACACACACTCACATATATACTGTATACATACACACGCCTCGTACACACACACACACACACACACACACACACACACACACACACACACACACACACACACACACACACACACACACACACACACACACACACACACACACACACACACACACACACACACACACACACACACACACACACACGCACACACACACGCGCGCACACACAGTGTGCTAATGGCTGTTGGACCAGCAGGCTAATGGCCCTGCAGGTCATTAGCAGCGCCGGGACAGGTGGAGCAGTGTGCTTGCGTCTCACAGGAACGCGCACCGTTAAAGCTCTGCAGCGTGCATAGCAGGGACCGCTGGCAGGCTGACTGATGAGACGGGGAGAGAGAGAGAGAGAGAGAGAGAGAGAGAGGGGGGAGGGTGGGCCGTTTCAGCTGCTCGCCACAGTGGTCCCGCCGCCCGCTGACACGCGGCGAGATGAAGTGCCAATTGATATCTTGGCAGTAAAGCTGTTGTGACAGTTTCCTTTGTAAATGTTTGGACGTGGCTGTTTAACCCATTTAGAACGGGGTACACATTTTGCGTGTCATTATTTTATGCTTTAACTATTGAAAAATAGCAGATATACAAGCTCACAGCACGGCACCGAGTGCCGCGCTGCGAGCTTGTAGATCTGCTATTTTTGAAAAATCTTGGAAATTAGAATTTTGACCCGATTCTATTAAGTGTCTTTTGAATCCTTTTATGTTTTTTTTTGAAAAACCTATGTTTCTATGTCAGCAATCTGGCTAGCCATCGTCAAAGAAAATGTACTTTTCACTTAACTGGAGCTCAGTTAGTCTGTTCTTGAGTGACTACTATGTCAGTGGTTCTTAAACCTTTTCATGTGAAGGACCCCCAAAATGATATGTATTTGGCCACGGACCCCCCATCTCAAAATATCTAGTTCCAGGGACCACCCAGAAGCAAAATTTGAGTTACAACCGTTCGCTTTGAAAATTCATATATTCAAAGATTTGCACACATTTTCACGACTTTTTCAAAAATAGCAGATCTACAAGCTCGCAGCTGTGAGCTTGTATATCTGCTATTTTTCACTGGTTAAAGCAGTAAATGGGTTAAGCGCGCCGCCATCTCTCCCATCTCCCATCTCGTCTCGCCCACTTCCCTTCAGCTCCCTCCCCGAGGGAAGGCCCCGCCGCAGCGAGTTCACCACCGCTTCTCCTTCCCACCCGGAGCGTCGCCGCCGCCGGAGCAAACACATCCTCTGTTGATTACAGCCGGGGACCGCGGAGAGGGCGTTCCCTGGAAGAACCGTGTGAGTCCATCCCCGTCTTCCCCGTCCCCACAACACACACACATTTTCCTTTTTTGGTCCAACAATCATTTCAACTCACAGAATACACAAAACAAATTTAAAATAATTGGGGGAGGGGGGAAAGTGCGTTTAACCTCCGTCTGTCCTCTGTTGTTTGTTTATTCATTTATTTTTCTCCCAACCCCCCTCGACGCACTCGAGCTTTCGAAGGAAAAGACAGGAGAAGAGTCCAGAGCTGACTGCCTTGACTGTCTTCTTTCTGCATAACAATTTGCTTATTATCGCTGTGATGAGGAGGTAAGTGCTACCACTGACAGCTGTTTTAAACAAACACAAACACACACACACACACACACACACACACACACACACACACACACACACACACACACACACACACACACACACACTTAGAAAGGGATGTTTTTAACACCCCCCGCTTCCTCCCTCCTCCGGTTGCAGAGGGCTGCGTTCTTCCCAGCACTATTCTCTTTCTCTGTCCACCTCATTAGTTTGCCGGCAGCAAACCAAATTACACTCAATTATAGAGTCATCAAAGGGCAGCCGAAGTCCTGTCTCAGCAAGCAAGTAAGCAAATGGGGCCCTAGCGCTCGAAAAGAAAAACCGAGGGGCTCGCCCACAGGAAACAAACGCCAGCTCAACTTGTTAAAACAACAAAATACCGCTGAAGGAAAAGGCGAGGTTGCATTTTAAACGACAAGAAACCGTGATTTAGTTGTAAAAAACAGGAGCCATTGCCTCGGCAGGAGGCGCGTCAGACGTTCCCTTTATTAAAACATTTAATAACAAGTTTGCTACGTTGTGATTACGAGAGTAACACATTTTGGCAGGCACTCGTTTATTTCCTGGAATATTGATCAGGCGACGGTGAGAGAGAGGCAAGAGGTGCTCCATCATTACGACGAGGCGCACCTGTACACAATCAACCACAATTAACCCTGAACTTTCGATTCTGTTTGAGCTGATTGTTAAGGGGAGCCCGCGGGAGCCGGACTGAGGCTCCGCCAGCGTGACATTTGCGAAAACTGAGGGTTTTGACTTCCTGCCGCTCACAAGGAGAGCGGGTATAAGTAGCTCCACTTTATTTTGCATTTTTACTTTATTATGACAGACACTAGAAACAACGGCAGATAATGCATGAGAGGAAGGCTCTGGCGGGATAGTTGGGTCCAGGGGGTCCTGAAGAGGTGGACAAGGTGGAGGAGGAGGGATGGGACGATTTGAAAATTTCATATCACGATTATTGTGACAAAAGAAATCGCGATTTACGATATTATCGCGATAATCAAAATCCATTATCCTGGGGCGGAACATTTGCTAAAATAAAGAGCAGATCTACAAGCTGACAACGCGCCACAGTGCGACACGTTGTGAGCTTGTAGATCGGCTATTTTTTGGAAAAGACATTTGATAGAGAGTGAAAAAAAGACTGTATCAAGTACGTCTACTATAAGTAGGTTTTACCAATAGAGGGTTTAAATGGTACCTGGGTATACAGCTCGGCAAATAAAAGGTGAATCGATCCCAGTGCATGACGGAGGACGATATCACGATAAATTAAATCTCCACGATGCGATTATCCTGAGTATTTTTTATCACGCTAAACGATAATATTGCGTATCGTCCCATCCCTGGTGGAGGCTGAGCATCCTCTCCACAGGAAGCGGCAGAGGCGTCAATTGGGTATGGCAAGCTATGGCAGCTGCCATACCTTGGCTACAGGGGGAAATAATAAAATGCACTTTTCATTGTGCCTGTTGCTAAGGTATGGCAACATGACAGGTGTCTTGCACACGCGCGAGGGCGCGCGTGCAAGACACCAGTCATGTTGCCATACCTTAGCTTTTTCTGAACTGACGCACAAGGCTGCAGGGTGCTGTCAGCCTCTTGGTCGTCACTTCTGCACTTTGGGCAGTTTGGTGTATTTCTGTACCCTGCAGCCTGCATACATTCTGTGTTCAATATACAGGTATATATGTCACCGTTAGATAGAGAAACGGTGAGATAGAGAAACGGAGCGCTTGGAGTGCCGCACGGGGCGGAACAAGCGGTCGCCACAACAACGTCATCCAGGCGGAGCTGCTCGATTGTCCACGACATTGCAAGCGGCGCGAAGGCCAGCGGACCTTGGTCCTGCTCTTCGCCCCCGAGCGCCGCAGGTGCGAGTGGCCGCGAAGAGCGGGCCAGGGCCGCGCGGCCGGCGGAGCGCCGCGCGAGTTACGAAGCCGTGGTGAATGCAATCGTTATATTTATGCCCAGGCCGTAAGGCCTGGGCAAGCCCACGATAAACGCCCTGTCCAAGTGACTACAATGGAGCTAATGGCTAAGCTAGGCTAGGCTAGGCTAGGCTAGGCTAGGCTAGGCTAGTAAATAAAGAAAGAGAGTCGCAAACGAGTGACGTCAGCGCCTTCACTATTGAATGGCTGCGTCGCCATCTGGTGGTGATTAGTGTGTGGTGAACTACAAAACGAGCGCTCTTACCACAGTCTCACTGAGTTACCCAAAATGACTAACATATACACACACACAGTATAGCAGGGTTCCCCAAATAGTTTTCCCCAGGTCCGAATTATGTCTAGGGTACCAAGCCGAGGGCCACAACATTGCAGGGGGCGACGGTGGCGTTTCCGCTACTCCAGCGACAGTTCACATATCGTCACTGTCGGGCAGAAACCTTGTATCTCCAACATAGGCGAAAATGGCGGGGGGCACAAGGGATTTTTGTCACCTTCCAGGTCCAATTTCGTCCCCTCCATTCACTTCCAGAAGACCCCCCCGTCCCCCCCAGTCAGGGACATAGTGGTCTAAATTCTGAAATCATGCACTAAACACGATCGAAGCGATTTACGAATGATTTATAGATGCTATTATATGAGAACACCCCTCTGTTTTCCTGCAAAATGGTTTGGTCTGTGTTGCCAAGTTCTTAGAAACAAGCAGCCAGCTATATGAAAACCACAATATTCCAGGGTGGTTTTCATATAGCTGGCTGCTTGTTTCTCTCGCAAAATCTGGCAACATGTGGTGTTTGCTGCTAGGAAATGAAAGTTACCGGAGGAGACTGCTGCTACAGCTGAAACTCAATAGAACACAATATTTATAACTTTGGTTCTGCCATTTCAAATAGTTAATAAGGAATGCCGCCACCCTGGACAAGGAAAGGATTACTTTGTTGTTTTTGTTGCCACCCTGGCCTGGACAAGGAAGCTAAAGGATTACTTTGTAACTTGTTACTTTTGGGCTGTGTGTGAGAGGACTGGAGGAGGAGGAGGAGGAGGAAGGATTTTCAATTCTCAAGCCGGTAATGAATGACATTTATACCGTATTGTGTTCTGGACTGGCGGCCTGTTCTAACCTGTGCCAACTGCTTGTGGACTGTATTATTGTATTGTGTGTTCAGTGTTCTGACGGCTGAGCGGCTGTCATGCTTCTGAGTTCTGAGTAGGATACTGTATTTTATTGTGGCCAGTGTTTTGAGTGATGAACGGTCGCTGTGCCAAATTGCTGCTATAGTCGGTGTTCTTGAGGTAAAAAGTTAACCATAGAAACATGAAAGAAACGTTGATGACGAGAGGACTGTTAAATGTCAGTGTTTGTGTTGAAGTGTGTTTTCGTGTAAGCTTTGGTTGTGTTGGTTATTGCAGTACTAGTGATAACTAGTACTGTAAATAAATAATACATCATAAAACCGTTAATGCCCGTATCTGAAGGAAAATGAGGGGGGAAAACCGCCCGAAAACTGATCTCTGCACGCAAAAAAAACGAAATCGGGCGCGCACACGCTTCGCGCTTTTATTGGATCTGCGCCGTTGATCTCCAAGTTTCAAATGTGTAAATTTTTTGGGTAAAGCAAAGCCCTGCTTCATCATACAAGATCGTCGCACAAAACTAGTGAAAACAGCAGATCTACAAGCACACAACGCCTCGCGATGCGGGGTGTTGTGTGCTTGTAGATCGTCTGTTTTCACTAGTTTAGTACATTTTTTAGATGATAAATACAAAACGAACGGTTTTGGACATACAAGGTTTCCACCCAACAATGACGATATACTAGTGTTGTTGCTGCTCTTATACTACCATTATTTAGTCCCCCCAGGAATCCGCGGAGAAAAATTCCTGATTCCGCGGAGGACAATCCTGATTCTGCGGAATTCTGTGGTGAACATTTCTTGATTCCGCGGACATTAATAAACAACCTAAAATGACCAGTTATCAAGCTAAAAATGATATAGTTCTAATAATCAAGTAAAACCCTTCATGAAATAGCTACAATTAATTGTAATTAGTGGTTAGAATAATCAAATAATCATTTTTGAGAATAAAAATCTAATATTAAATCTATTATTTTTTTAATTGTTATTGTTTTTAATAATTACTTTCTGTTGCAAAGACTATATTGTCATGCAAATTAACCAATGCCCATAGTAACCACATTTTAGAGGATAGCCTACCTACTACCTAGTATGGGTGTAACATTTATTTATTCTCTTCTGCATTAGCATTGTTATTGCCAGGACCATTATAGAGGCAGAGAGGAACTATAGTTCAGGACACAGTTTCTGTCAGGAACGAATGTGGGACCGGACCAATACAGCGTCAGTGCAACTAGCAGGAGGGAAGCTAAGCTATTCCCCAGGCTCTGTATGAAGTGGCCACTTGCCAGACCATGTACACATTGTTTTATAATAGTAGTAATGACTACTCCCGCCGCTCTGCTGCCACTCGCGACCGCTATTCCGCGGACGTCAGAAAAGTCCGCGAACGGCCGAGAAATCCGCGGGTGGTCGCGAATTCCGCGAAAAATTCTGCGATCGCGGAATCGCGGATTCCTGGGGGGACTAATTATTACTGGGGTTGGTGGGGGCCAGACAGTAGCCCCCCGTGGGCCGCAAATGGCCCGCGGGCCGTCTATTGGGGAACCCTGCAGTATAGGAACTTTACACACACGCACGCAAGTACACACACACGCACGCACACACACACACACACACACACACACACACGCGGTAATGAAAGTAAAACTACATTGCACCCGATTTGTAAGAGTGTTAATTATTAATATGCACATTAATGCACACACAGCGCTGCTGCAGTGCCTCACGCTTTTTACGTTTTGAATTGACGACTTCATCACATTCCAAAAGGAAATAAAGTGTACAGTTGAGAACTTGCGGTGTACGGACTGTTGCTGGTGCTACACAGTAACGTGAACATTTACCTCAGATGGCTTTTCATATTTAGAGATTATTAATTAAGCCGAGATGAGACGTCTGTATTGTATTGTTATTGAGATGCTGATCCTTCTGTTGTGGTCTATTTAGGTATTCTGTTAATGGCTGCTGTAACAACTGAATTTGCCCCTGGGGGTGTAATTAAATTTGTTTTTTTTTCTTGGCAGAAGGAAAACATGTTTGCAAACTCTTCCAGGCTGCAGGTCTTCCACAGTTATCAATTCATATGTGAGAACTCGCTATTGCTGAATCATAATGTACGCCCCGCCAGCACCATTACCTTCACCATCCTGACATTGCCCTAACCCTGCAAGGCCCAGCGTTGCTTTTTGGCAAAAGAAATCAAATCATTTAAAAAAAAAAAGTTATAATTAGTTTTCCTGTTCTTTTTTCACATTAACATCACCATTAAATCCTATTGTTTAGTATTACAATGCCATTGGCCACGATATTTGCATATAAATACGACATTCACACCTCCCAGAGAAGTTGAAATTTCAGCATCTGGACGAACAACATCTCACTTTTTAACTGAAGCTATTCCTCACTAAAACATAAGTAGAATGCCTGTAATATTTTTTGGGTGATCATTAGAATGTCTAGAACATGTAAACGTGTTATTATTTTGAAAAATATCCCCAAAATGCAAATTAGAGCATGATTTATGATTTATGATTTATGGCTATAAAATCTTACAAAAACATTATTAATTTTTTAACATTACATTTTCCTGTGATTAGGACTCCTACAACACCATCTGATTTTTTTTGTAATTTTTTGGCCAGTAGAAATTAATTCGGGTCTTGCAGGGCTAATCTGGCAAAACGGGACTGAACTCCAATTGGAAGCGCACTGCCTGCTAATGCACGCCATTGGTCTGTAAATCTCCTCTCCCATTAGAAACGCCCTCGTCCTTATTATCACATTCGTATATGCCGAAAGCCGTTCAACCGAGATAATCCATTTGAGCAGGGAGCGAGACAGAGAGTGTGGCAGAAGGTTTTTTTTCCCCTCTTTGGATCCCTGTGCTGAGAAATGAGGATAGTCAGGCTGAGGTTTGTTTCCTCAGGTCTCTGAGGAGCTTACAGTCAACATGGCTGAGTAGCTTGTCTTGTTTACGAAACCAGAGAAACCTCTCCAGATGCGGGCTGCGCATGGACGTGCTGGGCCCCTGATTTAGCCCGGGAAAAAGAGTTGGAGAGGCCCTCATTTTTTTTTTAAAGTTATATTTCGTTGTTGTCGGGTGGAAACCTTGTATGTACAAAACCGTTTGTTTTCTCTTTATCATTTTAAAAATGATTTAAACTAGTGAAAACAGCCGATCTACAAGTAGATCTGCTGTTTTCACTACTTTTGTGCAACAGCCTTTTATGATGAACAGGGCTTTGCTTTGCGAAAAAAATTATACATTTGAAACTTGGAGATACGAGGTTTCTGCCAGACAGTGACGATTTACTTTGTTGGGCGCCCAGCCCCCAAAATGGAACGAAGGCCGACATTTTATTTGTATTTTTTTCCTAATGGCCGGCCTGGACCGGCCGGGAATGAACCGGCCGTTCGGGAGTTGTCCCGCTTTTCCCAATGGCCAGCACGTCCCTGCTCTCCAGATGCAGGCTGCGCATAAGGAGTTTTCATCTTGAAAATGAGATTTGCAGCTAATGCACGGAGAAACAACACTGGCTCTGACTAAGTACATCGCTGACATCAGACGTAAATTGTCCATTAGTAGATGTTATGGAAGTAATTCTGTAAGTCTGTTACTTAGAGAATGACAACATTATAGAGGATGTCATTCATTTAATTTGGCATTGAGTAACAGGCTGATTTTCGTTTCCCCAAATAGATGCAAACTCCACTGTGAGTGAGAGGGACATGGGATGTGAAATATAAAGAATGTGAAATGTTATGACAATGGGATGAAGTCAGGCTACAATGCTGTGCACCCACACAGCAAAAATCCCCAACAATCGAATCATTTGAATCTCGTCTCAAAAAGGTGCAAAGGTGCAATTCACGGCATACACAAAGATATACTCAAAACACCCCACAACTTAAACTAGCCTATTAGTACGTCTCAAGAATCAGTAATGATATCACTGCCTCTCTTTTTCCAAGTTAAAGTATAAATAAAGTATTAATGTAATGTACTGAAGCCTAGTATCAATTATTCATCTCTTTTGAAATAAAGAGCAGTTCACCTTCATTTGAAAGGACAGACACAAATGGATACATTACTGATTCTGAGAAAGAATTATGGTGAAGAAAGAAGAATGATAATATATTTTGTCAGTTAGAAGTTTTTAACAATTCCTCCTACAAACATTCAGATGAAACACTGCCTTAAGGGACAACTTTAGTTTTTTACAACAAGGGTTCATATTTTAGATTGTAATTAAATAATATAAAAGATGAGTGTTAAAATGATTTCATTTACTTCTTTCTATTGTTTTAGAGATTCTTATTTCAGTGTTTGGGGGCATGCGTACAAGTGGCTAATATGTAATTTTACACAGAATAAGCCCAATCCCAAGATACAACGCAACCTTTCATGGTTGGATGTGACTTATGGGGGCTAGAAGTGTTACTGTAAATAGCAATAAAGAAACTGCTGGCTTATTTTGTCTAAAAAGACATATTTAGCCACTTGTACGTATGCCCCCATGCGTACGCATGCCCCACATTTTAGCACGGTAAACTCGATAAAACAATAGAACGAAGCAAATGAAAACATTTTAACACTCACTTTTTCTTTTCTCTAATTACAATCTAAAATATGAACCCTTGTTGTAAAAAAAACAAAGTTGTCCTTTAAGGGAAATGCCAACAACGAACCTTTCTATAGAGGGGGAGGTGATAGAACTACAAATTGATATAATTCTGAGGCAATTCCAGAACTGAACCTGTGCAGAACCTCCATATGGGACCCCTACATATGGGCCCCCCGATCACCGGCCCATCGGAATTCCGGGTGTCCAGACTCTCCAAACGAATTCAAGAAGCCTTTCAGAACCAGGAGACTTTCCAAAATTGGAATACTGTATAATGGGCCTTTACAGTATATGTATGGACTAGAGTTGCTAGCACTTCCTACTGCAGTCATTGGCTGCTTGGTGAAAGTTCAATGATTTATGGGGGGGGGGGGGGGTCATCTGAGTTCAATTCATTTGAATGTCACAGTCGGCCGTTCCCGACGGGAAATCCGTCTCGGGTTGAGATGAAAAAGCTTTGTGGCACGACAATGTGAATGGGCCTTTATGCTAGAGATTGATTTTTTGTTAAACTCTCAAAGTTCAACTTTTGTCAATCTAAGAGCCTTTACCACCAGCAAACCTTTTTTGCGTGTACTTTCCTTGCAGTTTGAGAAATCACAGCTGCTTAACATTGAGTCATTTGGCAGCTCGTTAGCAAGCAATTATACCACTTCCAGTTTTTACGATTTTTTGCTAAATACTGTACACTCATGAAACTACTAGACTGCACTCTGTCGAGGTGCCAACTTGCGTCTTGTGCACTCAGCCAAATATGTCTGGTAATTTGCGCCAGCAGAGCGCACAAGTATAGGGTGATGATAGATGGTGGTGACGTCACTGAGAACGCTGCTCCCTCATTGGCTAAAGTTATGGCCACATACGTACAAACCCACATACCCACATACAAACAGTACATACCCCAAAACATCACCCTACTTGTGCGCTCTGTAGGGGCAAGTAAAGAGATAGGGCAAACCATTACATACTACTGTATGTACTTGACGTCCCCATTTCCTGAATACTTTGTTGTGATTTATTTCATAATCATATTTGATTTGTGGTTAAAAAGTATAATTTCATTTGTGATAAAACATTGAGTTAATAAATAGTAAACAGTTAAAAAGAAATGCTATTTACAGTTAAAAACACAGTCAATGCATGCGTGTTTATTGTATTTGTTGCAATTTATATTGTGTTTTACTTGGAACCACTTAGACGTTTTACTCTGAAGAGAACAACAGGAAGTTACGTTTTCGTTTAACATTGTGTCATGTGACAACCTGAATTAGCCGGGAAAAAACTATACTTCCGCTTCCACGGTGTTGTTGTTATATTGTGCAAGAGCTGACCAGCGACACAGAACGCTGCTGTAACCCAAAAGACGATTTTGTATCTTTTTCTTTGTTTGTATTCAACCTACCAGAGCACTGAAGTAAACTTTGTCTGGAACGTATTTCTTGGACTATTATTTCACCCCCTTTAAAGAACTTTCAGTACATTTTGGTGCCGAAACCCGGGATTTTTGCGACTTTTTTTGTGGATGTTTATGACGCTGGAAGTGAACTACTGAAATGTCCGACGATATGGATCGTATGAAGAAAAAGCGTGGAGTAATCCGTGCTTCAGTTTCGAAGCTGCTGTTTAAGATGGAGGGAGAAGCAAACAAACAAGAAGATCAAAGGGACTATGATACACTGCGTGAAATGCTGTCTCTACTAACGAACAAGGAGGGACAACTAACGGAGCTGGACAGAGGAATTGAAGACAAAACCCCGACGGACGAAATGGACGTCGAAATCGAAACCACGGTGGAATATCAGGACCGCATTATTACGTGGAAAACACGGGCAAGCATGCTGCTCGAGAAAAGACCCGGTGCCCAGGAGGAGTTTGTGAGTAGACGCACTAGTGCTCGAAGTACAGGCTCTGACAATTCCCTGGCTAGACAGACTGTTAAACTGCCCAGATTAGTGATTGAAAGGTTTAATGGAGAAATAAGCCAGTGGCAAGAATTCTGGAGTCAATATGACACTGCTATCCATTCAAATGATGCGCTGTGTAAGAAGGAAAAGTTCGCATACCTGAAATCCTACCTAATTGGAGCAGCAGCAAAGGCTGTAGCAGGTCTCACATTGACTGACAGCAATTATGATAACGCAATTGACTTGCTCAAGAACAGATTTGGAAGAAAGGACATCGTGGTCAGTGCACACATGTCAAAACTGCTAACCTTGACACCTGTGAAAAGATCCTCAGATATAGCAGCACTGAGATTTCTTTATGATGAATGTGAAATACAGATTCGCAGTTTAGAGTCTCTAGGTGTTCACAGTGACACATATGGCAGCCTGCTATGCCCTGTATTATTACAGTTGATACCAGATGACCTGGCATTAGGCTACACACGCACATTGGACACTGATGGTGAATGGAAAGTGCCTGAGCTAATTAAATTCCTGCAAAACGAAGTGCAAAGTAGAGAAAGAGCACTACAACTGACCAGATCAGGCAGCTCACAAAAGGACAATTCCCAAAGTAACAGACCATTCACAAAATCAGTGCCATCCAGTGAGAATAAAGCTAAAACATGGACTATGCCCTCAGCAGCTGCATTGCACACAGCTAGTAATGCCCCCCAGACCTGTGTGTATTGTGACAGTCCAAGTCATAAGCCAGAAAACTGCCCAGACAATTCAGTGACTGCTCGAAAGGAAAAATTGAGAAAAATGGGAAGATGCTTTGTGTGCCTAGGCCAAAAACACATAGCCAAATTCTGCAAGGTTAAAGGTGTCTCCTGTGCCTTGTGTGGTCGCAGACACCACCAGTCTGTCTGTGATCCAAAAGAAATGCAGCCAGATGTGAACAGCACCAGTACAGATGCTGTGGTTTCTTCTGTGTCTAGCACAATGAAACCAAAACCTAATGAACCCAACACAGTGCTACTTCAGACAGTTAAAGCCTGGACAGAAGGCCCAGCAGGGAGAAAAATAGTGCGTTGCCTATTAGATGGAGGCAGTCAAAGAAGCTTTGTGCATGAGAACCTGGTGAAGACACTGAAACTGCCAGTATTAAAGCAAGAGACATTGAACCTCCACACCTTTGGATCTGCTGGCCCCATGACAACCAAGCGCAACATTGTCAAAGTAGTGCTAGAGAATGTGTGGAATACACAGCAAAGAATTGAAATTGCAGCAGTTGAGACCCCCCAAGTGTGCACTGCTGTAATGAAAGTGCCTGGAGAGCACATCAGAGGAGAATTCAAGAGGAGAGGTCTGCAGCTGGCAGATTTCCAGTTAGATGGTTCTGAGGACCCAGAGCTGTTAGTTTTAATTGGAGCTGACTTTTACTGGCAAGTTATGACTGGCAAAGTAGAAAGGCTAACAGAGTCACTAGTGGGCTTAGAAAGCACCTTCGGATGGACTGTACAAGGTCCAGTCCCAATGTCTAGTGTGACAGACACAACCTGCATGCACATTAGCCTAGATGAGGACACAGAGATCTCAAAACAGTTGCATGCTTTTTGGGAAATAGAATCACTGGGCATTGTAAATGACAAAGTTGAAAGCCCAGCAGATACAGAAGCTCTTCAGAGCTTTGAGCAGACAGTAACATTCATTGATGGTCGCTACCAAGTAGAGTTACCATGGCGACATGACAGCCCCCCTCTACCAGACAACTTCAGAGTTGCAAAGAAAAGGTTTGAAAGCCTGAAGAGGAAGCTGAGCACTGATGCTATGCTGTACACAAGGTACAACAATGTGATGGAGGATTATCTACAGCAGGGAATATGTGAGGATGTTCCCGAGAATGACTCTGCAGCAGAGTCAACAGAGACTGTGAAATATTACTTACCTCATCATGCTGTACTCCGGGAGGAGAAAGCGACGACTAAACTGAGAGTAGTGTTTGACGCCTCATCACACGAGACCGGAAGCCCCTCACTCAATGACTGTCTGTTAACTGGGCCAAACCTAAACCCTGATCTGTTAGATGTGCTAATCAAATTCAGACTGCACAAGATAGCTTTCACTGCAGACATCACCAAAGCTTTCTTGCAGATAGCCCTAGCAGATAAAGACAAGGATTCAGTCAGGTTCCTGTGGCTACATGGGCCCCCCACTAAGGACTGTGACAATGAGCTGCGCATTATGAGAATGAGTAGAGTGGTATTTGGTGTTTCACCGAGCCCTTTCCTCCTAGCTGCCACTATTAGGAAACACATCCAACAGTACGAAGCAGCCCAACCAAAAGCAGTGAAGGCACTAAACGAGTCCTTGTACGTTGACGACCTGATAGCTAGTACATGTGACCTGGACGAGGCCTATTCTGTCACGAAAGGAGCAAAGAACATTCTATCTGATGCTGGAATGAAACTCTGCAAATGGACAACAAACTCATCAGATCTCCAAGCAAAGTGGGCAGAGAATGGATTTGAACAAGCAACAGAACCTGTCACTTGTGGGAATGTACTCAAAGTGCTAGGCTTAGTATGGAAACCAGAGAAAGACCACTTTGTGTTTGATTTAAATGGACTATTGGACATTTTGAAAGACAGGCAAAACACAAAGAGAAGCGTGCTGCAAACCTCAGCTCGTATTTTTGACCCTATTGGATTCCTCACTCCGTTCACCATTAGGGTGAAGCACCTGTTCCAACAACTATGGGAGAGGGGAATTGGTTGGGATGACCAGTTGCCCCCAGACTTGACTAAAGAATGGAACCAGTGGTGCTCTGAACTGCCCAGACTCCACCTTGTGGCCATCCCCAGGTGGTATCACATTGAAATCAAACCAGACATGCAGTCACTTGAACTACACGTATACTGTGATGCTAGTGAAAAGGCTTACAGTGCTGTTGCGTACATGCAAGGAAAGAACCAAGACGGGGAAATTGTGACAAGCTTTGTGGCATCAAAGTCGAGAGTTGCCCCTCTAAAGAAACTAACCTTGCCACGCTTAGAGCTGATGGGAGCGTTAATTGGAGCCAGGTTGGGAAACAATCTGCTGAAGTCCCTAAACATGGAAAAGAATCAGCTCAAGATGTGGACAGACTCAATGATCACTTTCCACTGGATACGCAGCACAGCACAGAAATGGAAGCCATTTGTGGAAAATAGAGTGACTGAAATCCAAAGTCTGACAAACCCAGAGTCATGGTCACATATCAGTGGCAAAAACAATCCTGCTGACCTACCCACCAGAGGTCAGAGCGTTGACAATCTCATCCAAAGTGAGCTGTGGTGGAACGGACCTTCTGCCACACTGTCAACTGAACCCACAGACACAACCGAGGAGGACTGTATTGCTGAAGATGCAAATGTTGAGCTTAGGACTAAGTTCACAGTAGCAGTACAATTCACTAGCACTGACCCAGCTGAACCACTGTTAGACCTTGACAAGTACAGTAGACTGAGAACAGTGTTCAGAATAACTGCATGGGTGAAGAGGTTTGTAAACAATGCCCGCACAAGCCAAAAGACCCACGGAGAGCTCACTGCAGAGGAGCTCACTGCAGCTGAAATGTACTGGGTAAAAGTGACACAAGAGGAAGTTTTCAGCCAAGAATTGAATCAGCTGAAATCAGGACAAGACATTGACAAAGGCTCAAAAATCAAAGACTTGAAGCCATTCCTGGACGAGAACAGCCTTATTAGCGTAGGAGGAAGGCTGCAGCAGTCAGAGTTCAGTTTCAGAGAACAGCACCCTTGGGTGCTACCCCCAAAACACAGATACACTGAGCTCTTAGTTCAAAACTACCACGAAAAGGTGATGCATTCTGGGGTCAGGGATACTCTAGTGCAGATAAGGGAGACCTACTGGATACTGAGAAGCAGACAGCTGGTTAAGCAGATTGTAGCACGCTGCCACATCTGTAAAAGACTGAAAGTGAAACCAGCTCAGCAAGTTACTGCTCCCCTACCGAAAGACAGGATTACAGAATCCCCACCTTTTGAAGTCATGGGCATTGATTTCGCAGGCCCGCTGTATGTCAAGTCAAACAGTCAGACAAAGAAGGCATACATCGCACTGTTCACATGTGCTGTCACTAGGGCAGTGCATTTGGAGCTTGTGTCAGACATGTCCACAGAGAACTTTCTCTTAGCCTTGAAGAGATGCATTGCAAGACGAGGGCTATGTAAGGTCATTTATTCGGACAATGCCAAGACCTTTAAAAGAGCAGATCAAGATCTAAAGGAGCTGTGGAAATCGTTCAAGGAACCTGAGCTCACAGCGTTCTTTACCGAAAAGGGAATCTCCTGGAAGTTTATTGCTGAGAGAGCAGCTTGGTGGGGCGGCTTCTGGGAAAGACTTGTGAGGTCAGTGAAAACCTGCTTAAAAACTGTCCTAGGAAAGGCCTCACTCAACTTTGAGGAGCTGACCACCACTCTCGCAGAAGTGGAGGCTGTGCTGAATTCTAGGCCACTCTCGTATGTGAACAACGATGCTGATGAGCCCAGCCCCCTGACACCCGCTCATTTCCTGGTCGGGAAAAGACTGACTTCCCTGCCACCAAAGACCATGATTCCAGAAACTCAGTCAGCTAACCTGAGCAGAGAGAACATGGGACGCAGATGGAAGTATCGCCAGAGACTTTTGAACACCTTCTGGACCCGCTGGCGCAAGGACTATCTACTGGATCTGAAATCAGCACACAAGTGTGACACCCCCAAACCCACTGAGCTCAAAGTGGGAGACATCGTGCTGATTGGAGAGGACAAGATGCCTCGACAAACCTGGAAAACAGGCAGGATTGAAGAACTGTTTCCAGGGCGAGATGGACTAACGCGCTCATGCATAGTCCGTACTCCCACAGGGACATTATTGAGAAGACCTGTGCAACTGCTATATCCTTTGGAAATAACTTGACTTTATTCAGGCATGGACTAGTAGTGATGAACTATTGTTCATCGGGCGGGAGAATGTTGTGATTTATTTCATAATCATATTTGATTTGTGGTTAAAAAGTATAATTTCATTTGTGATAAAACATTGAGTTAATAAATAGTAAACAGTTAAAAAGAAATGCTATTTACAGTTAAAAACACAGTCAATGCATGCGTGTTTATTGTATTTGTTGCAATTTATATTGTGTTTTACTTGGAACCACTTAGACGTTTTACTCTGAAGAGAACAACAGGAAGTTACGTTTTCGTTTAACATTGTGTCATGTGACAACCTGAATTAGCCGGGAAAAAACTATACTTCCGCTTCCACGGTGTTGTTGTTATATTGTGCAAGAGCTGACCAGCGACACAGAACGCTGCTGTAACCCAAAAGACGATTTTGTATCTTTTTCTTTGTTTGTATTCAACCTACCAGAGCACTGAAGTAAACTTTGTCTGGAACGTTTTTCTTGGACTATTATTTCACCCCCTTTAAAGAACTTTCAGTACATACTTAGAAGCCAGTCTATGACATCAGCATTATAGTGCTAGAGTCATCTCTATTATAGACGGGGATCGTCATACAGTATGGGGAAAAAGTGGACCCAGACAAACAGACAGAGAATAATGATACATCTTTGATTCCCATAGTTGTTCAAACCACTAAGGGGCCATGTCCACATACATCATTTTCAAGCAGAGGAACTTCTTACTAAGCACACAAGTATGTACCGGTATTTACACTATCAATCGTTGCTGTATCGTCTGTGTTATTAGCACAGATAGCCTAGCCAAAATAACGGTAAACATGGACTTCTCATGGCTGTGGTCCTCAACCCACAGCCTCCGCTCTGGCAACTCAAACCGTCTAAAAGTCAAGAACAGCACACCAAGCTCCACACCATGGGAGACATGCAGAGTCTATGCAGCCACCCCCCTGCTGTGGAACTCGCTCCCAGGCCATCTAAGAGCTCCACAGTCTATTGATGTTTTGACTAAAGACTTTCCTTTTTAACAAAGCTTTTGGTTAGCTTTTTAGGTTTTTAAAACCCTGCCCCTTTTAACTTGTTTTAACTTGCATTGACTATTTTATGCAAATGTTTTTTCTCTGTACTGTAGCACTTTGAGGTTTCTTGTCAAATGCAAAGTGCATTACAAATAAAATGTATAATTATTATTGTCTCCACCAGCCGAAGGCAGGGGGAGAGTATGTTTTCGCCCCTGTCCGTCCGTCCGTCCGTCCGTCCGTCCGTCCGTCCGTCCGTCCGTCCGTCCTCCGAGTTTGTGTACAGCTAATCTCCGGCGCCGTTGGCCCGATCGCTGCCAAACTGAGAACACACACTCCCTGGATACCAATTCAGAACCTCTGCCCCAAATCTTTCAAATGGCCCTGTTCTAGTGCCACCATGAGGCCGATGTTTGCAAAACACATTTCTGTACACTACTCCTACAGATTTTGTCCAAAAATCCTACAAATCGGTAGACAGTATCTCTACAGTCATGTGATCATCATGGATACGTCCGATTTTCCATATTCCATCCTGATTGACTACAATTGGCTTCCAAAGTTTGCAGGATTGCTCCGTTTTGAACAAAATGCCTCAAATTATGAACACAAATGCCACTTCAAATGTCTCAAATCAGCCTCATGGTGGCGCTATAACAGGGCAATTTGTGTGGCCTGGTGGAGACCTGTGCTCGGAAGAGCACTGCTTCTAGTTATTATTGTGGTAACAATTCAAAGTCAGGTCTTAAATGACCGGGTTGTCAGACAGCAATGGGCAATCAATGGGCTCTGTGCACAGCAGCCATATTGTTAAGAAATTGGGCCTCTTCTTACTTCCTTCACTGGTCTTAACAAAAGGCCTACTAATGAAGGCTCTGTTAACTTCTGGTCAAACGGACAGGGAGCTCGCCCCCTCTCCAAACGGATTGATATTGTGTTGGCTCCCTGGAAACACAGTACCGGTGGGTCTCAAAGTGTCCTTGAGGGGGTTCCAAATGGACCGTTATGGGTCTGTAACTCTGAGAGTGAACAAATGGAACCAAATGGACCCGTACATTTGTTCACTTTCAGAGTTATGGTGGTCATTGAAATCGAGAACAACTGTGCTACACTAAATGCATTAGAATCATTGGTAACACCTGTGGAGGAAGTAAGTAAGGGAGTGTTCGTCTAATACTTAAGGTGGGTATAGTCCATAGCGAGGGGGGGTTCTCAAATAATAATTTGATTGTCAGGGGGGACCATGACTTTTTTATTTTGGCTGGAGGGGGGTCCATGCAATTTTAATTTGTTGAATTTTGTATTAAAAAAATGTTTTCTTTTGTTATTTTTCATACGTGTTTACTCCCCTATATTTATCAAGTTCCCCCTGATTAACTTGGTATATTCCGCTTCTGTAAATCTCCCCACAAGAAACGCATTCATTGGGCGCAGTCGGCGACTCGGCGGCAGTCGGCGCTGACAGCGCAGTGCTTCGAGTTTGTGTTGCATTCTACAAAAGTGATTGTGAAGCGAACAGTAGAACCAACACAGGGCTTTACACACGAGTGCTGCAGTATATCCTATACGTATATTAATTAGGCCTACTTTAAACCATACAGCTTTTGGTAGGCTGTATAATAACTTGAATAATATGAATGCCTGCATATTAATTTCGTATCGGCATTGCCAGGGTGTCATTGCGCACTGGGCTAAAATACCCTATATAGCCTATAACGTTCTCTACAATAAGTAATTGTAGATGATAGTTATATCTATCAAATATGGTTTTATATAGCAAATCAATGTCGGGAAATGTCCATTTTGGGAGCGCACTGCATGGCGCACTGGTAGATCAGCCAACGTTATACATCTTTAGATGTAATACAGTCACAATACAGTCCATGGAAGTGAGGCTTTCCAAGGAAGAGGTGACGTTTTATTTGTTTTAATCGCTTCATAATTGACCGAGCCATGATGAACTTAAACCAGAAGAACAAAACGTAATCCATCTCTCTCTCGCTCTGTTCCAAATCATGTCCAAATGGAGACGCTTCATGCGCGGAGCGCAGAGACACACACACAGAGAGAGAGAGAGAGAGAGAGAGAGAGAGAGAGAGAGAGAGACGTTCTTGCTAAAGTAGTTGCTGTTTGGTTTATTGCAAGATTTTGCGAGTCTGCTGGCCGCCGCTCGTTTTATTTTTTGATCGCCCGTTTCCGACCGCCTGCTTGGTCACCGCCTGGTTACATTGTGGTTGAACTTGAAGAATTAATATTCACAGGGAGATGGAGGATGCATTATTAGTCAGCTTGGATACATACATGTCCCGTGGACAGACGTGGACTAAGCAAGGCTTGTTGCGGTTGACAAAGTGGAGCAAACGTATCCTATATGCAAGAATGTTGCAACTTCTTCCCTCCCATAATTCGCACTGACTACCGAATTATGTATGAGAATGTGGCCTGAGACGCAGTCATATCTGTCAAATATTGTTAGTTCAAGGCAATAACAAGGCTTTCGGCAGGGAAGGAGGAGGAGAAACAGCTTGGTTTTAAACTATGATTTTAGATTTTATATCATGGAAAATAGTTCACAGTTGCTCAATCTTTCTTTTGTTTTGAGTGTTGTGGAACCAAATGGACCCTTTCTGTATTAGTTGAGTACAAAGAGACCCACATTTAATCCCAAAAACTTTCTTGTGGTCCTTTTAGTTGATCTTGTATCCTATTGCCAAAATAAAATGCCTGGGTTTCCGAGGCTAATCTTGTATCAATGAACTGTACTGTTCTGTACCCTCAATCAATCAATCAATCAATCAATCAATTGTCAAATAGGGTGCTATATTGTGTGTGTGTGTGTGTGTGTGTGTGTGTGTGTGTGTGTGTGTGTGTGTGTGTGTGTGTGTGTGTGTGTGTGTGTGTGTGTGTGTGTGTGTGTGTGTGTGTGTGTGTGTGTGTGTGTGTGTGTGTGTGTGCGTGCGTGTGTGTATGTATATATATATATATATATATATATATATATATATATATATATATATATATATAGTTTATTGGGGAGGGGGGGCCATGCATTTTCTTCAAGTCACGCAGGGGGGATCACCAAAAAAAATCTGAAGGTTGGGGGGGGGGCAAGGAATTTTTTTTAAAAGTTACAATCTGTCAACCAGCCCCCCCTAGTGGATAATAAACGTACACTCCCTAAGGGGCCCAATTTCTTCCCCATAGGGCTGCCGTTTGCATAGAGCCTATTGTGTCAATGACGAGCGGCACTCCTCTCCAAACGTTGAGCCATTTTTATCTTGAAGCCTGCATGGCGCTCAACCAAAATACGCTGGACGCAGGGAGCACTGTAACACAAGGTGCGATGCTGGCAAGAGGAGCGCTCCAGCGTGTATTTACCATAGAATTACATAACAGAAGGCCAAAGATTTGGGGGCACAGTAGGGCTGTCACAATTATTACATAATCGTCTAATCGTGATTATTTGACATAATCGTGATTATTTTTCATAATCATCATAATCCTTTCCAGTCAAAAATTGTGGAAATAGCAGATCTACAAGCTCACAAATATCGGCTATTTCCACTATCAATGTTCTTTTTTAAGTATAAAGTTGTCAAATATGTCAGTAGTTTCTTTGTATATTTAGGTTGTGTCATATCTACCATGTGCAACTTCAAAGCCTAAAAGCTCAACAGAAATGTAATTGTCAACGACAAAAACACAATTAAATCGTTAATCGCAATTATTTGAGAGAAAATTAATCGTCATGTAAAATGTCATAATCGTGACCTAGGGCACAGCCAACGTAATTTAATTCTCCTTAATGTCACAACGGCTGCTTTCTATACAATTGTATGGCTGTTTTTCTGTGATCCTCAATGACTCTAGTAGTATTGCAAAAACAAAAGTACAAAGATGATGACCTAATTTATATCAAAGTCTGACACAACTGAGCAGTAGTTTTATTCCATTTGGTGTCATTGAGCTGAACGTTGAGCTAATCACTGAGCGTGTGTAGTGGCAGTGCACGCACGCGCGCGCGCGTGCGCACACACACACACACACACACACACACACACACACACACACACACACACACACACACACACACACACACACACACACACACACACACACACACACACACACACACACACACACACACACAAGTAGACGTTTGTCTTTGATCATAATAATCTGACAACATGACACAACCAAACATAAACTACTACGCAACACAAGGATTCTCCTTTATGCGACAGCAAGATACCTGCTGCAGTTTATAAGTGTTGCCATTGTAACGTCATTAATCTGCCACCAGCACTATGACTCAGACTGGAGGTCTCCTGTGATCGTACTTGTCATAAATAACCACACACACACTCACACAAATACAGAGAATCTTCTGAATACTGGCAATGTTGGTTTGGAAATGGAGTCATTGTGACATTTTTTGGTCCGTCACAGCTAATTTATTCTTTACAATGATATTCAGCCATTCACTCACACAATCACATACTGACAGCACAGCCAAGAATGCAAGGCTCATTGGGAGCAGTTAGAGCACATGGTTCTCAACCTGTGGGTCCGGACCCCCAGGGGGGTCCCCAAATTATATTGAGGGGTCCGCAGATGATTAACTTAATGTGCAACATTGTTTTCTCACTCAACAGTAAACAAACCAACATAAAGTTTAAAGCCATACTGTGTAAGATGCCCAACTAGTGGTCATTAGCCCTATAGCAAACCGCGGTCGCGTCCGCGTCTTTCGGACGTTTTTCGTACCTTCAGACCCCCGCGTCTGCCTCCACCTCGCTGAGATCTATCTTTTAAGGGGTCCCTTGTTCCTGTGCGTTCAGTAATTCCAGAGATACGGACTCCTTCACCCTGCCTGGTAGGCGAAATTACCTAGAGAAGGGATGGTACAAACGGGCGACAACAAATATGGCTGCCATAGCGACCCCACTTCAAGATGCGCTGTGATTGGCCGGCAGTTGTATAACCCTCGCTGTGATTGGCCGGTAGTGTGATGACGCAATTTTGGCGCGAGATCCGGTCCACGGCAAGGATCTCAGTTTACATACAGAGAAGGCTTTACAGGCTGAAATTCACGGCGCAGATCTTCTAAAACTTTTGTGATTTAATAGTTAGGAGAATTTTAAGATTTGTTTTATAAAAAAAGTTACATAGTACAACTTTAAGTGTATAGAGTGTATTATGCACATTTCTAAAGTGATAATTTAAGGACTTTTTAGTACCTTTTAGTAAAGTGACATATTAAACATTGGCCCAATTGTCAAATATAAGAGGCAGAAATTGTGAAAATAGCAGATCTACGAGCATGTAGTTCTGCTATTTTCACAATAGAACCGTGTTATACAAAATGTAATGCCTCGACTCTTAGTGCTCATAAGGGTGGGGGGTCCCCAGTTAAAATATGATTTTTTGGGGGGTCGCGGCCTGAAAAGGTTGAGGACCACAGAGTTAGAGGTTCAGGTTGTTGCTCAAGGACACAAAGCATTTCCCAGAAGGCTGACTTTGAGACACAGCCGCCCCACAAACAGTGGTGTAGAGTAACTAAGTACATTTACTCAAGTACCGTACTTAAGTGCAGTTTTGAAGTATGTGTACTTTACTTGAGTATTTCCAATTTCCAAACCTTTTACTTCTACTCCACTATATCTCGGATCCTAATACTGTACTTTTACTCCACTACAATTATTTGAAAACTTTAGTTACTACTTACTTTGCTGATATAAATTACCAGTAAGACTCCCTAATCGGGAGATAAGCGACCGTTGGTCGCTTATCTCCACAAATATCACAACCTCCACCTCTCACGTCATACGGGTAGCCATAGTTACACCTGGAATGTTGAATCTCCATATATGGAGATAACCTACGCATCACACAAAGTCTGACCTCACCAGCCCATACTTGGGCATGGACGACTTATATCTCCATATACGGAGATGGCCATATATGGAGATACGATGACATCACAGAGTCCACAGCTGATGATGTGGCGTGATGTCATACAATAAACAAACAAGCCCTATATACTGATGCGATACGATGACATCACAGAGTCCACAGCTGATGATGTGGCGTGATGTCATACAATAAACAAACAAGCCCTATATACTGATGCGGAGATATGAGCAGGGCAAAGGTGTGACGTGTGACGTGTGACCGACCGACCGACCGACCGACCGACCGACCGACCGACGGACGGCCGGTGGAGGTTTTCATAGTAAACTGCTCCCTGACGGTCGCAATAATATTACCAGTAAGACTCCCTAATCGGGAGATAAGCGACCGTTGGTCGCTTATCTCCACAAATATCACAACCTCCACCTCTCACGTCATACGGGTAGCCATAGTTACACCTGGAATGTTGAATCTCCATATATGGAGATAACCTACGCATCACACAAAGTCTGACCTCACCAGCCCATACTTGGGCATGGACGACTTATATCTCCATATACGGAGATGGCCATATATGGAGATACGATGACATCACAGAGTCCACAGCTGATGATGTGGCGTGATGTCATACAATACACAAACAAGCCCTATATAAAGGGGCAATTCTCACCAGGGAAGAGAGCATTGCCTGGAATGTTGAATCTCCATATATGGAGATAACCTACGCATCACACAAAGTCTGACCTCACCAGCCCATACTTGGGCATGGACGACTTATATCTCCATATACGGAGATGGCCATATATGGAGATACGATGACATCACAGAGTCCACAGCTGATGATGTGGCGTGATGTCATACAATAAACAAACAAGCCCTATATACTGATGCGATACGATGACATCACAGAGTCCACAGCTGATGATGTGGCGTGATGTCATACAATAAACAAACAAGCCCTATATACTGATGCGGAGATATGAGCAGGGCAAAGGTGTGACGTGTGACGTGTGACCGACCGACCGACCGACCGACGGACGGACGGACGGCCGGTGGAGGTTTTCATAGTAAACTGCTCCCTGACGGTCGCAATAAAACATACATAAACCACTTTAGCCCTATTTTATACCTAAGCTGTTTGAAAATAGCAAGCTTGTAGATCGGCTTTGTGGGCTAAAAAAGGCGGAACATAAATAAATACAACAGTTTCAAAATCGCGAAATGGTTGATCTGCAAGCTCATCGTGTCTTGGCATTGTGAGCTCGTGGACAGGCTATTGTCATCTCTGTCGGGTGGGAACCTCATACAGGACCTACTTGTTCAGAAAAGCAAGTTAGCCACTCAATTAAAAACAAATAGGGTTGGGGTCCCATTGACTTTCTATACAGTAAAATAATACACAAAATAATAATCTGCTTCAAATAGCAAGTGAGGGGTCAAACTAGGGGTTTTTCTTGGTGCTGAATCCATTGTAAGCATCTGTTTTGCACAAAAAAACATTGCTTGGGCTAGACAGGCCATCACAACTTTTGTGGGGGCCTTTCTAGCCCAAGGAATGTTTTCGTTGCATTGGATTCAAGCTCATGAAAAACCCCTAGTTTGACCCCTCACTTGCTACTTAAAGGAGATTTATTTTGTTTTATTATTTTACTGTATAGAACTTGCTTTGTGGAAAAAGTCGGTCCAGAGGAAACTTTGTGCAAAATTTGGTGCTTGTATCACAAAGTGAACAATTATCTCAGTAGAGGCCGGGCTACATACAGTATGTCCAAAACTGTTACTTTTCAGAATTCAAATTCAAAAACAGCAAAAGTAACAGATCTACAAGCTCAAAACGTGTCGCTTTTAAAATAAGAGGTTTCTGCAACGATAATAGGGCCTAAGTGATTAATACTAGCCTGATAAATCAGTCCGCACATCACCACCCCCTGTTGGTGGGTGGTGTGTAGTGTGGACTGAACCCAGAGATATTTTATTTTATTTCAAGCTCGTCCGAGGAGCGGGCGAATTGAATGGGCCAATCAGGGCTGTAGACTTGAGGCACGTGGTAGGCTGGTCCGGTCCCAGCCCCCCCCCCAGCCCCCTCCCTTCGGAGCTGTTCTGCCCACGTGAGAGTCCCTAGTGGACTCTGATTGGTGCTCTTGTGCCCACGTGAGCCGCTAGTGGACTCTGATTGGTCCGTGAAAACTGTCATGGTGGAGTCAGACTCGACTCGAATTCTTTTAATAAACTATACAATAGTGCCGTTTCATTACGTTTTAATACCATTTTGCACTAACGTAAACATGCAGTCATATAATATGTTATGAGAAATAACGTATTTTTGCAATTTCACGCCACGCCGCCGCCGGGGGCTCTAAGCGTGTGTGTGTGTGTGTGTGTGTGTGTGTGTGTGTGTGTGTGTGTGTGTGTGTGTGTGTGTGTGTGTGTGTGTGTGACGTCAATAGGCTTCAGCCCGCCCCCGCTGAAGTAGAATCTCTGTCCGAAGGATCAGACTCTAATCCCAAAACGAAGTGTGTGATAGAGTCTGACGCTTGCAGTCAGGCTAGATTAATACTGCATTAATAAGTGATTAATACTGCATTAATAAGTGATTAATACTGCATGTCATGCACTGCTGTGCTCACATATTGTACCGTATGGCCACTTCTATGAGTGACGCCAGCTGTGGCTATATTATGTAAACTAAGTATGATAATTATATTTAATCTTGTGGTCATGTTCTAAACATACAGTTTCGTGGTTAACAGCAGCGGTGTGTTGACTCTGCCTGACATCTTGCGACTGTATGAAAGTAGTTTTATTTTGTACCAGACATGACCTAACACGTTATTTATTCAATCAACCAAACAAATACAGCTGTTCTGCTGTCTGATCCAATGCTGTGTGACAGCAGCTGGACACTTTTCTGTGTTGTGTTGGCAGGGGTGTCGCACCAAATTCTGGGCCCTGGGTACAAGGATTCACCGCGGGGCCCCCCATGAATGTTCTTCATAGGGGGAGGGGGTTTATCCCATTTAGACTGGGAGCGTATTATTACGCATTATGTTGTGCTTTAACTGTTGAAAAACAGCAGATATACAAGCTCACAGCGCGGCACCGAGTGCCGCGCTGCGGGCTTGTAGATCTGCTGTTTTTGAAAAAATCGTGGAAATTTGTGCAAGTCTTTGAATATTTCAAATCCTTCTAAGGTTTTTTGAAAAAAAAAGAAAAAAAAAAAAAAAAATATATATATATATATATATATATTTTCCGGACTATAAGGCGCACTTAAAAGCCTTTAATTTTCTCAAAAAACTACAGTGCGCCTTATAGTCCAGTGCGCCTTATATATGGATCATTCATTGACATAGACATTCCCTTTAGCACAGCTCCATCTGTTGGATGCATAACGCAACGGTAGCGTCTATTATGTGCGCCTTATAGTCAGGTGCGCCTTATATATGAAAACAGTTTGAAAATAGACCATTCATTGACAGTGCGCCTTATAGTCAGGTGCGCCTTATAGTCCAGAAAATACTGTATATATATATATATATATATAAGTGTATTCAAGGACCACAACAGCTTCACATGGTTTTGCAACTCAGTTGTTTCATGCCATAGGACAATCATCAGGCAAAAAGCCTGCAACAACAAGAAAGGACATACATGAGATATGTTTCAATGTCAGTGGTGCTCAAACCTTTTCATGTGAAGAACCCCCAAAATGATATGTATTTGGCCACAGACCCCCATCTCAAAATACTTAGTTCCAGGGACCCCCCCCCAGCAGCAAAATTTTAGTTACAAATGTTTGCTTAAAAAATACATATATTCAAAGATTTGCACGCATTTTCACAACTTTTTTAGTTTTTTTTCCTTTTTTGCCAGATGGCCAAGACATGGCGCGACCTCGCCCTTTAGGGCAAGGTTTCTTGTCGCCCTGAGGCGTCTTACTAGTATGATGTTATTTGAGTGCCCCTGGAAGAAGCTAGGCTCCAACATAGCTTTGTCCGGGACATGAAGCCTGGCCTACATCTTGGCACAAAACGCTCAAAGTTTGTTGTATGCCCACTGCAGGCCAGGGTCACATTGGCCAAGCTTTGCGGGACACTTAATGAAATGAACTCATACAAATATCACTGCTCACTTTGATTTTTTAATTGTATATGGTGGTCTCCTATTGTAGCCCAAGTGAACACATTCCCCCAGCGCCGGCGGCCCGTAAACGCATACTACGCAGTCTGCGTGAGGCCCCGCGACCAAAAAGGCCCCCACCGCCCCCTCCTCTGCAGAAAAGAACTAGTGCTGCACGGTTAATCGTTTTCAAACCGAAATTGCGATGTGAAATCTCGTGATTAGCGAATCGCAAAGACCGCGGTTTTCTGCAAAGTAGACTTCCCAAGCAATATTTTAATTTTAATTTTTGAAATCCCTTCATAATTGATTAAGCAATGATCAAATCAAGCTGTGGTGACTTGCTTTGCTTCCACGCATCGCCGCACCGCTGAAAGTGAATGTGATGTTTTGGCACAGACAGTGGCTCCGGCCATAGCCGTGGGAACTAGGGGTGCTGCAGGTGCTCCAGCACCCCTATGGGGAAGTTTTCATTTTTTATTTAAATGAGAAAAGAACAAATCAAACATAGCAAAAATACGTTGCCTGTTGTTGTCATTTTTTATTTATTAATTTTTATATATATATTTTTTTTTTGGGGGGGAGGCGGAGGATTTAGTGCTATATGTATATTTACAAATTATATAGCCTACTATAATATGTTTCAGATCATCGCCTTGGCATAGCCTACATCTATGCTTATTTGGGGGTATTTGTCCAGTCCTTAGTTAAGTTAGGCTATTTGATGCTACATTGCATGACGATTCTGCAATTTGGCCTATTTATATATAATAAAAAAAAAAAGATACAAAATATTATTATTTTTTTGCGGGCGCCCGCAGGAAGGCCCCATAGCAGAATCATGCTTAGGGCCCCCGTGGGCCCAGAAACGGCTCTGCATTCCCCTCATGAGATGGGGGGGGGGGCATATGGAAAACTCACTGACCTGAGTGACTGACTAATCAATCAAATGGCAGGTGTTGGGAATTTGCCAAATCAAGCTTAGGATGGGGTTGCCATGGCAATCAATTGGCTCATTTGGGCCACGGGCAAAGCCTTTTCAGGTGGTTCTGAACAATCGCCTAGCCAACTGTCTATCTCGAGATACGGGAATTACAGACGTACAGAGAGTCTGTGCATTTATTGTAAGATACATACTGTAGAAGACTGACTCAGGACAAGCCGTTGGTTTCCTTAAGGGACAGCGGTGAAACCCACATGATGACCACTCATACATACAGGAGGAAATGACTCTAAAGCACACAGTCCTGTTTCTAAACTGTCTGGCTGTCACTCACTCAGGCAGATGTTGTCATGGAAGAAAGCCAGGAAGTCGTTGCACTGCTCCCGGTGGTTGCCACTGGCGGTGCACGAGCACCAAGGTCCCACGTTGGACGTGGAGTTGTCCAGGTAGTTAGGAGTTATCGTACTTCCTGGAGGACAGGAGGACAAGAGAGAAGCTTAGAGAGGGAGAAGAGGCAGCAGTGTTGATTTTGACAGCAAATTTCGATTTCGTTTTAGTCATAGTCTTTTGAATAAAATGTCATTTAGTTTTAGTCATAATTTAGTCACCTGAAAAGTTTTAGTTTTAGTTGAATTTTAGTCGACTAAATATCATAAGATTTTAGTTGACTAAATCTACAGTTGATTTAGTCAACTAAAAATGTATTTTGGCAGCCCTAGATGGCATCGTAATGGCTGATTTTATCTTGGTTGTGTGCTGAAAATAGCCGATCTACAAGCTCACAACGCGTCGCAGCGCGACGCGTTGTGAGCTTGTAGATCGGCTATTTTCAGTATGCAACACCTGAGAGCAACCAAACATAAAATAACTCTCTTCTCGACTAGTCCCTCCCTAACGTTTTAGTCTAGTTTTTATTTTGTTGACGAAATAGTCAATATATTTAGTCTTAGTTTTAGTCTACACAGCTTAGTTTTTATATCGTTTTTATTTCATTTCCGTCAGTGAAAAAAACACAGTCGACAAACATTTTTTGTCATAGTCTTAGTCGACGAAATCAACACTGAGAGACAGCAAAAAAACAAAGACCAAATAGACACAAAGTCAGGAGCTTGAGGAGAGGAGAGAGAAATGGAGAGAGCGAGAGAATCGGAGACAGAAGAGACTCACAGCTCTATTTTGATTGTCTTAAGTACCAGCTCTTATGCCTTAACTTAAAGGCCCGTCCATACTGTCTCTGACCACCCAACCTTTCGTCGGAAAAGGTCCGATTCAACTACAAAATGACGTCACTCGCATCTTCTGAAAAGCATTACCCCGAATTAGAGTTCGGAAAGCTGCACGTCGGAAAGTCGGAACTCTCCGACGGAAAGTTCGGTGGTCGGAGACAGTATGGAGAGGCTTTTAAGTTAAGGCATAAGAGCTGGTACTTAAAGGGATATTCCACTTTCAACAGGGAGCAGTGGTAGGGCCTTTCTCCACATAAACACCCATTGTAACTTCAGACTCCATTTTAACCATGATAGATTCATTTAAAACACCCATTATTTTTTCTGGAGACTCATTTTACCTTCCTAATACGTGAGCAGGCCATGTTTTTTCGATAACTTGTTTCATTTATTTTTAATAATTATTTGGAAAAATGGAATACAAAAAGATAATTATTAAAATTAAATGAAAAATGTTATCGAAAAAACAGGAGGGTAGTATGAGACAGTATGAGACACCAGAAAAAATAATGTGTGTTTTTAATGAATCTATCATGGTTAAAATGAAGTTTGAAGTTACAATGTGTGTGTGTGGGGAGAGGCCCTGGGCCTGGAGGGCCTGGTAACATTTACATCAAATATCTAAATATTCAATCAAGCTAATTAAAAACTGTTCAGGGTGTTCATAAAAGCCTGATTAGATGATAAAATTACCAAAAGTTTTTTTTTAAAGTGAACTACCCCTTTAAGACAATCAAAATAGAGCCCCAAGAAGGAAAGAAACAGAAGCACAGAGAAAAACAGACACAGACAGACAGGGAACCAAAGGGACACACAAGAGGACAGGCACACAAAATGAGGTGACCACAGCAGCTGGTTGCTTTTGCACGGTTGCTTTCACAATGCCCTCTTGCTGACCCTTCAATCCCATTGGAAATCATCAGTGTGACAAAACATCAAGCCCCCGAAACACATTGCCACCTCACATGTCACACAGGAAAACCACAGCGTAAAACCGCCAGCACTTATCTGGGCATTTGTCCAGTATTTTTCTACTCTCACGTTATTTTCGGACTCACAGATCCACGGGGGCAGACAATTTGACGAGCTTTGATAAGTGCAGCTGGCCTGAGGGCAAGGTTCATGGGCGGTCAATAGGCACTCCTCAGATGTACAAATTTCCGTTATGCCCGCAGCTTCCCCCCCCCCCCACACTTTTCAACAAAAGGAAATGATTTGGCATCCATTCTTTGGGAATGGTAATACAGCGTTGTAGCTTGTCTTTCTTAAAGGAGTTTGGTGGGAAATCAAATTGCTGCAATCGCTGCGGTGCACACACCAAAAAGTATCTGTTTTACCTCCTTCGATTTTTCTGGGTCTCCGAGCTCTGAACAAACAAAACCTTCCTGAGTTTCACTTATAGTTGAGCTGTCTGCAAAAGGCCAATCACTTCTCTCTCACGCATTCCTCTCGTTCATTCTCTCTCATCTTTTTTTCCCCCTCCTAATCTGTCTCCTTCACTCACTCTCGCTCAGCCCAAACAACCTCGTTGTTTTGGGGGTTGTTTTTGGCCAAAGAGTTCTTATCAACCTTTTGTGCACAACAATGCAATCTTTTATTGTATTGGTTTTCTCTTTTACCACTACAATGAGCCGGCGTTTTGCTAAGCCGCTCGCTCTCGCCAGGCTCAGCCGCAATGTGTCAGGGATAATTCATCCTCAAACAGCAGTCGATGCTTGTAATTGTGCTGCTTATAATGCCCGCGAGTTGGATGAGCGCCCTGCCGCTGACTCCATCGATCATCGAGCTGCGCCGCTCGTGACAATCCTTGATTCGTTCTTTTCATGGCTGTTTGGCGCTCCCGTTTTATGCCACCTTCCCTTCACTCTCTGAGGCCCTTATTGTTCCCATCGCCTCCAGGTGATGGGTAGTTGATACAATTTAAATGTTGTTGTTTTATTTGACAGAGACTTCAGGGGACACACCAACGGGTGCGTGGCGTTGTTCCTACGTCCCATTGTTACGACGTCCCATTAGTCCGACGGTACCTAACCTTAAAGGACATTTTTTTTTTTTTTTCATATTTTAGATTCTAATTAGAGAAAAGGAAAGATGAGTGTTAAAATGTTTTCATTTACTGCTTTCTATTGTTTTAGCTATTTTAGTATTTTGAGTATTATGTCTTTTTAGACACAAGAAGCCGGAAAATTCTTTGCTACTATTTACACCAGCCCCCATAAGTCACATCTACCCATGAAAGATTGCAGTGCATCTTGAGAATGGGCTTATTGTGTCTAAAAAGACATATTTAGCCACTTGCATGCATGCCCCCAACCTGGGGGCATGCATGCAAATCAAAATCACTAAACCCTAAGTAAATTAAAACATTTTAACACTCATCTTTTATTTTCTCTAATGACTATCTAAAATATGAACCCTTGTTGTACAAAAACAAAGTTGTCCTTTAACTCTAGCCTCTGTACAACTATGCCTAAACCTAACCCTAAACCTAACCCACCGTCGGACTAATGGGACGTCGGACTAAAGAGCCTCACAGACGAAACGCGATGTTGGATCCGATCAGATCTCGTGCCCGGGGGTTTATCGGTGTTCATTTCAAACGACAGTCTTGAATTCGGGCCCGGTATATCCCGCTGTGCCAAGTGAAATATCTCAGACCATTACAAATGAGACCGACGTCTCGCGATTCTAGCCACCCACGATCTCGGGGGGGTGGTGCCATGAGAGACACGACTAGATGGTTCTCAACCTGTGGATCGGGACCCACAGGGGTACAAGATGTACAGAAAGGGTTCCTTTAAGATGAAACCATGTTTACATACATATATTCTAAGGAAATGGGTTGTGATTTTATAATATTAAAATGACGAAATTAAACAAATATATTCGCTATCTAACGTTCGCACATTGCTGACCATACTACTGTGTATAAGTGTATTTGCCCTTCAACTATAAAATATATATTGTTTTTTATGAGACATCCATTGTAATTAGGCTATGCTCCCAAATCCATTTTATTACCTTCTGTTCGCATATGCAATGAGTCCCGCAGTGCTGCCAATCTGTTGAAGGTGAAAATCATGGAGGTTTTTTAGCGAGGTGAAACGCCATCAAAAGCCACCTCGAAGATGCAGGTTGGAACGTCATTTATATGGAGCGTGTATCACATTATCTGCGGGGATGGGTGACATAAAGTAGCCTACTGGAAATGTGCATCAAATGACAGTGCCGTCGAGCGCTGATCAGCTGCTTTTTTTCCTTTTCTTTTTTTGCGCAGCCTCTTAACAATTAAGGCACGCATGGTGCTTTCTTCAGTGGCAGTGCTACTAATTAAATATTAAAACGGCGAAATTAAACAAATATATTCGCTATAGTCTATAATAAAGAGTCTCTCTCTCTCTCCCTCTCTCTCTCTGTCTGTGCGATATTTGTAGCTAATAATGCAGTAGGCCTATTGATACTTTTACTTAAGTAAAGAATTGGAGTACTTTTTCCATCACTGCTCAAATTAACTGTTCATCAGCGTGAATGCTTTCAGGTGTGTATGTGTATCTGATCAATATAGGAAATTGCCCATTACATCCTGCATGACATCAAAGCGACATGTTGTGTGAAGTCTTGTGAGCATGAAAGAGTTTGAACTTGAACATGTAGTGCGCTACATCGTGAAAAAAGTATTAAGAGTAGACCTAGGCTAGGCCTATAAAAGCCTTTTAAAATGTTATATCTTGCTCAAATTAATCATTACATCATTGCGCGAAACTATAGCACACGCGAGCCCATGGCATCTCACCCCTGGTCAGATCAATAATTAGCGCATCAGTTCCAGGTGGTGGTCGCTGATACGGCGAAGCGCAAATCAGGCTTGTCACTCACACAACACAGCTGCTGACGGCACCGTGTTTTAGACTTTGGTTGGTGTTATTACTGTTATGTTGATATGATTGATCTGAACCAAGCTGGACCCAGTGGATTATGTAGTCTACATGGAAGCACGTTGGCTGTCTCAGCCTGTCTGTCACAGCAATGGATTAATTGGTAGAAGTTGGTGTTACATTCTTCTTTCGTGTATCATCGTCCTTTGCACACAAGTGATAACTGCGCCATCATGACAAAACATTATAAAAACAAAGGTAGGTTGGTAGGCTAGTCTTCTAGGTACTGTGCGCACACTGGCCGCTGCTCACTTTATAGATAGGCTATTATAATTATATATTCAGTTATTTTTTTGGCAAGCGAGACGCGAGATGTGATGCGCATCCAGCAAGACACGGCTGAGAGTGTCGCATCTCCAATATCATTGATTTAATCAAATCCATTGCCTCATCCAAGCTTTCAACCAACTGTCCAAAAAGGAAAAGGCTTTTTGTGAGGTGATAGAACAGCATACACTGCCCTAGCCAAATCTGCGCAGCAAAAAAAAAAGAGAGAAAAAAGAACGCCCGAGTCCACTCCTAAAATGCATCAACCAGCATTTTAACGGCAACCAGCCAGACATTAAACAGACATGAGCTTAATCAGCTAATAGCAATTATGAATGTCCAAACCTCGCCGTTGTGGGCGTGCAGTCGCAGAAAAAAAAAGGTTTAACCTCTCGCTTTTTTTTTTACTGTCCCACCACCTCATCCAAGCATATAGAATAGGGACAGGCCTAGGTTCCTCAATATCATTTAGCTGGGGACCCCCTGGAACTCATTTTAGGGAGAAAGTAAGCTAAAGTAAAAAGTAAGTAGGCTATAATAATAAAAGTGTAGGCTGTTCTATTGTGAGGAGACAGAATAGCCTACACTCTGCGCAGCCTAAAAAAAGGGAGGAGCTGGCTTCATATCATCTGAAGCAATCCCGTGAGCTCATTCAGACGACAATAATTGTAAAGGATTCCTACCCGATGACCCGAGAATATCAAACTTTTTTGATATTATCGTGAGTGCTCCCGACGAGTCCCGAGGTCATAAAAAAGCTAATTAACATAATCCGATCGTGTCGGGGTACTGTTCAAGCCCAAGACCGATTCCGGGGCCGACAAAACGATTTTCCCGGGGGGTCCTCCCGAAATCTGATCGGGGATCCTCGGCCCCGGGATCGGCTCAATGTGAACGGGGCTTAACCTGCCGTCGGACAATCGAGATTTCCCCCACCCCACCAACAGCCCCGGAGTTCTGATATGAATCACAGTTCAGTTGATACGTTACTCCACCTGTCTTTCCTCACCACCTAACCAGGGGCGTCAATTGGGTATGGCAGGGGTATGCAGCTGCCATACCCTGGGTCCAGGGAGGAAAATAAAAGTTGCTTTTAAATATAAATCCATGAATGTCTCTTTGTTTATCTGTGCTGGTTATTATGTTGTTACATTACAGTAAAATAACTACAAATGCAAAATTTAACAAAATGGTCACTTTAACAAGGTATTATGATTATATTCTCCACACTTGTATTCTCCCCATCTTGACAAAATGGTATATTCCCAGGTTCCGCAGGTCAGCTGCACAGGTGCAATGCATTATTATTGTTAATTGTGGCACGTTTACTAACATGCCAAGTTTAGCTGCAGTTCCAGCCCAAGAAACCATAGAAAAATAGAATGTAATTCATAAAATAAATGTATCACGCCTGTCGCTAAGGTATGGCAACATGACTGGTGTCTTGCACGCGCGCCTCACTAGTCATGTTGCCATACCTTAGCTTTTTCTGAACTGACGCCACTGCACCTAACAATTAATTGTTTGAGATAAACAGTGGGAAAACCACAAGAGCGATCTCCAGCTTGGCAGTAAGTATTACATCCCAAAACCAGCAGGGTGAATACAACCCCCACCCACCCACCACCCACCACCAATCAAACACCCTCGAGAGAGAGATCCACTGCTCACCTATCAGTCCGGTGTATGCGAGGAGACATGCGCCGTAGTTGTCTTGCTTGCAGCCGCTGGCAGCCTTCTCCGAGGGCTGGCAGTCGTACTGGAACTGAGCCCAGCGGGACCTGTGGGAGTGATAACATGCCATCCATCATTTACTCGCGCTTGGCCAACGCTGAGAGCCGAGTGCGTGCACGTGCCGCCACCGAGCGCCCAGCCGTTCCCACTCCTCCAGTGGGCTCGTGTGCGTAACCCACCCCCCCACCCTACAGTAGCTACACTCGCTTCCAGGGACGTGCAGAGAATGCTAGAGAGGCAGGGGCTGAAATGGGACGTAAAGGGACGTTTTGGTGAAAACATCTAGCAGACCTCCAAGCTCACGTGACGCGTTGTGAGCTTGGAGGTCGGCTATTTTCGGTGCTTGATACCACACTGAACTAAGCATAATTAAGCCAATACTGGAGATGTGGTGTACGGCATGTATTTCTACACAGAGAGGGCAATTCTTTCAACATAAGATGCTGCATTCAAGTTCAGGAGAGTTCGGACGAGGCAATTCTCTTGAATACTGCCTTCAGTTATGGCACCGAAAGAGGGCATTTACATTTCTTTCACTACAAAAAAAAAACTGCATTCATGGTCTGGAGAGGGCACGTTTTACGGTCAGATAAAACGGCAGGGGCTCAAGCCCCCTTTCATGTCTGTGTGCGCAGGTGGCTGCTCGTTTCCTCTCCACACCGTCGATGCATCACTGAACACCACTCATCGCTCTTTCTCCCCTCTCACCTCCCCCCTCCCCTCCTTCCCTCCCTCCCCACACACAACCAACACACACACACGCACGCACGCACGCATGCACACGTGTGTTCCCTTCCCAGGTGTACCCCCCGATTGCAGTCAGTCATCTACTGGAAGGCTGCCAGGCTGTAAAAGGCTGTAATGAGGGTGCAAAGACAGGGGGCTTCAGCTCTGCTATTATGAGCTCCGGTGAGCTGCTTGCATGCATGCTGGCTTCTGGCACAGGGCCTCCAGATTAGGCAAATGAATTGGCTTGATAATAATGGTAATACCCCCACATCCACCCACCCACCATGTCAGCCACCCCCCCCCCCCCCCCCCCCCCGTCGTTCCTATACCCTACTACCACAGTACCCACCCCACCCCAGCTGCAGCTCATCAGTTTGCAGCCCACCCATATCACGAGAGACTACCGCAGGCTACCGTATTATATGAACATGGCATGATCTTCATCAACATCGTCATCGTCGCACCCTGGCTCTTGCAACCGGCATTTGCAAACGGGAGATTTGCTCAGGATGCTACCACGTCTCAACATCTGCTACTACATTGGTCAATGCACTGCAATAGAGAATAGGGCATTCACCAAATATTCGAATATTCGAATATCAAAGTCACTATTGGACGTTGTTCACTGAAGTTGAATATATTATATTTTTTTAATATATAGTTTATAAAGCTTGGCTAGATAAGAAGTCATAAGAATGAGTTGTTAATGCCCCTGGTGGATGAATTTGTTTATGCGCTATACCAGGGGTTCTCAAACCTTTTTAGCCCGTGACCCCCAAAATAAACATATTTGAACTGGGGACCCCCACCATGACAAGCACTTGGAATTGTAGGTATTACATTTAATGTGACTCGGTTCCGCAGATAAATATTGTGAAAATAGCAGATCTACATGCTCACAACGCCTCGCAATGTAGGTATTACATTTAATGTGACTCGGTTCCACGGATAAATATTGTGAAAATAGCCGATCTACATGCTCACAACGGCTCGCGTTGCGAGGTGTTGTGAGCATGTAGATCGGCTATTTTCACAATGTTCGCCTCTTGCTTACTTATTATTTGACAGTTTGGCCAGTGCTGTCAAATATTCGACTATTCGAATACTTTGAGGTAGAATAATTCGAATACTAAAAATCACTATTCGTGAATGCCCTAATAGAGAGTGTGTGCGTGTGTGTGTGCATGCCTGAGTGTGTGTGCGTGCGTGCGTGCGTGTGTGTCTGTGTGGGCAGCAACAGCCACGGCAGAAGAGGATGAATTATGTGTGATCAATAGCTCTGGCAGTTGAATCTCTGTTATGTGTCTTCCTGACATTCGAGGTGGAACTAGATTAGACGCTGGCAACCGTTCTCTGTTCGGGAGAGACAAGGCCTGGCTGGCGGTTCTCCTCCCCCGTGGGCCTTTAGATAATCACAGCAAAAGCTTTTTCTTAACACTGCATATTTACACCTGGCAATATGGGATCAGTTAAGGCAATAAAGCACACTGAATTGTATTGAAATGATTGAAGAGAGAGATAGAGAGAGAGAGAGAGAGAGAGAGAGAGAGAGAGCAGGGGCGTCAATTGGGTATGGCAGGTGTATGCAGCTGCCATACCCTGGGTCCAGGGGGGAAAATTATGTTGTTAAATTACAGTAAAATAACTACAAAATTTAACAAAATGGTCACTTTAACAAGGTATTGTGGCACGTTTCCTAACATGCCAAGTTTAGCTGCACTTGAACAACCATTCCAGGCTGCCATATCCAGCCCAAGAAACCGTAGAAACGGGGGGAAATAGAATGTACTTCTTAAGGTATGGCAACATGACTGGTGTCTTGCACGCGCACAAAGGCGCACGTGCAAGACACCAGTCATGTTGCCATACCTTAGCTTTTTCTGAACTGACGCCACTGAGAGAGAGCGAGAGATTGAAATAAAACCTGCGTTTCTGTGTCAATAAATAGCCTTGTTGCCACATTCAGAAACCGCTGTTATCTTAACCATGAAGAGGAGGCAACACTTTGCCAAATTGAGCAATGCCAATGATGCTGCTTTGGCTGTAAAATCAACAATAGTTTGAATGCCGCTTAGCAGGCAAGTGAGGCGTGCATCCCAGGTGATAATGACCATGAACCTCTCACAGTACATGAATGCTTTTTGAGTCAAGGTGCCGCAAATAAAAAAAGAGAGCAAAAAAAGACAAAAAAGAAAGAAAACAAAGACAGGAAAATGTTGTCTAACGATACCGCCTCGCCAAATCAGGCTGTGCATGAACATGGCAAAACACAGCAGCAGGCCTACATTGTGAGATTCTAAACAACATTCCACTAATTATCCCCAGAGAAATTAATTTTCAGACACAATAGTGGATAAAAATGGAATATATCAGCTAGTGAGCAACAGTCACGGACACATCTATTGCCAATTAAAAGAATGAAAGGAGGGATGGATGGATGGATGGATGGATGGATGGATGGATGGATGGACGGACGGACGGACGGAATGACGGACGGACGGACGGACGGACGGACGGACGGACGGACGGACGGACGGACGGACGGACGGATAGTACAGACATGGTCAGCAGTAGTAACTTGGTGTAGCCATTACCCATTTAGAACGGGTACACATTATTGTGTATCATTGTTTTGTGCTTTAACTATTGAAAAACAGCAGATATACAAGCTCACAGCACGGCACCGAGTGCCGCGCTGCGAGCTTGTAGATCTGCTATTTTTGAAAAATCGTGAAAATTAGAATTTTGACCCGATTCTATAAGTGTCTTTTGAATCCTTCTAAGATTTTTTGAAAAACCCTATGTTTCTATGTCAGCAATCTGACCAGCCATCGTCAAAGAAAAGGTCCTTTTCACTTAACTGGAGCTCAGTTAGTCTGTTCTTGAGAGACTACTATGTCAGTGGTTCTCAAACCTTTTCATGTGAAGGACCCCCAAAATGATATGCATTTGGCCACGGACCCCCATCTCAAAATATCTAGTTCCAGGGACCACCCAGAAGCAAAATTTTAGTTACAAACGTTCGCTTAAAAAAATACATATATTCAAAGATTTTCACACATTTTCACGACTTTTCAAAAATAGCAGATCTACAAGCTCGCGGCGCGGCACTCCGCAAGCTTGTATATCTGCTATTTGTCAATAGTTAAAGCATTCAATAATCCTCCTCCTACCTGCAAACGTAGTCGGCCCTGCAGACACGGAGCTGAGCCAGGCAGTTGGGCTTCTCCTTCTCCTCGTACGAGCAGGTCGGCACGATGGTCTGCCGGCGTCGCTCCGAGCACGCCGTGTCCGTGCACGGGCAGAACAGCAGCTCGTGCGTGTAGTCCGGCGGCACGCGGTCGAAGAACTTCCTCAGGGCCTTGTTGCACTTGGGCCGGTTGCACGGCCCCGAGCGCGCCGAGGGCTGGATGCACGACGACACGTACTCCGTCCGCAGCTTCTGGCACGTCTCGTCGATGTTGCACGCCTTGGCCGCGTCCAGGCAGCGGTTGACCGTGGTTACTTCCGACTCTGGAAAAGACAAACGGAACAATGCAGAGATATTTACTAAATCGGGGGGTCTTCGACGTTTTCAGGCCAAGGACCCCTTAGTTGAGAGGGAGATGGAGCGAGAGGGAGATGGAGCACAACCTTTTCACCTTTACACAAAAATTAGAATATTGTGTAAAAGTACATTTTCTAGAAACTTTCATATATTTCTTGAAACTTTCATATATTCTAGATACATTGGACATTCAGTGAAACCTTTTTTTGAATTATTATGGCATACAGCTCATGAATATCAAAAGTCCATATTTCAAAATATTACAATATTACACGAGACCACTCAAAACAAGGATTTATAATAGAAATGTCAATCTTCTGAAGTCAGAGTTGCTTTTAGTCCAGTGGGAAGTTTCCAAAGTCTGATTTGGGTGCTATGGCATCTGCAATGCTTTTTTACACAATATTCAAATTTTTCGAGAAGGATCTGTATAGTTTCATCGTTTGACAGCACAATCATCAGTGTATTTTGGATTCATGTCAATTTGTGTTTTCATATATTTAACCACTTGAGCCACGTCATTACCTGATAAACTTGACCTTTCACTCTGTACTGAGTGTGCTCTTTTTTCACCTCTTTGCCGAAAACAGCCCATCTACAAGCTCTCACAACGCCTCGCAGCGCCCATGCTGAACTTGTTCGTTCGCCGGAGAAAATGAAGACATTGTTGTGCTGGTTACTAACACGATCAGTTATGTACTTACAGTTGATCATACACAAGAGATGGTGATTTAACACCCTCTGGCCTCTGCTTCATATTGCTACACTTTTATGCAACCATGCCACTTTAATCATGCACATGAAACCGTGATTTTATACCTGCTCAGCTGCAACTTGATGTGATTATAGCTGACGCTCTGTCATTAATTTCTTTAACCACATCACTTTAATCATGGACGTGAAACCGACTTTGTACCTGCTGCTATTTGTACACGCTGGATATATTTCCCACCTGCAAAGAAGCATTTCTGCCTTTTATAGTTATCCATTGCCATTTTCTTTTTATCATGCACCTCATGTAGACCGGAATTTGCATATCATTTTGATTTGACTGTGCCTTCCTCTTATTTGACTTGCTTCTGTGTTCTACTCTCTATTCTCCTTCCCCGTTCAACCTCGCCCTGTAACTGCAAATGTTTGAGAGCTCTTGTACACCCTGTAATTGTACGATGTGACAATGAAAGATGATTGTGATTTTGTGGTACAGTGGGTTGTAATAAAGTAGGACCCAAAACTCAACTCGACAGATTTAGAGACCCGAAAAAGTAGGTGAAATTATTTCTCACACACGCTCCATGATTACAGTTTCAAGAAAGGTAGAAAGAGAAAGAAACGGAAAAACAGGTCAGCTACAGTACCAATACCGGTATGATGAGCGGTGTATGACACTGTATACAGCAGGGTTCCCCAATAGGCGGCCCGCGGGCCATTTGCGGCCCACGAGGGGCTACTGTCTGGCCCACATCAACCCTAGTAATAATGGTGGTATATGAGCAGCAACAACACTAGTATATCGTCGTTGTCGGGTGGAAATCTCGTATCTCCAAATTTGTACGTTCTTTCGCAAATCATACAAGGCCGTCGCACAAAAGTAGTGAAAACAGCAGATCTACAAGCACACAACGCCTCGCACCGCGAGGCGTTGTGTGCTTGTAGATCGGCTGTTTTCACTAGTTTAAATCATTTTTAAATGATACATTCAAAACAAACCTTTTTGGACATACAAGATTTTCACCCGACCACGACGAAAACTGTCGCTGGAGTAGTGGGAACGCCACCGTCGCCCCCTGCAATGTTGTGGCCCTCGGCTTGGTACCCTAGACATAATTCGGCCCTTGGGGAAAACTGTTGTATACAGTATATGTACATAAGTTACATGGTTAGCAGTGGAATGAAGCAGTTAAAATAGCAGCAGAAATGTATGGAAGGTGCATGGTGCGATGCGAGGCGTTGAGTGCTTGTAGATCTGCTGTTTTCATTACTTTTGTGCGACAGCCTTGTATGATGAAGCAGGGCTTTACTTTGTGAAAGAACGTACAAATTTGGAGATACGAGATTTCCACCCGACAACGACGATATACTAGTGTTGTTGCTGCTCTTATACCACCATTATTACTGGGGTTGGTGGGGGCCAGAGAGGTAGCCCGCCGCGGGCCGCAAATGGCCCGCTGGCCGCCTATTGGGGAACCCTGCTATACAGTAAAACCAAATGAAGTCCAATTCAATGCAATCACAACTTTCACATTTTCTCCTTGTGTTCTATAATAGATTTGTTTGTGCCGTTGGCAGGAGATCCAGAATTGTTCAGTGCCTGGGAGACGTCTGCACAGCAAGGGGGCACATGTGCACAGTAATCTTTTCTCTGTGTGTACCTTGGTTTGTTTGAAGATGTTCTCCAGAGACAAAGAGAAGCCACTAAACAATTTGGCTGAAGATTATTCCTTTTTTTTTTTTGTCCTTTTGTGCTAACCATATTAGTTTATTTACTCCAGTTGAGAGCAACAGGATGGTTGGATTTTGAATTCATGATGATTTCAGAGCTGCTTATTGGATACACAAGAGTGGGCAGTCAACTCCTCTTTATGCTTATTCTTTCCTTATGTAGGTAGAGTTTGTAGAAAGCTGTGAGAGAGCTTCAGTATCGATTTGATCCTATTCTTTGTGTGGTTATGTCTGCATTTTCATTCAAAAAGGGATCTTTAATTTGCATTCCCGCCAACGTTGATACATTGGTATTGTTGTCAGCACCGCATCCCTATGTAAATGTAGGGAATATGGGAAATGGGACAGATCCATGTTGATGACATGACTTTAGAGATACTGTGTACTGCTTTGTGTGATTTTAGGCCAAAATCTGTAGGAGCAGTGTCCAAAAATTTGTTTTGCAAAAATCTGCCTGATTGTGGCGCTAGAAGAGGGTCATCAGGAGCAGAGGTTGTGATTTGCCGTCCAAGGAGTGTGTGTGCAAAGTTTGACATGGATAGGGGCAACTTTTCCAGAGATAAGAGTAGGGGCAAAAGTGTGACGTGACGTGATGTGACGTGATGTAACGGACAGAGAGACAGACGAGGGACAGACAGCCAGTGGAGCTTTTCATAGTAACTTGCGACCTGATGGTCGCAATAAAATCCATTTAGTTTTAGTCATATTTTAGTCATCTAAAATGTTTTAGATGTCGACTAAATGGGTGCAAACTGCCTTGATGGCAGGCAGGAGGCTGCTGATTAAGGACTGGAAAGCCCCGTCTACACCAGCGCTGTCCTACTGGGTTACCGTGATAGGCCAACTAGCCGCTTACGAGAGACTGTCATATAGGCTACATAACAAGATGGACTTTTATGGGCTGAAATGGGGACACTACCACCTACAGTACATGTGTCGGGACTGTGAGGCGTTCCCCGCTCATGTGCGAGACATGCCCACTGATAATCGTGTTCTGACTGTTACTTATCGGTTTAACTGATGTGCTCCACAGTACCCCTATGCGTTTGAACCCCTATTTTATGTTTTTGTTGGTTTGTTGTTTTGAGTTTAGTTCTTGTTGTGTTTTGTATTTGTTTGTGTTATGTGTACCAATCATAAAAAAGATATTAGTAGACTAAATCTAAAGTTGATTTTGTCGACTAAAATATATTTTGGGAGGCCTTGATGGTGCCGTAATGCCTGAATTTACACTTAGTTGCATGCCGAAAATAGACGATCTACAAGCTGGGCGCAGGGCGACTCGTTGTGAGCTTGTAGATCTGCTATTTTCAGAGTGCAACCAAACATAAAATGACACTAGTCCCTCCCTAAGATTAGTTTGTATTTGTTGACGAAATCGTCAACCTATTTAGTCTTAGTTTTAGTCATCGTAGCATAGTTTTTATCTAGTATTTCTCCAGTATTCGTCAGTGAAAAAGGGTAGTCGACGAACACTTTTCGACACTGATTTGATTCAGGGACTGTCATACTGTGCCCTAATTTGCGATGTTACACAGATGTAAGCACACACAGAAAAAGAGAGGTGGAATCTCTTCATCCTCGCTCTGTGGTTTGAGTGAACCAAATCCCAGGCAATGTTTAGCAAATGTTTCCAATGCCCTAATTGGAGTCATACTGACTGCTTTATCAACACCTCGATCTCTTTCTCTCCTGTCTCTGTCCCTGGACTTAAAAGATGCAGTGTTGTAATACAGCTACAGAAAAAGATAGATGTCCTTTCTCTATGAACTAAACCCAAATGATGATTGTATGCATTGGGCCCTAATGTAATGAATAGAACATGAATGAGGGGTAAATGTTGAATGAGTCAAACCTCTGAACGTGTTTCAGCCTAAGTGTGTGAATATTTAATTGGTCTGCTTTCATGTGGAGCAAGAGTGCTGGGAAAAGAACAGTGGTCTGTTTCCGTTAACTCACAACAAGACTACTGCTTTACTACCTACCTACCTACCTACCTACCTACCTACCTACCTACTAGGGGTGTAACGATATAGTAACTGAATCGAAAAATCGATTTTAATTTGCAATGATCTACTATATCGTTTGCAAAAGCAAAATATTGTACCGTTTTGGCTTTGTATCGGATCGGATCGTTTTAAAATGCAGTCATCGGTATCGAATCGTTATGCAATGCAAATAATTGATTGTATGGAAAGTAAGTATTTTGCCTTGTATTTGGCAATTTTAAGAGGGAAAATGAAAAAGAGGGGTCTAATTACCTTTCCATTCCATATAGCTACTCTTGGTCTATCGATATAGTGTAATCTCTGTGTTCGTGTCAAGGTGGCTTTGCTAAATAGTTACTATATCGATTTTAAATAATTGAATCGAATCGTATCGTATTGCCACGAATTAACCAATATCGTTCATGTATCGTATCGTTAACCATGTATCGTGATGCGTATCGTATCGCTGTTAAAATGTATTGTTACACCTCTACTACCTACCTACCTATCTATCTACAGTATGTTCATTTCCAATCTACACATCCATCCATCCGTCCGTCAACTGTGGGTGTATTAGGTTAGCAACCTCATGCACAGCACTCGCGAGAGGGCACCAACTCAAGCTAGAACAGATACCCTCAGAGTCTCCCGAGAGGGGGGGAGTATGTGAGACTCAACAATACAAACTTAACGGTTTACAACCAGTAATTAATCACAGCTAAGGAGACGGCTCACCTAAACAACATCAACTGGGGAGGCATTGGAAGTAACGTGTCACTGCAAGAAGATCTGCAGGAACACAAAAGGCATCAATACATCAAGCCAGGACCAAGTGTGGAGGAGAGGGATCACAGGTGCAGCGCGCAGCTTCAGCAGCTGGTGAGACGAAGCTCCAGGCAGGAATAACACCACAGTACTGGAGATCTCTACGCACCTGTGTCACCTCAAGACCTCAGGAGGGACCCACCCACTACCTCCAGCCTCTTGTTGGTTTAAAAAAAACAATAATTTATGGAGCCGGAGGGAGGAGTTTAGCCTTGGCCAGGAGGAGGAGATGGGCAGTGACTTGGCCACCACTGTCGACCCTGCCATCAGGAGGGTGTAGCGGTTCAAGGGTCGAAACACCTGATGATCGATGGGTACCGCCTGAAGACATCACATTTTCCTGGCCAAGGCTACATTCACCAAACGTGAATAAAGGAGATTAGGAGAAGCATCTTTAGATTATTATCAGCTTCCAGAACGCCGTCTTCCCTGACATCTGACATGTCAATCTTTCTCTCTACCTACCTTCTGAATCACTCCTTTATTTATTAGTCTTTTGCCTCAGGCAGATTATTCAGAAGAACTTCTTGTTTACAATAACAGCCTGGCAAAAGGCATTAAAGAGGCACTAAAAGCCCCACTGGCCCCTTATGCTTGAAACCCACCAGGTGCGCAAGCATACTGTAAGCACACAGACGCTGATTCTTTTTTCAGCTCCATTTTAATGAACGCAGCCGTTCTCACTGGCCGCGCACATGAAAAAGAAAATAGTTCTCGTTCTCGTTGAAATGCACTGACCAGAAGTCCCTTTGTGGCCCGGGTTTGGCAAGAACAGTCACTCGCAAACCTCGCACAGTGCACAATGAAAGCGCATGAACAACGCTTTTTTTGGAATGAATGAAAGGGTAGTGACCATGGAGACAAAAATCATTATCTGTTTTTATTAGGAAAAAGTACTATTGTATCTACTACTGTACTTTTTTTGTATCACATCCATCAAGGTACACCTGGTGAGCTGAGGTGATACCAAAAAATGATGTGAAACACTGATAATCACGTCAATCATGCATGGAAGCTCCTACACTCCTAACTACGTTTTTTGTGGAATTAATCAATATTGAGCAACTGCATGGCCTATTTCTTACCTAAAATGACATCGGAAACCGTTTCTGTTTGACTGTACTTTTGAAATAGAGATCGTTTCCAGACAGCCATGAACCAGCCCACAGCCCCCTGCCAATCGGGCTCAGCCCTATTGGCAGAACGGTTTGTGTGTTGGTCTGGCGAGTGGGAGCCCCGGGTTCAATCCCCGTTTCCGCGCATCACTACAATCTGGCGTAGTAGGCAGGACGAGGAGCGTAGTATCCTCGCGTGAGGGACATGAGGGACGTCGTGTTCGGTGGTCCACGGTGTGAAGTGTGAAGCGTGAGGACCCGCTCCAAAGATCGGGGGGGTGATTGTAGCCCCCACAGTTAGTACCAGCCATGAACCAGACCACAACAGCCCTGCCAATCAGGCTCAGTACAATTGGCACGACGGTTTGTGCGTCGGTCTGGCGAGTGGGAACTCCGGGTTCAATCCCCGCTTCTGCACATTAGCATTAGATTTAGATTTGACTCTTCAACACATTATGGCTGGGCATCATCATCAACCAGCTACAATCGGTTGGTCCTATCTATAGTGGAAAATGAAATAAAGCGTAGAGTGGAGTTGATTTGAGCCGGTATCATACGGTAGAAAAGCACTGACATTGATGATCAGGCCTGAGGCTGGTGCTATAGAGGAAAGGTCAAGGGGTCACGTTGGTTAGGGAGGCTTCTAGGAAGCATGAATGCACTCAGCAAGTTCCATGGAAATCCAACTGTTTTGAGAGATCTTGCTTGAAATATAGAAATTGCCTAAGGGAGAATCTAGAGGAAAGGCCATGGGGGTCATGAACATCACTAGGTATCACCATGAGGAGCATGAAGGTGTACAGCCATTTCCATAGCATTCCAACCATTCAGGCCGTGTACAGCCCTGAAGTGATGAACTTTCTCCCCTATACGTAAGACATGCATTGTATTAGCCTATTTATTATTGTTTATTGCTGCCGCCGTGCAGAACCGTTTTTTAACAACAAAACGAAACAAAAATAACGGAATAATTTACTGAAAAAAAAAGCGCACGCAGCCCATTCCTAAGTTCTGGCTGCGCCACTGACTAGCGGGTAAATGCAAATAAAAACAGAACCGTTGACAGCTATAATTCCTCTCCTTCGCTTTCATTATATCCCCACTCTTCTCTCACTCCTTCATCCATCCCTCTCTCTCTCCCTACTTTCCCTCCTCTTGGCTCCCCCGGCGTAAGGCGCCATCTCTCTCTGCAGAGGCCCAGGCAAGCCTACTTCCTCTTGGCATTTTATGCCACATTATCTTCCAATTGATCATTAATGCCCGCGTTCCATTTATTATTTATTTATTTGTTTATTTATTTAGTGAGACCTCCCAATCAATATGACCACGGTGATGAACCCACGTACATGCATCCTGGCAGACAGCAGACACTCTCATTAGTTTGTAAAATGCCCTTTTGTTGGGTCTCTCCAATCAGCGAGTGTTTGTGTGTGTGTGTGTGTGTGTGTGTGTGTGTGTGTGTGTGTGTGTGTGTGTGTGTGTGTGTGTGTGTGTGTGTGTGTGTGTGTGTGTGTGTGGCCAGGGGCGTCACACCAAATTCTGGGCCCTGGGTACAAGGATTCACTGCGGGCCCCCCATGAATGTTAACTATTGAAAAATAGCAGATCTACAAGCTCACAGCACGGCACCGAGTGCCGCGCTGCGAGCTTGTAGATCTGCTATTTTTGAAAAATCGTGAAAATGTGTGCAAGAAACCTATGTTTCTATGTCAGTGGTGCTCAAACGTTTTCATGTGAAGGACCCCCAAGATGATATGTATTTGGCCACAGCTAGACCCCCATCTCAAAATATTTAGTTCCAGGGACCCCTCCCCGGAAGCGAAATTTGAGTTACAAATGTTCGCTTAAAAAATACATATTCAAAGATTTGCATAGCAGATCTACAAGCTCGCAGTGCGGCACTCGGTGCCGCGCTGTGAGCTTGTATATCTGCTATTTTTCAATAGCTAAAGTTACTATAGGGCCCCTCCACCTTGGGCCCTGGTAACTCAGTCCCACTTTCCTACCCCATTGTGACGCCCCTGTGTGTGGCTCTCACCAAGCTGTCACATAAAATATGAATGGGAGCGGGGAGCAAGCTAACAACCCATTGCAAAGCATAGGTTATTCCCAGCTTTAGCTGCTTAGTGGGCGTGTGGCAGAGGAGGAGGAGGATGGGTTGGCACGGAGGACAAGAGAGAGAGAGAGAGAGAGAGAGAGAGAGATTGCCTGATGCAATTGCCGGGATAGGATAGGATGACAAAATGCAATCCAGCCTCGGAGTGGCCCCGGGAGGGGAGAACGTGCAGATTATTCACCTGAAAGTAACCTCTTTTGTGGGTTTTTCCCCCCCCTCTCCTCCCCAAGTTTTATTTATTTAGGGAAAGCTTTGCTGTGCATGAATTCTCATTTTCAATGAATTACTCTTTCATGTTCATACGGTTGCACACGTTCGCGACGGCGCGGCGGGGGCAATCCGTCTGGTGTTTTGCTGTGGTTCATACAGAGTGGATTCGCCGGAGCTTGGTTGCTGGTTAAGTGTCTTGCTCATAGGCATGTGAACGAGGGAGGGTAACCCTAACCCTTTAACTCCTTATGAAAACTGGTGATATCTTGGTCACTAGCCCACCTTTCTAGTAGGGATGGGACGATATGAAAATGTCATATCACGGTTATTGTGACAAAAGAAATCGCGATTTACGATATTATCGCGATAATCAAAATCCATTATCCTTGGGCAGAACAATTGCCAAAAAATAGCAGATCTACAAGCTCACAACCAGGCGCGGATTTACGCGGTGGCTTTTGGTGCTTAAGCACCACTATTTTCTGGACTAGCACCAGTAGTTTTCGGGGCTAGCAAAATCGGGAGAGAGACAGACGGAGAATACCCAGGCAGTTCTCTCTCTCTCTCTGCTTCTCAATGTCTCTCTCTCTCTCTCTCTCTCTCTCTCTCTCTCTCTCTCTCTCAACCCTCATCACTCTCTCTCCCATGCACGTTTGGTTGCACAAAAACACACGGGTTAAGCTACGCTTTTTCCTGTTAATAATAACCTGCGTGAAATAAGCTGCAATGGGAGGTAAGCGGGAGACACTTTATTGTGAAAGTAAGACAGGAAACGATAGTTGTTGCTGGGTTGGCCCTAGTTGTCGGTTTGTTATGTTAAGCTGCATTGGTTTGGAATAGCCTACGAGCGCGCAGTTTAAGTTATACATGATGAATGGACACTTGGACAGCCAAAACAATTTGTATTATCAGAACAGTTTAGCCTACACATTAATTTGCGAACAGGGGCGCTGGGGGGAGAGAGAAGACAGCAGTCCATTTCAGCGTCATCTTGCAATGCGCACTGTTAACCCATGGCCCATGGGAATTATGGAAGGCACGCAGGACAACTAACAACCCATATAAAAGAAACATTATACACTCAATTGTACATCTCCTTCTTTATGAGGAGATGTTATGGAAACTGTACAAGATCACCACCAAAGCATTTACAACTTTCCCAAAGTTGTATATAAGAGAGAGGGGCTTTTCATCAATCTTTTTCCAAAAACTGGGACAATGGATAAACAACAGGATAAAATATGCTGCTCTGCTGTTGATTGTTGTCAACTGGTTTTGGAATCTAATTCTTCTGGATGGTGAGTACACTTAACTGCTGCTGCAGCTTGCCTATGCCTAACTCTTTTCTTGATGTCAAAAGTTGTCTGCTGAGACAAATGTTACTTAAATCATCAGTTATTTTGCTTAACCTAAGCCTTAGGTTAAGCAAAATAACCCCTTAGGACCCCTTAGGTCCTAAGGGGTTTGTGGGGACTGGGAGACTGCTGGTGAATAGGGCAAAATGACTGCAAAACTTAAAAAATAAATTAATAAAACTGCGGTCGCGCGCGCACATTTCGTGCATGCGCTGCGCGCGTGCACGTGGAGCGGCCGCGGGCGCTTAAAGCTCCCTGCAGCACCCCCTGCTGCTCAGGGCTAGAACCGCGCCTGCTCACAACGCGTCACAATGCTAAGACATTTGATAGAGAGTGAAAAAAACTGTATCAAGTACGTATATTATAAGTAATTTTTACCAATATAGAGGGTTTAAGTGGTACCGGATATGCAGCTTGGCAAATTGTTCCCAGTGCATGACAGAGGACGATATCACGATAAATTAAATCTCCACGATACGATTATCACGGGTGTTTTTTATCAAGATAAACGATAATATCGCTTATCGTCCCATGCCTACTCTCTAGTCTAGGGAGACGCCCCTAACATTTTCTATTAAATGTCACACACCAGCCCCCCAGTGCTTAGTTAGGAAAAATAATTACACAAATCCTGACCTGTACTGCTAATTTAACACATGTTTTACAGTGTGTTTTTCTACTTGAAGGAGACATGCTGTTAAAAAAATGAAGGGGGGAAAAAAAAGAAGAAAACAACCATTAATCACTTCTTTGTTGTCTTGTCAGGATGCATAGCGGCATGGACAACAACTCTGACCTCTCTATGCTTTCGCGGCGTGAGGAATTTATGATTAGAGCAAAACAGCGAAGATCCCGCGCCGCGGTATAATTCAATGCAACCTCAGTCAGACCGGTGGTCATTTGAATACACGGCCTGTTTGTTTATGAAGTCACAGAGGGGGTTATATATGAGAGTCTTCACAAGCCTCCACATTTATTGCTGTTGCCTTACAATGGCTTGGTTTGCATCATGTATTATCGTCATAACAAAAAGTACAAAAAGAGCCAGTTGTTTTGTGGTAACATGGTTGATGATATCACAAAGTGTTGATGTTAACGCAGCGGTGCAGGGACAGAATAGCCTTACTTGACCTTTTGAATTGGATCCCATCATCAATGTTCATTCTCTCAGGGGTTCCCAAACCTTTTTGTCTCAGAGCACCTCATAAATATTTTTTTAATCCGAGGCACCCCTACATTATAATTTTCACTCCCAGCACCTTTTATTTATAGCATATTTGCGTTGTCGGGTGGAAACCTTGTATGTCCAAAACCGTTCGTTTTGTATTTATCATCTATCTATAAATGCGACAAATCTCTGTCTGTCTGTCTGTTTGTTTGTTTGTAATCCGCGTATCTCGAGAACCGTTCGTCCCACCGGCTTCAGATTCGGCACACGCGTTCCCCGCCGCCGCGCGGAGTGCAGTGCCGGGCCTCGACCCGACCCGACTCGCGGTTTTCCGAAACCGGCGCGAAACGTTCGGAATCTCCTTATGCGGAGCTGATTGTTGACATCAGGCTGTTCCGGAGGAAATCGGCGCAAGCGCTGAGTCATTGTGACATCACTTCATAAAAGGCTCTGACATCACGTACGCCACATGAGTCAACACAAAATCTCTGTGAATGTGTATGTATGTATGTAATCCGCGTATCTCGAGAACCCTTCTTCCCACCGGCACGCGCGTTCTCCAGATATGGGCATAAAGTCTGACATCAGAGTTTTCTGCAACCGGTACTGTGTGTGCAGAGATCTTCATATATGGGCATAAGTGGACAAAGACAAACAGATGGTCAAAACGGGTCCTATGACAGGTATATTGGGGTTTGCATTAAAGGGTGGGGCATTCATGGGGTTTGCATTAAAGGGTGGGGCATTCATTCCCTATTTCAAATTCGGCACGTGCGTTCCCCACCGCAGCAGGTAGTGCAGTGCTCGGCCTCGACCCGACCCGACCCGATACACGATTTTCTGGAACCAGCACGAAAGGTTCGGATTCTGATGTCTGACTTCAGGATTTTCCGGAACTGGCACTGTGTCTGCATAGATCTCCATATATGGGCATAAAATGGATGCAGACAGACAAATACAGATATCTCCATATATGGGCATAAATGGACACAGGCAAACAGATGGTCAAAGATCTCCATATATGGGCATAAAGTGGACGCAGACAGACAGATACAGATATCTCCATATATGGGCATAAATGGACACAGGCAAACAGATGGTCAAAACGGGTCCTATGACAACAGGTATAATGGGGTTTGCATTAAGTTTGTCTCCTCCTCCATCTGTTTGTCTGTGTCCCTTTATTCCCATTATGGAGATCTCTGTATCTGTCTGTGCCTCCGACTGTGTTGCAGACACAGTGCCGGTTCCCCCTTTAATGCAAACCCCATTATACCTGTTGTCATAGGACCCGTTTTGACCATCTGTTTGAAAAAGCGACAGAAATCTCATATATGGGCATAAAATGGACGCAGATAAACAGATATCTCCATATATGGCATATATGGGCATACAATGGATGCAGAATCACAAAGATCTCCATATACGGGCATAAAAGGGACACAGACAGACAGATACAGAGATCTCCATATATGGGCATAAAATGGACGCAGATAGACAGATATCTCCATATATGGGCATATATGGGCATAAAATGGACCCAGAACTATAACTGCAGTGATCTCCATATATGGACATAAAATGGACACCGACAGACAGACAGATACAGATATCTCCATATATGGGCATAAGTGGACAAAGGCAGACAAATGGTCAAAACGGGTCCTATGAAAACAGGTATAATGGGGTTTGCATTAAAGGGCGGGGCATTCATTCCCTATTTACATTGTTCCGAGTTGGCCAGGTCGCCGACTAGACGCTGGGCCGCCCGAAGGGCGGCCCAGCTTCTAGTCTATTAAATGTACTAAACTAGTGAAAACAGCTGATCTACAAGCACACAACGCCTCACGTCGCGAGGCGTTGTGTGCTTGTAGATCGTCTGTTTTCACTAGTTTTGTGCGACAGTCTTGTATGATGAAGCAGGGCTTTGCTTTATCAAAAGACTACACATTTGAAACTTGGAGATACGAGGTTTCTGTCCGACAGTGATGATATTTTAGTGATTATGTTGCGAGGAAAACGTTGAGATACTAAATATTTTTTCAAGTGTTATCAAATTATCTCGCAGCACCCTTGGATTGCCGTCATGGCACCCCAGGGTGCCTCGTCACCCACTTTGAAAACCCCTGCTCTATCTATTCATCCATCACTCCTCCAACCCTCCCTCATCATATTTTAGTCAACTTGTAAACCCAGAGAGTTTTCAGCCACCCTGCCCCAACTCTGGAAGTTGCGCGAACAAACAAGTGCAACTCCTCAGAGAGTGACTGGGTCAGGAGAGAGAGAGAGGCGGCAAATAAGCTGTGGCAGCATCCAGGAGGATTCTCCGAGCATCATAAATCATGCATGCTACAGCGTCTTGTTAGGGGGGCCCAAAGCACTACTATATGTAGCTCTTTTGGATGTCAAAATTCAGACCAGCGTTGTACAGATGTACCCATTGTACGAGTCCCCTCCTTTTCACGAGGCATTTTGTTGAACTACTGCGGCAGCTTTGCTCCAACCACAAGTGGAACGCGGTGAATTCAAGTATCCGTTTCCACACGGCTAGCAGGTACAGAGAATGGTCTCATTGGTTACTACCCAGTGAGCCATAGTCATCTATTAGACTAAAATTGGTCTAAAAATTAGACGTTATTTCAATGGCTATATTATGACTGTCTATATACAGTATACAGTAGACATCTATTAGACGTCTAATCAATGTCTAATCTAAGCCTATAGAGATCTGGGGAAAAAAAGGTAACTTTTAGACCTATTTTAGCCTAGCGTTTAGATGTCTATTTGACGGAAAATGCTCAGTGGGTACTGGATAGGTTCAAGACAGAATTATCCGCAAAATAATCCAAATCCAAATTGCAGGATTAATGCCATGTCACTGAGAATCTCTATATAGTCAGTCAACTCAAGTGTGTACTCGTGTAATGTCAGATCTACTTTAAGTGTGACTTAACTCTAATAACTTTATTCAAACATTCAGTTTGAATCCGGAGAAGGCAAATGTTTGGAGGAAATATATCCCGTCATTATACATTATATGCAAGCTGTTTCCACAAAAGAAATGCAAGTAAGTTGTGCCAAATGTTGAATGGATGAATTGAGTTTTACACTGATTTGAATGCAAGGACAGAGGACTTAGAATTACATTTTGTATTGATCTTGGCAGTAGTTGTCCAGTGTACCACACATAATGGATATAGATATTCCTGTGTCTTCAAAAACATCTCTTTTGTTTTCTCTCACAAAACTGGTGTTAATTACCTTTCAACACACACAGGGCGTGCATTGGTGCAGGTGCACATTTCAAGAGAAAATACATTATTTTACAATTGCTTTATTCCTGTGTGCCTTTGATTAGATTTGGATTTTCTTTACACCCCATTGCAACTGCATTACACTATGTGTTGATCAAATATGTGATGTTGATCAGTTACACAGTGCAATCACATTACTTTCCCAGAAGTGAACACTCTATAAAGCCTGAGTTATGCCATGCGTATAACTATACTCTAGTCTATACCATACATGGGCAACTGGCATGTGGCCCGCACCTTCACTTAATGCGGCCCTCAGGTTAAAATCGGAATACTGATATATTATTGATTTCAGCTGTTACAATTCTAAACATGACGTAGCTTTAATTCTGTCAGTCTATATTAGTAGCTTAATGACTAGTATAGTAGTATTCAAATGTATTTCTTTTTATGTCCAACGTAGGTATTTTTCTTTAGGTTCATAGAGAAGTAAAAAATAACAACAAATAATTCAGGATTCCAATTCAAAAGAAGCAAAAATAGCTGATCTACAAGCTCAAAACGCATCGCGCTGCGATGCGTTTTGAGCTTGTAGATCAGCTATTTTTGCTTCTTTTGTATGAGATACTAGAATGACAAAGTAGGAAGTAGCAATATGCAATATGGCCCCCTGGAGTGAAGGTGGAAATATAGTGGCCCTCGCCATCATAAAAGTTGCCCACCCCTGCTCTATACAGTGACTCTGAGTTATATACGCATCACAGCGTACAATGTGAGCTTGTAGATCGCCATTTCCGATACACAACAACACTGGTGTGCAACCAAGTATAAAACAAGCCTAAGCATTGCCTAGCTCTTCAAATTGACTTTTCATACGGCATGTGTGATTTTCTACTGTTGGCAAATAGTGACTGCATGCAAGCCCCCAGGGCACGAGAAAAACATCTGAATTATTAAGACATTTTGGATGGGTGGGATCGCTGCTTCAAGCTGTCATTTCCATCTCCACGATGGTGCATTATTGTTTGCACGTGCGTGTCAGGATGGCTATCATTATACTTTATGTCATGCACCGACGCCTTCTTTCCTAATCACAGTCATCATTTAAAACCCATTTAGGCCTGGAATTATTGAACGCTTTAACCAGTGAAAAATAGCAGATATACAAGCTCACAGCGCGGCACCGAGTGCCGCGCTGCGAGCTTGTAGATCTGCTATTTTTGAAAAAGTCGTGAAAATGTGTGCAAATCTTTGAATATTATGTATTTTCAAAGCGAACGTTTGTAACTCAAATTTTGCTTCTGGGGGGTCCCCGGAACTAGATATTTTGAGATGGGGGTCCTTGGCCAAATAAATATCAGTTTGGGGGTCCTTCACATGAAAAAAGGTATGAGAACCACTGACATAGTAGTCTCTCAAGAACAGACTAACTGAGCTCCAGTTAAGTGAAAAGGACCTTTTCTTTGACGATGGCTAGCCAGATTGCTGACATAGGTTTTCCAAAAAACCTTAGAAGGATTCAAAAGACACTTATGGAATCTAATTTTCACGATAAAAAAAAAAATAGCAGATCTAGAAGCTCGCAGCGCGGCACTCGGTGCCGCGCTGTGAGCTTGTATATCTGCTATTTTTCAATAGTTAAAGCATAAAATAATGATACACAATATGTGTACCCGTTTTAAATGGGTTAAGTTCGCACACAGCAGCCCGTCTCATCTGTGCGTATATTTTCGGAGCGATAATTGCCACTGGGACAAAAACAACTACTTAGCTTGACTTGTCCTCGCTGAATGAAAAAAAAAAAGAAAAACTCTAAACAAATAAGCCCCAAACAAAACAAACAAGACACAAAAAAAAGCCCTGTGCCTTGCTGTTTTAAAGAGCTCCAACGGGGGAAAATATATTTTTGTTTTGAGTAAACAACTCGTTCACCATCTCTCTCCCATTCTCTCTCTCTCTCTCTTTCTCTCTCTCTCTCCTTCTCTCTCCCTCTCTCTCCCTCTCTGAGCCACGTCTTTCAATCTCTTTCTCCTCATCTAACCCTTACTCTTTCCGTCTACCTCTTTCTCTCTCACCCTCTCCAGTATGTCTTTCTAACCCACTCCCCCTCCGTCTCCCTGGCTTCCAGGTGCTTTAAAGCAAATAGGTAATTAATCCGTGCCTTGGGGGCTAACAGCGCCACATAGCAGCCCCCAGGATCATCCACAGGCTTACAGGCAAGACAGAAAGCAAGAGTTTGGGCTGAGCACTGCTCATCAAACACTTTCTAAATCCACTTCTCAAACCCACCGTCTCCAGTGTGTGAACTCGTCTCCTCCTGCCTGCACCCGGAGAACTTGGGCTGATGCTGAATGTGAAAGCTGCACTGCAGTGACTCCCGGTTTGTACTGACACTCTACAGTAAACCCGGATGCTTTGTTGAACCATTTGCTTTATTTTGAACGGTGGGTGTGTGTGGTCTATACCAGTGGTTCTCAATCTTTTTAGGCCCTTATATATATACCCTTATACTGATTTCCCAAGCCAAGTACTCATTTCCCTGACTAGAAAATGACAGCATATCGCTGGTTCGAATCCCACTCCCGACAACGTTTGCTCACTTTGCTGCGACGTGTCACTCCCCATTTCCTGTCAGTCTACTGTCATATCAATAAGGCATACACCCCCCCCCCCCAATAAATAAATAAAACATTTAATAAAAACATGCATGTATTGAACTTAAAACTTTTTATTCAAACAGTATATATGTTAAACTGCCCTGATATATAGTGCCGCCTGTCATGACAAGACTAGCAAATTAACTAGGTGTGAAAAATAACTGCTTGGGCGAGGAGGGGTAATAATTACGGCAGAATGCACGCACGCACGCACGCACGCACGCACGCACGCACGCACACTGCCTCCAGCAGTCGCAGCCTCCACACGCATGCAAAAACACAGACAAACACTAGATGACGGTCTGTTTGATGTTGTGTTTGATGATGACTGTTTGTTTGAACAATCCCAAAATATAAATATGAAGTGCATCAGGAGCACTGAGGACGCAGCTAGAGATGCTACCGTTATGTTGTCCGCCCACTACGTAGGCCCATTTGATTGTCCAATGTCCTTCTCTCTAGGCCTAGGGTTATTGACTGCTTTAACTACTGAAAAATAGCAGATATACAAGCTCACAGCGCGGCACCGAGTGCCGCGCTGCGAGCTTGTAGATCTGCTATTTTTTTTTAAATCGTGTTTTTTTTGTTCTTAATAGCTAACATTTGTAACTCAAATATTTACTTCTGGTGGTCCCTGGAACAACATATTTTGAGATGGGGGTCCGTGGCCAAATACATGTAATTTTGAGGGTCCTTGACATGAAAAAGTTTGAGAACAGCATGATTTAGATGAAGAAGGATTTGGAAGTCGGGTCAAAGATATTCAAAGACTTGCACTCATTTTCACGATTTTTCAAAAATAGCAGATCTACTATTTTTCAATAGTTAAAGCATAAAATAATGATTAAAGTGGTTAAAATCTAACGCGACTCAGACGCGTTCCAGGTATTTGAGAGTTAATAAAGCTGTTGCTTCTCTACTAGCAATATCAACTTCTCCTCCTTCATGTTTAAATCATAATCCAGTTTTCCAATAGTGTGTGGATCTACCAATACAAAACTGTCTGGGGTCGGGGCACGGCTGCGAAAGACAATTTTGTGAGAATAGTCTGGAATTAACTGTCTTTTAAATCAAACTACAATTTCTTTGTGTATTATTGTTACAGTGGTCCTACAGCATAGTAATCAGCTGCCATTGTACTTTTCATCCATACGTTACTCATATTACAGTATTATTACTACTTATTGTTACTTGTTTTTATCATTTTTCACCCTATACTTTAACATTACTAATATTACAGCACTACTCTCACTAAAATATCTGTAGAGTTTACATTGTTTGGAATATATTCATACAATTTTGCCTATCAATTGATGACACCTTGGTGAACAATTTTTCTATTCACTATATATGTTTTCAATGAGGTCTTGAGGCTCATTCACTATTCAGAAGGCACAATTTCCATAGGCGGAAGTCTTTTTCAATCATCTTTTCCTTGGTAAATGATCACAGCAGGACAATTTGGTAAGAGAAATGTGATGTTTTACACTGCATTTGTGAATTTTCTCAGGGGTTAGCTGACATTTGGTGAGTCAAGAGTAGCCACAATCATGGTAGTTTTGTGTCCACAACTGTTCCAATTTGGGCATACATTTTAGGCGGATTTTTCCCCTGGACCCCCCTGGGGCTTAACAGGTGACACTTTCAATCTGGCATCCCTACTGTATGTCATTCACAAAACCCCCCAGCAAAGAGTTGGACTTATAACAAAAGACCACAAGATCGTCATTACGATGCGGCTCAATAATCGGTTTATCTTGATGATCTATTTCCAAATCGTAACTGAATCAAAAATTTGATTAATTGCCTAGCCCTAGGAAGAAGGCACAGGTGACATTAAATTCTTAGATAACAATAAATATAAGTGGATCCTGAGGACTTCACCACTTGATGATTAAAAAGGATGTACCGTATGTAATTGTTACATAGTGGTATCTTATATTAACCCATTTAGGATGGGTACATATTAATAATATTAGTGTATTATTATTTTATGCTTTAACTATTGAAAAATAGCAGATATACAAGCTCACAGCGTGGCACCGAGTGCCGCGCTGCGAGCTTGTAGATCTGCTATTTTAAAAAAATCTTGAAAATTTCAATTTTGACCCGATTCTATAAGTGTCTTTTGAATCCTTCTGAGGTTTTTTGAAAAACCCATGTTTCAATGTCAGCAACCTGGCCAGCCATCGTCAAAGAAAAGGTCCTTTTCACTTAACTGGAGCTCAGTTAGTCTGTTCTTGAGAGACTACTATTCTATTCACTCTGTGTCTCGGAAGAGGGCTGTGGACAGTTCTGAAACCCACCTACCAGTGACATCATCAGTAGGCAGGTTTGGTCATTTCAGTTTCATTTTATTTTTTTACTAATGTGAGAACAATGACTTCTATTATTATAGAAAGCTACATTTCCAGGAATAGAAAGCCTGTGATTTCTATTAGCTTAGACAAAAATGATTAGACAAAAATGGTATGAAAAATGGTACGATCTTATTGCAACCGTCAGGTCGTAGTTACTATCAAAACCTCCACAGGCTGTCTGTCCGACACGTCACACTTTTGGCCCTACTCTCATCTCCGGTACTGTTGCCCCTATCCATGCCAAACTTCCATGCTGCCACACACACTCCTTGGCTGGCAAACAACCTCCGCCCCTGATTTCTCACATGCCCCTCTTCTAGCGCCACCATGAGGTTGCTTTTTGCAGACAACATACATGCGACCTGGCGGTCGCTTATCTCCCGATTAGGGATTCTTACTAGTAATGAGCATTAGGCTGAAAATGAGTGAAGGTGTCCTTTCAGGGACGTGCTGGCCACTGGGAAAAGCGGGACAACTCCCGAACGGCCGGTTCATTCCTGGCCGGCCATGAGGGAAAAAAAATAAATTAAATGTCAGCCTTCGTTCCATTTTGGGGGCTGGGCGGCCAACAAAGTAAATCGTCACTGTCGGGCAGAAACCTTGTATCTCCAAGTTTCAAATTTGTAATTTTTTTCGCAAAGCAAAGCCCTGCTTCATCATACAACGAGGCGTTGTGTGCTTGTAGATCGGCTGTTTTCACTAGTTTAAATCATTTTTAAAATGATAAATACAAAACAAATGGTTTTGCACGTACAAGGTTTCCACCCGACAACGACGAAATATAACTCATGTAATTGGCCCACTGGCTTGTCACTTTGTCACAAATCTTTGAGTAGCAGCAGCGCTCTATAGCGCGCAATGAGGGCCTCTACAACTCTTTTTCCCGGGCTGAATCAGGGGCCCAGCACGTCCCTGTGTCCTTTTATCAAAGCAACTAGGCCACCGTGCAGAGCCTCAGTCGCAGCCATGACAACAAGCCATGCTCACCTGCAGCAATGGAGGCCAGGCGAACGTAGTCCGATCCCCTCTCCTCCGGCTCATAGGGGTAGTTCTCCACCAGGTTGAGTCCTGTCAACGTAACATAGCATCTTGATTGTGTATTCAGACTAGGGCTGTCACAATTATGACATAATCGTCTAATCGCAATTATTTGACATAATCGCGATTATTTTTCATAATCGTCATAATCGTTTCCATGTTGAAAAATGTTCATATATTTAAAAGAAAAATCTAAAATAGTGGAAATAGTAGATCTACAAGCTCACAACGCGACGCGTTGTGAGCTTGTAGATCAGCTATATCCACTATCAATGTTCTTTTTTTAAGTATAAAGTTGTCAAATATGTCAGTAATCTCTTTGTATATTTAGGTTATGTGTCATATCTGCCATGTGCAAAATTCAAAGCCCACAAGCCAAACAGAAATGTAATTGTCAACGACAAAAACACAATTAAATCGTTAATCGCAGTTATTTGAGTGACAATAAATCGTCATGTAATAATCGTGACAGCCCTAATTCAGACATACATTTTTCATCTCTTTAATGTTTTCCAGTGCCACTCTGACGCACAAATGGATTCCAGAGGCACAAAGGACCATTTTGACAAACAACAATTGCATATTGAGTGTTCAACATTTTTATCTCCTCTCCAAACAGTTGGCTAATAGTGACATAACTGTGCGATTATCCTGATCTCATTGTAGGCCCATTTAGACTGGGAACACATTATTACGCATTATTTTGTGCTTTAAAAATAGCAGTTATACAAGCCCAAAATCCTGAACATTTGAAGTCTTTGAATATTTCAAATCCTTCTAAGGTTTTTTGAAAAACCTATGTTTCTACCGTATGTCAGTGGTGCTCAAACTTTTTCATATGAAGGACCCCCAAAATGATATGTATTTGGCCACAGACCCCCATCTCAAAATATTCAGTTCCAGGGACCCCCCTCACAAATGTTCACTTAAAAAAATACATATATTTAAAGATTTGCACACATTTTCACGACTTTAAAAAAATAGCAGATCTACAGGCTTGCAGCGCGGCATTCGGTGCCGCGCTGTGAGCTTGTATATCTGCTATTCTTCAATAGCTAAAGTATAAAATAATTAAGGCCCCTCCACCTTGGGCCCTAGTAACTCAGTCCCACTCAGTGGGAGGGACAATCACACTGTGATGAGTTAAACAGCGGCGGTGGTTGTCATATCTAGGCTATATACTGTTCCAAATTTGATTTGATTTGATTTGAGTACCCCTTATGTTCCGTTCGTTGCGCGGCGGGCCGGCGGCGGCACCTGACCAAGACAGCAGACCTACAAGCTCACAAAGCGTCCCATCCGCGGAGCATGGTGAGCTTATACGTACGTCGGCTGATTTCATTGATCGGCGCTGTCGTGCGACAAAGCATGAATCAGGCTTAATCCTCCACCTCAAAGCCATGCTCTGAGACACCGTCAGTCACCATATCTCGCTTTCACTTTCACCATCGACTCTTCAAGAATCGTCCTGGTCCACCTGGTTGCCTTAAAGAAGTACTTCACCACTTTTCAACCTATCTTCATATAATTGGTCCTCACTAAAAAATAGCTTATTTTTTTTTTTTTCTCATTGGAGGGATCTGGGCAGGTCAGAAACCCATCGTCTTGAGACATCATCGATTGGGAATCCAAGCTAATAGAAAATGCAGGCTTTCTACTCCTGAAAAGTTGCAATGTTAAAGTGGAAGCCATTGTTCTCGCGATAATAACAATCTAAATATTTTTTTCAAAAATATTGATTAATTTTCTTTTTGGAAAATGATGATGTCACAAGACGATGGATTTCTGAACTTCCCCACAGCTCTCCTAAGAGACTTGGACCGAGTAGAAAAAAATGATGCTATTTTATTATGAACATTAGTGAGGACCTATTATATGAAGATGGGTTGGAAAAGTGGCAAAGTCCTCCTTTAAGTGTTGTGGCATACTGTACCATTTCAGACCAGCACCATTCGTTGTTTGGCGAGAAATTGGCCGGAGGGGGGATTTAGCATGACATCCCAAACTCGTCCGTGGCCACACTGTCACTTTTCCATGTAGGTGTTCACCTTGTGTTGTCACCTACTACCTACTGTCGGTGATTTAACAACACAACATATAAGCAGGTCCTTAGTCTTGGGGGAAAAGCCAGTGGCTATGTGACTTTAGGAAGAAGAAAAAAAAACTGCATACTCCCGCACACCGAAGCTGAAAATAAAGCAGAGGAAAGTGTGCGGGGGTATGCATTTTTTTTCTCCTCGTCTATGGGTGAGAGTGTGCATGCTGAGCTCTCCTTAGGTGCTATGTGACTCCCATCTTTCCTCTAATATCAGGGATATTTTCCTAATGCTGAGTGTTTGCTGTCTGATTGCACATTGTGCAACGAGGAATCATGAATAATATAAATATGTACAGACTGAGTGTACGGTTCAGTAGTTCTCCATGGGAACCCAGAGGGAATCCAGAATGCTGCTCGTTTTCATTCTAGTTATCGGGGACTCAATTAGATTTAACCGGGACACCGTGATGAATGAGAGATTTTGGGGGGGAGAAATGACAACTCAAAAAGTCTGGTTGCCCCGGCCTGGAGAGGAAAAGAAATAGGTGTCTATCGTCTATTACGGTGGTTCTCAAGGTGGGGTTCGGGGACCCCCAGTGGTCCTTGAGGTGATTCCAGGTGGTGCATTCATTGGTTCCCAAACTTTTCAGGTTCGAGAGATTAGACGTTTGCCCGGGACCCAAACTAGAGAAAATACAGTAGCAGAGCTTGCAGATCGGCTATTTTCACTACTTCTTAAACATTTGTTTTCTTATTTATGGAATTTTTAGATTTAGATTTTATGTATTTATTAAATTACTAAGAAAAATCATTATCTATATATTTTTCTTCATGAAAATCTTAGCTTTTGGGGAAATGTTATTTTTTAAATGTTTTGACAAAATGTAGGAAACAAAAAAAAATAAGAAATACGGACCCATAAACTGATCTATAGTGTTTGGGAACCACAGTGTCTAAATGTGCCGAGCGTTTCCTATGGGATGGTCTCTTACCGTGCAGCACCGACTGGTGCAGGCTCCAGTAGATGCTCAGGCAGTTCTTCTCCCTCTTCATGCCTCGCTTGCACTGGCAGCCGTGCAGCGGCGTGGACATGAGCGCCGTCATGGCGTTCTCGCACTGGTTGCGGGCGCCGGGCCCCAGCTTCACGCTGCCGTCGCCCGCCACGCACTGCCGCAGTGTGCGGAGGCGCGGGCTGCACGTGTCGTCGGCGGAGCAGGTGTCCCCGGCGCGCAGGCAGTCCTCGCCGCCCGCCGTGAGCGCCACGCGCGGGACCCCTGTGTGGGAACAAAAAACAAGAACGCAACACGTTCAATAGCAGCGGTGGGAAATTTACTCACATTTCTTGCTCTGCCATGGATGCCCATTGACAGGTTTATTTGATGAGCCCTCACGGCCATGGACGAGTATTGACAGATTTGGGTTTTTTGCTCTGTAAACGCTAGATGGCGGTGTTCGCTAAAATATGAGTTAACTCATACAGTGCCAGGCGACTTTTAGGGCGACTTTCTCACTATGGGCTTCCCTGCCAAGCGACTTTGGGCGACTTTTACTTAGGAAAAAAAAAAAAAATATATATATATATATATATATATATTTTTATTTTTATTTTTTTTGGACCCAATTAAATCTAGTAAACATGATTTCAATCGCGATTTTGCATGTTCCACCCCCCATACAACCCCATCTTTCAAACATGGCAGCCATTTTTGTTTACATCTGAAGAAAACATTATGGCTGATAAATCATGAATGCCTGAACGGATTTCCAATCTTTTTTTTTTGTTTGAAAGCTGTGAACAGCCTGCACAAACATGGTGCATGATCTGTGCATGGGCGTGCATGATCTGTGCACTATAAATTACATGGGAGTCTATGGAGGCTTCTGGCACTAGTGCCACTCGAGGGGCATTTTAAATTGGCAGTAAGTGAGTTAACATTTGACCCTCAGTGATGCATTGAAACAGGATGAGACCGGAACCAGATCTGCCTCGACTCCAGTAAAAAAAAAAATCGAACCTCTGTTCGAAGTGGAGCTGTGTGTGTGTGTGTGTGTGTGTGTGTGTGTGTGTGTGTGTGTGTGTGTGTGTGTGTGTGTGTGTGTGTGTGTGTGTGTGTGTGTGTGTGTGTGTGTGTGTGTGTGTATTGCAGTTGATGCTCAGGGCAGGCTAGACTCAACAGCACCTCTCTGGTCACCCAGGGTTACTACATACAGGCTACATACAGACCCACAGACCCACCTACCCACATACCCACATACCTACACACACGGCCACGTATAGGGAGCTTGTGTTCCACACAGCTCCAAAAATAAGGAAACGCCCATATCTTCACTTCCTGACTTTGGTCTTTGTCAAAACAAAGCAAGAGGTTTTTCAGTCTCCTGTGACTTTGGAACGCATCCCCCCCCCCCCGGAAGCTTGCGTGATCGGTTGGCGGGCCAATCGTACCAGAAAACCAATTTTGCGACAACGTGAAAAGTTAACTTGTAGATCAGTTATTTTCAAACTGTCTGAATTGTATATAGGGTCCTCACTAATGCTTTGGTTAATGTATGTTTTGTAATCATAATCAAACTAGTAAGTAAGGTTTTCGAATAATTGTAAAAGCACAATATTTGCCTCTGAGATGTAGTGGAGTAGAAGTAAAAGTACTGAAAATTGGAAGTACTCCAGTAACGTACAAATACATTCAAAATTGTACAGTACTTGAGTAAATGTACTTTGTTACTTTACACCACGGTTCAATAGGCATTTTTTATGTGATAGTACAATTACACAAAATTTTAATTTCCTGGGTGATGAAGGCTTTGTTCAACACGGTGGCTGTGAGAGGGGTGGCAGCAGGTGGCCTGGAGCTGCTGTAGGAAGCTTGCCCAGTAACTGGGACAGTGCATTCCAGATGTCAACTGGATGGTTCTGCAGCTCCAGTGCATAACAACGCTGCCAAAGTTCCCTTGAGCAAGGCACCACACGTCCAAAATGACTATGGCGATTACTCATTTGTGACAGCACACTTTTAAGTGCCTAATTAATTTCAAATATACTTTATGCCTTTACTTTTATAGTTTCATAGTTTCATAGTAGAGAAGGACAGGAAACAGGGGGAGAGAGATGGGGAGAGACATGCAGCGAAGACCGTCTTGAACGGGACTCGAACCCGCGGTGTGCTGTCAGGCTGTAGGGTGCCCGGACCTCTAGGCCAGGTCCGGGCCCTTTTATGCAATTTTTTTTAAAACAAAATAAAGTGTATGCCGCTCAATAATAACAGATGATGTTCTGTGTTCATTTAAAATATGACTGTAAAGTGTAACACATTAGTTACAGCATACTTTTGCATTACTAATCCTACAGGGCAATAGATACAAATGGCCCTTGGTGTTTTTAAACCAAAACTCAATAAAGGAACAAATAATTACAATAGATCCCATACCACCTGTAAATCCCCACAATGAAAACAAAACAAAACAAAACAGTAATCCTTGGATTACCCTCAAGAGAAAAATAAAGAAAATAAATCCTCCGCTTCGGATCGCCCATAGCGCCACAATGAGAATTAGGAGGACAGAATGAATTAACTACATCCATGGAATGAACACAATGCCAGTCAATTTCAAAACAGAACAAAGTGCCCTTCTTCCTCCAAATTAATTTCACCAACAAAAACAGAAAAGACTTCCATGCTGCGGGCTGTCAGTACTCACAGTCACAACTGGTTTAGTAGAGATGTGAATGATGTGTGTCTGGAGATAAGAATTAATTAATAATACATCAACATGACCAAAACAAAACGGGGAAATCTTGCTATTTCTACGTCCCATTATTTCGACTACGGGCATCGACAGGTTAGCGACTCACCAGCGTCAGACTTAAGGGGGTTCCACACTAGCCGCGGTCACCGCCTCCTAGCAATTCATTTTCAATGGGAGGCGGGCTGCTTTTTCAGCCGCGCAGCTATGTTTTGGGGCGGCGAGGAGAGCGGGCGCAGTCCCGTGAAATCCCCCGCGAGCGTGCTCGTTTGTGCATGCGTACGCGGGCGGTGAGAGATGGATTGTGTTCATCTTTGTGAAATACCGCGCAGCGTTTACTCACTGAACGAGTGTGTTTGTGTTTCACCGCGGTGCGGCCACCGCTGATCCTAGCGGCAGCCCCGACGGCAACCGCCTGTAGTGTGTAGGGCACCTTACTGAGGTTAGGGTTTGGGTTAGGTTTAGGCATAGAGGTTAACATTCACCAGCGTCGGTAGGTTAACTACTCACCAGCGGCTGCAGGTTAGCATTTCACCAGGTTAACATTCATCTGCATCGAAATACTGGGACATAGAACAAATGTCCCCTCCCAAACAAAACATTGGAAAACTACAATACTACCACAGACTTTACCACACTTGACAATGTTTGACTATCAGAACTACCACAACACCGGTCTGTCCAGTCTCTCCATCTAATGTATCCACAAGTTTCCCAGTGAGCTTACTGAGGAAAGGGGGTGTGTTAATGTGGGCCGCTTCACTTCCTCCACACAGCTGATTCAAATCACTTAACAAGCTGCACCAAGTAATCACCATGCAGAGATTCAGGTGTCACAGGCTCACAGCAGCAACAGCAACCAGTCAGGGTTCAGTCACATTTGGAGCGTCGAGCAGCATAACCCCAGAGCCTACGGAGAGTTGCGTCACTCCCGTTCACTTCATGGGGCCAGGTCTTCTACGCACACATCTATTGGCGCACATAGTGACAAACCACAAACCGGATGTTTACAGAATGCTTTGAAGTCTATGGGGGGTAAAGTGACAATGAACCACGTGACCAGCGCTGTTTCTGACCCCGCAATGGCAGAACTCTCTGATTAGACCACTTTGCATAACCCCTATACTCCCATGTTGTACATGTAATAATGCCACTCATAGCAGGGTTGGGCTCCCCAAGCAGTTACACAAGTATAGGCTCTATGAATAGCAGCCATATTGGAAAGAAATTAGGCCTCTTCCTCAATTCCTTCACAGATGTTATGATACTAAATAAGGTTCTGTTCCATTCTGGTCAAACAGAGTCAGGGTGCTGGTATATTGTGCATGTTGGCTCACTGGAAACACTCGCTACAACAGTGTGTCTCTGTTTGGGGTCCAGGTATCCACATGGTTCCTTGGGGGGTTCCAAATGGCCCCTCATGGGTGTGTATCTCTTAAAGTGGAAAAATGGAACAGGTCCATTTCGTTCTATTTGTACACTCTCTGAGTTATGAGAGTCATTGAAATTATAAAGTTTGAGAACCACTGTACTACACAATGGAACTGAGTAATAGAGTACTTCTTCTATGGTTGCATTGTTGTTACAGATAAGAGCACCAGCTAAATGTCTAAATTAAATATGTAATTTCCTGAACAAAACACATTTATGTTAGAAGAGTCACCCTCACTTCTGTCATTGCTTGAGCACCTGACTGTGACGAGAAAAAGGTCAGTAGTAATAAATGTGAGCCCTATAGAATTTTAAACTAAGAGAATTTTGACAGGGAATATCAAGTTGTGTCAGTCACCTGCGGTAGTTAAAACCAGAGTACATCTGCTTCTCAGCTACAGGCTAACAGCTCTCACTCATTGAGTCGCGAAGCAGAAATGTCTGGTGAAGTCGTTCAATGGATGCTGGATGAAGGTTTTGCCAGGCATTGGCAGACACACTGAGATTCCTTTGGACATATTTCTTGTCAATCTGTCAAGCCGTGCAGATCAAATTCAGATTAAAATGATGACACATGTTGTGAGACAGTATTCTTGCTTCAAGTGGTCTGATGTCTGCATATATATATAATATATATATATATTAGGGCTGGGATGCAATTAACATTTTTAATCTAATTAATTACAGGCTCTGTGATTAATTAATCGCAATTAATTGCATTTTAATCGCACGTCGATATTTGACCTGAGAAGCTTTTTTTTTCAAGTAAAACACATTTTGTTGTGCCAGTGAATCAACGAATGAGTTTTTTAAATCTAAATTTCGCATCCACTGGGCCAAGCAAAGCGCTCTGATCGGCTACTTCTCCCTTTGCGTTTGTTGTCTCTTCTTGGTTGGTGCATCGCTATGATCAGTATGCCCGAAATTTAAGGTTCTGTGGTGCAAAAACTAAGTGTGATTAAAATGCGTTAATTTTTTTAATCGCGTTAATTTTCTGTAATTAATTAATCGCAATTAATCAGTTAAAGTCCCAGCCTTAATATATATATATATATATATATACATACTGTATTTAGAGGGTAGCGTATGCATAAAGTGAATGGCAAATCGAGTGGCAAAGTGAGTGTAAAGTGAGTTTAACATTGTTTAATGCAATCAGATAGGACTTTTCTGTTTGGGTGTATGGGCTGTCAAGGCCAGAAAGTAGTTTTTTGCCACTCAGTAGGCGTTCCCACATAACTTCCGGGTGCGATGATGATGTCACGTGCACACCCTCTCTCTCTCTCTCTCTGTGCGTCTTTTGTTCTCGACACAGTTGAGTGGATGCTTTTTTTTAATTGAAGACTTTATTAGAAGTTTGCATAGGAAAAGGGACAGTACAGTTCACTGGTACAAGGTCAACTAAAAGGAGATCCTAGTCAGCAACAACCTCTCTCTCCACTGCTCTCAGAAGCCAAACCTGCCTTCTGTGACACTGACACACAACATGTTTTAACTTTGGCGATGTAAGCCCCAATAAAACCATTTTAATTGGAGACACCAACTTCCCATAATGTGACAGACAATTCTTTGGCCAAATCTTCATTTTTAATAAATGGAGGAGCGTTTATTTTTCGATGAGAAGCGGAAGAACCGGAGTGATTGAGTGAATATAGTGTAAATTGAAAGTGAATGAAAATGATGCGCTAATGATCTGTTGTCAATGGATGCTTTCAAATTAATTGAATGAAAAGCAAATGCTGCGCCGATGTTGTCAAATGGATGCTTTTGAAATGAATTAAATGAAAAGCAAAAACAAAGAAAAAAAATAAAAACCGTAGTGGTTCGCTGATGATTCCTCTGCAACTGTTGAAAAAGTCTCATTTAAAAGGTCACTTGATGAATTTAATGAATCTAATGAGTCAACCCGATCGCGCATGAGTTGGTTCAAAATCTCCTGATGGGTGGGTGGAAATGAAGGAGGCGGATTGTTTGAAATGGTTTGAGACAAAAATGTCTGTGTTCGATCAATTCTTAAAGGAAGTGGAAATATGGAAAAATGAGCAAAAAGCCCAGTTAACTGTGGATCCCCACGACAGTACTGTACAGTATCACAAATGTAATCGCATCGTCAGTTACTGCAGCCAGACTCGGGTCTGTTAGCAGACCCACAACTTTAGTTAGTAGTTACTTGTTAGATTTAGATTATTATTATCACAAATCATACATATTAACAACCTCTGCCAAAAAAAGACCCCTTTGTAGGGCTTCCCCGCCATGCCCGAGGAACCCGAAGATTTAATAAGCTTTAATTAAAAAATAATATTTATCGAAGCCGAACTAAAATAGGCCGGAACTAATGAACTAATAGGTGGACGAGAACAAGAGCTTGGCTTCACGCTAACACCAAGGAGGTCAAGGCGGCATCCCGCAGTAGTTCTGACAGACCTGGACTATGCGGACGACATCAGCCTGCTCTCCGACAGCATGGAACAAGCACAAGAACTCCTGAACAGGGTGGAGATAGAGTGTGCCAAAGTTGGTCTCAGGCTAAATGCTAAGAAAACTGAGGTTATCACCTATAACCTACCTGATCACTCACCTCTGACAACAACAGAAGGAGCTGTGTTGAAGGAAGTCAAGGACTTCAAGTACCTGGGCGCATGGGTCGACTCAACTGAGAAAGACCTCAAAGTAAGGAAGGCACTCGCTTGGAGGGCCCTGAACGGCATGAACAGTGTATGGAACTCTAGCCTCCCCCGCCAAATCAAACTTAGCTTCTTCTTTGCAACAGTGGAGTCTGTTCTCCTCTATGGCAGTGAATGCTGGACCCTGAAGCCAACCCTGCAGAAGTCTCTAAATGGGTGCTACACTAGAATGTTGCGTGCAGTACTCAACATCAACAGGAGTGCACATGTTACCAACAGGAGCCTGTATGAGGGTATACCAAGGGTAAGCGAGAAAATTGCCACCAGAAGAATGAGACTAGCAGGACACTGCCAAAGACACCAGGAGCTTCCAGCCAGCAAATTGGTACTGTGGGAGCCAACACATGGGCACCGGTCGCGAGGACGTCCCACAAAAACATACGTGGACGTACTCAAGGAAGACGTAGGGACACAGAACACCAATGAGCTGGCCAGATGTATGGAGAACCGAGATGACTGGAAACAACGATGGAGGGCTCGTCTGAGGACGACCTAGATAGATAGACTAATGCTCCGGGATCGGTTTCTACACGGACACATTATGGAGCGGACCGATTAACATTGAGGCTGCAAACCGGAAGCGGATGGTCCGTCCTCTATTCCGGCCTGTTAGCTTTCTGTGTAAACACCACGGCTTACAGATGGAGAACGGATTGATCAATTGAAAAAGTTTCAACGGATTTGAGAAGCTGATGGAATACACAAACACGCGATGCATAGCAGTGTCCAATCACGCAGAATGGGAACTGGATTAGCGCCCGCGTTAACAGGTAGGAGAAGCCAGCAGTGAAAGACATAGAAAAATCTTCGGGCTCCTCGGCCGTAAACTACGAATGAGTTAACCCACTTCAGCCCTATATTCGGAAATTTAAAAATAGACTATCTACAAGCTTCACAATGCAGGGAGAGACAGAGGGGATTCGAGAGTTTTCCCAAACGCAAATTTATAGTCCATTATCAAACATTCAAATGGACTATACATGTAATGTTGTCAACTATGCGTGCCATGGTTAGCAGCCAACCGCGCCATCAACCGCACTTGTAAAACACAATCATGATGTTTAACTGTACCCCTTATAAAAGCGATGTATCCAAAACAAAGGTAGCCTACAGTATTTGACTTTTAGACCAACAAGTAATAGATTCAGAGCTCATTATGAGAAATCGTAACCCTAACCCTTTTAATTATGGTATTTCTCAAATGTGTTTGTTTGTTTGAAAATGTATGGATTTTCTTTTTTTTTCTCCTAAAAATAAAATTATATATTTCAAAAGATTTTCCATCTTTTGAAGGAGATTCCGAACGCTTTGCGCCGGTTCGGGAAAACCACGCGTCGGGTCGGGTCGAGGCCCGGCACTGCACTCTGCGTGCCGAAGCCGGTGGGACGAACGGTTCTCGAGATAGGCGGATTACAGACAGACAGACACGCACGCACGCACGCACGCACGCACGCACGCACGCAGAGATAGATAAAACTTGGTCCGTGACTCACACATGGGTCCCCGCTTTTGGAACCAGTGGGTTAAAGCATTTCCACCTATATTGGGTGGCTGCTGGTGCCAGTAGCGGTGTCTGACCCAAATGAGAACTGGCAGTATGTACAGTACAGTAGTGCACAATGTAACTGTGCTGCTGTACTGTACATACTGATACTCACCCATACACAAAGCTGCTACTACTAACCATGAGAATCACAGACAAAGATTATCATTCTTGTGCGCACACTCTCTTCGTTCCTGTCTCTGTAATATGTAAATAAAAAGCAGAAACCCTTTGGATATGTTCTCTTCAAAAAAAAGAAAAAAAAAAAAAAAAGCTTTGACAAGCACATTGGAAGACATTTCCACCTGCTGTGTCAATAGAAGATGGATATAATGTTGATGTTGTTGTTGTTGTTGTTGTTGTGGGGTATTTGGGCTGTTGGGGGATGCTATTGAGAGAAAACAGCTGCCACTCCAATACAGAGTTCATCTTAACAGGTGTTACTTAGTCAAGCACTCAAGAACCCATGTGTTGAGAGCTCCATGTTCTCATGACAAGTGAACTCAACTGAGGCAATCAACAGCAATCCATCAATCAAGTGAGTGAATTAATTAGTTAATTAATGCACGCATATAATATTATACTAACGTTCAACGCTCGTAAACACATTATTTCAATGGACACTTTTTGCAGCATGCATGTTGTTCAATTGCTTGGTTGCCAGCCTGCTCGCTCCGTTCCGTGATTTGTTTTGTCACTCCGCATCACAGTCTGGAAAGCCTTGTATCTCCAAGGGGAGGTGGGACATTGAAAGTGAGTGGAATCCAACCGTGGCTTCTGATTGGTCTGTGGTGCGGGGCGGGACAAATACACCAGTGTGTATTGGCTGGCTGATGATGTAGCTACCCTAACCCTACTCTGATTCGTTGGAACAACATCCAATCAGCAACGACGTCGCCTACGTCACAACTGACATTCGGGAATACGAGTCAACTGAATCATTTCCACACTGTGATGCGGAGAGACAAAACAAATCGCAGAATGGAGCGAGAAGGCTGGCACCCAGGCTAGAAGTTTAAGCCTGTTGGAAGAGTATGGTGTGTATTTTCGGAGGAGTAATTGGAGAGAAAAGTGAAAACCCCAGGTTTTTGGCATACTTGGGCTACAGCCTCAGTGCCCTATTTTGAGAATGTTAATTAACATTCTTAACTAACACTTTTCCTCTCAGAAATGTAATCAAAATTGTGTGTTCAGAAGTGTTGTGTTCAGATCGAATGGATCTTGATTGCAATCAATGTGTTGATAGTTGTTTGGATTAGGCACTGTGGGTTCACAATGCATAGTGGTCCCAAAACACCACAAATCACCTGTGCTACAGTCAATCTGCACCAGCGCAACAGACAAGACAAATTCAAAGCCGGTCTTAAAGGAGTAGTTCACCCCCAAAATTACCTTTTTCCTATCGATTACTCACCCCAGTGATATTATTATATATATATTTCTGTCGCATTCCTAAGCCAATCATTTGATTACCCCCAGTGGTTTCGGTAGGACAAACAACGGGGTCTCCTTTGTGTCTCCTATTGGATAGATGAGGGTCTTTATTATTATGAGTCCTTGAGCAAGACTCTGAACCCCTAGTTGCTCCCGGTGAACAGGTTGATGCCTTGCATGGTTTCCCCTGCCATCGGTGTGTGAATGGGTGAATGTAATGCACAATCTCTGTAAAGTGCCTTGGATAAAGACGCTATATAAATGCACCATTTACCATTTTTATCATCAAACTAGAAGTACTGTTCCTACGAAACAGTGTGGGCTCGCTCGTAAAGAAATTATTAAAAAAAAAACTAAAATAAAAACTCTTAATCAAATAAATTGTTGTTTTTCCTTCATTTCTTATGTTTGCCAACGTGACTATATTCTGCAGCGTGCTAACTGTCATGTGACGCTCAACGAATAATCCAGCTAACACCACTCCCAGATGTTTTTCCGCCAATTGCACCGCATTGGCTAAGGGCCCTGCCTTTGTACTGTCTGCGACGGAACTTGGTAAATAAACAACGAAGATAACATAGTGTTCTCGCCTTTCAGGCAAGCCCACAATTATTGGTTCAGGAATACAACAAAAACAAAAAAATCTCCATGGGGTATCTAGATTAGAAAACCAGCGCAATGATGCTACAATCCGTGCTAGCGCCCAGTGCCAGTCGCGGAGGACGGGGCCCTCAGTGAACATAGGCAAGTGGAAATCTCATTCCCGGGCGCAGCTAATCCAAGGTGGGGACGGGTTTGATGTTTGTCTGAGAAATTAAGCGGCACTCGAGATAGCAGTAGATAACCATTTGCCCAGAAAACAGGGTGGCGACAACACAGCAGGCGGTTCAAAGAAACAGACAGTCAAAAGCAATTACAGGGAATCAGCTACCTTGTCATTCAAATTCGTTCCATCTTATATCACCCCCACTGTTTATCCCACGGAGGTAAATAATCGGTTTTGAGCTCCCCCTCCTCTCTGTGTTTTTCTCACTCTGGTCCTCTATCCCACTGGTTCCCAAACACTGGGTCGTGGACACATTTTTATGTGTCCCTTAATTTTTTGTTTTCCTATGTTTTTTTTACAGTTTTTATTAACACATCGGGTGCCCACGTGGTGTCTACAAGTAAATTTCTTTGATGTCGCTGGAGGCCCACAACGCGTTTGACGCGTTGTACAGTAAACTATACTGTACTGTAGCTACTGCACTTGGCTACCGCGGTGATGAAACAAACTCCATTTCCCAACATGCAGCGCGCAATTACGTCACCCGGACGTGCTGTGTGTCTCGTTGACTTCCTGTCTAACGGCTGCACAAAAACGCTGTTTTCTCCTAATCTAGCTTTTAAATCACTTTCATTTCAAAACGGCAGCCTCTTCTACCTGCCGTAACACAAACACTGTGGCTTAGAAATGATAAAAAACGGTCCTGACTGAAAGAAAAGATTTTCGCGAAATAAACAGGACATACTCAGATTACATTTACTCGGATTACTTTTCTCGCCAGTACTCTCGCCGGTAGGTAAAATGACGCGTTTGACGCGCGTTGCCATGGGCACCAGCAAATTAGACGTCAGAGGTCACGTGGGCATCCGATGTGTTAATTATTATTTCAAAACATTCCCATAAAAAGCTATATGATTTTCATGAATAAAAAAAGGGATTTCGTTAATAAATAAAAGAAAAATCGACGAAATTCCATAAAAATTGAATAAGTAGGGACAATAGCCGATCTACAAGCTCACAACCGTGTTGAGAGCCTGTAGATCTGCTGTTTTCACTAGTTTGGGTCTCGGGCAACTTCAGTCTAATTTCTCTTTTGGGTCTTGAGCTAAAAGGTTTTGAGACCACTGCTCTACACCCCTCTCTCTCTCCCCACCCCCCCACCCCACCCCACACACACACACACACACACACACGCACTTACACTTGAGTGAAATATCACATGGATACAAATAATGATTGCAGCACGCAATTGCATGCAAGCACCGCACGTACATACATAAATACATGCATATGCATGTACACAATTACTCCACGCGAAATGCTTCAGAGACAATTATCACACACAAAAATAATCATATATCATAAAAATGTAGTCTGCAGAAAAGACTTCAACAATAGCTGCTCCTCTCCTTGCCGGTACATTATGTGCATATATAGGCTCCTTGCAGGGAAAACATGATGAAAATGAGATGCCAGTACTGGGCGTGATGCAGCACTCTAATTCATTCTCCCAACCAGGGGCGTCACAAGGGGGTGGAAAGTGGGACTGAGTTACTAGGGCCCAAGGTGGGCCCTAGTAACTTTAGCTACTGAAAAAATAGCAGATATACAAGCTCACAGCGCGGCACCGAGTGCCGCGCTGCGAGCTTGTAGATCTGCTATTTTTGAAAAGCCGTGAAAATGTGTGAAAATCTTTGAATATATGTATTTTTTAAGCGAACATTTGTAACTCAAATTTTGCTTCTGGGGGGTCCCTGGAACTAAATGTTTTGAGATGGGGCTCCGTGGCCAAATACATATAATTTTGGGGGTCCTTCACATGAAAAAGTCTGAGCTCCACTGACATGGAAACAGGTTTCTTGCGCACATTCTCACGATTTTTCAAAAATAGCAGATCTACAAGCTTGCAGCGCGGCACTCGGTGCCGCGCTGTGAGCTTGTATATCTGCTATTTTTCAATAGTTAACATTCGTGGGGGGCCCGCAGTGAATCCTTGTACCCAGGGCCCAGAATTTGGTGTGACGCCCCTGCTCCCAACCACTAATTCCATTCCACAGCCTGGATGGACTGCGTTTATATACTGTGGTAAATGGACTGCATGTCCAGATGTGCCGTTTCAAGTCTTCTGGCTTTAACTGCTCTTTTCCTACAAATCTCCTGCAAATGCATTCTTTCCACTTTTATGAAGAACGGAGCATATTTTTGCAGAAGCCCGCAAATGGCAAGACACCACTCCATTCCCATTGAAAAGCAGAATCCACCTTAGTACTGTAGGTAGACAGTCAGAGAAGGTCATAAAAATAGCTGATCTACAAGCTCAATGTTTATGCTAATCCATTGGAAATCTACTGTCTTGCCAATGGCAGGATGTGTAAGTTTTGAAATGGCACATATCGTCGCTGTCGGGTGGAAACCTTGTGTCCAAAACCGTTTGTTTTGTATTTATCATTTAAAAATGATTTAAACAAGTGAAAACAGCCATTCTACAAGCACACAACTCCTCGCACTTGTAGATCTGCTGTTTTCACTACTTTTGTGCGACGGCCTTGTCTGATGAAGCAGGGCTTTACTTCGCGGGAAAACGTACACATTTGAAACTTGGAGATACGAGGTTTTGGCCCGACAGTGACAATAATAGTGCCTTTCTTCAAAAAGCTTAACAATGTCTTTCACATTCACCTGTTCACACCCCAACAACAGCAGGGGAAACCGTGCGAGGCACCGACCTGCTCATCATTTTTGACAGAGGAGTTCGGTGTCTTGCTCAAGGACACAACTTCGACGCGCAATGCCACAAGGAGCCGCCGGACATTGAACCAGGAACCTTCCGATTCCAAGGTGGCCTCCTGCTTTATCTCCTGAGCCACTGCCGCGCCTCGGAAAGTCAATAGTCATGGAAAACATCAGGTGTCCGTGCTCTCTATGCTTGACCTTGTCGAGACTAAGGCGGTTATACCGTATGTATTGGGGAAGTTTCATTATCCTTGAGTGATATCAAAAACAAGCGTGGATGAGGAAACTAAGGATGGGACGATATGAACATTTCATATCACGATTATTGTGACAAAAGAAATCGCGATTTACGATATTATCACGATAATCAAAATCCATTATCCTGGGGCGGAACATTTGCCAAAAAAATTGCAGATCTACGAGCTCACAACACGTCACAACGTGACGCGTTGTGATCTTGTCGATCGGCTATTTTTTGGTAAAGACATTTGATAGAGAGTGAAAAAAAGACTGCATCAAGTACGTATATTATAAGTACAATATCAATTATTGAGGGTTTAAGTGGTACCGGATATACAGCTTGGCAAATAAAAGGTGAATTGATCCCAGTGCATGACGGAGGACGATATCACGATAAATAAAATCTCCACCATACGATTATCGTGAGTGTTTTTTATCGCGATAAACGATAATATCGTGCATCGTCCCATCCCTCGAGGAAACATTTGTCTCATTTCCTGAATAAAAAATTCTTGTAAATGCCATGCATGGGGACTCCCTCCCCTCTCTCTCTCTCTCTCTCTCTCTCTCTCTCTCTCTCTCCCTCTCTCTGATCGATCAAGCTCTGGTCCGACATCAAACAACCTCCCACCCTTTCTCCCTCTATCTTTAATTAGACCCATTTTATTGAGTCTCGTTGGCGGTATACTAAAAAGTATTTTATATTGAATTTAATATGCCTCTGGCTCCTCTGATATATTCCCCGATGGTGTTAAGAATTCATCCCCATATCCTTTCATCGAATGTACAACCTGCGCGCAAGTCTTTCCCCCCATATCATCCTGGCTTTTTGCAACCATTGTTATTCATCCAAGGACAAGTAATCTCATAGCACTTTGATGCGTATGAAACATTGTTGGTGGTTGTAGGTAATACTCTATAGTTCTTTCGTTTTTCTGATGTAAGAGAACGTTCTCTAAAACACAGCGTCTAATTTGTGAATCATTTCCAGAGACAGCCATGTCCCTCCAGACTGAACGTTTCCCTCATTAGGATATCACTGTCGGGTGGAAACCTTTTATGTCCTTTTTTTCCTTTTTTCCTTTTTTTATTATTATTTTAACTCTTTTACTGCTTATTCATTTTTATAGATTTTTATAGTCTTCCCACTGCCAACCTTTGCGATTTTATAGAAAAATAACCATCTATTATTTCCAATCGCGGTCTTGTGTAAAAGACGGGCGTATCTCTCCCATAGGGGGGCCACTCTCCATTCCGACATGCTGCCATTCAGACATTGACTTTTAATTAATAGATAAAAGTAGAAGAAGCGCTACGTGGGTCCGTGGCCCGTCGGTAATGCAAAGAACTGTAGTGTAGACAGGTGCTCTTTGGAGAGGGTATACAGATAAGAGGACAAAAGATCTAGTTCCATTCCATTATATAAAAAGATGTGTAGGGATGAGGTGGACCCTGATGAAGGCCCTAAGAGGCTGAAATGCGTCGGTCGTTTTTAATCCTGCTGCTATGATCTAATAAAATAGTTTTCTACTTGCAAGTAACAGCCTTGGATCTTGTCTAAGTTCCCCACCTCATCCCTACACATCTTTTTATATAATGGAATGGAACTAGATTTTTTTGTCCTCATTGACTTCTAATTGTCTGAGTGGCGGCACTTCCATAGAGGTATATATAGGGTTAGTGTCGGAATGGCAGCATGTCGGAATGGGGGGGTGCACCCCTCTTATAGGAGCGTGAAAAAAATGACAAGCGTTCGTCAAGCAGTAAAAGAGTTAAAAACGAGTTAAAGTAGTGAAAATAGCCGATCTACAAGCACACAACGCCTCACATTGTGTGCTTGTAGATCGCCTGTTTTCACTAGCTTTGTGCGACAGTATTGTACGAAGAAGCAGGGCTTTACTTTACGAAAAAACGTACACATTTGAAACTTGGAGATACAAGGTTTCTGCCCGACAGTGACGATATGGCCCTCCCTCTTTGAAATACAGCAGGCAGGCAGGCAGGGGCGAACATTTGTAACTCAAATTTTGCTTCTGGGGGGTCCCTGGAACGAAATATTTTGAGATGGGGTCCGTGGACAAATACATATCATCTTGGGGGTCCTTGACATGAAAACGTTTGAGCACCACTGTCATGGAAACATAGGTTTCTTGCACACATTTTCACGATTCTTTTCAAAAATAGCAGATCTACAAGCTTGTATATCTGCTAGTTTTCAATAGTTAACATTAATGGGGGGGCCGCAGTGAATCCTTGTACCCAGGGCCCAGAATTTGGTGTGACGCCCCTGACAGCAGGTACTTTGGTATTCCCATAAATTTTCTCAACCACTGTACTGAGCCTAATATAAAGTGTCTATTTTTGTTTCGGGGATGAACCACATGGCTGCGATTTTCTTGTGTTATTATGAGAGAGAGATTTCTTCACGTACTTCTTGCCAGACTATCTTTGAATGTACTAGAATGGGACTCATCCTATTATTTTTCCACTTTTCCTTTTGATAGGCGCTCAATGATTTAATAAGGACCAGTTTGTTCCTGTTCAGTAAGATCCAATCCAACTGAGAATGTGTTCAGTCTTAGTATTTGGCAAGCACAGCCATTTCAAAAGACACACTGTAACATTTTACGTTTTGTAATCATAAGCCTCTCTCTTCTTTGGCTGACAGAGCTTGTCCATGTGAACTCTAGGCTTTCTTCCACCGTATTCCTTAGCAGTAGGGCTATACTTGCTGTGGAATATATTTGGTATAATATCAATATACTTTATCTGGAGGGAATGTGTTGAGTATAGCCATCTTTATTGCGTTCAATTTCCCCCATAACGTCAAGCATAACTTACTCTAATCATCCAGAATAATTTTAAAGGTAGTGTGTGCGTGCGCATGCGCGTGCGTGCATGTGTGTGTGTGTGTGTGTGTGTGTGTGTGTGTGTGTGTGTGTGTGTGTGTGTGTGTGTGTGTGTGTGTGTGTGTGTGTGTGTGTGTGTGTTTGTTCAATAACTCTCCAGCTCTTTAATAATCAAGAGAGAGTACCCATGAGCTTCAATTTAATGTTCCATTTCCAATTTTGTCTGCTCATTTCTTGACTTCCAATTTAACTTCTTCCTGTATCATGTATGAGTTCTCTCTCTAATTGGATACATGGATAAAATAGGCATCCTGACATGAGAATACGTTTTCTGTAAGAGCTGGTCCAAACACTCTATAGCAATGTACTGTATATATGGGAATGCTATTTAACACTTATTATAACAAAACTATATCATCATCAGTGTTGTAAAAAGTACTCACATTTTATACGTAAGTAAAAGTATCAATACAGCAATGAAATACTTTGTTAAAAGTAAGTCCAGAATTCAAAATGTCCTTGAGTGAAAGTAGGAAAGTATTGGCATCAAAATGTACTTGATGTACCAAAAGTAAAAGTACAAAATGTTTGAAAATAGCAGATCTACAAGCTCGGCTATTTTCAAATAGCCAAGGGATAAAATAAGGCTAAAGTGGTTAGTATGTTTTTTAATATTATAATTTATATCTGCAAAGTAACTAGTAACTAAAGTTTTCAAATAAATGCAGTGGAGCAAAAGTACAATATTTGGATCCGAGATGTAGTGGAGTAGAAGTATTGGAAATTGGAAATACTCAAGTAAAGTACAAATCCCTCAAAATTGTAAAAAAAAAAGTACAGTACTTAAGTAAATGTACTTTACACCACTGTATATCACTTACTGCACCCTTAAGTGTATTTCTTAAAAATACAAATTCTTTTTACAGATCAATTGCAGACAGTTTAGTTTAGTGGAACAACTTTGTGACATGGGTATAGCGTCTGATTTGTGCCATTTAGTTTTGTAACAGGATACTTTGGGATATGCTTAAATTATTCATAATGGTACTGATGCAGACTTGCAGAGTGTAGAGAGGCTTGACTCGGTACCAAAACCTCATTAGCATAAGCAATTATTTGTGTTCCCTGTAATCCAATGACTCCTATGCCGTCCTCTCTAATCAGTATGGCTATAGTGAATGGTTCGAAGAAAAACGTGAACAACGGACAGCATCCTTGTTGAATTGATCTGGGTATATTAAAGAATGGAGATATTATCCCATTAGTGAAAACTGCAGCCTCATTGCATGAATATAGAACGTTTATCTATTTAAGGAACCATCCCCAAACCAGAATTCTAAGAGTGCAGCAAGAAATATATACTAACCCTCTTCCAATTAGTGTTGATTTCATCGACTAAAACTATGATGAAAAATCTGCTACTTTCACAATTTCTGCCTCTAATATTTGACAAGTTGGCCAATGTTTAATTCGCCATTTTAGATGTATGAAAAAGTCCTTCAACAACTGTCACTTTAGAAATGTAGAGATACCCTCTATACACTTAAACTGTATGTTGGTTTGTTTACTGTTGAGTGAGAAAACAGTGTTTCACATGAAGTTTATCATCTGGGGACCCCCCCAAAATAATGTGGGGACCCCCCTGGGGGTCCCGACCCACAGGTTGAGAACCACTGGTCCATCTGATCAAGATTGTCATGGCGTGAAATTTATCAGTGTATGCTTCCGCAGATGAGAGTGACTCAACACGTGTATGTACTGGGTGTGTGACGCCGATAAAGGTCAGTCTAATCATATAAGGAAGCATAAGCCATATGTGACCAGAGCTTTTATCCAGAGTGCTTTAGGGCACCATTAGTGCACTATTAGTACATGCAGTACACATAATAAGCATACATTGATGGTACAGTACGTTTCCCTTGGTGCTGGTGATAGCAGAGTGGCATCTTTTACCAAAAGTACATGAATAAATGCATGGGGGAAAGCATACAGTGTGCACTACACCTATCTATCTATCTATCTATCTATCTATCTTCTCCTTTTTTGAGCGGTGCTAACCGCTCCTATAGACCGCTTTTTTACCAAAACTATGATGTCACAAATGATGATGACATGAGTTCGCTAGACCAATGAAACACTTCGATTCTGTTGATCTGTCCATGATGTCATAGTCACAGAGGCACCCGATTGGTTAACCCTGATTTAGAACGCGTTTAGGCCGCGTAAAATACGTCATAACGCGTTTAGGCCGCGTAAAATACGTCATAACGCGTTTAGGCCGCGTAAAATACGTCATTAAAAAAATTTGAGCGGTGCTAACCTTCAATTTCAACACTTTTAGACAGACTGTGGAACATCTTACAGGTTATAAATGATAGGCAGCTAATACAAGTTTAAAATACAAATGAACAGACTTTGAAAAACTAAAATATTCATCTTCTGGCCTCTTCTCGCCTCTCTGGAGGCCTCTCTGGAGGTAAATAAGGTCACTTATCATTACACTACAACACTCTTACAAGTTACAATCCGTAGCTTGGTCAACTAACTGATGAGAAATGACGATAAAGACTTATATAGTCTGAGCAGACCTCTAGACTGACATCATACACAACAAAAACAATATTGCCATGCATGATGCATGCCTATCAACACTGATTCGCGCAGGAATTAGTTTGCACCACTCACTTTCGCACGGGTGCGATTTTTATATTAACCACTTGAATCTTAGCGTCCATATCCTGAGAACTTTAGCCAAAAATAGCAGATCTACAAGCTCACAACGCCTCGCAGCGCGAGGCGTTGTGAGCTTGTAGATCTGCTATTTTTGGCAAAGGCGTTAGGCGTAGAGGGGAAAAAGAGTGGACTAAGCACAGAGGGAAATGTCATTGACGGTTCAAGTGGTTAAATACGTGTCTGAAAACACAAATTGACATGAATCCAAAATACAATGATGAAACTATATGGAACCTATGAAAAAGTTGTATTAGTATACATGCAGTACACATAATAAGCATACATTGATGGTACAGTATGTTTCCCTTGGTGCTGGTGATAGCAGAGTGGCATCTTTTACCAAAAGTACATGAATAAATGCATGGGGGAAAGCATACAGTGTGCACTACACTCTGCAAAACATGGACAGTCTTGATTGATGACACAGTTTGAGAAGTTTACAGAATCAGGAAACTAATGCTCGTCTAACTCTGATGCCTGGGGCACTTGTTGTAGACGGAAGGAAGGTGCTTGCAACTGCAATTTCTATAAGCCGTGTGTGTACACAATTTGAACGATGACTCTACAGCCATGTTTGGAGGCGTTGATACATCTTAAAGTATTTAGGTTGGTAACTACAGGCAGGCAGATTTTGCAGAAAGACAGACAGACAGATAGATTCGACTGTCTTGCCAATGGCAGGACGTGTGGAGTTTTTAAAGAGGTGGTGCCATGATTTTTCCCCCCCCTCTAAAACATGATTATCAGGTATTATGATTATACTAGGAGGAAGATTTTTTCCAAAAAAGTATACAGAAAGAGTTAAAATTGGGTTTTTATGTGGCCACACCCCCTGTTCATTAAGTATGCATGGATGTCATGGTGGGTGGCGACCCAGCTGAAGTTAGCCACACCCCACAGTGTTGGGTGAATGGTAATTAGGGGAGGAGTTGATTCTGTGATGTAAAAGTATCTGTGTTTTTTTTAACACTTTTGACCACAAGGTGGCAGCCTCCAAGAGAAAACAAACAAATACCAAGAGAATACATAATTGCTCATAAAAACCACACCAGGGGGTCCAATGATGTACTTTCAACCTCCTAGACACACGAAAAACAGATAAAAGTACAAAACTATGGCACCACCTCTTTAAATAGCACAACTATAGACAGACAGACAGACAGACAGACAGACAGACAGACAGACAGACAGACAGACAGACAGACAGACAGACAGACAGACAGACAGACAGACAGACAGACAGACAGACAGACATACGTAGGTAGGTAGGTAGATAGAAACAGTATGTGAACTTTCTCTCTTTCAGGTTCCTCTCTCTCTCTGAACATCAAACTCCATCCCTCACGGGACAGAAACTCCAAAACACCATTAAAGGGGATTGCACACGGTACGCGGTCACCGCCTGCTAGTAATTCATTTTCAATGAGAGGCGGGCGGCTATTTTGTCCGCGCAGCGAAGTTTAGAGGCGGCGAGGCGAGCGGGCGCAGTCCCGTGAAAATCCCCGCGAGCGTGCTCGTTTGTGCATGCGTACGCGGGCGGTGAGAGATGGATTGTGTTCATCTTTGTGAAATACCGCGCAGCGTTTACTCAAAGAGCGAGTGTGTTTGTGTATCACCGCGGCGCGGTCCTCGCAGATCCAAGCGGGAGCCCCGGCGGCAACCGCTGTCCGTCTGTAGAGCGCCTTACACAGCAATCAGAGTCCACATCCATTGCCTGACAGCTGCCGAGAGGAGAGGAGGGGAGGGGAGAGAGAGAGAGACAGAGAGAGAGAGAGAGAGAGAGAGAGAGAGAGAGAAGGGTGGAGACCCTGGCCAGGGAAAGGAACTGGTTGGAATAACATGTTCCTTCCACGCTCTGCGTCCAACCAGGGAAACTCCCCCTCTGTCAGGGGAAAGGAAGCGGGCGAGGGGAGTGTAGCGCTAGGGGTGGGCGATATGGAAAAATACAATATCACGATATTTTCCCAAGCTGTATCACGATATACGATTTTATCACGATTCTTGGTTTTTATGGTTATTTTTCAAGTTATTGACAAAAACTAGACTCTCTGTGTTCCCTTTGGGAGGTCTAAATTGAACTTTACAAGTATGTAACTCTGACAGTATACAAATGAAACCAAATGGACCCTTACGGGTCCATTTGGTTTCATTTGTATACTGTCAGAGTTAAGTGCAGACCTTGACATGTTACATTTTGAGAACTACTGATTTAAATTGAATTCTGCAATGAATCTCTGTATTAACGATTAAACAGGATCTTTTACAAGGCTCCCTCAATTGTATCACGATATATACGATACCTCTGAAAAGGCATATATCGTGGAGACATTGTATCGTCTCAACGATAATTATCACCATATCGCCCTCCCCTATGTAGCGCCCAGGATTACATTAGACAATTGACACCGGGTGAGAAAAATTGGTTTAGAGAATGGGATAAAGATTTTACGGGGGGAAAAAATGAAAGAGAGCGGTGGAAGGGAGAGGACGTCAGAGGCGTGGTGGACGAGGTGCGACGAGGTCTTACAAAGATGACACTGTTCCAGACCAACGGAACAAACAAGATGTCCTATTATTCTACTGTTCCTCTCATTATGCCACTCTATTGTTGGCTCGTATTAATGTGACACTGTGTGGAACAGGTGATACTAATGATACTAAATAAAGGCTCTGTTCCATTTCATGTAGCACAGCGGTTCTCAAACCTTTTATTTCAAGGACCCCCATAACTATGAGAGTGCACAAATGGAACAAAATGGACCCTTACGGGTCGATTTGGTTCCATTTGTACACTCAGAGTTATACCTTTTAAGCCGGGGTCATTTGAAACCCACAAGGAAGGGTCCCTGGACCACACTTTGAGACCCATCGGTGTGGTGTAGCAGAGTGTTTCCAGTGAGCCAAAATAAACAATATCAACACCCTGACTCTTGTTTGACCAGAACGGAACAGAGCCTTCATTAGTATTATTGGTATTGGAGGAAGTGAGAACAGACCCAACTTCTCTCCAAAATGGCTTCTCTCCAATGAGGTGCCTGTGTGAGTGAGGTACCACCCAATTGCTCCGGCTGCTCAGTGTGGCTAACGGTGGAGGACTGAAGTTGTGTACAGAAAAATCCATAGTGTTAATCTGTCCCTTTGTAACTCTGATAATGTACAAATGTAACTAAGTGGACTTGGCACGGGTCCATTTGGTTACATTTGCACGATCTCAGAGTTAAACGACCACTCTGGATTATTACGGTGTACCAGTGGCATCTCCCAGGTGTGAAATATGCCTAATAACGGCGTTCGTGTGACTGTAAAAGAACAGCTGTGCTCCCCTGAATTAAAATAAATGTTTTAATAAGGAGCAGGGACACAATAAAGACTGCAATAATATTTTGTAGTTAAACAAATAACAGGTATTTATAACTAACAAACTGACAATTTGGACTGGTTGACAACAGTATTTAAACACTACGGTTTGGCTCACTAATGATGTCAAAGTACACCCACCAGTTAGACTCCCTAATCGAGAGATAAGCGACCGTCAGGTCGCATACACAAACTTTAGAAGGCAATGGTAGCCAATCAGGAGGGAACTTGCAATGCACTTCAATACAGCATGGAATTGTGGACAAAATCTTATCCAACAACAAAATGCCAAATAAATGCCAAATAAATAATGGACCTTGATATGAAAACCACAGGTCTAGAGGGAGATCTAAACTCAATGAATGGACTTGGATGAGGAGGGAAAACAACAAACCTACAAACGCACTGCTTTGAAAACCCATCCTGATACCATTTCCAATAGAGGGTATGCGCGTGACATCATACTCGGAAGTTAAGCGGGAACGCCTACTGAGTGGCAAAAAAATACTTTCTGACCTTGACAGCCCACACTGTACATCCAAACAGAAATCTGATTACATTAAACAACGTTAAACTCACTTTGCCACTCGAGATGCGCATACCCCTATGCTGTATCTCTCTGCACATGGTCTTCGATGCGGTTCGTTTTTAAATCTACTGACTAGTACCTCTCCGGTGGAATATGTTTTTCTGTACAACTACTGTTGTATGACAACATTGATGTGCCCCCCCCCCCCCTCCCCCCTCCCCCCTCCCCCCCTCCATCCTCTGGGGATGTTGTACAATAAACTGAGAATAGAAGTACCATTTCTCTCTCTCTCTCTCTCACAGCACTTCTCTTTCCTTCCCACGCACGCACACACACCCTCCTCTTCCCTCCCTATCCCCATGCATGCACAGATGCCCACAACACTCACATAATGCTCACACACCGAAACGGTCTCCCTCTCTCTCTGCCTCGATCTGTTCTCGCGAATGCGCACGTCCGTCATCCCAAAAGGAAGTCGCACACAAGCGCACAGCCACACACACACACACACACACACACACACACACACACACACACACACACACACACACACACACACACACACACACACACACACACACACACACACACACACACACACACACACACACACACACACACACACACACACACACTCACTCACACATGCATGTCTGGTCTCAGAGAGGCAGCAGCCCTGAACATGGCCTGTGTTGCCGTCTTCTGACAGGCCCGGTCAGCAGGGAGCCACGTCTCACCTCAGCTGGAACACTTCAATGCTCCATGCTGTCTGTGAGAGAGTGAGTGAGTGTGAGAGAGAGAGAGACATAGAGATAAAGAGAGGGAGAGAGAGAGAGAGAGAGAGGGAGAGAGAGACATAGAGAGAAAGAGAGGGGGGAGAGAGAGAGGGAGAGAGAGAGAGAGAGAGACGCGGAGAGAGAGAGTGTGTGTGAGAGATTGATAGAGAAACAGAGTAGGAGACAGAGATAGAGAGAGAGAGAGAGAGAGGGAGAGAGAGAGAGAGAGAGATAGAGAGAAAGAGAGGGGGAGAGAGAGAGAGAGAGAGGGAGGGAGAGAGAGATACGCGGAGCCGGAGAGAGAGAGTGTGTGTGAGAGATTGATAGAGAAACAGAGTAGGAGACAGAGATAGAGAGAGAGAGTGTTGTGTTGTGAATGATAATCTGTGATGGTCTTTCCATCCATCCGGTACCGTATATATTGTGCGTGCATGCGCACGCGCATGGAGCTTTAGAGACCCTCTTTCTCTCTGCCGCAGTGTATATGCAAGTCTACAGGTGTGTGGGTGTGTGTGTAGCCTAATCTAATTGTGAGTCTAATGAAGTGCATGTGTCGAGAATAATAATGCGAGTGTGCCTTTCTCTGTCTTTCTGTGTGTGTAACCTTGAAAATAAGTCTGAGCACACATGATGTATGTGCACGCACGCACGCACAAGCACACACACACACAAGCACACACACCTGGATATTCACTGCTTGTTTGCATATATTCATTGTGTCTGTCTTATTAGGCTTGTTTGCTCCAATGTGTCTGCCTGTGGACAGGTATGTACAGTATGTAACTACGTGCGTGCGTGCGTGCGTGCGTGCGTGCGTGCGTGCGTGACAGCAGAGTGGAAGATGGCAGGACCGAGGACAAATTGGAGGCCAGCCATTCTGCATAATTCTGCATAATGAGTACTTTCTACTTTTGGCACTTTAGGTACATTTTGATACCAATACTTTTGTACTTCTACTCAAGTACATTTTGAATGTGTGGACTTGTAAGGGCACGGTCACACCGCACTTTTATTCTGCCTATGAGGGATTCTGCCAATGCATTTCAATGGGAATGGAGCGGGTTTTTTCTTCACAGAAATCCACAAATATTCCCGGTAGATTAACCCATTTAGGCCTAGAATTATTGAATGCTTTAACCAGTGAAAAATAGCAGATATACAAGCTCACAGCGCGGCACCGAGTGCCGCGCTGTGAGCTTGTAGATCTGCTATTTTTGGAAAAAGTCGTGAAAATGTGTGCAAATCTTTGAATATACTGTATTTTCAAAGCGAACGTTTGTAACTCAAATTTTGCTTCTGGGTAGTCCCTGGAAGTAATATTTTGAGATGGGGGTCCGTGGCCAAATAAATATCATTTTGGGGGTCCTTCACATGAAAAGGTTTGAGAACCACTGACATAGTAGTCTCTCAAGAACAGACTAACTGAGCTCCAGTTAAGTGAAAAGGACCTTTTCTTTGACGATGGCTGGCCAGATTGCTGACGTAGAAACATAGGGTTTTTCAAAAAATCTTAGAAGGATTCAAAAGACACTTATAGAATCGGGTCAAAATTCAAATTTTCACGATTTTTAAAAAATAGCAGATCTACAAGCTCGCAGCGCGGCACTCGGTGCGAGTATAGAGAAGTGCGAGTATACTTTCTCCACCGCTGCTTGTTATCGCCATAATGTTCTGCGCCGCAGCTCCGGCGGCGACCACCGCTCACTGAACACGTCCTAATTAATTAATTAATGGCAATGATACGAAGGATATAAACGGACGGGGGTGGAGGGCAGGCTTTCATGATACAGCTCACCGAACCTCAGCGATCACAATGTCACACACACACACACACACACAGGGGCGTCACACCAAATTCTGAGCCCTGGGTACAAGGATTCACTGCGGGCCCCCCATGAATGTTAACTATTGAAAAATAGCAGATATACAAGCTCACAGCGCGGCACCGAGTGCCGCGCTGCGAGCTTGTAGATCTGCTATTTTTGAAAAATGGTGAAAATGTGTGCAAGAAACCCATGTTTCCATGTCAGTGATGCTCAAACTTTTTCATGTGAAGGACCCCCAAAAGTTACAAATGTTCGCTTAAAAAAATACATATTCAAAGATTTGCACACATTTTCACGACTTTTCAAAAATAGCAGATCTACAAGCTCGCAGCTCGGCACTCGGTGCCGCGCTGTGAGCTTGTATATCTGCTATTTTTCAATAGCTAAAGTTACTAGGGCCCCTCCACCTTGGGCCCTAGTAACTCAGTCCCACTTTCCTACCCCTTGTGACACCCCTGTACACACACACACACACACGCTCGCAGCACACAATCCTCTGGAAGTGCGTGACCCCTTACGAGCAAGGTGAGATGATGTTCTATTATGTGAGAGGAGCTGATTAGGAGACGCACCAGTGGGTTTTTTCGTTGTGGAACTCCTTATCTGGAGTTATGAGAGCGTCGTGCTCCGAGACACCAGGACGAGGTGATAACACCTATTGACAAATTCTCTCCTTTCTGCACTGCACCGCATTTTTTGCTCTCTCTCTCTCTCTCTCCCTCTTTCTCTCTTTTCCCCCCACCACCTATTCTATTCTGTCTATCTCTCTCCCGCTGTCACACTTTCTCAGCGCCATCATTTCGCATCAGTAAATTACAGTATCATGATCTCTCGGCTGTATAGCTCAGAAAGAAAAGAAATTCGGCAGGGCCTTTTTGTGGTTGGGGCAGTGGCGTCAGTTCAGCAAAGGCTAAGGTATGGCAACATGACTGGTGTCTTGCACGCGCGCGCAAGACACCAGTCATGTTGCCATACCTTAGCAACAGGCATGATGAATTTATTTTAAGAAGTTTTTATTTGTATAATTTTGTATTTTGTTCCCCTTTAGCCAAGGTATGACAGCTGCAATACCTTGCCATACCCAATTGACGCCTCTGGTTGATGGGGTTGGGCATGGACCTGCATGACCAACTTTGAAATTGAAAGTTGGCCTTTATTCTTCCCCTCTTTTTGTACTCTTCCATTGCACTGACATTGGCAGGCAGTCAGTCAGTGGTGTGATTAATACGGGTGTGTTCCAGCTAATGTGGCTGCTGAGTCTGAGTGCAGCGCTGTATTATCCTGATGAGGAGCCAGAGGCGTGCTTTTAATGAGAAAGAAGGACTTAGTGGCTCTGACCTGCGCCCAGACAGTCCTCTATGTGCGCGCGCGCACACACACACACACACACACACACACACACACACACACACAATATGTCCATATATGGACATTACCAGATATGGGCTAATATTGATAGCATCCGGGATCTCCTTATATGGCCATAAAAGGGACAAGGACAGAATTAATTTGCAAGTGTGGTTGCCGTGACGCGCTCACAAATGTGTTGTGAGCTTGTAGATCGGCTATTTTTGACGTACGACAAAGTATAAAATAGGGCTTAAATTGGTTAAAGGAGGACTTCCCCACTTTTCAACCTATCTTTTAACCATATAATTGGTCCTCACTAATGTTTTTTTCCTCAGAGGAGGGTTGTTGGCAGGTCAGAAACCCATCGTCTTATGACATCATCGATTGGGAATCCAAGCTAATAGAAAATGCAGGCTTTCTATTCCTGAAAAGTTGCATTGTTAAAGTGGAAGCGATTGTTCTCGCGATAATAAAAATCTAAATATTTCTTTCAAAAATATTGATTAATTTTCTTTTTTTGAAAATGATGATGTCACAAAACTATGGATTTCTGAACTTCCCACAGCTCTCCTAAGAGACTTGGACCGAGTAGAAACAAATTGTTCTATTTTATTATGAACATTAGTGAGGACCTACAGTATGAAGATAGGTTGAAAAGTGGCAAAGTTAAACATGGTACTGATAAATAATGGAATTGTCAGAAATCACATTTCAAATGGGCCTTGAATGTTTCATTGAACGAAAGCACAGAAAACGTGTATATAGATGTATTATATTATATGATAAATAAACATAAATTAATATTTTGGACCCTAAAATAAATTTTCCACACACATGTATTTAAGATGGTATTTTTTGGCCATCAAAAATAAATGTCTCTGATAAGGCCTTCAGCGCTAAGAGGCTCCATTAAAACCAATACCACATTGTCAGTCCAAACCGTAAGTGATACTGATGCAGCTTTATGGCACAACTTCTTCCCTGTCGTTTGATGACACTACAACTCTCCACCGTAATGAACACTAACAAGATTCTCTGAAACAGTGTTAATACCTTACGACACGACGACTCTTAAAGTTTACAACCAACACTGACGACACACACTGAAACTGCAATTCATGCCACGTCACATTAAACGCTGTGCTACTGAAACCATTGCTGATGTAATTCTTTGAAACGTTAAGCACGCAGCATTTAACACTCCCAATTTAAACCAACGGTATAATGACAGCCTACTGAAAGCATAATGAGGGTAAAACTCTCCAGCGTTTCCACTAATAGGCCTAATGACATTATTTTAGCTGAGGTGACAGCTCTCCTGCAACAGGAGACCTACGGTACACTATCTAATTCTAACCCCTTAATCTCAAGCACAAGGAATGGAATAGAAGAGGGATGTTTCTTGGCAAGGGTGTGTGTGTGTGTGTGTGTGTGTGTGTGTGTGTGTGTGTGTGTGTGTGTGTGTGTGTGTGTGTGTGTGTGTGTGTGTGTGTGTGTGTGTGTGTGTGTGTGTGTGTGCAATGGTACTGCTTCAGAGTGAAAGCAGTGGTGTAAAGTAACTAAGTACAGTTACTTGAGTAATGTACTTACTGTAAGTACAGTTTTGAGGTATTTGTATTTTACTTGAGTATTTCCAATTTCTGATACTTTTACTTCTACTCCACTATATCTTGAATCCAAATATTTTTACTTCTACTCCACTATATCTTGAATCCAAATATTGTACTTTCTCTCCACTACATTTATTTGAAAACTCTAGTTACTAGTTACTTTTGAGATTATATCATTATAATATTATAAAACATAGCCTCATTTTATACCTTGGCTATATGAAAATACACGTCGCAACACCTTGTGAATTTGTTACCTACTGTAGATCTGCTATTTTCAAACATGTTGTACTTTGACGTTTGGCATAGTACATTTTGATACCAATACTTTTGAACTTTCACTCAAGTGGATTTTGAATTCCAGAATTTTACTTGTGACAGGGTATTTCTACATTGCAGTATTGTTACTTTTAAAAAGATGTAGTACTTTATCCACCACTGCCGCTGATGTTGAAGACATGGAAGACTGCAGCGTGAAAGCTTACCGCTGCTGCCATTGACTATAAGCCCAGCAATAAACCCACTAACCCCCCACTCACCACACGTCAACATAAATCACATTTACGCCTAGGTATTAACGTGCATTCTGTGTCTGGACCTGAGATAAGACTGAACTTTAATGATCCCAGTGGCATTGTATAAGCAGCAACAGTTGTAAGCGTGAAATACAGCATAGTTACAGGTAAGGGGAGATTTATGTACCTTGTGACCTTATAGCCATGACTGAGTTAATGCACTGTATGTCCTATCAATAAATATAAGGATATGGTACAATCTCGCAACTGTGAATATACAGTACAGTATGCATGAATATACAGTAAATCTATGAATGCATATACGGTATGTACAGACTATCAGCGGTGGCTATTAGACTGATATATGTACGGTATTAGACTGATATATGTACGGTGTCAGCCGACACGCGCGCACACACACACACACACACACACACACACACACACACACACACACACACACACACACACACACACACACACACACACACACACACACACACACACACACACACACACACACACACACACACACACACACACACACACACACACACACACACACACAGAAGTCCGTAATCGAAGAACAGGACAGAACATATCGTCGCTGTCGGGTGGAAACCTCAAATGTTCAAAACTGTTCCTTTTTTTTTTTATTGTTGTTTTAAAAACGAGTTTAAGTAGTGAAAATATCGGCTGTTTTCACTAGTTTTGTGCGACAGTATTGTATGATGAAGCAGGGCTTTGCCTTATGAAAAAAACATACAAATTTGAAACTTGGAGATACAAGGTTTCTGCCTGACAGTGACGATATGGGGGTCAGGCTTGATGGTTGTGGAGCCCGATGGCCGCTGGCATAAAGGACTGTCCAAGTCGCTTTGTTTAGTGTTTGAGGGACGACGAGGCTGAATGTGCTCACAGAGGGGATTGAGAGAGGGTTGATCAGGATCATCCATGAAGAGGAGCCTCCCTCCTCCCTCCACAAACCCCCCCTTTTAACCCCCAACTATAGCGCAAGCCTTCCTCACCAGCTTGCTCAGTTTGTTGCATCCCCCTTGTAATAATGGTAGCCCCGACATACAGTATATCACGGAAAATTATAGACAACCGGCAGGAGTAGTTGATGTCATTCAAGCTAATCATGCTCTGTATCTGGTCCGCAATTACAGTCTAATGTACATGCAGCTAACATTAATGAAAATGGCTTTTTAAAAGCGATGCTGTTTCTAAGTGGGAGGATATTTTGTTAGAAACAAATGTGTTGCTGACAGTGGGGAGGGTCATTAATAATTGCTGATCGAACAAACCACTATACCTACAGGACGTGACTGGCTAACTCAAATGACCTTGTGTTGAGCAGATCAAGTGGTTTGTAGGAACTGGATGATACATTGATCCACTTGACACTAAGTGCTCACTTTTTGTAATCCCGGACCGGAAAGCGCTTCTAATCATGAGATTACCGGCAGGATTTTGATTACGAAAGGAAGGAGCTTGGCTTGATGATAATGTTAGGTACTGTGCAATGAGCAGCATGTGCTATACATGTGCAACATGTGGTAGAATGACAGTCAACAGATGTGTTTCAAGCAGCGTGTTGTGCCTGTCAGGCTTTCTTTACATACACACCAGAATAGGGATGTTATAATACGCAAACATTCAGCACAGCCACACGCTGTGAGCTTCTAGATTGGCTATTTTCAATGAAGAACGTAGGTGTTGTGGGAAAACGGACGGGGCCTAGGATAGATTTCAGTCGTCCAGAGGCAGCACAGCAGTTAAGCGTTAAGTTACACTGTACAAAATACTGTCAGATATACAGAGAGGAACAACAAAAAGATGCACAACCATCCATCAATAACAGTATATAAAAGTATGTCCAACGTTCCTGCTCTACTGTATGCAGAAACAGCAACACCAGGTTACAATGTGCAGTGCAGTACAAAGGAAGTGACAGTTAACATGCAGTGCAGACGGTACAATAACCATACCTTAAAGTGATATCCTTGGCACAGGATAACCGGTCCCCGGTCAACAAAGTAAATTAACTGTTTTTACATACTATGCTTCTATTAGAATTTAGAGTTGTCTGAAATAGTGCATTTAAGTGTTAAATGGCATTTATATAGCGCTTTTATCCAAAGCGCTTTACATAGATAGTGCATTACATTCACCCATTCACACATTCATACATCGATGGTGGAGGAAACCATGCAAGGCACCAACCTGCTCATCGGGAGTAATTAGGGGTTCAGAGTCTTGCTCAAGGAAACTTCGATACCAACTATGGGGGAGCCCGGGATCGAACTGGGAACCTTGCTGTTGCCATCGGGTCTACCCCGCTCTACCCCTGAGCCACTGCCGCCCCGCCCCCAACTGTTGCATGTATTCAAACTTCTCAAACTCAAACTAAGATGTTACAAAAACCTGAACATGCTGATCTCAGGTTTCATTTATAGACGGCTATAACCTCCTGCAGAGCCGCAACATAAAAACAGCATTATACTACCAACTTATTTTTTACGGTTTGAGAAACAAAGTTGGATCTGATTATAATGCTGTCACTCTCTTGTGTCGTGTGTGTGTGTGTGTGTGTGTGTGTGTGTGTGTGTGTGTGTGTGTGTGTGTGTGTGTGTGTGTGTGTGTGTGTGTGTGTGTGTGTGTGTACGTGCGTGCGTGCGTGTACACATTACTGTAGTGTTTGTAGGCTACTTGTGTGGTATGTTTATTTGCGCATAGGGTACAGTACATGCACCATAGTGTGTATGCCTATATGTGCACATACTGTATTGTACCTGTGCGTTTATGCAGTGTGTGCGTGCGTGCATCTCAGTGGGTGGCCTGTATGGGCGGCAAGGTAGAGAGGAGAGGAACATTTTTAAGAGATTTCTCTCTATAAATTCAGCTGAGAGTGGGTTCCAGTCAACAAACAGAAGAGAAAACAAAAGGCATCTGTGGCGTTGTGGAGCTTCTGTATGATACAAACAATCTGTATGCACATATAAAATACTGACCAGGTGCCTTCAGACCAAAGGTGAAACCGTGGAGGAGGTGAGAAGCTCCTAAGCCACGGCACTGAAACTACATTAATGGTCTATATCAGGGGTCTTCAACGTTTTCAGACCAAGGACCCCTTAGTTGAGAGAGAGATGAAGCAGGGACCCCCACAACCTGTTCATAGATTCCATATAGTTTCATCGTTTGACAGCACAATCATCAGTCTATTTTGGATTCATGTCAATTTGTGTTTTCAGATATTTAACCACTTGAACCGTCAATACTTAATAAACTTGACCTTTCACTCTGTACTTAGTCTGCTCTTTTTCTCCTCTACACCAAAGCTCTTTGCCAAAAATAGCTGATCTACAAACTCACAACGCCTCACGCCGCGAGACGTTGTGAGCTTTTAGATCTGCTATTTTTGGCTAAAGCTCCAGAATATTGACACTAGGGTTAGGCAAGGATTGTTGTAATTTTTTACTATTTTGAAATACAATTCGAAATAGTTCAAATAGCCGATCTACTGTAAGCTGACAACGTGTTGATGTAGATCGAGGACTTTTCTTTCTAACGTCTAAATCCGTTACACCTACCATGTCACCTTAACTGCTACTTCCCATAGACAGAGATTTGACAGCGAATTTAACTCTGAGAGTGTACAAATGTCATTTCTACTTTCTGAGAGATAAATGAACCGTCAGGATTTTCCAGTGTCTATTCTATATTCCTTTCTATTCTACTCTAACTACTGTATACCGCCATTCTACTAATTAGGCAAGCTGCTTGACACTATGGAGCAGGTCTTTTTGTGAAAATAAACTGTTTTGTGTACGTTGCAGAAAAAAAGTAGTTTCGTGAATTTTCAAAGGAATACATTTTTGCAACCCACACATCATTCATCATCATATCCATTTTATAAAACAAGATGACCGAACGCGATGAAAGACTCCACAGCTGCTATTATTCTGCTGAAAATGTGAAAACGTGCACGGATACAATATCTCAAACTGAACAGAAGAGCGTTAATACCCTCAATTTAAGGTGTAACTAGTGTCGCTCTGATATAACACGTCCCATGAGTGTGTTTTATTCCACACGGATGTGCCAGAAATGAGTGCTTAAGGGTGATTTTATTCCCCATTTACTTTGGAAAGAGGGGTGTAGTCCAATTATTGACCTGAATAAAGTTTCAAGATAATGATTTGGGTTGTGAAGATTTGCCACATTCCATTTCAAAAAGGCTCCCTTGAGCGAGGAAAAAATATGAGATGAGTCAGGGAGACTTTGATGTCGGTTTCTGTGGACAGAAATCGAAGATCAAAATCTATGTGTGGTGTGGTGCCTACTAGTAGCTCTGGTCCATAGCGTTAGAAGGAGTTCTCCTCTAATGTCTTTTGAAGGGCTAAAGAGGAAATATGATATTCCCCAAAAGCACCTCTTCAAGTATTTTCAGATCCGAAGTTTTATTTGTTCACATTTAAAAAAAATACAAAACAACCTTCCCTCACTGTGCTCGAGAAATTCTCCTCACAGAACTATCTAGAGAAAGGGTTGGTCTCTCAAATGTATGGCATACTGGAAGGTAATCATAAAGATGACTCAATACAATTGGATAATGAGAACTTACATAACCCTAGAGAAATTAAATAAATTCAATCCTAACTTTCCAGATGCATGTTATAAGCAGTGTTGGGCAGTAACAAATTACTAATAATATATTACTGTAATATTATTACTTTTTCCAGTAACGAGTAGTGTAAGGTATTACTCTAAAAAAAATGTGAATATATAACGCTTTACTCCGCAAAAAAAAAGCCTCGCTACTCCGTTACTAGCCATTTTAGCCGATTGCAGAAAAAGAACAGATCTACAAGACATCAACATACATCTACAGAGATGCGATGTAGCTTGTAGATCAGTCATTTGCGCAGCGCGCACAGTTATGACGTTGCTTATGTCATGACCAGTGCATGGACCAGTGTCAGCGCTGCGTTGCCTGTCACAGTCACAGAGAGAGCATATACAGCGTGCGACGCGCTTACATGGATGGGACGTTTACAATCTACAAGCACTCCTCTCGGCCGCGGAGGGGTCCGCCGCGGGGTCCGCCGCGGAGGGGTCCGTCGCGGGGGCGCCGCGGACCGTCCGCGGAGCTCAGCGGGACCACCGTGGACCACTGCGGACTGAGTTGCTGCTGTTAGCCAGTTAGCGTAGCCTCCACTGTCTGTGCTCAATAAGCCTCATGTCAGGGCCGGCGGCAGCCCACAATGGCTGAGGGTGCTATGCTTTAAGTGAAGGCTACCCAACTCAAATCGGCCAGGTGAAAACAAAAGGCTAAATTTGCATACCAATGGGAGTGTGTGCCAAACCAGTTGTGGCCAGCCAATGCTGATCTACTCTATTATAATGTAAATTTCGGGAATTACTGAGGTGGGGGTGCTCCCTGGCCAAAATGAGGGTGCAAAGCAGGCCTCAGCACCCTCAGGGAGTTGAAAGCCTACTTTCCTTAGTGGGAACACCCAGAGCCCCTGCACCTCACGTCTAAAATAGCCTACACTTTTTAGGCAGAAAAGAAAATATGTAGCATATTATTTAAGGATAATAAAAAATAGGCAGGCGTCTTCAACAGAGCTGAGAGTTTTAAATGTAATAAAAAATAAGCAATGGTTGGGTTATATATTATGTCTTAATTATTAATTGATTCGCTTGTAGGCCTATACCAAAATCCATTAAAAAAAGTTTCTAACTGTTCCCAGGTCAAATATTGATGTGTGATTAAAATGTGATTAATTGAGATGAATTAATTACAAAGCCTGCAATTATAATTTCTTTAATCGCATCCCAGAGACTCTTATTGTTCCAATAAATTGTATTCAGTTCTAAAAGGAGCTGGCTAAACAGATTTTGCAGGGGGAAAAAAAAGTAATATAACTTAATATATTACATATTACTCTTGATTCCAAGTAATAAGTAATATAATATTATTACTTTTTCCAAGGAGTAATAAGTAATAAGTAACAATTACTCTCCTAAGTAATATTGCCCAACACTGGTTATAAGTGTAGTGAACATAAAGGTACCCTATTCCATTGCTTGTGGGAATGTGAGAAAATTAAATCATTCTGGAGATCGGTGGTGCGGTATATATCTCAAATCACATCAGTGATAGTTCCTCTGTCCTAAATTATGTATACTCAGTATTTACCCATTAACCTGCGCACTAAAAACTACGCACTACTAGAGCCCAGACGCTCAATCGCACTATGTTGGAAGAATGTCAATGTCCCCACGATGGGATTTTGGTTGAGGAATTTATCTTCCAGTCTAGCATGCGAGAAACTAACATATGTAATTAAGAAGAAACTGCTGTATTCTATAAGATTTGGGAGAGCTTGAGAGGTTCTTAGATTTCATGCATAAAGGAAATATTGAAGAAGCTTTACACATTAGTTGTAGGGTAGGGAATAGAATAGATATTGTACATTGCATTTTATTTACTTTCCTTAGTGGGAACACTCAGAGCCCCCCATCTTATGTCTAAAATACACCTTTTGGCCAGAAAAGAAAATATTTCACCGGAAGTTTTAGCTACTCCACACAGCGCCCTCTACAGACCTTGTCAACAGAAAATTCCACTGACAAGTTTTTGCCTTCCTGTGAAATATTTTCTTTTCTGGTTAAAACGTCTATTTTAGACGTGAGATGGGGGGCTCAGAGTGTTCCCACTAAGGAAAGTAGGCTTTCAACTCCCTAAAGCCTTCTTTGTATTGGTGAGTAGTGAAACTGTATTTTTTTACTACAGGCGAGAGGGTATGCAGCCTTTCCTGCGGTGCAAGGGATCATAGGTAAGTGGTGACATACTGTCAAACTGAGTTAAGGATAACTCCTTCTAACACTATGGACCAGAGCTAAGGACAAATCCAACGTACAGTATTATGCTAAATGTACCGCAGCAAATACCCCGACAACAACTAAAGGGCCCAAATTATTATTGTTGTGTTTAATTGTGTGTATGTGTGCGCAGGTGTCTGTGAATTGGTACTCCGAAACTAACGTCATCCATTTAATCATATTATACAGCATTATAGTATGTGATGTAATGTGGCTGTAATGAGGATAAGCTATACTGTACCTTGTGTGGGAGCTTAAATGTGGCAGTGAAATGTGAATATACTAACTGGAGACTTTCACAACGATCTGTGTAACCAGGGACGTGCTGGCCATTGGGAAAAGCGGGCCAACTCCCAAACGGCCAGTTCATTCCCGGCCGGTCCAGGCCAGCCATTGGGAAAAAAATTCAAAATAAAATGTCGGCCTTCGTTCCAGGGCAGAAACCTCGAAATCTCCAAGTTTCAAATGTGTACGTTTTTCACAAAGCAAAGCCCTGCTTCATCATACAAGGCCGTCGCACAAAACTAGTGAAAACAGCATATCTACAAGCACACAACGCCTCGCAGTGCGAGGCGTTGTGTGCTTGTAGATCAGCTGTTTTCACTAGTTTAATTCATTTTTAAAATGATAAATACAAAACAAACGGTTTTGGACATACAAGGTTTCCACCCGACAACGACGAAATATAACTCATGTAATTGGCCCACTGGCTTGTCACTTGTCATGATCTGAAATGGCAAATCTTTGAGTAGCAGCAGCGCTATAGAGAGAGATCTCTCTCTATAGCGCGCAATGAGGGCCTCTCCAACTCTTTTTCCCGGGCTGAATCAGGGGCCCAGCACGTCCCTGTGTGTAACACTGCCTCTGTCCTACTGTACAGACACACTAGAGCAGTGGATGGCAGCTATATTTAGCACTGGCTGGTTAGACCACTATTCTTTTTGAGCGGTGGTAGACCGCTCCATAGCATGGCCGCGTGTGTATCCGTGTATGTATCCGTGTATCCGTGTATGTATGTGTGTATGTAGCCTGAACTACCACTCAGTGACCAGAGAGGGTGCTCTTGAGTCTAGTCTGAGCATCAACTGCAATATTCTCTCTCTCTCTCTCTCACACACACACACGCACACACACACGCACGCGCACACACACACACACACACACACACACACACACACACACACACACACACACACAACCACCGCTCAGTTCACACGGGTGTGATTTTTTAAATCACACCTAGTGTGAAGTGAGCGCTGCCATTTATGAGTTCATTTCATTAAGTGTCACGTGAAGCTTGGCCAATGTGACCCCGGGCGTACAACAATCTTTGAGCGCTTTGTGCCAAGATGTAGGCCATTTGTCCGCAGAGCCAGATGTTGGAGCTTATAGCACCGCTCAGAAATATGTGTATAAATAAACGCACACACACACACACACACACACACACACACACACACACACACTGACACACACACACACACACACACACACACACACACACACACACACACACACACACACACACACACATACACAGGAGCCCCCACCGAGAGGACGTAGAGAGCCTCTGTCCCACTCCTCACATAGGCACCATCTCAGGCTATAGCTGCCCTGAACATGATAAATTGTGCTCATACAGACACTCAGCCAAGCCGGATGCAATGTGGTGCATTCAAAACCACAGACTCCACTTTACCAATACAACACCAGTAGAAATCCCAGTTTATTTTTCCTATACATTCTAAAAATAATCATGTTTCAAAGGATTTCCCCTCCTCTCAAAACGTTTTAATTTTTTCTTTCTTTCTTTTAATTCATTTTAAAACAAAACAAACAAAGACTTTCAAGAAATTCCACAAATTAAAAATAAGTAAAAATTAAGAAGCTGTGAAAATAGCCACACAAGATCACGTTATGCTGCTATCTGCTATTCTCACTAGTTTGGGTCCTGGGGAAACGTCTAATTTCTCTTTTAGGTTTTGAGCTCAAACGTTTGGGAACCACTGCTCTAGAGCAGGGGTGCCCAAAAGGTAGATCGTGATCTACCAGTAGATCACCAAGGGTGTGCAGGTAGACCACATGACATGCCTCTAAAATATATAATTAAAATATAAAAAGAACATGTCAATATGACATCAAGAAGGGCCTGTCAACTCCGTTCATGGCTTCTAAAGTAGGCAAACCTCCAATGCAATACTTTGTTCAAGAGTCAGTAGCATTACAAAGAACCCAAAACCTACCACTTCCGTACAGAATGGGATGAAGACATTTCCCCCAGTATTTCCCATTTATTTCCCCCTTACAGTAAGTGTGTTTGTCTAAAATAGGAGTTCCACTCCTTTTGTCGAAAATGCTGCAATTCCAAAGCCCCCCTTGGGCCCTCAGCTAAAACATTTTGGATGGGTAGATCATGTTGAGCTAGTCATTTTAAAAGTAGATCTCACGTCAAAAAAGTGTGGGAACCACTGCTCTAGAGGCTTGAGTACAAAGACAAAGGTTTATTCATCATGGACTAGCAACTAAAAGGTTGCATATTTTCAAATGAAAAGTTCACAGTGCTTGTATTGAATCCTCTGAGAAATGTGTGTCAGAACCGCTCTCTGTGAACAACTAGGCTGATGAGGTGTTTTTGGAGAGCATCATTTCAAATTAACTTCTAAGTGAGCGCTACATTCATGTCAGATTAACCACAAGATACAGTAGCACTAAACAATGGTCTTTGTTTAGTACTATAAAGTATGGTGTGAGACAAATAGTTAATTTTGAATGAATCAGAAACAGCTTTTGGACACATGCGCACACTCTCCCACATGCAGACAAAGTTGTGCGCAGGCAAGCACGCACGCGACACACACACACACACACACACACACACACACACACACACACACACACACACACACACACACACACACACACACACACACACACACACACACACACACACACACACACACACACACACACACACAATTTGTCAACACTTTGTTGACTGAAGTCCCCTAGGGGTCTATGGCCCGCCCTCCTTTTTCCTTCTATACCATTATCTTCACAGAAAATAGCCAACAGGCGGCCAATGTTCTGAATGTTCGCCCCAGAATAGGGACGGTAGGGTTCACGTGGTTAAAAGCTTTTCAATCAAACATTGGGGAGTTCCAATTCTCCACAGGCCTGCATGATGGGGGCAAGTCCTGTGGCATCCAATTCTCTCGGAAATTCTCCGTAATGTTTGGGGGCTAATAGTGGCGGCAAAATGCCAACATTTTTTAGAACGCAGCGGCGATGGAATATCAACAACAGTCATACCGCTGCTTAAATTCTTTTCCAATATTGCCTCATAAATACCAACGTTGTCTCTTCCCGGTCACTCCTTGACACAAAGCAATATCGACCGGCAGGTATCGACCTCCCCCTTCCTGTTTCCAGACGGTCCCAAATCTCAACAGGAGACAGACCCGTGTCACTGCCAAGGCAATTAAAATCCACTGTCAGGCCTTCAACACTTTACTTTAAAAAAGGAGCATCAATCTAGCACAGGAAAAAAACAACAACACCCCTCCCCCACCAAAAACAAATGTGTTCATTACATGAAGCACGAAGGCAATTAGAGAGAAAGCCTGTACTGTGCACAGAGGAGGCACTTTTTCTTACTTTTTTTTCTGTCAGGCAAGGTTTCTCGAGCGTGCGGGCATCACTCCTACGACAGCCTGAAAGTGCATACTTTGGCAGAGATCTCTGCATTTCTTTTTGCAAAGTAGACTAAAGTCTAAGAGCGAATGTTATATCGACTGCTTTGGCCACGGTTCAAACTGTTTTAACCCATTTAGGCCTAAAATGATTGCATACTTTAACTATTAAAAAATAGCAGATATACAAGCTCACAGCGCGGCACCGAGTGCCGCGCTGCGAGCTTGTAGATCTGCTATTTTTGAAAAAGTCATGAAAATGTGTGCAAATCCTTGAATACATGTATTTTCAAAGTGAACGTTTGTAACTCAGATTTTGATTCTGGGTGGTCCCTGGAACTAGATATTTTGAGATGGGGGTCCGTGGCCAAATAAATATCATTTTGGGGGTCCTTCACATGAAAAGGTTTGAGAACCACTGACATGGTAGTCTCTCAAGAACAGACTAACTGAGCTCCAGTTAAGTGAAAAGGACCTTTTCTTCGAGCTTGTAGATCTGCTATTTTTGAAAAAGTCATGAAAATTTGTGCAAATCCTTGAATACATGTATTTTCAAAGTGAACGTTTGTAACTCAGATTTTGATTCTGGGTGGTCCCTGGAACTAGATATTTTGAGATGGGGGTCCGTGGCCAAATAAATATCATTTTGGGGGTCCTTCACATGAAAAGGTTTGAGAACCACTGACATGGTAGTCTCTCAAGAACAGACTAACTGAGCTCCAGTTAAGTGAAAAGGACCTTTTCTTCGAGCTTGTAGATCTGCTATTTTTCAATAGTTAAAGCATAAAATAATGATACACAAAATGTGTACCCGTTCTAAATGGGTTTTAACGTGTTTCTAAGTGCCTCTGAGCGGCGGTGATAATACGCGGGCGCGTTCGCATTGGACGTTTCAATCATTCGATTTCAGTGACAGCCCCCGTATAGCGTGCAGGTCAAAGCCAGTGTTTCGCGGGGCGGCGTTTTGTCGTGTATTGATCCATGTTGTGCCTGCGAAAGGGGGCTCTTGGGAGCCACGGTCTCATTAATCACGCTGACGCATGGAGTGACACGGAGGGCTGAGACAGCAGCATCGCGGGCCAGGGACGTTACTGGTGTCCCCTCTCTCTGTCTCCACGTGTCCTCTGTCCTACCATAAACCAGGGGCGTCAATTGGGTATTGCAGAGGGTATGCAGCTGCCATACCCTGGGTCCAGGGGGGAAAATAAAAGTTACTTTTAAATATAAATCCACGAATGTCTCTTTGTCTATCTGCGCTGGTTATTATGCTGTTAAATTACAGTAAAATAACTACAAACGCAAAATTTAACATAATGGTCACTTTAACAAGGTATTATCAAACATATAATTTTCTGAATGTCTCTCTGAGTGAGTGAGTGAGTGTCTGTCTGAGTGAGTGAGTGTCTGTCTGTCACAGCCCAAGAAACCATAGAAACCTGTGTAAAAAACGGACAAGTCTTTTTTTTTTTTTTTTTTTTTTTTTCAGACACGATCTACATGCTCTCAACACCTCGCAGCGCGAGGCGTTGTGAGCATGTAGATCGACTATTTTCACAATAGAACCGTGTTATCCAAAATGTAATGCCTATTTTCCATGAGGACTCCCATCTTTGCCATACCCTAGCTTTTGCTGACTGCTATAAACCTGTCCATCCATCCATCCCATCATCTCTCCTAACCACCAATTCGACTTGGCAGTCGACACGCTTGTATACGCCTTCATGCCACCGTCTCTTCTACGACCCTATCCTACCATCTGTTTGGTTTGTCGCCCCTAATCCCACAAGTAGTCTGATGAACCCACGGTGCACCCGTGCATGAACCCACAGTACACTTTCCACACAAATGACTGCTGCACTGAGTGTGTGTCCCCTGTCCCCCTGACACTCTGGCCTTCCATTTGTTTGTTCTTTGGCACCGGGCGTATACGGTGCTTAGGCTGGCTCACAAGCATTTACTTTGCTTGTGAGCAACAGATAAGCTGTGACTGCTGCTGGCTCTGACATCATCGTGTACTCCCCCCTGTCCCCAACGTATGTCTTCCTGTCCGAGCGCCATTTCACTCTGCAACCCCAATTTAGCTGCAGACATGTGGGACTTTCTTTGTCTGATGTCACCATGCGGTCCCCGAGTTTCTGTGTCCATCTTGTCAGTTTGCGTACTCAGAAAGGGACACAGAAAGTCTGGTTTTGTGTGTTTTTTGTGTCTGCGTTTTCAGATGTTTAATGTGTCCCAGTACCAACCTGTAGTGCTATATACATTGATTCCATATCAACAATGTTTTACTGAAAAGTGCATTTTGAAGTGTGAAGTTCAAAATCGTAAGCTCTCAGAATGATCGTGCTGTGACTCCCTAGTTTGGGTCATCGTATCTATTCACCAAATAACTGAAAGTTGCGTGCATCATTAACTTTTATAGGGGAAGGCGGAGTAGAGAGTAATCTTCCCCTCAAAATGTGTCACTTGAAACAGTACATCACCTTCGTCTGCCTGGTTGACCACAGTGGCACTTTAACTCAGTTTGGTGAGAGGATTTTGAAGTAAAGTTGGTTCAGTGGTTCTCAAAGTGGGTTGGGGGGAGTGGGGTCACAATAGATCACAAATACACTGTTTTGCCTAGCACTGCACTTCGGGATGGCAATGCTACGTGACCCAGTCCCGGAGCTATGCAGTGAAGAGGGGACGAGGTCACAGATAGTTCTACTAGCCGTAGATTCTACTAGCTGTAGACGTGCGACGAGGGCAGTTGCTACAATGAACCTTCTGTCATCATGTCCCCCGTCTTATGTCTCTTTGTCTTTCCATTCCCACATTCTGACCGTTCGTGACAGACAGACACTGTGGTGGGATGTCAGCTTCCATGAAGCCACAGCACCTCAAGGCTTTTGTGCCCTCCCTCCCCCTTACTTTCATGAAGTTCTCTTTCTATCTACAATCTCACAGCATCCTCTTTGTTTTTCTGTGAAGCGTTCTATGATGAATCAGTCTGGTTAAAGGGCTTCATGAATAATTTTGCCTTGACATGACATGACATGACATGACATGACATGACATGACATGACATGACATGATTCTGCAACAGAACACGGAGGGACATTGGCGGCTGTCGTCACCGAGAGCAGACAATGGGAACCTTGGAAACCAGCCGCCTGCTACAGAAAACAATGCCAAAGTAACTACACATCCCTCTTTGTGCCATCATGGTTGCCATCTTTTTACTACTGTACTTGGGCTTCACATCCAAGAGGAATGATTTGGCAGAAGGCTTTAGTTTGGGCCATCAAGAGGACAAAACAAGGGCCATTGTAGAGTAAATGACTTGGTTTAATAATAGAGAAATATCTCACATGCAATGCTAATGCAGAATACTTATAGAATAAACGCATGAACCACTTTCATATGTGTCGTTATGGATGAAAAACTAGAAAGATGCAATTCTGGGTAATTGTCATACTTGTCATACTTGCTAAATAATTATGTCTTACCATTTGAATTTTCCCCATTCAAGTCAATGGGGCATATTAATTCACTAATAAATTAATGGACATATATTGAAGATCTCTGTGTCTGTGTGTCCGGCCGGCGGACCATGGTCATGTCACTCTGACTCAGACATAACCATAAACAAACCCCATATGCCTACAGTATATAAGCATTATGTAGATGCGGCTGTCCATAGCCACTGATCACCGACCGCTATGTATGGCCATGGTCATGTGAATATAAATATACTGTATGTGGCCGAACCAAATCCACTCAGCTCGTCCACCACCGAGTTGTCCAATATGCCCATATAGGCATGCCAATATGCAGTACAGAGTATGGGCATAATACTAAACAACTTTTAAACATGGCTGAAATGGTTAATGGAAATTTATAGTAGGCTATAGCTACTGTAGCTACCCTGTCGCATCTAGGGTAAAGGTATGGTGTGGATAAACTAAGATAAGCTAAATGCAATAGTGTAAGTCATAGGTTTTCCACAATGAATAAATAATAAGAGTTAAAGGGCCTTGTTGAAACCATCTCTATGAACCCTGCACATTAGCTCAGTGACCACTGGAAGAGCAGTGAATAATCAAGTTGACAGTACGCATTGAAATATATTGCTAAGACTGAGACAATGCATATGGCGTACAGTGAGCATTTATCCTGCATGGCTGCATCTGTCCTACATTATCATGCGAGACAGCCCTTTTCTGTTAAACTGTATAATATTACTCAAAGAATAATGTTCAATATTAGTGCCATTACAAATACACTATCCCTGGCAAGTTATGACAGTTGAAAAGAAGACGTTCCAAAGAAGTCCTCTTGGGCAGTGGTTCTCAACCTGTGGGTCGGGGACCCCAGGGGGGGTCCCCAAATTATTTTGGAGGTCCCCAGATGATTAACTTAATGTGCAACATTGTTTTCTCACTCATCAGTAAACAAACCAAGATAGCGTTTGAGTGTATAGAGTGTATCTGCACATTTCTAAAGTGACAATTTAAGGACTTTTTAATACCTCTAAAATGACAAATTAAACATTGGCCAAATTGTCAAATATTAGAGTCAGAAATTGTGAAAATACATGCTCACAACGCCTCGCAACACGAGGCGCTGTGAGCATGTAGATCGGCTATTTCCACAATAGAACCGTGTTATACAAAATGTAATGCCTCAACTCTATAGTGCTCGTCAGGGTGGGGGGTCCCCAGTTAAAATATGATTATTTTGGGGGTCGCGGCCTGAAAAGGTTGAGGACCACTTCTCTTGGGGACGGAGTGACCATGCAAGGGCACAGTAGTTCAGCAAGAGCACTGCATTAAAAGTATAGGACTTCAACAGTGGCTCCATCTGTGGATGTTTGTCTGAGCCGCCATGAGACAGAAACAGGTCAACAAACTGTTGAACCACACCAAGATAATTAGCAGTGGGGGAGGCAAGGCAAGGGGGAAAGGCATCATGATTCTCACTGCGCTAATTATATTTGTCTTATACTGGTATACCGAATTCCATTTAACTTTGTGTGTGTGTTTGCTTACAGTACATGATAATGTGAATGTACTGGAAGTCTGGGATACTGACTGAAATAAAAGGCTATTTCATAGTTGTGGATGCTGCATCATGTTTCACTCTGCCCGGCTATGTGCCGTACAGTACCAGTCCGACAATGAGGAGACAATATTGTTGTGCTTTGTGGTACCGTAATTCTCAGCCTCCACCGCCTCGTGTCACAAATAGCTGATCTACTTAAGCTCAGACCGCGTCGCACTGTGATGCGCTCTGAGCTTGTAGCTCAGCTATTTTCGGTGTACCACACCGACGCGCAACACACTATGAATCAGCCTGTATCTGGCACATTGTGATCCGCTGAGTCACAACCCAGAGAAAATGGGAGTCTAAAAAAAACCCCAAAACAATCATACCCGGAGGAAATATAGCCTGAATGTATCACAAGACACATGCAGTGATGCTGTTTTGTGATTCACACTTGGAAAGTATACAGTACATCTACCCAGTCAGCGCCTGATGTGAGAAGAACACAGTATTCTCAGGTACCAGGGATTTTTACGATTCGGTTTCTTTGTTTTCATTCATTCTGTTTGACCATTTACTGCCATGTTGTCTCCAGTCTTCACCTGCAATTCTAATTAAGTTCAGTTTCCCCGTGTTTAGTTTGTGCATTATAGGATATAGCTGGCTAACTGCCTCTCTAGATGCCATATTAATGTATACATTTCCATGCTACCGTAGCATCTGTTGAAAACAAAATGCAGATAAATATATCAGAGTTAACGTGGTGGTGCGGCATAGCTCAGGGGTAGAGAAACCGTTATTAGAGCACGAAGGGTTCCCAGTTCGAATCCGGGCTCCCCCTGAGTTAATGTCGAAGGGTCGTTGGGCAAGACTCTGAACCCCTAGTTGCTCCCGGTGAGCAGGTTGGTGCCTTGCATGGTTTCCTCCGCCACCGGTGTATGAATGTGTGCATGAATGGGTGAATGTAATGCACAATCTCTGTAAAGCGCTTTGGATAAAAGCGCTATATAAATGCACCATTTACCATTTAACGTGGCTAACAAATAAAACACAAAGGATGTTTATTTGTGCTTCACCTGGCTTATCACAATGTACATGGCATGGATACACAGTATACTGTGCACACACCATCTCAGTGAAGAAAGCATACAAAAACTATTACGGAACCATCATCCTTTGCAAAAACGTATGCACATGCGCACGCGTGCAAAACCAGTCTCTATAGAATCTTCTGGCTGACCAGACGAACACACTGGGTTTGTCTTTACACTACTTTGGTAAATAAACAATAGAAAGTCAGTCAGCCACTCAGCAGTGGCTCAGGAGGTAGAGTGACCATGGAAGGTTTCCAGTTCCATCCCCAGCTCATCATAGCTCATAGTCGAAGTGTCCTTGAGCAATAAATTGAACTCCAACCTTGCATGGTTGCCTCCACTGTGGGTGTATGAATGTGTGTGTGGTTGAACGTTGTGCACATTGTAAAGTGCTTCGGATAAAGGTGCTGTAGAAATGCAGACCATTTGCTGCAGCTAATGCACCATGTTTAATTCCCTCATAAGTCTTAGGGTTTTTATCATCTAATCAGTCACAAATTAGATGCCCAATTACCTACTGTGAACTTCAACAAGCATACATCTTATCCAGTTATCAATTTGTTTCTTTCTGTATTCCGTTACTAGAGTGACTTTGTGAGACCAATTCGATAAGAATATCGATGCTTGACCAGCGATCCAGTACATCTAGATGCAGCCAACAGATCAATGCGGTGATATATGATGAGATTCAATAAGAAGCAATATTGTATGTACTGTATGTTGTACTGTACATACATATATATTATAATATTTGCAAATACATTTGCATGTCAATCTATAATCCAGGTATGGTATATGGATCTCATTGTCACGTCCAGTATAGACGTTTTCTACAGATTGACAATGTAAAATAACTGATGATCTCTCATCTCGTATCACGCTTAATCCCAGTTGTACACACATAGCTTGGGCATTTCCAATATAAAGCATGTGAGAGTAGTAGAGTACTTTACCAGCTTTGCTATCTCAGGATGGCATATCTCAGGATCGGTCTACGTCTACTAACGTTCTTTTCCTCAGCTCTTAGTTTGACAGCTCTTGTTGGCTCCGTGTAGGTTTTGCGAAAGACAAGACTAAAACTAAACTAAATAGGGGAGAAAAGGGCCCTTAACATTGTCGTATTACATCAAAGGTAGCCTACTCCTTCACGTTCACACGCCAGTGATGCCACTTCACAGCGTTTCCATGTCCAAACAGTAGGGACTTTAAGCTCCGGCGGCTACGGCAGACGGTTACGGCAACCGGAAATGGATCAGCGCTCGATAGATAAACCTGCTCGCCATCGCAGCCGTCCCTATACAACAGCAGAAGCTCCCTTTCCACTTTATTTGAGCCAGGCCTTTAATACACAAAATGGTGTCAGAGTCAGACCACAGGCCGGTATTTGGGACTGGGCGGCTATTTGCCACTGGGCTACTATTTGGTAATATAGGGTATATACATATCTGAAAATAACCTTGCAAAGCCTTTCTTGCCAATGGCAGGATGTGTGATGTTTTGAAATGGCACATCTGTACACACACACACACACACACACACACACACACACTCACTCACTCACACTCACACTCACACTCACTCACACACACACACAATTACAGTACATACTGTACAGTGTACAGTACATGGCTGCAGCACTACCTGTAGGTGTTGTGGATAAACAGACACACTCTCTCCCACAGCACATTCACGGCATCTCTGATGAGTCATGCTACTGTACCTGTTCGCCGGTTTTTGCATGTTGTTTTACTTTCACCTAGTAGGCTAAAAACAAATAGCAGTCCTGGCGGTTAACAAGACATAGCCTAAAGTCACTTTCAATGTTGAGCTTTGATCTTTTGTTTTCAGTTCTCCTAACCCACATCCCTCTGGCCTATTAACGGGAAATCCTTCTTCACACAAAGTCAAACCTCAGATGAGAACTGCAGTCTGAGGGCGGAATCAGTGCTTTTCACCAGGCTTGAAACCGCCAGTTGTTGTTGAAGGGATTGACCACCCATTCTTATTGACCACATGAATACAAGTATTTGAAGCATTTGTGGAAATGGCCCCTCAGTGCTGCGATGCTCTCTTTGATGCATGGAAGCGCTGCCATCTCCCTGACTTCATTGGTTTCTATGAGTGCTTTCACATTCTCCAATTAGACTCCTCTCTCACAATCCAAGTTTTGTGGTGAAGCACGTGATTTTCTGAGCAATGTGAGGGAGATGCTTATCTTTGCCTTGCAGCTGCAGGTTTACTTTGTTTAGTTTTACAAAGATATCGCTGAGATAAGTAATTGTATCACAAAATGCTCATTAACTTTCTGGCCAGCTCCAAGCCCTCCTCTAAAAATAAAATGCGGATTTCATCTCTATTCGAACACTCTGGACAACATCTTGCCACAAGTTAGCCATTATGCTTCTCTCCCACTTCCTTGCAAAGCACAGTAAAAAGACACAACTTTAGGGGTCTCATTTGATGCAATTGACCACAGAAATCACATCAGACAACACCCCATGTAGATGATCACTGAGCTGTTTTGATGCTAGAGCTTCTCTGTGGATAATACACTGTGTCCACTGCACATTTGGGGCAAGTTAGTTAAAGAGCACCTGTAGCCCACCACACTTCCCCGACAATGCCTGCAACCCATCCGTGTATACTACTAGAGGGTCACGGCCCTTCGGGCCGCTCCCATCTAGTTAAAAAAAAAAAAAAAAAAAAGTAAAAAAAAAAAAAAAAAAAAAAAATCGTTTCCGGTCGGACCTATTTGATCGCCGGACGCACTTCCGGTTTAGAACTCCGTGTGCCACGTGATCAGTCCTAGCCAATTGGAGTGCTGCATTTGGTCGTGTCTGAGTGATCACACACACACAAACTGACAAAAACCGCTGGCTGCAGTTTTAAAATGTAGGTATAGATATGCCCACCTAGTCCAACCATCTAACCACTTATATCATATATACCACTGGTTCTCAAAGTGGAATCAGGGGTCCCCCAGGGTTCCCCCAGAGAGTGGGAGAACATTTTGAATATGTCTGAAACATTTTAACAACACAAATCTTGTATCTTGTATGGGGGGTCCCTGGCACAGAATCTTTTCAGATGGGGGTCTGCTGCCAAATACATATTCATTTGAGGGTCCTTGACATATTTCAAAACCACTGTACTTCATTGACCAGAGGCAACTGTCAATTGCCTCATCCACCCGAAAGAGCGAAGTGGTTGTCTTAAATTTCTTTAATGAGCTACTCTTCTAGATCATTAAGAATGTCACAAAGGATTAATTCCTCTGCTATGGTATGTGGCGCGTGACATGGTAGCATGATGGTGTTGTTTGCGCTTTAACAGTCACTGTGGTGGCCTTTGAAAATCACACCTGCTGACCATGGTATTATAGTTGAGTTTCCCTTCGAAGAAACTAAGTGGCTTTGTCAGGCAAATTGGGATGCAGTTTTTGGACGTGTCATTTCAATTTACATGGTTTCACACTGTCAGCTGCCTGCCAGTGTTCTCCTGTATTAAGCCACACCAACGAAAGAAACAGCAAACCCCAGAGCAAAATAGTTTTCATGATATTTTCTGTGTTCACTTTCTGTGAATAAACAAACAAACAAAAACAAAAAACGGTTTTCTTTGTGGCTCACCGCCTGCTGTTCTTTTCAATCCTGGTACGGATGCATCTATCTTCTACCTCACCTTGATTTTTCTTGAGCTGCTAAGACTGTCAAGGCAATAATTAACATTGCATTTGTTAGGACTAGAAAAGCACGTCCTTGTGTGTATTACTGCTATTATAGCTCATTGTCATTATTACTATTGTACTTTGTTACTAACAGTGGCTGACTGGAAGCGGTTGGCGGTTGTTGCTAGGTTACAGGTAAAGCAAATAAGATGGATGTGTTGGAGGTCACAGCTGTTTCTACTATATGCCTTCTTCCATCTTCTTACAAAAGTGCCAAACAGTGTTGATTTCACCGACTAAAACTATGACGAAAAATGGTCGTCGACTACCTTTTTTCACTGATAAAAACTAAGCTAGGAAGACTAAAACTAATGTTGACAATTTCGTCAACAAATAAAAACTAGACTAATATGTTAGGGAGGGACTAGTGGAGCAGGGATTGAGTAGAACTAAAAGAAAAGCCATTTTATGTATGGCTGCGCTTGGGGGTCTAAAAATAGCCGATCTACAAGCTCACAACGCATTGTGCTGCTATGTGTTTTCAGCATGCAACCAAGTGTAAAATCAGCCATTACGACGCCAGTACGGCCCATCTTAGTCGACTAAATCAACTGTAAATTCTGCTGTCAAAATCAACACTAGTGCCAACAATAATGAAGAGAAAATGATTAAAACAACTTATATTTTAACCATTGGCATGTGGCCATGTTATAAGAAGAATGATGCTCACTGAGCTGTATGGATATCTCTGTGAAATTAGCCTCCATGTTGTGCATTATTTCTCCATAACTGTGTGGATTGTTGTGGATTATGCCTTAATGGAACAGCTTTACTGAACACTCTGAATGCAGATTTAAGGCATTCTGCAGTCTGTTATTTAGCAATCTGCTGCTCTCGATAACAGGCCGATGTCCTGCCTCTGTTTATGTTGTCATTGAAGCAGACACTTAAAGGTCCACTCCACCAAAAATCATAATTCATAGGTTATAGAATTGTAAATTCTATTGTAAGGTGATAAGGCTATACTTTAGGGATGGTTTTGATGGGAGAAGAGTTTTGAAAGGATTTAGAAGGGTGTTGTTGTTCACTCCCAGTGAAACTCCTGACTGAAGTGAATTGAAGGGAAAACAAGTGAACAGCTTGGCCAAAAGCAACTTGCTACATTTAGGCTACCCAGCCTCAGCGGCAGAGAGAGAGTACTATTTTTGTCAAAGTTCTGTTATTGTCACGTTGTAACGTGCCTGAAGGCACAGAGTGATGCGAGAAGTATGCTGGTATGATGTGTTCAAACACAATACCAGTCTGCTGCCGAAAGATACCTTTTTAATGCGAGTTTATCAAGTTCACATTATCCTTTCCCACAACTTCCATCTTTGCATATTGTTTGCCTTCTGCGCGCATGCACAGTTGCACACACGCACGCACGCACACGCACACACACACACACACACACACACACACACACACACACACACACACACACACACACACACACACACACACACTAAAATAAATATCCAAACTCTATATCAATGTTCAGCCCGCAAAAAATATGGGTCCCCGACCGCAACAGCCAAAACAGTGGGCTACCACACTGTCGTCTGACAAACCTATTATTGTTTACGGATAAATCTCATTACTTTTGGCAGGGAACTCTGTCTTTCAGTAAACATCTTTACACAGCCACAATACTCCCTGTTCAAATATGCTTTCAGAGCGCAACTCTGAGAGTATATAATTGGAACACACACACATGCACGCACGCGCACACACACACACGGGCACACACGCACACACACACACGGGCACACGCGCACACGCACACACACACACACACACACACACACACACACACACACACACACACACACACACACACACACACACAGTGAGGTAAAGTAACTAAGTGCATTTACTGTACTTAAGTACAATGTTGAGGTATTTGTACTTTACTTGAGTATTTCCAATTTCCAATAGTTTTAATTCTACTCCACTATATCTCAGAGGCAAATATTGTACTTTTACTCCACTACATTTATATGAACATTTTAGTAACTAGTTACTTTGTAGATTTCGATTATTATTACAAAACATACTTCAGCCCTATATACATCTTGGCCATTTGATCTACAAGCTCACATGTGAGCTTGTAGATCTGCCATTTTCAAAAGATTTGTATACATTTGAAATGGGACATTCTGCATAATGACTACTTTTACTTTTGGTTCTTTAAGTACATTTTGATGCCAATACTTTTGTACTTTTACTGAAGCACACTTTACATTACAGACTTTTACTTGTAATGGAGTAATTCTACATTGCAGCATTGATACTTTTACTTGAGTAAAACATGCAAGTACTTTTTCCACCACTATGCACACATAGGGATGGGACGATACGCGATATAATCGTTTATCGTGATAAAAAAACACTCACTATAATCGTATCGTGGAGATTTCATTTATCGTGATATTGTCTTCTGTCATGCACTGGGATCAATTCACCTTTTATTTGCAGAGTTGCATATCGCATATTGCACATCGAGTTGCATATGGTAAAAGGTACTTTTTTCACTCTATCAAATGTCTTTGCCAAAAAATTGCCAATCTACAAGCTCACAACGCGTTGTGTTGTGGTGCGTTGTGAGCTTGTAGATCTGCTATTGTTTGGCAAATGTTCTGCGCCAGGATAATGGATTTTGATTATCGTGATAATATCGTAAATCGCGATTTCTTTTGTCATCGTGATATGACGTTTTCATATCGTCCCACCCCTAAATATCATGTCCACTCAAGTCTCCACAGCAGCTCTATCTATCTGCATGGTACCAGGAGGTGCCGTTCGCTGGTACTCTTGTGCCAGGCAGCCTGCACGGCTCCCGGTGTTCTATCAACAGATGTCAGGTCGTATAGGCGTCATAGTTAGACCAGGGAGAGAGAAAGCTCACTCTGCGCTCTTCAGAACTGAGAATGCACTCGACCTTGTCCCATCCAATCATGGCTGCCCCGCAGCCACCATCATGCACTGTGTCTGCCATCATTGGCCTGATGAGGCCGTGGTGTGTGGAGTACATAGTGTCAACTTGGAGTGGCACCTGAGGGAGGGGGAGGGGGGGACAGGACTATAGGGCATGTACACAAATTCGAAAACATTTGCGTGTGACAACAACGAATGCCCACATCTTTGCATACATCAGTGGTTTTCAACCACCAGTGGTCCGGGGACCAAGCAGTTCCAGGTGGTCCCCATGCAGCTAAATGATGGAGAGTTGGTAACCAAATTGACCCTCATAGCCCTTTAACTCTTGAGAGCATAAAATGAAACTCTAGAGTTAAATTATCGTTAAACATCTCCATCACTCTATTCTTGGCCCATGCTTCATGGTTTAGGACGGGTGCATCCCCGGCTGCCAGCCCACGGTCCATTTCTGGTCCCTTCCTCCCTCCTGACATGATACAGGGTGACACATTTAAACTGCCCCTTAGATAACAGATAATTGTAATACCAATGAACACTGTTAGTTGAAAAAGAAAGATGTACATAGCAATAGATCTATGTGGAGTTCAGTTGAAATGCAACCTGATATGCAAGGGAAATGTCACCAATAGCCATTATTCGATTAAACACAGAGAACAGTATTAGAAAATGAGCCAATAGATCTATGTGGAGTTCAGTTGAAATGCAACCTGATATGCAAGGGAAATGTCACCAATAGCCATTATTCGATTAAACACAGAGAACAGTATTAGAAAATGAGCCATGCAGCTACACCGAGAGTTAAGTCTCAGCAAAGTCTTCCGTAAAGCCAAGAAGGATGCTGATGTTGCAGTCGATGCAAGTTGTGTGGTGAGCTAATTGCCAAAGCAGGCCATTCGCCCCAAAAGCAGTTTCTGAAGGACCAGCTGCCTGTTGCAAGTTAACCTGATATTCTCCGTCCAGAAAAGAAGAGATATCTCTCTATCGCCAAACACAGTGGCAGAGTGGATTAGTGGGTGGGTTATCAAGTGACATCTATGATAGGTTACATGACAACGTTAGACTTTTGACCGCATACTCTGTGGCGCTCGACAAAAGCACAGACAAAACAGACAATGGCTCAGCCAGCCATTTTTATCGGGGGTATTAATAACCAACTCGACTTGACAGAGGAGTTGCTGAGTTTGTGTCCAATGCAGAGCCACAGCCAAGTATGTTTCAGCAGTTTTGCGAAATGATTTGAGTGCGCTCGCACTGTTTTGCCACGGGAACTGACTGGCAGGCATTACTACTGATGAAAGGCAAAAATAACAAACTGGCAGTGCTGGTACAAGGAGGACATTTTTGTTTAAAACTAGCCTGATTGGGCGGGCCTATGGTCTGGAGCCAGGCTAGTTCTCTAGACTGCATTATACACAAACAGACACTGTCCAGGGGCGCCAGCTGGCCTATAGCGTCCAGGCACAAACCACATAGGTTGAGGCTCTGATGCCTGACAGCGCGCCGCAGGTTCGAGTCCTGATCCCGACGACCTTTGCTGTGTGTTGCTCCCTGTCTATCTCACACCGTTATCTGTCTATTTCCGAAGGCAGACATGCCCCAAAAAATAAACAATACACTGTCCAGCAAATGCTTGAAATATGACTATGTCATGTCTGTTGTTTTTAAATGTATCAATCCAGTCCAGGAGTTTACAGCACTGACAGTTTTTCTTTTTCTTTTAGGAGAAGAAGAATAAACTGAGTCACAATAGTTTACTGAGGTGCACCGGCTCAGCAGGGGACATTTCCTTTTTTTTTTAGTTGAGAGCAGAGGTGAAGAGATTCATGGAAGGTGGCAGAAGGGATTTCTTGAATTTGATGATCCATGGGTCATGGACCTTGCATTCCTTGTAGAGCTGAACATTTTTTAACCTTAAGTTCCAGAGACCTGGTCAGCTCGTCAACTGTGAAATCCTCCACAAAAGTTAGATCGTGTAAAACTTGGCTTTCTGATAAAAAATGACTGATCGGTGGGTCGCAAATCTCGCTATTTTCTTTTTGCAGTTTACCGTGAGAAATGTCACAGCTTGTCCACGTCCGTGTAGACATGTGTGTTGTGAACACTTTTTTTTTTTTTTACAGTCTATGGGTTGGTTCCCTTGACACATCACTAAGACATCACAGGTGATATCACAGGTGACATCACAGTAAAAGTCTATATATGCGTATTCCCCAGAATCCCTTTTATGCCCATATATGAAGATCCCTGATGTCATCGATATATATCACTGGCAAGATGGCCAAGACAAGGCCCATATCTGTGTGTCTGGTTCAGATAGGGATCTCCATGTATGGGCATAAAATATATTGCATGTTATGATGTGATGGGAACCACTCTAACAGAATCCCTTTTATGCCCATATACGGAGATCCCTGATGTCATCAATATTAAGCCCATATCTAACAGGACTTCATAAGGGAATGCCCATATATGGAGGAAGACAGCCCATATCGGTGCAGCTGGTTCAGACAGGGATCTCCATTTATGGGCATAAAAGGGATGTACTATATATATGGGTAACTGGTCCGATATACATCACTGGCCAGCTGGCCAAGAATTGGCGCGACCTCGCCCTAAGGGCGAGGTCGCATGTCGCAAAAAACTTATATCCCATATCCCATGATGCATCTCGAAAGCCGCTGCTGCCCGACTTCCACCTCCTCCTCATTCACATCCATTCTATCTAGCAGCAGTAAAATGGCCTTTTCTCTTGTTTGTTTTCCTCGCTTGTTTGGTCAAGACGGCCCCATTTTCTATGGACTATATCTGACTGATCCCAGCTGTTTTTGTTTTTTCATTTTTTTCATTAGGCCTACTATTATGTTTTTCAAATGGGTATTTTGTACTTTAAAGCTATACTGTGTAAGTTGCTCAACTTGTGGTCAGTAGCTCTATAGCAAACCGCGGTCGCGTCGCCGTCTTTCGTCCGTTTTTCGCCGCGGACCGGGCCTCACAACCCCCGCGTCTGCCTCCACCTCGCCGAGATCTATCTTTGGAGGGGTCCCTGGTTCCTGTGCGTTCAGGCATTCCGGAGAAAAGGACTCCTTCACTCATGCTTCACCCAAGTATAGAGGCGAGAGACACACGGGCGCCTACAAATATGGCCGCTCTATCGTCATAGCGACCCCACTTCAAGATGCGCTGTGATTGGCCGGCAGTGTATAACCCTCGCTGTGATTGGCCGCTTGTATGATGACGTAATTTTTCCGCGAAAACCGGGGCCCGGTCAGGAACATAGAAAACATATAAAGAGAAGGCTTTAGAAGCTGAAAATAACGGAGTGGGTGTTCTAAAACTTTAGCGATTTAACAGTTAGGACAATTTTAAGATTTGTTTTATAAAAAAAGTTACATGGTATAACTTTAAGGAGAACATCGGGAGCGGCATCAGTCCCCCAAAAATCTGTCACCGGTCTAATAGGACTACAAAGAACCTCAGTCATTTCACAACATGCTGATCTAGTGTCGAGGAGGGGACAGCATTCAGTGGAGATGATGAATATGACACTTCTGTTGAAAAAAACTAGGGACTAGAGTATTGCTGACTCCAGAGCATGCTGTGACACTTTCCAGCTGTTTGCGTACCCCTTTTCAGCTGATGTGGAGAGTGTCCTAACTAAGTGTGTTGCAAATGGAACTTATTGACTTTCAGAGACAAAACTAAACTCAGAGAGGCACAGGAAAACGTAGACGTGACTGGAAAATTTCCGAGAGCTGACCAAAGTGTACTTCAGACAGATTATAGGAATTTGGAAGCACACAATCTGTGTAAGAAACTTCTCCACTATGAACTTGTTACTTGAATGAATTGAAGTACAGGTCCAGGCTTAGTGATGCCCTTCTTGAAGCTGTACAACTATGACCTCCATCAGGGATATAAAGTATAAGGAACTAAGTACAAAGTATGCATGGATTCAGGGAACCTACTGTATTGAAAATAAAATAAAATAAGGAATAAAATGCACAAACAGTTAGAAACTAATGAATATAAAATACATAAAAACGGGGTGGTTTACTTATTGTTTCTTTGTTAAGCATGAACATGCAGTAAGTTAGTAATGTAAATCATAAAGTACATTTTCAGACATATTACAGTAGCCTACACTTGTAGGCGTAGGGATTGGAGGGATTTGCTGGTACTCCATTGGAGCGCCAAAAGAACGCCTATATGTTTTATTGCACAAAAACGAGCTGCCCGTCAGAATAATAATACAGTAGCACTGTACGTCCTCAGCCCGTGTCCCCTCTCGGGCATGACCAATCAATCCCTGCCTACACACTTCCTTGTGGCACTTGAACATTTTAAAATGGTCCTCTCCTATAAGATGACAATACCAGCAGTGGGCCCATGGCCTTATTTGCCCTTGCCCACAGCTTATTCGAGGACCTTGAATAGATCCCATTCCAAAACTGTAATCTCTTATTAGGGCCGGTTCTGACTTTGTAAGGCACCCTAGGCAACTCCCCCCTCTCTCCCTTTCAGTGCATGCATTGACGTACAGAATATAGAGTATTACCCTATTATCCTATTGTTTTTGTTGTTGTTGCACAATTAAATGTTGAATACATGGCATTATGCACAATTTATCAACAATTTATCAACAGGGACCAAATTAAACATACAACCTCCTTATAATAATCACTATTTCACAAAAGATACAAAATATCAGCAAATAGCCTGTCGACGTCTTCTACAGAAATGCCCATTACTGAGCTTATAGGACTTAGTCAATACAATCACTGCAAACCTTTATGTCACCTCAATGAAAGTTAACCAAATCAATAATGAGCTAGTTGGGTTGTATCACCTAGCCAATGAGGGAACAACATTCTCGGTGTGACCTGATATAAATAACCTTCACTTTAGAGGTGAGGTCACCAAGACATCACCATCAACCAACAAGTGTCGTCACATACCCACATACCCAGCACTGATCGCAGTACTTGTGCGCTCTGCTGGCGCACAAGTAGGCCATACATAACATGGCCACGAGTGCACAAGTCGCAAGTTGGCACCTCGACAACGTGCAGTCTAGTTTCTTTTCTGGGAGTCATTTTGCCCCTCCCTCCCTTCGGAATGGCACCCTAGGTGAATGCCTATATCATCTAGAAAGAGCCCTGTCTATTACAGTTACCATCTGAAATAATAGCTAGTATTGCACAGCCGCTGCCGTCAACTCTTCCTCAATAGGCATGCTGTCATTCACAGCTCTAATTGTAAAACCACAGCCTGACAGTTCATTCACTTTCTGAAAAGACAACATTTGGCTTTTCAAAACATTTCCTCCTTAGAAGTGGAGAGGTTCAGCACAACAGTAATACAGCAAGCAGGGAGTGGGACATCCCTTAGGGCTGCCTCCATACTGTATAGCCCATATATTTACACCTTACATCCCAGTTGTATAACAAGAACACCTTATTATAGCAGCCGAGCAGCCCCTCGCTTGTGTTGCATCACCTTCATAACCTCAATCCCGGTGAATAATGCCCTATGGTTACTGTACCTTTGGTACTGAGATAGAAGCCACAGAAGCGCATCATTTTTTGAATGGTTGGAACATACCGTACTGTAACCAATCAATAGTTTGACTCACACTAGCTGTCAAAACCCTCTTTGTGCATCCACATTGATCTACATTGTACAGTATGCCCTTCGTTACATTTGTACAAAGTACCTCATACATACATTTTGTACTAACTATAATTTACATCAGGGGTCTACAACAGGGGGTCCGGTACCCCTAGGTGGTCCTCAGAGTTACTACAGGGGGGCCGCCAAATCTTTGTGTGATAGGATAATTCTTTTAAATGAACAACTTGAACCCTCGCATCCCTATTCGGAGGAGAACTTTAGACAAAAATAGCAGATCTACAAGCTCTCAACGCCTCGCAGCGTGAGGCGTTGAGAGCTTGTAGATCAGCTATTTTTGGCAAATAGGTTGGGTGGAGAGGTTAAAAAAAGATCAGTCCAAGTACAGAGTGAAAGGCCAAATTTAAGTGTCAACGTGGTTAAATGTCTGAAGAAAACACCTTAACATGAATGACATAGACTGATGACAGGGCTATCAAACAAGTCGATGAAAATCTGCAACACAATTTTATACTATATGTAGTGGGGGGGGGGGGGGGGGGGGGGGGTCCCTGCTTTATCTCCCTCTCGTAAGGGGTCCTTGGCCTGAAAACATTGAAGACCCCTGATTTACATAATTTGTTTTAGGACATCCACTGGACACACCCCGGTCCTAAAATATATAATAACTTCAGAAGTGAGGTGATCCAAGTATTTGATGAAAGCTATTATAGATATGACAGCTCCCTGACTTGCTTTGCTGCCTCGTATTATTCACAGACTTTGAAGATATTCAGCTCAGGTGGCTCCTTGGCAGCCGGCCAAAACAATTTGAGACTGTATCAAATCAACCCAGCCAGCACGCCCACATGGGTCCCGCATGGGTACGAGTTGGGCTACTTGGGTACCACGTGGGCATGGGCTTGATGTGGGCAAATTACATGGGTCCCACGTGGGATACATGTGGGATACCTGGGCATGGGTTGGAAGTGGGCTTTCCCACATGGTTCCCACATGGGCTACATGTGGGCTAACTGGGCATGGGATTGAAGTGGGCTGGCCCAAGTGGTTCCCACGTGGGCTACATGTGGGATAACTGGGCATGGGATGGAGGTGGGCTGGCCCAAGTGGTTCCCACATGGGCTACATGTGGGCTAACTGGGCATGGGATGGAAGTGGGCTGGCCCACGTGGTTCCCGCATGGGCTACATGTGGGCTAAGTGGGCATGGGATGGAAGTGGGCTGGGGCACGAGGTTCCTGCATGGGCTACATGTGGGCTAACTGGGCATGGGATGGACGTGGGCTGGCCCACGTGGTTCCCGCATGGGCTACATGTGGTCTAAGTGGGCATGGGATGGAAGTGGGCTGGCCCAGGTGGTTCCCACGTGGGCTACATGTGGGCTAACTGGGCATGGGATGGAAGTGGGTTGGCCCACGTGGTTCCCGCATGGGCTACATGTGGTCTAAGTGGGCATGGGATGGAAGTGGGCTGGCCCAGGTGGTTCCCACGTGGGCTACATGTGGGCTAACTGGGCATGGGATGGAAGTGGGTTGGCCCACGTGGTTCCCGCATGGGCTACATGTGGGCTAAGTGGGCATGGGATGGAAGTGGGCTGGCCCAGGTGGTTCCCGCGTGGGCTACATGTGGGCTAACTGGGTATGGGATGGAAGTGGGTTGGCCCACCTGGTTCCCGCAAGGGCTACATGTGGGCTAACTGGGCATGGGATGGACATGGGCTGGCCCACGTGGTTCCCGCATGGGCTACATATGGGCTAACTGGGCATGGGTTGGAAGTGGGCTGGCCCACGTGGTTCCCGCATGGGCTAAATGTGGGCTAACTGGGCATGGGATGGAAGTGGGCTGGCCCACGCGGTTTCTGCATGGGCTACATGTGGGCTAATTAGGCCTGGGTTTATTTTTTGGCTGTGAATTTTGGCTTAGGCAGTGGGGAAAAACATATTTCCTTTAAATATTTCCATATGGACCAACCAAGAGTAGGTCCATATAGTTAGACCTATCAGTAGTTATTAACAACAGCTTGACCAAAATATCTATACACAGGGTTATGTAAAATAATAATAATAATAGTAATAATATCCATGGCTTTGATGCTATAACAATTCCATGCTGTACCAATGGGAGAGATAACAGGCAAAATGTTGATCAAAATAACACTTCTATATTCTCAAATTGTTTAGACTTGTTGTAAATTAAGTAATGCAGATGCTTAACAGTAATGTAACTCTTGATTGGGTAAAATGAAACCAAATGGACCTGTAGATATATGAGGGTCCATTTGGTCACCAAATCGCCATCATTTAGCTGGGGACGACCTGGAACCCTCCCAAGGACCACTGGTTTGTGTGTGTGTGTGTGTGTGTGTGTGTGTGTGTGTGTGTGTGTGTGTGTGTGTGTGTGTGTGTGTGTGTGTGTGTGTGTGTGTGTGTGTGTGTGTGTGTGTGTGTGTGTGTGTGCGCGTGCGTGCGTGTGCGTGTGCGTGTGCGTGTGTGCATGTGTGCTTTTAACCTGTCGGGTGGTAGTAGGAAAAACATTCATTTCATTACTTCTATTTTGCCCATATGCTCCTAAAACAACATTCGACAACATTACATTATATTCATTCAAATAAGTTAAGCAGACTCCTGGTCAAATCCACACTCAAAAATGCCAAGATCATAATGCATTGCATCGCAAAACTGTTCTGTTTTTATAGAGCTGCTATTCATGCAAAAATGTAGTTATTATGTGTGGTTATAAACATTTTAGAGAGAAGCCTCAGGCCATACACAATCTGTCTGTGTTCCCACGATTGGCCAGACTTTGGACTTTGCTTTATGTGCTGCTAGTTAGTTTACCTAGCTGCTTTGTACAACACCACTAGCCTAGCAGAGCTAAACAATCCACCCAATACTGCAGTTAGTTAGCTGCATTAGTATATAGTCTGGCTACGTTAGGCTACAACACCACATTCATTTTCTTCAACAAGACAGACAGACAGACAGACAGACAGACAGGCAGGCAGGCAGGCAGGCAGGCAGGCAGGCAGGCAGGCAGGCAGGCAGGCAGGCAGGCAGGCAGGCAGACAGGCAGACAGACAGACAGACAGACAGACAGACAGACAGACAGACAGACAGACAGAGAGAGTGAGTAGACCAAACCAAGCCTCTCATTACCATGTGAATACAGGGTGATTTCACATGTAGGTGTTATTGACCGTCTAACCAATCACTGTGCTTCCCAGACTTTTTTGAAACTGAATCACTTTTTCTTTGTCATTTGAGAGTGAGGAACTTCATGACAGGACTTGCTTCCACGAATGGACCTTAAAAAATCCTAAAGTATATGGTAAGTAGCCTCATTGTCTAATCTATATTCTAAAATGTTCTAGACTAGCCTAGATACAGGCTAGTTTTAACTCACGGTTTGTTGATTTTGTCAACTTAACTAAGGACATTATCTTTAAACAACAAGTTACATGTTTTATGCTCTAGATGTAATGTTATGTTATCACATTGTAACACATTATTTCAAACCATGGATTTAGGCAGGCCAATATTGTTATATATTATGTTTTAAATCCCTAGATTACAATGTATGTTGGTTTACCGTATGTACTGTATATGTTGGTTAATGTACCCAATAGTGTTCCTAGTCTGGGCAAACCCACAAAAACAGCAGCTCTACTAGCTAATAAAGCATCACAGCACGTTATGAGCTTGTAAATCAAGCCAGATTGAAATATGTGTAGGCCTACATTGAAATTTACATTGCTTTAACTTTTGAAATCTCATTTGTCCCCTCTTTCTTGAAGACCAAATAATGTGCTCAACCCAAACCTGAAAAGCAGAGGCTTCAATCTACAGACAGACAATGAAGTACCCCATAAGTGACAATGGTAATATAAACTTACATAATGTTTGTGATTTTGTTGGGATATTGAGCTTGGCTAACTTTAATGTTGTGTGGAAAAAACTGAAGTTGAACTGCAGCTAACTAGTGGAAGGGGCAGATTTGTTGAAGAGATCACGGTTGGCAGTTACATTTTTATTCTACATCAAGGGTCTTCAACAGGGGGTCCGGGACACCTAGGGGGTCCTCAGAGTCACTAAAGGGGGTCCTCCAAATATTTGTGTGATAGAAACCTTATTTTCTCATTTTTTATATTAACCACTTGAACCCTAGCGTCCATATTCTGAGAACTTGAGCCAAAAATAGCAGATCTACAAGCTCACAACGCCTTGCACTGCGAGGCGTTGTGAGCTTGTAGATCAGACACTTGGGCAAAGAGGTAGAGAGGGAAAAGAGCAGACCAAGTAGTGAGTGAAATGTCAACTTTATTAAGTATTGACTGTTCAAGTGGTTAAATATCTGAAACACAAATCGACATGGATCCAAAATACAATGATGATTTTCCTGTCATGATGAAACTACATGGAATCTATGTAAAGGTTTTGGTGGTCCCTGCTTCATCTTTCTCAACTAAGGGGTCCGTGGCCTGAAAACATTGAGCATTCAAAACCAGTTTGTCCACAGTCAGCAGGCACGTAGACAGTAGGCAGCTGATAGCATAGGCCTACTCAACTTGCTTATAGAGATGCAAATTTTTGCTATTGTGGGGGTTTACTTTGGGTCATCGTCACCTGGCTTTACAAAGAATCAAATGTGCACACGCTTGCCAAATGGTCTGTCTCCTGTGTACTACACTATTGGACTTTAGTTACTAGTTAATTATTTAGAATATTATTAGGCTATAAAACATAGGCCTACATTAAACTCTTCAGCCCTATACATTTTGTCTATTTGAAAATAGCCGATCTACAAGCTCACAATGCGTCGCAATGCACTTCACTGGCATTTCGCCTAATAAAATCTCATTCCTGGTGTGTAAGTGTGTATAGAATGACTACTTTACATTCATATCTTGTGGCTAATCCTTTCTTTGACTTTTGCCATAGACTCAGGAATTGCCATGTCGGAGATATCTAAGGTTAAGGCTTCCTGGGTGAAGGCAAGATGGACAGACCAGTGGAAGGCAGCAGAACCGTCCAGGCTTCACCAATTCATCAAGGATCTCACAGATGTTCCTGACCAGCACCTCCCCCATAAGGAGTGGACAACCCTCAATCACCTGAGGACAGGTGTGGGACGTTTCAGTGCAGCACAGGATCCATCCATCACAGAGTTTTGTTACAAAATTCAAGATTTTGATGCACCTCTTACACAATTTATGTTTTTGGAAATTTGTTATCCTTTATTTTGTTCTGTTAGCAGTCTGTGGAGCATTATGGGAATATCTCTTTTTGCATTTCAAGTGTTTTTTGCTTTATTTATATTGTATTGTATTATCTTGTTTATTTTTGTAATAAACGTTGTCAAATATACAGTATATTGTCTATTTCATCCAAAATGTATTTTAGGTGTTTCAATAATTAACACAGTTCATGTCAAACACTGTTTTAGTCTACCATTAAAATCTTCCTAGGAGCAAGGTTGAGCCCACTTGGATCCCACGTTTATCCCCTATGGTTCCCACATAGAATTGCCTAGGTGGGGCCCAACCAGGGCCCATGTAGAACCCACCTAGAGCCCACACAGGCTAGCCCAAGCGGCTCCCACCTGGGTCCCATATACATTTGCCGAGGTAGGGCCCACCCAGGACCCATGCAGAACCCACCCAGAGCCCACGTGGGCTAGCCCAAGTGGGTCCCACTTGGGTCCCATATAAATTTGACGATGTGGGGCCCACCCAGGGCCCCTGCAGAACCCACGTTGATCCCACGTGGGCTAGCCCAAGTGTGTCCCACTTGGGTCCCATATAAATTTGCCGAGGTGGGGCCCACCCAGGACCCATGTAGAACCCACGTTGAGCACACGTGGGCTAGCCCAAGTGGTTCCCACCTGGGTCCCATATAAATTAGCCGAGGTGGGGCCCACCCAGAGCCCATATAGAACCCACACAGAGCCCACGTGGGCTAACCCACAAGGGACCCTTGTGGAAACCACGGACATTCCCACATAGAACCCACGTGGGCTAGCCCAGGCGGTTCCCACATGGGTCCCATATAAATTTGCCGAGGTGGGGCCCACCCAGCGCCCATGTAGAACCCACGTTGAGCCCACGTGGGCTAGCCCAAGTGGTTCCCACCTGGGTCCCATATAAATTAGCCAAGGTGGGGCCGACCCAGGGCCCATGTAGAACCCACACAGAGCCCACGTGGGCTAACCCACGAGGGACCCTTGTGGAAACCGCGGACATTCCCACATGGGGCCCATGTAGGGAAGCCCACCCTGTACCCATGCGGGACCCATGTGGGCGTGCTGGCTGGGCAAGAGAGCGCCCCGATCTCAATCTGCTCACACTGACTTTCATACGGCCCCAGCCAAGTAAAATAGCTCTGTCTATTCATTTGTTAAATGTAGCGTTAGTCACATTTAATCTGCCTTTCCATTCAGGGGAATACATTGACCAAATGAGTCTTTCGGCCTTGGTGGATGAATTCTAATTAAGGTATACTGAAAAACTCAGAAAAGGTCATCACTCACTCTCATCTAATCACACGCCTTTCAGACTCTTTCAAAAGGTGAACAGAAACATTCCCTCCATTTTGGCGAACTCTTCATTTTTGAGCGGTGCAAACCGCTCCTATAGACCGCTTTTTTACCAAAATGATGATGTCACTAATGATGATGACATGAGTTAGCTAGACCAATGAAACACTTCGATTCTGTTGATTTGTCCATGATGTCATAGGCACAGAGGCACCCGATTGGTTCACCCTGATTTAGAACACGTTTAGGCCGCAGAAAATACGTCATAAAAAATTATGTCATAGGCACAGAGGCACCCGATTGGTTCACCCTTTAGGTCGGAGAAAATAAACATGGTGTCCAATCAAATGCTTACTTGATTATGAATTGACCAATGAATTTGAATTTCAAAATTGTATTAAATGAATATCACCCATAAGCGGAGAAAACAACCACACTTTTAGACAGACTGTGGATAATTTATAAATCTGTATAAAGGAGGGCATTTGCAAAGGTGTTACTGTTGTTATGTAAATGCTATTCAGATTTTTCTTTTCCACTGAAAAGTATAGGGTCGAAAAGTGACACTTGTTTTCACTTACAAAAGAGAAGAATTAAGCGCCTTTCAGACTGGCCGTGGTTGACACGGGCGTTCTCGCGTGGATCAGCGGAAGCCACAACTTAGCGATAAAAACATATTATTAGGGCGTGGGAAAAGGTGCAGAGATAGAAATTGCCCAATGAGATGTGACAATAATTCTTTTTTCAACCATGGAAAAGGAAAAACTGCAGATTTAGCTAGAACAAAATAAGAGCAAACAACATATGCACAGTCCAGCGCACTGGACAAACATCACGTCAGCACTGAATCTAACCTGGAGAGGAAATACAAAAACTTAGCTTTTTTGTGAGTGTGTGTGTGTGTGTGTGTGTGTGTGTGTGTGTGTGTGTTTTCTTTTTTTTTGCCCTTGTTAAAAAACAGGACTTTTTCCCGGAGCTTTTTTCCAGTTCAAGCACCCAGGTGGTCACACACCCAGGTCAACACACTGGATTGATTTCCCATTAACCCCAAGCGCTAAGCACACATACCCTTTGTCAGCACCTGTTCCTGGAAGCCTGTTTGCTGTGAGCCGGACCAGTACGACCAGGGGCGTCACAAGGGGTAGGAAAGTGGGACAGAGTTACTAGGGCCTTAATTATTTTATACTTTAGCTATTGGAAGTCGTGAAAATGTGTGCAAATCTTTCAATATATGTATTTGTTAAGCGAACATTCTTAACTCAAATTTTGCTTCTGGGGGGGGGGGGGGGGGGGTGTCCCTGGAACTCAATATTTTGAGATGGGGTTCCGTGGCCAAATACATACCATTTTGGGGGTCCTTCGCATGAAAAGGTTTGAGCTCCACTGACATAGAAACATAGGTTTTTCAAAAAAACCTCAGAAGGATCTGAAATATTCAAAGATTTTCCTGATTTTTCAAAAATAGCAGATCTACAAGCTCGCAGCGCGGCACTCGCCGCCGCGCTGTGAGCTTGTATATCTGCTATTTTTCAATAGTTAAAGCACAGGGGCCCCGCAGTGAATCCTTGTACCCAGGGCCCAGAATTTGGTGTGACGCCCCTGAGTATGACCACAATTCTTCTTCTGCTGGCCAGCCGTGCTCAAGGGCACCTCCGTTTCAGTTCTGAGGGTGGAGATAGCGTTGTCATTCAAGCAGGGCTGGCTTTAGCCATGGGCAGAGTGGATGCATGCAGAGTGGTGATGGGGCATCAAACTGGCAAAGTAATATTATTACTTTGCCAGTTTGATGCCCCATCACCACTATGTCCCTATTCAATATATCCCACAGCTTCAGCTTCAAAAACGCCTGGGTTCCCGAGGCTACAGCCTCACAGACGTCCGATCACAAGCCTTCTATTCACTTATTTAAAACCTCACATTGACTGGAGTCCCCCTGGGGTACAATATACTAGGGGTACAATACCCTCCTTTTTTCCTTAAACACCAAATATTTTAGCTGATCTACAAGCTCACAACGCGTTGGGATGTGAAAATCCAAAACAGGGACAGTGGGTTTCAAGTGGCCAAGCAGGAACTTCACCTTTATGTTTTTTTTTTCTCAAAGTAAAACCTCTTCATAAGACATCATGTTACACAAACCTTATTCTATAGCATCAAAAGCAATAACGGCTCAACGAGTCAAAGAATGCAGAAATGCTTACATTACTGTAAATTGTTTTGGACAGCACATTCAGTGAGCACAATGATTAAACTGCATTCTTCAAGTCCAGAAGGTAATCTATTCGTTGTTCTATTATCTCTCAATCGTCGTAGTCAAACATATCACATCATTTTACTCTGGACCTTCTCAGACGAGACACTATTCGTCACACAGTGCATGGTAGATTTAATCAAAACACATTTAAAAACATGCTATTTTCAGCAACCCAAGATACTATAGGCTCCATCTGCAAGGAAACACTGATACCATCTACGTGGCTTTAGCGCGGCATGAATTGTCGGAGTTAAGACAAAAGACAGAGATGGCTTTGAGATACATTTGATACGAGACGTCCTAACGTGAAGCAGAGGAATCGACGATAAGCCCAACATCCTTCAAGCAACCACGACACATGGAACTTTATTTATGGCCGCCTTTTCAAATATATTACCTCCAGCCCGTCAGTAGACGCTGCTCTTCTTTGCGTATTCTTCAGACAAATAACAGATAACCTCTCAGCACATCTGTACCGCACGGTTTGATCTGATTTATAGCAACACATCTCCGTTCGCTATATCATCCGTGCAACGATGTCATCATCCGGCAAAGGAATACATCCCGAAAAGCAGAGGGATATAAAACACATTACGGCAGATTCCGGGACACCTCCAGCATAGTGGAGGAGGCCCTTGGATTTGTGTGGATCTCCGTATCAGTGATATAATTACACAGTTAAACCGTGTGCTGATATCCAGCTTGTTGGAAACAATACAGGACGTTTCTGACAGATACTGGGGGCTTAGTCTGGTGGAGGGGTGCATGGGGGGCATCCGGGGATAAGGTACACAGTGTTATGAGGAAAAGACACGGATACGCAAGGCGATAGGTACGTTATAACAGAATGCAAATGACTGCCGCGATCTCGAGGCCGGAAAGAACAAAGAGGCGCTTGGGTGCAGCCTATCTCTCGCATTGTTACCACAGTTCTGTGGCTGCCCTTCCCTGACAGACACCAGGGGACAGACTAACTCTAGTGCTATTGTTGCCCGAATTCAATTGCAGTCCTCCTTGGTCGACTGAAAAGAACGGTTAAAAAACTCTCCCTCTTCTCACCCCTGTGAGCATCCGTCGGCTTGAAGAAAAGTCAAGCTTTGCAGGGATCCTGAAGCTCAGTGGGCTATCATCTTCTTTCCATGGTCAGACCATATTTTTCAATTATGCACACAAGGGAAACGGGCATTAGGCACCTAATCCCAGTCTAATCCCCAAACAAACAAATCTATGGCCTCCATTTCCAGCGCAGCCATGCAGTCAGGCAGGCAGGCAGGCAGCCCCTCTTCACTCCAACACCACTATCTGCAGCGTCTGACTCACTAGGGGCTCACCATGACTCACCATGCCTCTGCTTTTGATATCGCCCCAACTGGTAATTTATTGTTATTGCCAGTGGGGAATATGTCAGTGGTGGGAAAAGTACTACGTTCTTTTAAAAGTATCAATACTGCAATGTAGAAATACTCTGTTACAAGTAAAAGTATTGGTATCACAATGTACTTAAAGTTCCAAAAGTAGAAAGCTCACAATTTGAAATGGCTGAAATGTACAGTATATATGGCTGAAGTGGTTAAAGTATGTTTAATAATAATCCAAATCTCCAAGTTTTCAAATAATTGTAGTGTAAAAGTATAATATTTGTCTCTAAGATGCAGTGGAGTAGAAGAACAAGTATAGAAAGTTTGAAATACTCCTCATAAAAATACCAAAAATGTGTACTTTACTTAAACATTCGTTTCGTAATATGAGAATTCAACAATTTCATATTAACTATTTTTGATTGATTGATTGATTGATTGACTTTTGGATTTAATTACTTTATCAACAGTACAGGTGGTACCGACAAAGGTAATGCTAAAAGGACAACACGAAAAGTCCTCAGGGTGCTTGTTTCCATTGTGGTCCTTTGTACTCAATTCATCAGTAACTGTCCGCAGTGTCCGGCAGAAACCAGCTACTGTAACTCCATTTTTCAGGTTTTAGATGTATTTATAATTTTCTTCATAAATCAGTGCTATTGAACACCCTTTACGTCTGTGTGTTGGTTAAAAAATATTGAGCCAATGAAAAGTAGTATAAAGCTCTTCAGCCAAAACCTCCCAACTCCACTTGAGCTTGTTTTCATTTCCTGATTTTGGGACGCATTGTGAGCTTGTAGAACAGCAATCTTCGCAATTAGTTGTACAAAGAAGTATAGGGTTTAAGTGGTTCATGTTATTATTATTTTTTACAAATGTAACATTGACTAGTCTGGGATCACTTCACTTTTCGGGGTTGTATCCGGTCGGGAGCGGAAACCACAACGAGTCATGTTGTAGTACTCAAAGACTACAATTTGGCCGGAACTATGCAACCGGAAACAGTTTTAACCCAAAATAATTCCCTTGCGCTCAAGGACATACTTTTAGGGCCTACCTAATAAACTCCTTGATGCGGAGTAGTTTTGCTTTTGAAAAATTCATTTGGTATATGCATCTTTTAGTCCAACTCGTAGCAACTGGCAAGACTACACTAGGCTACTCGAGCATTTTAATAGGGATTGGGGAAACAAACGGGGGGAACCAAATCAAAGCAACGCCGCTTCTTCTAGTGGTTTTCGCGTTAGGCGGAAACCAACCGGCCTGTTGTGAATGAACACCAGGCTTTCCCTCAGAAAGCCTGATGAGGCGAGGTTAAACATTGATATCGGCATCCTCTCATATATATATGGCATATATGGTAGATCTTCTCGACTCCAACAATTCCTAGAACTGTGGGCTGTGTTTGTGCAAAGAGTAAAAAAAAAAGAACCATAGGTGATTCTTTAACTGTTCTGCTGCCCTTGACGATCCTCACCGTCATTAAAACCGGTTACTACACGACGCCATTGACAGCGCTCACCGTCAATCTTACTGTATTTACAGTAAATGTATTAATACTTACAGTATGTAGCTCCGGTCGCGGCCGCATCGGTAATGTCCGCGATTTGTTTAAAACGCACGTTGGGCGTGCACGCGAAGTGAAGCTCCTCCATGTTAAGTCAATGGAGAGGCCCATAAAGAGACTTCATTTACTCCAAATAAGACTTTATATCCCATAGCACAGCTCCAATCAACAACAACAAGACAAGCCTTGCGGCCGCCATGACACACTGTCACATGACACATGTCATGTGACTAGATGACGTAATCGTTGATGTCATTCAGCAGTCCGTGTGTGTACACACATTCCAGGCATGCCTTACACAATAACAGCGTGTGCTAATGGGCGGATCTGCGTGGCATCAACGAAAAGTTAACCCTTCATACCCTGCAGCACTAATTGTGTTAATTCTGTCACCTATTATTTTTTAAATGAAATGACTGTAATTACTATTATACAACGCAGTAGCAGCTCATCCATTAAACAGAAAGTAATTCAATATCCAGCAGGGTCACAACTCAATTCGCTGTCCCCCCCCCACCTTCGAGAGAATTAACAAGATACCTTAACAGCCATTCCCAGTTCACTTAATTAGCGATCGCACTGAAAGATTGATGCTGCCTCACACTGGATCTCGTCCAAAAATACAAACCGTGGAGCTGGTTTGGGCCCGTGGTTCACATTCTATAATAACATAACCAGCCCATGGGTTGACTGCAGGGACGTGCTGGCCATTGGGAAAAGCGGGACAACTCCGGGAACGGCCGGTTCATTCCCGGCTGGTCCAGGCCGGCCATTAGGAAAAAATTAAACTGTTTGCACAAAAGTAGTGAAAACAGCAGATCTACAAGCACACAACGCCTCGCACCGCGAGACGTTGTGTGCTTGTAGATCGGCTGTTTTCACTAGTTTAAGTCATTTTTAAAATGATAAATACAAAACAAACGGTTTTGGACATAAGGATTCCACCCGACAACGACGAAATATAACTCATGTAATTGGCCCACTGGCTTGTCACAAATCTCTGAGTAGCAGCAGCGCTATAGAGAGTGATCTCTCTCTATAGCGCGCAATGAGGGCCTCTCCAACTCTTTTTCCCGGGCTGAATCAGGGGCCCAGCACGTCCCTGGTTGACTGCCAGATGATGTTGTACCAGAGAGGGAAACCTTATGAGAAAGTGCATGCATGTATGCATGTACTGTACACATGCTTAAGGGAGTAACTAATGCAAATGAAACCAGAGTATCCAATTCAGGACTGATTAACTGGAAATACAAAATAACTCATGAATAATATGAATTATTGAAATATGAGACGACACTATAGGTTAGCTTTAGAAGAGGTTGACTCTAAAATGGGATACGCCGCTTTTTTCTGATGTGCCACACTACTCAGGCTATGGGCTCAAATCTGAAAATCTAGTTACAAATGAAACCCAGTCTGTTCTTGGTGACACTAGTCACCACCTGTTCAAGTTACTTTACAGTGTAAAGTTTACACGGTGGGTTGCAAATGCAATAAAAAAGTACAGAAGACTACATCAATATCATCATCACATTTACAAAACAACTACTTTGAGAGAAGCAAACGCTTTTAAATAACACTGTAATTCTTATGTGTATTGTTTGAGTTTATTATAGTGCATTTGCCGCTGGCTGCACAACAAATTGCCCCTCTGGGATAATAAAGTTGACCTTGACGAGTCCAAATGCTGATAGCTGCCCAAAAAATCCATACGAACGTCAAGATAAATGGAACATTAAGAGGAAAGGCGGCTTTGTATTCCAAACCCAGTTAAGTTTCACAATAACAAAAGGCTTTGCTCTGAAACTGTAGCTGATAAACAGACAAGTGGGAAACCACAAGGCAGTGGAAGACATTTCCAGAAAGACAGATTGAGGGTTTAACTACTTAAACCATGTAGTTGACCACAGGTCCCCAATGGCTCTATACTAGGTATATAGGTCCGACCCTGTCCCCCCTCTGCATCAAATCGCTTGTCGACTGTTGCTATTTTCGCTGAATGTTTGCCCCTGAATGGGGATAGTAGTGTTCATGCGTTTAATTTGACTTGAACACTGTTCACCTTATAGGCTGTACAGTATGTCCATACCAAGAGTGTTGGCTTGTTAACTTCATGTGGCGTTAGTTAGCACTGACCAATGGACACTTTTTGTTTGGCTCTGCACTTTTCGGTTGTGTTGGTAGTATTGAGTATTATTGCGTGTGTTTGACATGGCGGTGAGATACTTGTGTAGCACTGACTAACATCGATTGTTTGGACACTTTTGCTTGGCACTGCATTGATTAGTTGTGCTGTGATTTGTGTTGTGATGTGACACTTAAGAGCATTGACTGCTTCGACACTTTATGTATATTCTTTTTGTATTTTTTCTATCTTTGTGTATATATTAAGGCTGGGACTTTAACTGATTAATTGCGATTAATTAATTACAGAAAATTAACGCGATTAAAAAAATTAACGCATTTTAATCGCACTTAGTTTTTGCACCACAGAACCTTCAGTTTCGGGCATACCGATCATAGCGATGCACCAACCAAGAAGAGACAACAAACGCAAAGGGAGAAATAGCCGATCAGAGCGCTTTGCTTGGCCCAGTGAATGCGAAATTTTGATAAAAAAAACTCACTTGTTGATTCACTCGTACAACAAAATGTGTTTTACTTGAAAATATGGTCAAATATCGATGTGCGATTAAAATGTGATTAATTGCGATTAATTAATCACAGAGCCTGTAATTAATTAGATTAACATTTTTAATCGCATCCCAGCCCTAGTATATATTCTTCTTTTTTTGTGCCTGTACAACAGTACTTATTTTTTTTATTTTCATGCTTTCTCCATTACCTTTGTAACCTTAAACTGCTTTGCTGCGTCTGGGCGACTGATTCTCCTGGGATAATAAAGGTATCTATCTATATAACTCAATGATGCAGTTAGTTCCAAGGCTCATGATATGCAATGCAATGTTATTATAAGTACGACATCATGCTACAGTAAACCCGCAGATAACTGCCAACAATTCCCAATAGAACATGTTTCCATGGATCATGATCACAGCATCCTCAGCTGTGGATCCAGGGTTTCAATGGATTGTGTCTGCGGACAATCTTTTATAGTTGTTATTAATTATCATTTGCTGTGCATCTCTCTCTCTCTCTCAATCTCTTTCTGTCTGTCCTGGTAAAGGCAGATGGCTGCCAACTTAACAGTTCATTTAGAGGTTTCTTACTCTGAGAGAGTGTTTTTCTCGCCATTGTCTGTAAATAAAAGAGTATGACCTTGACCTGCTCTATCTGCAAAGTGTCATGAGATAACTTATTTTTGTGATTTGGCATAATATTATAAAAAAAACATTCACAGGACACACACATACACACACACACACACACACACACACACACACACTGCGGAACTAAGCTCCCTTCTTCCTTGTTATGATTCTGTCGGTGAGTAGGGGGGTCAGACCTCTCTCATTTCCCTCGACATGTACCATCAATCGATTCCGCTCAAAGACGAAGGCTGCTGCTCATTCCCCTGCCAAGCCTCCTCTATCTCCACCTAACATATCTCTCTCTCTCTCTCTCCATCGCCTCCTGAATGCAGAGCAAGGCAGAGAAAGGAGAGGGGGAGATGGAAGCTCGAATTAAACGTTTAGCAGCTCATAACGGCTCATAATGGCCCCAGCAATACAGATCAGTACTAGGAACCCCTGGGCAGGTGTGTCTCTAATTGAGGGGTAAAGGGAAGACGGTCATTTCTTTATTGCACAATTTCCTTCTAGCTTTTGGACCCAACGCAATGCCCTCGCCATAATGAGATGATCAGGTTTCAGGCTTTTGAGGCCTCAGGTTTCTGGCTTTTTAAGGTTTGGGAGGAAAAGAAATGTACCTGGTTCATCCCATGAAGGAAATGTAGTTTTCAGCTCCACCCGAGCTGATGGCCACTCAGATGGTGCTGATAAAAAAAGGTCCCATTAGTCAGGGGATATTAATAAAATCTGGGAATAAATTCCTTACCAAGAAATGTATCCATCAATGTGTTTCTAAAGGTGTCTAGTTATCATTATGTCTAAAAAATTTTTTTTTTTTAAAGCCGATCTACAAGCTCACATCGCACCGCATTGTGAGCATGTAGATCGGCTATTTGAAGTGGTTAATGTGTGTTTTGTAATAATGATCAAAATCTACAAAGTAACTAGTAACTAAAGTTTTCAAATAGTTGTAGTGGAGTAAATAATATGCCTCCGATATGTAGTGGACTAGAAGTAAAGTACTTAAAACTATAAATACTCCAGTAAAGTAAAAAAAAATAACTCAAAATTGTACTTAGTTACTTTCCAACACTGGTAGCGGTCCTTTAAGTTATAGAGTAAATCATTACAGCACAGATTTAGTAATAGTTTGGGGGGACATTTACTTTTTTTTACAATTTACTCGTAATGAGACTCTTCAAAGTACACCTAGCATTGAATTACAGTGAGTTGAGAAGTACAGAAAGCTCACATTCATAGATTGTCAATCTTATGATGAAAAGGTTTAAAGCCACAGCGTCATGATTGAAACCCTTTTCATGATGAAATTGTTTTTTCATGAAGTCTTGTACATTTTTTATTTGCATTGGTGATGTAAACTGCATGAGAGATCAAAGGCGTTTCACAGATTAGTTCTGAATAAAACATCTGAAACAAGTCGTTTTTGCATCTGTGTAATGGGTTCACTTCCAATGCTACCTTTTTGTACAGTGGGTGGTGATGACTTTTGATATATATCTGAGATATGATTTTGATAAACAGTAACAAACTCTAATTAAAGCAATGCACCATTTGCAACTCTTGTATTTCCTCCTGCTGGGACATGAAATAATTATTTTCAAAATTAATTCTATAGTGCACTGGTTCTCAAAGTGCGGTCTGGGGACTCCTAGGGGTCCTTGAGGGGGTTCCAGCTAAATGAGGAACTGTTTACCCACTTTAACCCTATAATCTTTTCAAGTGCGGGTTACCCGGCCAAATACTGTATCAATCTGGACTTACGTGACATGAAAAAGCCCTCAATGGACACACGCCTTCACGACAAGCGAATGGCTCGTTACTGCCCACAATAACTCAAGAATCAAGCCACCAAACCAATCCAAATACTACATAGCCATCAAACAACACTGGAAAAGCTCCACTTTTCCAGTAACCAGGTCATTACAAACATTGGCTTAACCACTATACTTAATTTTGACCATTGTCCCCGGAGGTCTATACTTGGTCCCCTCCCTTTTTATTACACCAAACCCCCTCTAGCCGATCTACAAGTTCACAACGCATCAAATTGAGACATGCTGTGACACGTTGTCAGACGTTGTGAGCTTGTAGATGTGCTATTTTATCTTCACATTTTCAACCAATGTTCACATACCCAGAATAGTATGGTAGGCTATATACTAAGGTTCATGTGATATGTTATTTATCCTTCAAAAGGGACTAATAAGTGTACAAAATGTAACAAAATGGACCCTTCAGGGCTCCATAACTCTCTGAGTTGCCTTACTCACTGAACAGTCCTCACCTGAGTCGAACTCATCTATTATTGACTCCTCCATTGGTTACGTTCGCACAATCTCAGAGTCAAACTGACGCCGGGGATTTTACAGTGTGTGAACGACGCGAGAAGGCAGCGAATCTATTGCCCCGCGTCACCTCCAGGCACAGCTGCTAAGACGAACACAGTGCTAGTCCAGTACCAGTAGAGTTGTTTCATGGCACGGCTTTATGTGAAAGCAGTAATTGGCGCCCGAGGTCGTCATCGCCTCACTTCTTGCTGACACAGGATTTCCACATGGGAACGCTGTGCGGATGAAAGGCTCTGGCCTGTCAATATGCTGGATATACTGCAGCAATGGATTGTTATTTGAAGTGCTCGAAGTGGTTATTATTGTTTGTTAGATCTGATGTTCGGGGCGTAGTTGCTTTGATCTGTACACTGTTGAGCTGTCAGTTGCTCGGATAAACGCCAGTGATCTAGGGAATTAAGCTAGTTCCACCGTTGGCACGCGGCGGCCTTCTCGCCCCCGCTGTTGCAAAAAGGGTTGTTGCTCTGGAGGATATAATATCATCCTCCAAAATGTAATGTCCACCGTCTGAAATATTTATGACACAATGCGACAAAACTATTGCCGAGCGGGTTTGAATCTCACCCAAGGCTCTTCTCTCTCATTCTTCCTGTCTCTCTGTTAACTCCCTCTCCATTATGTATAAATAACATTTTTATTTACCTATACCACGACTCTTACTGCATGTGTGAGTTTAAAAGCAGGTCTGGGCATTACGTCTCGTGGAATTACAGTAGCTCCTACAGGGGCGTCACACCAAATTCTGGGCCCTGGGTACAAGGATTCGGCCCCCCATGAATGTTAACTATTGAAAAATAGCAGATATACAAGCTCACAGCGCGGCACCGAGTGCCGCGCTGCGAGCTTGTAGATCTGCTATTTTTGAAAAATCGTGAAAATGTGTGCCAAGAAACCTGTTTCCATGTCAGTGATGCGCAAACATTTTCATGTGAAGAACCCCCCATCTCTAAACATTTAGTTCCAGGGACCCCCCCAGAAGCAAAATTTGAGTTACAAATGTTCACTTAAAAAATACATATATTCAAAGATTTGCACACATTTTCACGACTTTTCAAAAATAGCAGATCTACAAGCTCGCAGCGCGGCACTGAGCTTGTATATCTGCTATTTTTCAATAGATAAAGTTACTAGGGCCCCTCCACCTTGGGCCCTGGTAACTCAGTCCCATTTTCCTACCCCTTGTGACGCCCATGAGCTCCTATACTATATACAGTGCAAAGAGCTTGAGTACATAATTAAATCTATCTCATCAGCCACATTAAGGTATAGGTGAACGATATCTGAAATGTAATAACTAATATTCCGCAATTGTAATTAGCATTCTTACCGCCTCTCCATCTACCGAATGTGGAACTGCGTAGAATAATCACTCCATCCCGAGTGTTCTGGGGGAATTATCTTAATAACCCTAGCGGCCACTGTACTTGATCATAATGTAACTTGGGCCAGATGTAAAGACCGGCTCCCATTAAGCAGTTAACACCCCCCCCCACACGCCCTCAGGCAGCTTTAGCCCTCTCATATCACACCTTAATTGACTGGGAAAGAGGCAGACAGCAAGCTGAGACTGAAGCAATCGATTGTGACAAACAAATTAGAGACGAGTCTGAATGATCAAGTTATGTATTGATTTTGATTTAAACATTAACGGCTCGTGTACTCCCCAGGATTAGATATAAAGACCCAATGTAATCAATGCTTCCTCATACATATCAATGGGATTTAGCAACGTGAAGTGGGTTTAGGTCGACGAGGGCAACAACCGACACCTGTTGAATAGACTTGCGGGTTCTATAGAGGGAACGAGATACTACGCGCAATTATTTGGCCGCCGGATTACATGCAATTTTGTGTTTGTCATCCGGGCACATTGTCAAATCCTCACGTTTAATACATTTTAAAATGATTTGATCTTGTTATAAATGTGAGCAATACGACCAAAACAACCAGAATAACCAATTTGTTATGCATGTGCACTTCAAAATGTGCCACATTTCTGAATGCTTTTATGCTAAGTGCCTTACAGTGTTGTGAGCTCATGCATTTTTAGTGTGGGTGGCCCCCGATGGGAGATGAACCCTTTACCCCCTCAACGTTAGTGCTGCGCTTCACAAACTAAGCTTGATAGGAGCAGTTATTGAAAAAGCCAGTAATCAAATGGCAGATGTTGAAAAAACTGTGTTAGTGGTCGGATTACTCTCGGAATAATCTTGTAAATAGGAGGGGGCGCACTTTGATGCGTCGTGACCGCAATTTCACGCGATTTTGGAGTCGAGGAAAACTATAACAGCACTTGCCTGACCACAGTCACGCGAAAAAGATTACATTTTGAAAGCAACTGAACCAAACAACTTGCCTCTGGAAATAACTTAATATTATTAGGCTGGCAGCTGTGAACCTCTTTGGCATTTTTACTGAATAACTTAATATAACTAGATGCTCATTGAATTCAATCCAATTTAGACACTTCAACCCAAATTACCATGAAGGTGCCAACGAGCTCGTTTCCAGCATCTTAGCACTGGCATAATTGCAAACCTTACGTGCGAATGAGAACTTTATTAGAACCAAATTGCTTCAGAAAAACCCTCTGTAGAATTGGTACACTGTGAGAAGCTACAATAGGGGGACAAGCAGCTTAGTGGTGTTTTACTCCAGCAGAACACGCCGCATTAGCCAGAGTCAGGGGCGTCACAAGGGGTAGGAAGGTGGGACTGAGTTACCAGGGCCCAAGGTGGTGGAGGGGCCTTAATTATTTTATACTTTAGCTATTGAAAAATAGCAGATATACAAGCTCACAGCGCGGCACCGAGTGCCGCGCTGCGAGCTTGTAGATCTGCTATTTTTGAAAGGTCGTGAAAATGTGTGCAAATCTTTGAATATATGTATTTTTTAAGCGAACATTTGTAACCCAACCTTTGCTTCTGGGGGGTCCCTGGAACTAGATATTTTGAGATGCGGGTCCGTGGCCAAATACATACCATTTTGGGGGTCCTTCACATGAAAAGGTTTGAGCTCCACTGACATCGAAACATAGATTTTTCCAAAAACCTTAGAAGTATTTGAAATATTCAAAGATTTTCATGGTTTTTCAAAAATAGCAGATCTACAAGCTCACAGCGCGGCACTCGGTGCCGCGCTGTGAGCTTGTATATCTGCTATTTTTCAATAGTTAAAGCACAGGGGCCCCACAGTGAATCCTTGTACCCGGGGCCCAGAATTTGGTGCGACACCCTGGCCAGAGTTACTAACATTATCCAAATTCTGTGCATGCAGGGGAGAGGGAAGAGGCCTGAGGCACCTTCAGAGCGGGAAACAAGCCAAGGATTTCTGCTAAATTGTGCCACCACCTCATCAACGCCCAGAACAATAACTTAGGTTCACGGGGAATTACAGGAGTAAGTACTTAGAGGATATTAAGAGCACAAGACCAGAAGCACACGTTTTGCATACATAGTTTTCTTTCCAGTTCTGGGCGTTAGGTGAATAGAGGCCAGACAGGCTGTAAGCTGAAAGCCGTAGAGAGGAGTAGGCCTGTCACAATTATTACACAATCGTCTAATGGTAATTATTTGAGATAATCATAATTATTTTGCATAATCGTTTCCATGTTGCAAAATGTTTCATATATTTTAAGTGTTTTCCAAAAAAAATCCAAAAAGTAGAGATGGACATGAGTATAAAAGGAGAGGAGGAAGGTCAGTTGTGAACAGTGGTGACACAAATACAGTATTTATTCAGGTAAATATACAGCTATTTGTGTACTGATTCAACTTTTTCCTCAAGAGTGAAAAAAGAACATACTCTGAAATATACTTAAAATATAAAAGTATTAAGTAAGCCTTCTGCCATTTCTACGGGCTGTGTCTGTGCAAACCTAACTGAACCTCATGTCATAAATATTATTCAAAAAATAACTTAATTTAAAACTTAAAATAAAATAAAATAAATATGCATACTAAAACAACTTTGAACATTTCTCTTAAATAAGGTCATCGATGCATGGGGAAAGTCTTAGTACTGCTCTAAATCTATTCTGTCAGCAATGTTGCCTGCATGGTTCACTTTCATCCATCGCACCTATAGATCTCAGACATTCACTAGTCAAGTCTGACTCGCCTCCCTCTTTCACATAGTTTTTATCTTCTTACATCGGTTGTCTGTGATATGCACTGACGGTGAAACCAAAGGGATTGTCCTTTCTGTGTTATTGTCCACACCACATTTAGGTTGAAATCAGTCCGTATACTCATGTCGTTTGATCAAATACAACAAAAATATGGTCTATCTCGCAACCATTTCTTCAGATTCTTACAGGTGAGGGATTTTATTCGCAGACGTACAAGACTACTAACTAATGTAGATACCTCTCCGAGAGAATATTGATGATGGATTTCGCAAGGGGTTTCATTAGCACTCTCTATGGCCTGTTAAGGTCTAATACAACTGTTAATACCCAGGATACTAAGAGGAAATGGGAAAGAGACCTTGGGGTTGATATTGATGATGAGGTTTGGTGCGAAATATTTGAAAACGCCAAAAAAATAAGTACATACAGTATGTGAAGAATATTCGAGGAGTTTGTTCTGTGGCAGACTGGCTGCATGCACAAGAATTATGCCGCTGATCCGTCCCGAGATTAGTTCCACCCACCCACCCACCCACACACACACACACACACACACACACACACACACACACACACACACACACACACACACACACACACACACACACACACACACACACACACACACACACACACACACACACACACACACACACACACACACACAGAAAGAGAAAATATTACACAAGTAAAGATACCTGATACCTGTATTTGTTACTGGTACGTGTTCAAACCATTCCGGCCAACTACTCTCCAAAATAGCGTGAATACGCAAAGAAATCCTCGGGCACAAGACCCATACAACAAACAGTCCACATTAGACAGCGAAATTCGATCTACTCATCCTCTCAAGTACACCAGCAGGGGAGTATTTCTGACTTCCAGCCAGCACAGGGAGACTGAGGTCATACCGGAGGCAGCCAACAGAGAAGAGTGCTGACGTCAGGGTACCGGGTATAAACCCTGACTTATACTTCATGTCACGCCGAAAATAGCAGATCTACAAGCTCGCACGGTAGGAGATGATGAGGGCTGACATGCCCGCCGGGCCCCCGGGAGACGAGGAGTCGGTGCTGATGCAGGACCTGTGCTCATCACACGGTGACACTGCCCTGTCATCACTGGCATGACAAGACCGCACGGCGGGGGCCGCTGAGTGCCACAGGGGGAAGTGTGTGTGGAGACACATGCACGCACAGGGACATGCTGGGCCCCTGATTCAGCCCGGGAAAAAGAGTTGTAGAGGCCCTCATTGTGCGCCATAGAGAGAGAACTCTCTCTATAGCGCTGCTGCTACTCAAAGATTTGCCATTTCAGATCATGACAAGTGACAAGCCAGTGGGCCAATTACATGAGTTATATTTCGTCATTGTCGGGTGGAAACCTTGTATGTCCAAAACCATTTTAAAAATGATTTAAACTAGTGAAAACAGCCGATCTACAAGCACCCCAAGTGTGCTTGTAGATCTGCTGTTTTCACTACTTTTGTGCGACAGCCTTGTATGATGAAGCATACAAATTTGAAACTAGGAGATACGAGGTTTTCTGCCCGACAGTGACGATTTACTTTGTTGGCCGCCCAGCCCCCAAAATGGAACGAAGGCCGACATTTTTTTTAATTTTTTTTCCTAATGGCCGGCCTGGACCGGCCGGGAATGAACCGGCCGTTCGGGAGTTGTCCCGCTTTTCCCAATGGCCGGCACGTCCCTGCCGCTGAGTGCCACAGGGGGAAGTGTGTGGAGACACATGCACGCACACACGCAAGCACACACACCTGCCTGCCTGCCTGCCTGCCTGCGTCGTCTTCCTGAGCAATTGCTGTCTTTGTGAACATGTCTTTGCCTTCATGAGCAATTCTTAACTGCTCGCATGATAATTGAAAGTGCTGGCCTGAACCAGTTTCCTGACGATACTGGCAGCATCTTAAGAAGGGGTAATGCCTCATAAATGATGGCGTGTGGGCCCGCGTAATGATGAGGAATTAGAAATACCCACAGGCATGCATCATCATCAACATCAAGCAGGTAGAATAGCCGTGATAAAGCGCCGCGCGGGTCAGGACCGACTATTCAAATCTAGATTTCGGGGGAGGACGCGTCGTGTAAACAATGACAAATGACACACTGTCCCTCCATATACAATCTTTTAGATAAGGGGTTTTCAAAGTGGGTGACGGGGCACCCTGGGGTGCCGCGACAGCAGTCCAGGGGTGCCGCGAGATCATTTGATAATATTTGGAATTTATTTGGACACTTGAAAAAATATTATTTAGTATAATTTTAAGTTATTTTCAGTCATGTTCTAACCAAAATGGCTATTATCTCAACGTTTTCCTCGCAACGTAATCACTAAAATATCGTCACTGTCGGGCAGAAACCTTGTATCTCCAAGTTTCAAATGTTTATGTCTTTTGCTCTGCTTCATCATACAAGACTGTCGCACAAAACTAGTGAAAACAGCCGATCTACAAGCACACAACGCCTCTCGTTGCGAGGCGTTGTGTGCTTGTAGATCTGCTGTTTTCACTAGTTTAGTACATTTTATAGATGATAAATACAAAACGAAGGTTTTGGACATACAAGGTTTCCACCCAACAACGACGATATGCTATGGGGTGCCTCGGATTCAAAAAATATTTATGGGGTGCCCTGAGACAAAAAAGTTTGGGAACCCCTGTTTTAGATGGAGGCCCTGAAACAGCATAGATTCAACATCGTGTCTTTTTTTCCCCCCATCTTTAATCACAGAGGGATTTGTTTCCCTTTCGTTTTTCCTTGGTGTAAAACCTTGGTGTAAATGTTACTCTGATGTTTCAATTTGGTTACATTTGTAGACTGTGGGTTAAATTAACTGTGAGCACTGAGCAATTACTGTACACAGGAGCAGCTGGAAGGAGACATCCATTTCTCAAGGGCGTTGCAGCGGTGCAGAGTTGCTTATTCACTTTCACAGCACAGGTTTTCCCTTGGCCTGTTGGGGATTCAAACCAGCAGCCTTTCATTCCCAGGCCCATTGCTCCATGCGTTCACACTGCTCTCACCCTGAGGCTATTGTCCGACAACATCCGATAGCAGCACAGCTGGTGGAGCACAGGTCAGAACCACTACTGGATATTTATTTAGAGATATATCGTCGTTGTCGGGTGAAAACCCTGTATGTCCAAAACCGTTCGTTTTGTGTTTATCATTTAAAAAATGATCTAGAATAGTGAAAACAGCCGATCTACAAGCACACAACGCCTCGCGGTGCGAGGCGTTGTGTGCCTGTAGATCGGCTGTTTTCACTACCTTTGTGCGACGGCCTTGTCTGATGAAGCAGGGCTTTGCTTTGTGAAAAAACGTACAAATGTGAAACTTGGAGATACGAGGTTTCCGCCCGACAACGACGATATGTAGACTTTAGCTTGCAATGTGTAATGGCACGGTGTACCAACAATAACAAGTGTCTTAACACATTCACAGATAGGTATTAATTAACATCCTTGTTGGTATACTGTACAACACTTGTTTTTCTGTGAACAAAAATAGCTGGTCTACAATGACCTGCTGTACAAACTGGTTTTTCAACAGCACCTTCACAGTGTAGTCTAGTAGCCAGCCCATAGACCCCCATTGTGAACCCAGACATTTTGAGTACCCTAAAGTTTTATGTTAGAAATGTTGAGTAAGGTTCCCCAGCATGTAGAAATTGCTGGATGCTAACTTGCATATGTTGAGCAATTTTCATATTTAGCATAATTCGATTTAATTAGCATAATCACCTATAATAATGGATAATATGTCAAAAACTGATTGGCTGATTTGAACAATATTGGAGTGGTTTTGGGGGTTATTGAGGATGCTGAATCCATTTCTGACATTTTCTAAATTCAAAATGGCTGTTTTAAACCGGAAATGGCCATATACCAACTTAACTCATCTAGTGCCATTCCCGAGATATCTCGCGAAATGTACTCGAGTATCTGTAGTGCCCATTCACGGGATATCTCGGGAAAAGTAATATATCGGCGAGTACATTACCGAGAAGAATGGCCGGCGGTCCGGAATTTAAGTTGGTATATGGCCATTTACGGTTTAAATCGGCCATTTCGAATTTAGAAAATGCCAGGAATGGATTCAGCATCTTCAATAACCCCCAAAACCACTCCAATATTGTTCAAATCGTCCTATCAGTTTTTGACATATTATCCATATAGGTGATTATGCTAATTAAAGCTTATTATGCAAATTATGCAAATTGCTCAACATATACAAGTTAGCATCCGGCAGTTTCTACATGCTGGGGACCCATACTCAACATTTCTAACATAAAACTTTAGGGTACTCAAAATGCCCGGGTTCTCATTTTGGCTACTAGACTAGTGGGTAAGGTTCCAAACACCTGTCAGATTACCTTGAACGCTTCCCTCCCGTGTGACCCCACCAGTCCATTCACAACGGAAGCTGACGAGCATTAAAAACACCAGGCTTGTCTCAGAAGGTGTAATTATCTTCGACAGTTACAATCCCTGTCAAAAGCAGGGTCAGGTGTGCGAGCAGGGGAATCACCACAGCTGGGCCGCTGTTACCTTTGGCACCAATCAGTGGTTGCTACTCCCAAACTTCATTATGCAACACAATGGCCTTCACTCAAGCTTTGTTTAAAGGTTCATCAAAGATTTAAGCCCTGGCCTACATACTTCTGCATGCTATAGCTCAGGGGTGCCCAAAAGGTAGATCGTGATCTACCAGTAGATCACCAAGGGTGTGCAGGTAGATCACATGACATGCCTCTAAAAATATATAATTAAAATCTAAAAAGAATATATCAATATGACATCAAGAAGGGCCTGTCAGCTCCCTTCATGGCTTCTCAAGTAGGCAAACCTCCAATGCAATGCTTTGTTCAAGAGTCAGTAGCATTACAAAGAACTCCAAAACCTAGCACTTCCATACAGAATGGGATGAAGACTTTCCCCCCAGTATTTCCCATTTATTTCCCCCTTACAGTAAGTGTGTTTGTCTAAAATGTAACGCCAGTGCTGCTATTCCAAAGCCCCATCAGGCCCTCAGCTAAAAGTAGATCTCACGTAAAAAATGTGTGGGCACCCCTGCTATAGCTGATGTACAAGCTCACACGTAGAATTGTATTTTGACCGTTTCTGAAGGAGGTTAGTGCACACTGTGCAGCGCTCCAGAACCCAGGTGAAAGGATTTGCGCACTCAAAATGGGCGCTACCTTCACGATTCAATTCGATTGCGATTCACCAGGTAACGATTTGACCCGATTCTGCGATGCATTGCGATGCATCAGGGTTAGGGTTAGTCAACATATTTATTTTAGAATTATAATATATATGTTATTATATACAGTATTATAAATATGTTATAATTATATTTAGGCTTTGATTATCGATGATCTATTATGTCTCGTTGCAGAGTTGAATTGAATTTTATTTCGATGCAATGCATTGCTGAATCGACACCACTTTGATACGTATACTAGGCCCATGTATAATTTTGATTACATAATAGGTACACCTAACCTTAATGCAAACTGACTTCAAACACCAAACATCTAAAATATGGAGATTAGAGGTTTCTTCTGATGTAAATCAGGCTTAGAACGCCGGCGTTTCTCTGGCACGGTCCTGCCTCTGTGTGTGCGAGTCGCTCAGCTCTGACATAAGAGCGCGAACAGGACTTAATAGAAAACGTGTCGCGTTAGCCACCGCTCCTGTTCGATATTCAAGCATATCAGTCACACGCTGTGATTTATCGACCCGGATCTCCTCAAAGCTCTGCATTCACGTCAGGAGTTGTGAACCCTCCCCCCAATTGTCCCTCCCTACACCCCCGATTCCCTGCGTTGTGTCCCAGGGGACCACGGTGCTGTGGGATGGCGAGTCCAAAGCAAGGACTTGGACGTGAGGCAAACAGTGGCGTAAAGTAACTAAGTACATTTATTCAAGTACTGTACTTACAATTTTCAGGTATTTTTTGCGCAGGTGCAGGGCAACCAAACATAATCTCTACTAGTCCCTCCCTAACATTTTAGTCTATAGTTTGCATTTGTTGATGACGTTGTCAGTATATTAGTTTTAGTCAGCTTAGCTTAGTTTTTATTCAGTTTACATCAGTGAAAAAAGGTAGTCTACACAAACTGTTATCGTAGTTTTACTCGACGAAATCAACACATACATTTTGATGCCAATACTTTTGTACTTTTGCTCGAGTAAACTTTGAATTCCGGTACTTCTACTCGTGACAGAGTATTTCTGCATTGCTGTGTTGATGCTTCTACTCAAGTACAAAATGTGAGTGCGTTTACCACCTCTGCCGGCCAGGCTCGTTCACTTTCTCTCCACGTCTCTCTCTCTCTCTCTCTCTCTCTCTCTCTCTCTCTCTCTCTCTCTCTCTCTCTCTCTCTCCCCCCCCCCCCCCCCCCTCTCTCTCTCTCTCTCTCTCTCTCTCTCTCTCTCTCATTGTCTTCATAGACAATCAATACCTGTCCGTCCAGCAGGCACAATCAAACACCACAAGATGAATTCAGTGTGCAGCACATTATTACACCGCGTATTTAATATGCACTCCATCAAAGCCCTCCTGATGTATTGAAGACTTCGTCAATTGGGGAGGAGATTTACCGCCGCGTTTTGCGAAAGACGAATCTGCTGTCATGTTCTTTTGATAACTCAACTGCCTCGCGTTAACTCCCTTGGCGTGAACTTTGTGCAGACGATGGCAAAAGACGCAGCTAGGAGCAGTTCTGGCGTTCTGTGAGTGAAATCTCTCTCTCTCTCTCCTGGCAGTAGTACCACAAGGGTATAAGACTCCGCTGTGTCAAGGGCACTTCTCACGTTTCAATAAGAAAAATCACACGCGTACGCCTTTATCAGGGGGTATTCGTTTCACACGGAGCAATTACTCAACGGTCCTTCACCGTTTCTCCCTGGTAATCCAGGGCTGCTTAGAGCCGTCCGCGACGGGAGGCTTGTAGAGCGCCTCAGTATGCATCTCCGCAGCGATATGGGGATTTCCGCCGGGCAGGGGAGAACCGCGCGGAAGCAGCGCGAACAGAAGGCCAGGTCAAATGTGTGTGTTCTTTGCTCCGTCCTCCCCTCTCTCCCCCCGCGGTGGCTCGGCTTTAATTTACATGTGTGAATAAAACAGCACAGGGTCTCTCGTCTCCAGGAGAGAGAGAGGTATCGATGGGGCCCAGGGGTGAGGGAGTTTGGGGGTTTGGGGGCCACGAGAAGCCTTGAGATATGGAATGCAGGTACGTATTCATATTCAAAGCACCGCCTTTGGCGCCCGTTTTCCCCTCACAGGGTCAGCGGACTGTTCAATGCGGCGTGGCTGAGAATGCACAAAGACATGATCGGGGGTAAACAAACAGAATTATTGCCAGTACGGGTCGTCTGGGTTGAGATGTTCTTCCGCATTATGTGCCACATAATCCTGTGTGTTAGCAGCCGATTTAAAAGAATGAAAACAAGAACTCCAAAAATAATATAATAAAAATGGCGTACTCGGTTGGAGCGGAAGGACAAAATGTCTTTGGGCATAATAATCTCATTTTCAAGGTTAAAGGACAACTTTGTTTTTTTACAACAAGGATTCATATTTTAGATTGTAATTAGAGGAAAGAAAACGTCGGTGTTAAAATGTTTTCATTTGCTTCGTTTTATTGTTTTATTGCGTTTACCGTGCTAAAATGTGGTGCATGCGTAGGCATGGGGGCATGCGTACGTAAGTGGCTAAATATGTATTTTTAGACACAATAAAGCTCTTTGCACACAGGACAGTTGCGTTTTTTTCGTTTGTGGCATGAATAAAACGCATTGGATTTGGTGTGCAAGGCTGTGCGGAATCGGCGCTGCGGATCCAAAAAGGAGTCATAAAAGGAGTGATGAGTTTTTTACCGCATGCGACAAGACGCACAAATCGAACTGGGTTCGATTGAGAAAAAAACGCACGGCGGCAGCCACTCGTCGCACGGCTAATTCGGAGCCGGTGTGCATGAGGTCATAGAGAATCATTGTTTTCTTTTCAAAAAATTATATTGTCCGTTTTATCCGTGCGGTTAAACGCGCCTGTGTGCAAAGGGCTTAAGCCAGCAGTTTCTTTATTGCTATTTACAGTAACACTTCTAGCCCCCATAAGTCATATCCAACCATGAAAGGTTGCGTTGTATCTTGGGAATGGGCTTATTCTGTGTAAAATGACATATTTAGCCTCTTGCACGCATGCCCCCACCCACTGAAATAAGAATCTCTAAAACAATAGAAAGAAGTAAATTAAATCATTTTAACACTCATATTTTATATTCTTTAATTACAATCTAAAATATGAATCCTTGTTGTAAAAAACTAAAGTTGTCCTTTAACTGGGGAAGGACAAAATGTCTTGGGGCACAATAATCTCATTTTCAAGCTTAACTCATTCTGTGAATTCTCTGCAGAAACAAGCTTGTATCATGTAGCTTGTCCTTCTGTGTCTATAATTATTAGCTGTGATTAATGACATTATTTTGTGTCATTGCCACTGAGACCCTGGTTAAACCTGTCAAGCCAGATACAACTTCAGTCATCCAATTATGCCAGGACACATTTAACTAACAGGTCCAGACACACAGAAATGTAATTGTGTTTTCAAGCTTTGCTGTCAGCTTGATTTGAACTCGTGCCTCACACCGTGATCCTAATTCTATGTGGTCTTAGTCTCTCGATGACAGACTTCTATGCCCGGCAGAAAAGGACAGACCTTTTCTTTGGGTGATGGCTAGCCAGATTGACGTGGTCTTGATACAACACAGTCACAATGCACATGCTATAAGCCAGTGATTCTCAATCGTTTACATTTCAAGCGCCCCCAGTTTGATATTGTCGTTGTCGTGTGGAAATGTCCAAAACCGTTCGTTTTTATAATTTTAAAAAATGAACTAAACTTCATCAGACAAGGCCGTCGCACAAAAGTAGTGAAAACAGCAGATCTACAAGCACACAACGCCTCGCACAGTGAAAAAACGTACACATTTGAAACTTGGAGATACGAGGTTTCTGCCTGACAGTGACGATATACATTAGGCCACGCGCTCCCATTTCATTACAATAATATACTATACATATCTCTGGTAACACTGGTACAAATGTCAATGTTTATTTAACGCACAAAATGGAACCAAATGGCCCTGAAAGCGTCCATTTGGTTCCATTTGTACTCTCAGAGTTATTTTTGTACTCTCAGAGTTATGGACCCATGAGGGTCCATACGGACCCCTGGTGGTTACCCGGATCAGACGATGCGAAACAGCGCTATGGACTAATAAGTAACGTGTGTAAAATTAAGCAGGGAGATTGGAGAAGAATAAACATTATGCATGTACAGGCGTAAATACGTCCACGGGGAGAAGCAGAACAGGCAGCTTCCACATTGTATCACTAGAGCATATCACTCTGCAAGACTGAATCCACAATACAAAACGATGGTTTTTGTTATCCTCAGAGATCCATGTATTATTAACACCAGTAAGATGTCCTACGGGCGAGAAACGACCAAGGTCACGCTGAAATAACAGAGACTGACACAATATGTCCATATATGGGCATTCCCAGATATGGGCTTCATATTGATGACATCAGGGATCTCCACACACTGTAAAACCAAACATGCTGGATAATTCTGCTTAGGCATAAATATGGAATACACTTAACTTAGTTTTCATCAGCATGTTATTCCTAATCACTTAAACTAAGTTAATAGTACTTTTGGTCCAAAAAACTGACTAATTTGATTGTTTTGAGTTGTGTTTATTAGAAAAAATAAGTTCCTGATGTTAAAACTCATTTAAACTAAGTTACTAGTACTTTGGAGTCGAAAGACTTGAGTTAACTTAGAAAAACTATGTTCAGTGCTTTTTTTCATCATTCACACATGTGCAGATCAGTCCAGGGGCGGGACTTGTTGTCAGTTGAAATTTGAAAGCAGCCCCTTTTGAATGAGGAAGAAAAGCACTCAAACAGAAGACCTACTCTGTTTTCTGTCAGCTTTTGGACTATTTTTATGCTCTGTTCACTGATTTGGTGAGTACACATTTTATCCTTGATCAAATTGTTTTGATGTGTTGTAATTCAGCTAGTTTTGTGTGGTTGCTTTCTTTGATACAGTTTGCTATATTCCTTAAAAACAGTGGCTGCTAAATTCAGCCTGGTTTACATAGCTTTCTCCACATTTGAAGATGGGCAAATTTCAGCAAAGTACCACTGCTCAAAGAAACCCTTCATTCTTTGAGCTTTCTTTGAGCAGTACTACAGTTAACTATACTCAAATAAATGTAAATAAATTAAGGGAACATTTTGTTCCCTTCATGTCTTTGAGCAGTATTTCTAGTGTAGAGGGAAATTTAATAGCAGAGGAGCTATTCAGAGTAAATACTTAAAGTGCTTAATGTCTAGATATTGTTTGAGATAAAAGCTATGTGATATCTGTTTTTCATGGTTGGCTCAACTTGTGTCTCTCTTTAGGTCTCCCAGGCCAGCTCAGACTCAGTTGACCCTTCTGCTCTGTCCATCTCCCAGAGCAGTTACAGGTATTCTCACCCACACCTTTTGAGATGTTCCTTTTAGGCAGGGTGTTTCTACTTGTACTGTACTACATTTCAAGTGTATTGACTATACTTGTACTGTTCTCCATTTTGTCTAATAAAATAATCAGTCAATCAATCAATACACAATGTTTACACATTGAACAATTCATTTAGAGTAAAAGCTGCATTTAAAACCGCCCCCGAAGTCAAAACCCACCAATTGAATTCCCACTTAATTCAAATTCCTCCTTTGCTTCCTTTGCTGTCATTGTTTCACATGGGTCTATGTAAAACCCAAACATGGACATAATTTCACAAAATTCTCCTTTCTCTTAGGACATCAAAATGGACCGACGGTTATTGCTGAGAGTTGCAGCCACAACAGGGACCACCGCATCGCACATTGAAGGGACACCACAAATGCCAAGAAGAGGACAATGGCCAGAGTCCTTTGACGTGTATACACCCAAGTTCTCAGTGGATGTTAATCAGAAACTTCTGGGAGATCGTGCCTTTATGAGAGCTGGAACACAGAACTGAGGACCTACTAACTGTTTACAGTTGGTGTGCTGACTATTGACAATGCTCTTCAAAAGGGTCCAAACTGCACCTAGAGCCCTGCACTGCCATCGAACTGGAGGGGATATAGTCATCGTGGATATTAGAGACTTGCCTCAGGATTTTCTCTTTTATTTGGCCTTGTACACATGTACTGCAATTGGATTACCCAAAATGCTTGGGAAATGGACATGCATTGATAAGGTAATGCTGGGATTGGGGAATAAAGCCCTCACACTGAAACTTATGAGCTAAAAAAAAAAAAAGATCTATACAAACATGTAAAGTACCTCAACTGTTTTGAGACGGGATGTGATTTTATTTATTAAAACAATTGCGGCTGAACAATTATGTTAGCTTTATATTACTTTACTACATTTTAAGTTGGGTATTTATAAAAAAGTTGAAAGCTAAATGGTAATCTCTTGCTAATGTGTTGTTCAACACAGCTCTGTCTATATAATATGTTGGTTTAACCTTGTAATGCTGCTGTTTATGCCCTTTGAGCTTGTACATCTACTTTTGTGTGACTGTAGTATGAAGAAGTGGGTCATTACCTTAAGAAAGATCACACAAATGCTAAAATATGGAAGAGGTTCTGCCTGGTGAACATGATATTTGAAAATAAACTTTAGTTGAAGTGTCCTCAATGCATTGTTTTGTTTTTGGATTATTGTTTTGCACATGCATGTTATAAAGTGTTGTAATTGTATAGTAGAATTCTAAATTCAAGGACATTCAAGAATTGTATTTGTTATAGAATTTTCAAGAAAATACATTTAATTAAGGGATTTAGGCTACATATATGTTTTAAGTACTGCTTACTCAGAATAACCATGTTTATAGCACTGCAACACATACAGCTTACTCAGAATAAGCACGTTTTGTAGTGCTGCACATTCAAAATAACCTAGTACTGCTTACTCAGAATAACCACGTTTTGTAGTGCTGGACACTCAAAAGAACCTAGTACTGCTTACGCAGAATTAACGAGTTGTGTAGTGCACACTCAGAATAACCTAATACTGCTTACTCAGAATAAACAGGTTGTGTAATGCACACTCAAAATAAACAAGTACTGCAGTGCTTACTCAGAATGAACAAGTTAATCGTACTGCTTACTCAGAATGAACAAGTTTCTCTAACTCATCATTACTGATTGTACGTTAACTCAGTTTTTTTGAGGCAATGAGTTTCTGTACTTTTTTTGAGTTAAGTCAACGCGTCAGGGATTACAGTGCATATGGGCATAAAAGAGACAAGGACAGAATTAATTTGCAAGTGTGGTTGCTGTAACGCGAGTCACACTTGCATAGTCGTCTCCATGTATGGCTATCCAGGGTTTGATGAGGTCAGTGTTGTGATCTTCATATATGAAGATCAAAACACTGGCCTCTACAAGTTCACAACGGGTCGCATCGCGACACATTATGAGCTTGTAGATCAGCTATTTTCAAATGGCCGAAATGTATATAGGGCTGAATGTTTTGTAATAATGAATGAAGTAATTTGTAATAATAAAAATCTACACGGTAACTAGTAACTTACTAGCCTCGCAACAGCCAGACTGAGTCTGGGAGTTGTCCATAGACAACGCATTACGCGATGACGTAGTTACTTACTTTGACTGACAGGTCCAGTCAGTAGCCACCAGTGCATCAAAACATTGTCGGCAGAACGGCAAATACGTCTTTTCCAGACAGAAATTCCAAAGGTGCAAACTGTCGTTCGTTTTTAAGTTATGAGATGCCGTTGATTTCAGATAAAACTTCGCTTAATGCAGCTTTTATTTGCGATTTGTGAACTCGCGTCGGACACGGGGTCCGCCATGTTTGTTTACAAAATGCGAGAGCTGTAGCAGCCGCTCGACCAATCAGGAGCGGTGTGAGGCGGGTCGCTCCAAATGCAGCCATTTGATTGGAAATTAGAAAGTAAGTTCTCATAAGAAGACTCTATGGGAGGACCAACAGACCGAGAAAGGAAGCACATTGGTGATGACGTAGCTCGGGATGGCCCGGCGAGGCTAGTAACTTACTAGTACGTTTTCAAATAAATGTAGTGGAGTAAAGGTACAATATTTGGATCCGAGATGTAGTGGAGTAGAAGTAAAATTATAGGAAATTGCATTGATTGGAAATAAACAACAGGCCAATTCCTATTATACCATATTGGACCCACTCACAACATTTACTTTGAAGACATGGTTTAAAGTGGTGAATCGACTTAAAATGGAAAGGGCGATCAGGGTGTTGAGGTGGCCTGCCTATGACCCAGATTTCAAACCTGGAGTATATGATCATACCTTTAGGCGGTGGGCTCGTGATGATGTCACCTCTTTTTGTACTATAATGGATGACAAAGGATTAATGAGTTTTCAAAAAATCAAAAAAGCATGTCAACTACAAACAATAACTAATAAGGACTTATTTAGATATTTTCAACTACGGGAGTATTTTAGGGAAGAGGTGGTGTCGTCCGAACCTGCGGCTGCGAGTGATGATTTGTTAAAGGTTTTTGTCCAGGCATATAAAACGGAGTTCAAAAGATCAGTATCTAAATTGTATAATGGCTTGGTATTATCCAGAACTAACTCCACAGAGTATATTAGGTGCAAGTGGGAAAAAGACCTGGAGATAAGTATTACTACAGAAGATTGGGATAATATGTGCAACACACAGTGTACATCCACCAGCTCAAGAATGTGGAGGGAGTTCTGTTGGAAGAATTTGGTTAGATTTTTCATAACACCCCAAATTAAATCAAAGCAATTGAAAGTTGCTCAGCCATGCTGGAGACAGTGTGGTCACATGGGGAGGATATTGGAAGGAAGGATGTACATTCCATCATGGGAAAGATAATGTCTTTTGAGTTGCCTCTGAATTGTACCTTGCTATTACTTGGAAATATCCCAGAAGAGATTTTAACACCTGATAAATACTTAATTAAGATTTTCCTAGCTGCAAGCAAAAAGGCGATTACACGTCGCTGGTTACAACAGGATCCTCCAACTAAGGAAGATTGGATTTCTATTATAAAAGAAATATACACTATGGAAAGGCTAACTTTTATACTTAGACTACAAGAGGACAAATCAGACAAATATTGGGAAAAATGGATTCTCTTTCAACAGCCCATGGACATTGCTTAGAATAGAGACATTGTACTGAAGATTGTATCTTTAATTGTCGACATAAGATGTGCAGCCCACCCAGTTCTTTGTTTTGTTTTTGTTTTTCTGTCTTGTTTCTTTTGTTGTCTTTTGGTAGTTGTTTTCTTTCTGTTTGCCTTGTTTGGCCTCGTGTTTTGTGTGTTTAATAAAAATTGAGTTAAAAAAAAAAAAAAAATTATAGGAAATTGGAAATATTCAAGTGAAGTAAAAAATACCTAAAAATGTTACTTAAAGGACAACTTTAGTTTTTTACAACAAGGGTTCATATTTTAGATTGTAATTAAAGAATATAAAAGATGAGTGTTCAAATTATTTCATTTACTTCTTTCTATTGTTTTATATTGAGTCTTATTTCAGTGGTTGTGGGCATGCGTACAAGTGGCTAAATATGTCATCTTACACAAGCCCATTCCCAAGATACAACGCAACCTTTCATGGTTGGATGAGACTTATGGGGACTAAAAGTGTTACTGTAAATAGCAATAAAGAAACTGCTGGCTTATTGTGTCTAAAAAGACATATTTAGCCACTTGTACGCATGCCCCCATGCGTACGCATGCCCCACATTTTAGCACGGTAAACGCAATAAAACAATAGAGCGAAGCAAATGAAAACATTTTAACACTCACCTTTTCTTTTCTCTAATTACAATCTAAAATATGCCTTGTTGCAAAAAAACAAAGTTGTCCTTTAAGTACAGTACTTAAGTAAATGTACTTAAGTTACTTTCTACCACCAATGATGTGTGTGGCCACTGGCTTGCCTTGTTGAAGTAACAAAAACACCTGCACTCCTCTCCAAAACCATCCTAGAGATAACAACACGGTAGCATTATTGTATATCCCCGCCACCAATGTAATCATGACAAATTCTTATCCATGAGTTACTTTCTGAATAAAGTGCTTCTGATTCTGACACCAGGCCAAAATGTGGTCTCTTATCTCCCAGATTTTTATCACATCTCTGAAATCCCTATTGAAATGGCAAAAGTGTGAGCTACAGTAGGTAATCTGTATAAGGCACAGCGCTATGGGGAAAGGGATGTGCAGCAGAATACATGCAGAAAAGAAATAGAGCTCATGTGTTTCAATATATAAAAATGTAGATTATCACCCAGGCATACAGTATATAGGCTACAGTATACACACATGCAGGTGAAAGTTTGTGGATGTACATATCGTCGTTGTCGGGTGGAAACCTTGTATCTCCAAGTTTCAAATGTGTATGTTCTTTCGCAAAGCAAAGCCCTGCTTCATCGTACAAGGCTGTCGCACAAAAGTAGTGAAAACAGCAGATCTACAAGCACACAACGCCTCGCACCGCGAGGCGTTGTGTGCTTGTAGATCGGCAGTTTTCACTAGTTTAAATCATCTTTAAAATGATAAATGCAAAACAAACGGTTTTGGACATACAAGGTTTCCACCCGACACCGACGATACACGGTACTGTAAACACCACACCAGAAGCTTCAATGTGCATTTGTCATACAGTAGATTACTGTAGGTGTTCAACTGGGGTCTAAACCATTCCCTCATCTCAATGTCAGTAGTCTTTTCGGTATACATTTAAAGAATTTGATCTATTTGAATAGTTTGCTCACTTTGTGAAAGGGACACCATTGTGACCTTCAGTTCACACCACACCCAGTAGCCTTAAGCCCATATCAGAGTCCAAGGTGAAGAGCTATCCACCGCAAATTTTAGGTGGAAAGCTTTCCACCTCAAGTCAGAAAGTAAGTGGAGGCCATCATAGTCAGTCACGGTGAAGTCCTATTCACCGTGACTGACTGGTCTAGGTCGACCAATCAGTGAACGGGGTGAAGAGCCTATCTGTCTGAAAGTAAAAACAGAGAAATGTGTCGGAACTTGCGGTGGAAAGCTCTTCACCGCAAGGAATGGCGTAACGTTGTAGTTTTATGACTCAAAAAGACTACACTGCGGTGGATAGCTCTTCACCGCGGTACCGACTCTGATAGGGGCTTTAAGGCCAGTCCACACCAATTCAACCCACTTAGACTGGGAACGCATTTTAAAGCATTATTTTGTGCGTTAACTATTGAAAAATAGCATATATACAAGCTCACAGCACGGCACCGAGTGCCGCGTTGCGAACTTGTAAATCTGCTATTTTTTAAAAATCGTGAAAAGTCTGAATATATCAAATCCTTCTTGAAAAATGTTTCTACATCAGTGGTGCTTAGACCTTTTCATGTCAAGGACCCCCAAAACCATATGTATTTGGCCACGGACCCCCATCTCAAAATATTTAGTTCCAGGGACACCGTTTTAAGGAGTTGCATTGGTGTGGACTGCCCTTAAGTTTAATAGTACATTTTGTCCTAATTGGAGAGAGGAAAAAAATCACAGCAGCCTCCGAATGATCACACAGCTGCCCTTATCGAAACAATTTGTGAGATGCGAACAAGTGGCTTTAGTGAGAGAACTTCTTTTTAATCGCATCATAAAGTTGAGGTAAGCGATTATGTCATAACATTATCATAATGTGTGAAATGGAACGTATTTTATCTTTGAGCCATTAAGATCAGCTTGGTAGGAGCACATAGAATAATAATTTAAAACGTCATTTTCGTGAGGCATAGTGTCGGTGACCCCAAACTAATTGCCCAAGGTACAGTACAGTATGTCGCCAGTCTCGTAACTGAAGGGCTTGTATACAGTATGTGACGGTTGTGACCATATACATGTAACGACCGGGATTCGTACCTGGGTCTCCTGCTAGACCAAAGGGATATTGGACTGGGGGAGATACTAGACTTTTGAGGCCAGCAGGCTGAGGTAGTAAGTCACTCTGCTACATATACACATACAGTATATACAGTATACAGCATGTGACTGTCTGCAATTATCAAAATCACAACACAGGGCCATGTAACTCCATATCACTAGCTCAGTGTGTGTGAGTGTGTGAGTGTGCGTGCGTGCGTGTGCTTGCGTGCTTGCGTGTGTGCGTGCGCATGTGTGGCTTTTTGTAATGCAATGAGCCACGCTCTCCATTCCTCTCTTTCCCGCGGCAGGCCATCCCTTGGTTACATCACATACTGCGAGGATGAAAGGTTAGTGAATGCCCTCCACTCTGCCTACAACGTCCGTAGCTATGGCAATAACATCATTTCTAACTTTAGACATACCTGTGACCGCCACAAGTCCTGAAAAGGTCTTTCTCCAAAGTTTAATAACAGGTCTGAGGAACACTGAACAGATGTTGAAAGTGCAGGACGCATTTTACATTATGAAACGTTTGCTTAAGGCGAACACGGCCCCAATTCTCACCCATTGTTACTTTCATTTATCCGAACAATTAGACCTACTTCCAACAATTTTAGTCCTGCTTACTTTATACTGAATAGAAGAACGGCTGCAATGTTGTAATTTAAATCAGCAAGAAACATGTCCTCAGTTTAACAAAGGAAGTAAAACGAAGGCCCCATCCACTGTCTGTCCAATAGTAAACCTTAGTGTTCAAATACAGGGGCGTCACAAGGGGGGGGGGGGGGGGGGGGGAGTGGGACTGAGTTGCTAGGGCCCAAGGTGGAGGGACCCTAGTAACTTTAGCTATTGAAAAATAGCAGATATACAAGCTTACACCGAGTGCCGCGCTGCAAGCTTGTAGATCTGCTATTTTTGACAAGTCGTGAAAATGTGTGCAAATCTTTGAATATCATTTTTTTAAGCAAATTCAAATTTTGCTTCTGGGGGGGTCCCTGGAACTAAATATTGGGGGTCCGTGGCCAAATAGACATCATCTTGGGGGTCCTTGACATGAAAAAGTTTGAGCACCACTGACATGAAAACATAGGTTTCTTGCACACATTTTCACTATTTTTCAAAAATAGCAGATTTACAAGCTCGCTACAAGCTGTGAGCTTGTATATCTGCTATTTTTAAATAGTTAACATTCATGGGGGGCCCCGCAGTGAATCCTTATACCCAGGGCCCAGAATTTGGTGTGACGCCCCTGTTCAAATATATAATGAATAGACATTTTGTAGCATGATCATACAAATGATACCGTTTGTAATGTACAAGTATAAGATCAGCTTTCATTAGAGGGAGTATTGCATATTTGACTGCAGATGGAAGAGGTGCACATCGCCTTCATGTCCCTAAACCATTACAGCAACGTTGTATTGTTCTATTTAAAAGTCAAAATGGAAGTTTATGTAAAAATGTGCCCTTTGTAATTGATGAGAGACATGTTTTTATATCCATTCCATTATGCGGATAGCGCACGCCGCAGCTGCAGTTCACACCGATTTCCATATTCTCCAATCTCAGACAGTTATTCTGTGTGTTCCATTATTTTTGAAAATTCACTCCAAAGGCACCGGGGTAGCCTACTGTCATGTATTTTTGGAAAGTCAGAGCTTTCAGTGTGTCCTGTTCATAAATCCAAGAGCCGCCCTGCACTGGGTGATCTAGATAGTGTTATCACGTATAACTATTCACAACTAGTAAGACGCCTCAGGGCGACATGCGACCTAGGTCGCGCCAATTCTTGGCCATCTGGCCAGTGATGTATATCGGAACAGTTACCCATATATGGAGACCCCTGGTACACATATGGAGATCCATGTACTGTATATGGAGATATGCTGTGAGGGCCCAAACATGCTTACTCAGTTATTCGTTATGTGAAAGTCCTATGACGTCTATGACATCTGACATCATACCCTTTTATGCCAATACATGGAGATCCCTGTCTGTAGAACCAGCCACACAGATATGGGCTGTCTTGGCCATATATGGATTCTGTTAGTCTGGTATGTGGCCGATGTGGCCTCCATATATGGGCATTCCCATATGAAGTCCTGTTAGATATGGGCTTAATATTGATGACATCAGGGAACTCCATATATCACAGTGAAGCCAGAGTGTAATGTCGTCAGAGCGGCAAACCCATTCTTTTAGAGTGGTTCCCCTGACATCACAGTGACATCAGAGCATGATGTCAGAGCGACAAACCTATAGCACCAGTGTCAGGCATGACAGAGATACATACATACATACAGACAAGCTGTGACCGTTTACATACTAATCTGCGACCTACGGTAGCAATAACACGTAAAAAGTAGACAACCAATAAATTGCTGTTCGACCGTGTGGCTCCGTAGAAGGCTAGCTGTCTATAAGAGGGCCTGTGTGTGTGTCATTTCTTTCCCACGTAAAAATAGAACTGCCCCGCAGTGAATCCTTATACCCAGGGCCCAGAATTTGGTGTGACGCCCCTGTTCAAATATATAATGAATAGACATTTTGTAGCATGATCATACAAATGATACCGTTTGTAATGTACAAGTATAAGATCAGCTTTCATTAGAGGGAGTATTGCATATTTGACTGCAGATGGAAGAGGTGCACATCGCCTTCATGTCCCTAAACCATTACAGCAACGTTGTATTGTTCTATTTAAAAGTCAAAATGGAAGTTTATGTAAAAATGTGCCCTTTGTAATTGATGAGAGACATGTTTTTATATCCATTCCATTATGCGGATAGCGCACGCCGCAGCTGCAGTTCACACCGATTTCCATATTCTCCAATCTCAGACAGTTATTCTGTGTGTTCCATTATTTTTGAAAATTCACTCCAAAGGCACCGGGGTAGCCTACTGTCATGTATTTTTGGAAAGTCAGAGCTTTCAGTGTGTCCTGTTCATAAATCCAAGAGCCGCCCTGCACTGGGTGATCTAGATAGTGTTATCACGTATAACTATTCACAACTAGTAAGACGCCTCAGGGCGACATGCGACCTAGGTCGCGCCAATTCTTGGCCATCTGGCCAGTGATGTATATCGGAACAGTTACCCATATATGGAGACCCCTGGTACACATATGGAGATCCATGTACTGTATATGGAGATATGCTGTGAGGGCCCAAACATGCTTACTCAGTTATTCGTTATGTGAAAGTCCTATGACGTCTATGACATCTGACATCATACCCTTTTATGCCAATACATGGAGATCCCTGTCTGTAGAACCAGCCACACAGATATGGGCTGTCTTGGCCATATATGGATTCTGTTAGTCTGGTATGTGGCCGATGTGGCCTCCATATATGGGCATTCCCATATGAAGTCCTGTTAGATATGGGCTTAATATTGATGACATCAGGGAACTCCATATATCACAGTGAAGCCAGAGTGTAATGTCGTCAGAGCGGCAAACCCATTCTTTTAGAGTGGTTCCCCTGACATCACAGTGACATCAGAGCATGATGTCAGAGCGACAAACCTATAGCACCAGTGTCAGGCATGACAGAGATACATACATACATACAGACAAGCTGTGACCGTTTACATACTAATCTGCGACCTACGGTAGCAATAACACGTAAAAAGTAGACAACCAATAAATTGCTGTTCGACCGTGTGGCTCCGTAGAAGGCTAGCTGTCTATAAGAGGGCCTGTGTGTGTGTCATTTCTTTCCCACGTAAAAATAGAATAGCGTTCCGTTTCCACGAACCCCGCACCTTGTCTGGGCTTGCTTGTCGCAGCGTACGGTAAGCCCTGCCCGGCTGGGCCGCATCGTTGATTCGTGTCGAGGAAAACTAACACTCCTTTTTCAATCCGACAGATTTTCCAAATCTAACGATTGTCTGCCCTCTGTCTACAATACTCTGACGTCATAGTACTGATGTCAAATACTGGCCTGGACACGGAACACCATATATGGGCATAGGACACGGAACACCATATATGGGCATAAACGGGTGAAACCAATTCTGACATCACTGATACCGCTGCCTGTATATGCATGCGTCCACGCCATGGTAACATCCGCATGCTGAAACAATGCCCAAATTTGGAGATGACTGACATCACTGATACATCTGGGTTCTCCAACATTACTTCTGAGACTCCTACATTCAATCCCTCATATACAGTGCACACTCCCCAGGCAAGGTCCTAGTGTACTTTAACTCTTCTTTCAAAGCCATCGACGAGTATGTTCGTCAAATCGTCCAAGATCCACAGTGCCAAAGACAAGTGCTACGTGAAAACACTTGGATTTGCTGGCAATAAACAATGTTGTATATCTCCCAGTTAAAGAGTTAACAATTATAGATATGTGTGTGTGTGTGTGTGTGTGTGTGTGTGTGTGTGTGTGTATATGCGCACTTCATAATGCTTCGTAATCATAATAGCGTAGATTTGTTGTTTGATGACTATGCATGTCCCGCACAAGGACATTTGTTTTCTCTTGGGAGAAATTACATTTCCGAGGCTTTTCTTCCATGACACAGTGGAAATTACCTGTGCACCCTCTCTCGCACCGAGCACAGCACGGGGGTGTAATGAAAAGCACCCATTTGATCGTCATGATTGACTCCACTGGCAACAACCTACTCGTAATATATTCAGATCAACCCAACCCATCTCACCATTTTGCTGTGGGTATTTCTCCCATCTGGAAAATATCAAATGACAGGTGGGCCCACCTGCCACACCGTTGACTATGCTTCCTATCAGGCCTGGAATTTCGTCATTTTACGGGCAAGGCTACTTGGCCTTTGGTGTTGTCCGTTTTTTGAGGGCACAAAGGCCAAATGCCAGGGCAGGAAGGCCATAAAATAAAATAAGATATTAGTCCATTGAAAGAATTTGTTGAATCTAAGGGTTAGGGATCCAAATATGCAGTGAAATAGATAAATGATGGTATTTACAATCTGATCCATGCTCAGCCCTGCACCAATCAAAGTCGCTGGATTGGTTTAAAGATGGGGAGTTAAGATTTCAGAATCTCAACAAAAGACACTGGTGTCTACATGACAAGAAAGAGACACCGGTGTCTACTGTCTACATATTGACAAGAAAGATACAGAGGAGAAAGTGATGCAGTCAGCTGGGGCATTAAGGCCACTGTGGCCTCAGGTCATGACATCGTTTTGAGGGGCACAAGGCCAAACTGAGGGGCAATGGCGGCCATGGCTTCATACCGACATTACCATCCTTAGAGCACCACACTCTCAATAGTGGAGTTAAAAAATGAAAGGAAGAAAAACTAAAGGACGGATTAATGCAGTAAGTAAGCCTTGCCGAGCCATGAGGCCCATAGGGCAGGAGCCTATCTCCTGATTCTGTAGCGTGAGGCAGCTTGATGTACAAGTACACCCCGTGGACATGACACTAGTACTGTACTGTATGTCGCAGGGACTTACCCCCAATCCAACCCTTATTGCTGTGTGCCAAGCAGGGAGGCACTGGGTCCCATTTTTCACTCTTTAGTATGACCCGACAGGGTTTTGAACCCCGATTTCCCAGTCTCAGGGTGGACACTCAAACCACAAGGCCACTGAGTAGGATTAATGTAGGCCAGGGGTTTTCAAAGTGGGTGACGGGGCACCCTGGGGTGCCGCGACGGCAGTCCAGGGGTGCCGCAAGATCATTTGATAATATTTTGAATTTATTTGGACACTTGAAACAATATAATTTTAAACTTGAAGTACAAAGTTATTTTCAGTCAGTTCTAACCAAAATGGCTGTTATCTCAACGTTTTCCTCTCAACGTTGATCTCTAAAATATCGTCACTGTCAGGCAGAAACCTCTGTCACACAAAATTTGTGAAAACAGCCGATCTACAAGCACACAACGCCTCGCGGTGCGAGGCGTTGTGTGCTTGTAGATCTGCTGTTTTCACTAGTTTAGTACATTTTATAGATGAAAAATACAAAACGAACGGTTTTGGATATACAAGGTTTCCACCTGACAACGGCGATATGCTATGAATATAAGGTGCTGGGAGTGAAAATTATAATGTAGGGGTGCCTCAGATTTAAAAAAAAACATTTATGGGGTGCCCTGAGACCAAAAGGTTTGGGAACCCCTGATGTAGGCTATATTGTAAACATTAGCAAAAGCTTTAACCTCTCGCACCGTATATACTTGGTTGACTGGAGTCCCCCAAGGATCTGGAGCACCTACCTCATGTACCCACCTGAAAAATTCATGGTTGAAAATGAATTAATATTGACGCATGAAATAAATATATCATGTTATTTGAATAATGTAATGAAGTGCGTTCACACACGGACCCGGTCAGGCACATGACGGGAGCAGGCACGGGGCGCACACATGTTATTAAAAGAAGAGAGAGGGAGAGAGAGAGAGAGAGAGAGAGAGAGAGAGAGAGAGAGAGAGAGAGAGAGAGAGAGAGAGAGGTGTGCACTATGGTTATACCATGACTGGATTGGACATTTCTATAATTTGTTATTATATAGCGATTGCCCTGTCCACATACCATGACTACTACATGTATTATGTTCTGATGGGCTGCCGTGTGCAAATATGGTTATGTTGTTTAGGTTCTCAACCTGTGGGTTGGGAGTTCCCAAATCATTTTTGGGGGTCCCCAGATGATTAGCTTTAATGTGAAACACTGTTTTCTCACTCAACATAAAAAAACAACATAAGGTTTAAGTGTATAGAGGGTATCTGCATATTTCTAAAGTGACAATTTAAGGAATTTTGAATACCTCTAAAATTACAAATTAAACATTGGCCAAATTGTCAAATATTAAAGGCAGAAATTGTGAAAATAGCGAGGCATTGTGAGCATGTAGATCTGCTATTTTCACAATAGAACCGTGTAATACAAAATGTAATGCCTCAACTCTTAGTGCTTGTCAGGGTGGGGGGGTCCCCAGTTAAAATAGGATTATTTTTTGGTGTTGCGGCCTGAAAAGGTTGAGAACCACTGGTTTACGCTATGTGATAATAAATTAGTAGCAAATCCCCATTCCAAAAGATCCCCATCCCCACTTAATGCTAAATAAGCCTGGGTGTTAATTCCTGGTAAATGTGTTATCAGTTCATCAAAGGCTACACTCTGAAATGTGTCTTGCTACTTGCTACACCACACACACACACACACAGAGAAAGGGGGTAGAGAGAAAATATATTGTTGCTGCCAGTGTTATTAAAAAGCCAAAGCTGACCTATCTTACAACAATAGCCAAGTAATTCATCAGGGTTTAGAACTTGGATTGTGTGGGTTTTGTGAGAGCACCGCTGGCCATATGGTTCATAAGGGCACCTACGTTTATTTGTATTTATTTTTTCGTCTGCCGCAGCTCCGCACCCCCTGGTCAAAAGCACCCAACTGAAAATAGCCAGTCTACAAGCTCACATGCAGAGCTCATAAACGTAAGCTCACAGAGCTTGCGAATGTGCTCTTTTCGGCGAATGCTCTCCCCACAATTAAGCCCCTTTTCCACTGGCCAAACACCACACCACTCCACACCACACCACACCGCCCACTTATGCCAGGTTTTCCACTACAAGGACATGGGTAGAGTGGTGTGAAAGTGGTACTAAATGTGATACTAAAAAGTATACAATCTAGAGTAGGTTTGAGCTAGGCCAAACAGGGCCAAACACTTCATAATGACTGATCACCCACTGACCTTTCATTTAGACCACCAGGATATAGTTGTAATGCATGATAATAGAATTATAATTATCATAGTTACATTAATATACTTTATAGTGTATTATATTCACAGTTATAATCCATATGGTGTATTATAATTTAGGATAGTTGTAATACAAATTTATATTGTATTATAATCACAGTTAAAATGGTCAATTTGTTTCTTACCGAAATGTAGATATTTTTATGTGGTGTGGTGTGGTGTGGTGTGGTGTGGTGCTAAAGCTGCAGTCGAAAAGGGGCTTTTGGGACTCTATGGTTCATGTGGTTAAAGTGAAAAATAATTGCTTAACATCTGCATTGTAGACTACTCAATTATCCACAATTAGAGAATTAGAGCACATTTTGATCAACACTGTTATCTCCCATATGGTACCACATGTCAATACAGCATGGAATTGTGGACCAAATCGTATCCAAAGACAACAAAATATTCTACGTTTTGGGTCTGGGAGGCTAAATCTCATCAAATGGTGGTCCGCGGCTCAAATGCAGAATAAATAATGGACCTTGATATGAAAATGGTTGAAAACCACTGCGTTAGAACAACTGTTTATTCCCACCAATGAGAATAGGGCTCTAAAGTATCTAAGGATGGCAATGTCGGCCTGTTCAAACCACCCTGGTCCGATTGGATTTCAGGAGCAGCGCAGCCTCTAGGAGGAACGGTTAGCGGGGCTTTTAGACTCTTAGTCCTGCTATCTAAAGAGATAACTGAAGGCAGACATCTTCTTCTGGCTCCCAGGGCTGCCTGACTTTGATCCTAACTCTTTGTGAATGGTTATCACCTGGGAAAAGGTCCCAATTATCTCCCTGTGTGACTCTAAGCGCTACAGCATCCCACACACACGCCGCCCCAAAAGCCATGGAATAAACACAGGTGTGGATGAGCTATAAAGAAAGACACATACGGAAGGACAAATAGAGACAGAGAGACAACACCACACGCACACGCACACACACACACACACACACACACACACACACACACACACACACACACACACACACACACACAGTGGCACAATGTGGCACAAAGCAAAGCTAAACCAATTGAAATGTATATTTCAGCCAAAACTAAGAGACGACTAGATCTGGCATGTGTAGTCGCTCACCAGAAAATAGACGATCTACAAGCTCACTGCAATGCATCCCAATACGACACATTGACAGCTTTTACAGTACAGTAGATCTGCTATATTATTGGTGATGTCTGTCTGAGTACACAGCTCCGATCTGATAACTTTCCAACAGCGTAGACAGTCAGTCCCAAGGATCAGATCTGAGGTACAATTTGGATTCACCGAGGCCTGTCACAATTATTACATAATCGTCTAATCACAATTATTTGAGATAATCGCAATTATTTTTGCCTAATCGTCATAATTGTTTCTGCTAATAACAGCAGAAATAGCAGATCTACAAGCTTACAACGTGTCACTATGTGACGCTATTTGAATTACTAATGTTTAAGTATAAAATGATTAAATTATGTTAGTAATCTTCCCCGTGCAGTTTGTGATTATGAAGCCTAAATGGCGAACTATCAAGTTTATATTCATTATGTTCCAGTCTTCAATGCCAGAAACACAATTAAATCATTAATCGCAATTACTTGCGAATGGTGACAGCTCTAGATTCGCTCGCAGTCGGAAACAAACCCTTTAAGTTGTCAGTGGTTTGAACGAGACCAGCGAGCCATGCAGTGATGCTGCCCGTAGAAGAATAAACACAACATGCGCTAAGTGCTCAGCAGGGTAGCTGCGAAAACATCGTTCACCGCCACTGAACAGGACATGATATCTTGCTTTGCAATGCGGTTATCGCTTTCCCCATCAAAGGCCACGGTTCAAAGTGAGGGTGGGTGTGTGGGGCCAAGTTAAGGGGAACTTATGGGGGGTGAAATAGTATGGGGGCGGTTGGTGGGGGTTACAAGGGTGCAGATTAAAACCCATTTAGGCCTAGAATTATTGACTGCTTTAACCAGTGAAAAATAGCAGATATACAAGCTCACAGCGCGGCACCGAGTGCCGCGCTGCGAGCTTGTACATCTGCTATTTTTTGAAAAAGTTGTGAAAATGTGTGCAAATCTTTGAATATATGTATTTTCAAAGCGAACGTTTGTAACTCGAATTTTACTTCTGGGTGGTCCCTGGAAGTAGATATTTTGAAATGGGGGTCCGTGGCCAAATAAATATCATTTTGGGGGTCCTTCACATGAAAAGGTTTGAGCACCACTGACATAGTAGTCTCTCAAGAGCAGACTAACTGAGCTCCAGTTAAGTGTAAAGGACCTTTTCTTTGACGATGGCTGGCCAGATTGCTGACATAGAAACAGGATTGAAAAGACACTTATAGAATCGGGTCAAAATTCAAATTTTCACGATATTTCAAAAATAGCAGATCTACAAGCTCGCAGCGCGGCACTCGGTGCCGCGCTGTGAGCTTGTATATCTGCTGTTTTTCAATAGTTAAAGCATAAAATAATGATACACAAAATGTGTACCCGTTCTAAATGGGTTAACAGCAACAGTGCGTGGTGGGAGGTAATATAAAGGCCTAGAGCAACTGGAGTGAAAACACAGAGGGGGTGGGAAGATGTCAGTTGGTGATCAGAACCTAATTTTACGCAGGAGGGGTCCAGAGATGGCGTTGGTATAATAGCAGAGCAGACTAACTGAGATAAAAGACTCTGACCTGGTCAAAGGTCCAGCTTATTACACGCGGACAGCGGATCAGACGAATGAGGAGGAGGTATAGCGATGATGGATGGACGGATGGGCAAATAAACGGACACGGGGGAGCAGATACCTCGATACCTGTGATACCTCGATACCCGGCCGTTTTTCGCCCGGCGTCGCCGAACGGGGGTCCGCGGACCACCGCGGCCGCCGCAACCACCTCCGCCTCGCCGATACGAATCTGTACAGCCATCTCCCGTCATTTTTAGACCAGGATTGAGGGAGTAGCAGGCAAGATTCCTTCACCAATGTAAACACAGTTGCTGAGGGAAGCTACTTCCTGAAGAGACAGCAAGACTCGCTGTGATTGGCCGGTGGTGTATGATCCGTGCTGTGATTGGCCGGTAGTGTATCATGTGGGAGATGACATCATTTTGCCGGGAAATACAGCCTACGGGCGAGGGAGATATGTTATTCCCTCTGTGTTTTGCTGAGGATAAACAGTTTTTCGTTTCTTTTAATGAGAAGCTACGGTACACACGTCTACACAGCCCGAGGACCTTCAAATTACTCGCAGGACTCCACGGTGCCAGCGTCTGGTTTACCTACTGTAGCTCTGACGATAAGAACTTCTTACCCATGTGACTCCGTGTAATGTGATTTCTGCCCTTGAGAATGTAATCAAATCTTTAAAATAAGGTTTGCTCCGAGTTAATCCTCTTCAGCGAGGATAAGTGCTACGGTGACAGATGCTTTCACACCCCCATACTAATTGTCCCGGTTCTTCTGACAACACTGTTGTAACAATACCGAATAACACTGTTGATCCTGAAAGACACTTTAGCCATAACCCTAACAACATCAACCTCACAGACTGACCCTACATTTCTTAACCACATCGAACCTGGCTTGCAGATTGGCTATTGTTGCTATTTGTCACGAGACAAAGTCTATAAGGCTTAAGTGGGTGACTGACTATTGTTCTTCTTTTTGCTGATGTCATACATTTACAGTATGCACATGAACATAAACTGATAAGGAGGACACTGAAATGTCCTGGATGGACTTATTTCCATTGTTTATAATGATGGAAATGCATTTTTTCTTTTTTGGGATCACTGATTTTCGCAGATAGTGTTTTTTTTTTTTTTACTTTGTGGCTCAGGCAAAAACTGAAAACCAATTTATACAGGCACTACTGTATAATTGGAGAATTGACTACAGTGAACTCAGTACAGGGCACGGCTTCAAGGTGCTTTGCCAAGGTTGTGAAACCACCGTATGACAGCAAACCTGACGGTGTGCTGCTACCTACTGTGCAGCAATCTCTGTACTGCACATCCTAAAGCAAACATCCTAGAGCTAATTCTATACATCCGACTTAATCTACAGTATGTCCTTTGGAAAGCGCAAATCCCCCGCTGAAAAGTCATGTTTTTATAGCACTTACTGTAGCAGGGCTTGGCGATATGGACCAAGACATTTTTTTCTTTTCTTTTTTTTGCCGATACATAACCTACTGTATATATGTCTGTATTTGCAGTGTTGGAATACTCAGTTGTAAGTCAATGTCACATTGATACGTCATAAGAACTGTAATTAAAACTGACTGAAACATGTACATAAATAACTTATGTTACATAAATAAACAGGCCTATTTCTCAGAATGCTCCCTCTGATTAACTCATTGAATGCCCTTTTCAAGATGGCCGCCAAGTACCAGGATGCCACGTTCCTAAATTTCTAGTGCACGGATCAATTTTTAGTGCACGGATCGTGCACGCCCATGCACCATATATGCACCATATGTGTAGTACTTTTTAACAGCTTTCAAACAAAAAAATCCGCTTGGAAATCCGTTCAGGCATTCATGAGATAGAAGCCTTCAAAGTCAGACAAAACAAACACTGCCACCTTCCTAAATTTCTAGTGCACGGATCAATTTTTAGTGCACGGATCGTGCACGCCCATGCCTAGATCATGCACCATATGTGTAGTACTTTTTAACAGCTTTCAAACAAAAAAATCCGCTTGGAAATCCGTTCAGGCATTCATGAGATACAAGCCTTCAAAGTCAGACAAAACAGCCATTTTTGACATTTTGAAAGATGTGTTTGTTATGGGGCTAAACATGCAATTTCGCAATTGCGATTATGCCTAATACATTTGGGGCATTTTTAGAATTTTTTTTATAAATCTTTTTTTTTTTTTTTTTTTTTTTTTTTTTCAAAATGGCTTCCAACTCGGGAAACTCGGGCTGTGGCAGCCTGGGAGTACTGTAATAACTCGTGAAACTCGTGCCTTGGCAGTCAATGAGTTAAAACAGAGTACAATTTCCTTTCCTGCTTAACAACAGCTGTGCCAAATCTGCCAATTGCAATACAAAATGTAAACAGAACACAAATAACAACATGTGTACTTGCTCTGACAAAATAGTTAAGTTTTGTACTGAGGTAGACAGTTCTTTACCAGAAGGAGTATTTCCTCCCATGTAGACCTGTACTGTACATCTCTCGCAGGTTTTGTGCAAGGAAGACTAGCCAATCAACAGCCTCAGGCTTCAAGGATGCCCTGTGGCAGATTACAATGTCACCACCGCAAGAGAAAACCCTTTCGGAAGGAAAACTCGGTGGCTCGATGCTGGAAAGACAATTTCATGTTCCTTCCACCATTTTAGAGGATCTGTACCACTCTCTACACTGACTGGCTGCAAGTATTGCAGTTTAAAAGTTCATTCTCACCCAGCAAATAAGGTTTCTTGGAGAGAGCTTGAGGAGAGTTTAGTGCAGCCTGTTGAATTGAGAGATCTTATCTATTCAAACATAACTACACATCAATGCAAAGTTCGCTTTGGACCTATCATTTCTCATTTAGTGGCAGTATGGAGGGCAGCTGAAAAGATGTGTAAGATTGATTGTAAATGGAACTTATTTTCCCCAGTGTTCAATAATCAAAGACTTTTAATAGAGGATCGCCCCATTCGCTTTCCAAGGTGGAGGGCTAAGGGGATTCGTACATTAGGGGACTTATTTGATAGAAATGGTTTACGACCTTTTCGAGATTTGTGTGACATCTTCAATCTGCCTGGAAATACCCTTTTTTTCTACTTCCAACTGAGAACGTCCATGAGGACCTATGGGGTCCCATGGCAAGCTCCCCTTAGATTGCACCCCTTCCATGAGTTTATCTGTGATGGTAACAGAACAAGAGGTTTGGTTTCCACCCTATATGGTTTTTTATTAGACTGTAGTTATGGGCCCCTATCTGTTGATACTGTTTGGAGGAATGATGTACCAAATTTGGACCCTGACTTTTGTTGGGACACAGTATGGTCTAACATTAGGCTATCTTCTAGAAATCCAGACCATCAACAAATTCATTTAAATTTTGTTCATCGGACTTATTTAACTCCTCGCAGACTATGTGCTATGAGGATTTTGAATAATCCCAACTGCACTCTCTGCGCCTCAAATAGTATTGGTACCTTCCTTCACATGGTTTGGGAATGCCCAAATGTGTCGTCATTCTGGAATATGGTTGCCTCAAAACTTTCAACTATTTTTAGTATCAATATCATATCTTCTCCTTCTTTATTTTTATTAAATGACGTCTCACAGTTGCAACTAAACAATATACACAAGCGCATCTTCTTTGCTGGATTAACGGCGGCGAAGAAGATGGTAGCTACGCGGTGGAAACCTCCTCATACGTTAACGTTTCGCCAGTGGGCCTTAACCTTTCTAGATATAGTATATTTAGAGCAGTCGATAGCAAGGTTACACGGAGCAAAAGAAGAAAACATTAATATGTGGTCGGACATTGCAGATAAGCTTAAGGCTATGATTCAAGAAATCACTATATAGTGGTAACAGCCTAGCACAGGCATGCACTATTGTACATTCCGTGTTGGTCCGGGGAAAGGGGGTGGGTGGGTCTTCTTTTCCTTTTCTTGTTTTGCTATTGTTTGTGTTGTTTGTATGTTAATTGTATTTTTCTTTTGATTATGGAAAATAAAAATAATTGATAACAAAAAAAATAAAAGTTCATTCTCAATTGCCTCCTCCTGTGTCAGTGCGGTGCTGGTGCTCTCTGTATGAAGAAGCTTGCCTGTGACTTCTTCTTTGCAGTTGGTGGCACTGCTGCTTTTTGGTCCGCAGGCTCAGGCACAGTGGGCACAGCTGGGTCAGACTGACTGTGACAAGACAGCTTTGAGTTTCAATTTAGGGGGCACGGTGGCGCAGTGGGTAGCGCTGTCACCTCACAGCTAGAAGGTACTGGGTTCGATTCCCACTGGGGGACGCTGTGGGCGTTGGGGGGCATGTTCTCTCCTCCGCATCATCAGCGCCCACACCCTAGGTGGGGTTGGCGAAAGGGCCTTTCTGTGTGGAGTTTGCATGTTCTCCCTGTGTCTCCTAGGGTAGATACCCTCACAAAAACATGCAGTAATCCTGGTCTCTATACTACCTCCCCCTTGCCAGCCGGTGCTCCACAGGCGTGGCAGAGGGAGAGTAGAAACCAGGATTACAGCTGAGGCAATTGGCACTGGGTGAAAAAAAACGGGTTACAAAATCGCAGGATGAAAAGTTCTTAAAAAAAAAAAAAAAGGTTTGAGTTTCAATTCATCAATCTTTTTACTTGGGGACATAGCTTGGCCCAGAATCGTGGATCCACAACAGGTCACTGGTGGATGGATCGGCATACATTGAGGTAATCAACAGTGTAGATCTATTTGCAATCACCCTCTTGATGATACAAGAGGCTGGTGTTGAAAAAAGGTATAACACAGGTCTGACATATGAGAGGGTGACACACTCCTCCCCTGACAGAGCATCGGTTAAGTCCTGAAAGGGATTTCAGAGACTTCTGGACTGCCTCCAAGACCTCTATGTCATGTCTGCCGTGTACGGACAAGAGGCCTGGATATTTTGACAGCGGACAGGACTTCTGTGAGCGCTTCCACCTGCTCCAGGACCCTCTCCATCATTTTGCTGCCTTGATCCCCAGCGTGCGTCTGACTCTGTGATGTGCTGGTGAACAGACCCATGCTGAATCTGGACTTAAGCCAGCTCTTTTCTCCTCACCCCTCCAGCCGAAGGAGAAGGTGCTGACAATTCTCATACACAGAGAAATGGCGTAGGTGATTTGGTTGTCACCCATGCCACGTCCTGCAATACACATTTGAAAAAAATATATACCTGTACTGTATATATGCAGCAGCAGCAGCTGTACTGCATTACTGATAATTCCCCATTTAGCCTTACCATTTCAAATAGATTTTCTTAGGGTTATTAGGCATACTAGTGCTGTACTGTAAGTGGTCATTACTGCAAACAATCCTTTTGTTGAGCATGAGACCTGGCAGCTTATTTCCCCCTCCGAATCAATTCCTTAAACATTGCACTCAGGCCAGATTAAGTCGATGACCGAAGCACTGCCTTTCTCAGCCACTACTTTAGTTGTACCACTTTAACAAGGTCGCTCCCATTGTCGGTTGTCATAGCAACCAGTTCTCTTTTTGTCGAGCTCCCAGTTTTGTAAGGGCATCCTTCAGGGCCTCGGTGTGATCTTGGGGAGAATAGCTGGTTCGGAGACACAGTTCTCATCTTCTCCCAGTCTCGAATGGAATGTACTGTGAAAATGTGTTACTTTTGTGAGCCAGTGTTCATTTTGGGCAGATATTATTCTTGAGAAGTAGTTGCCACTGGGCAATTGGTATCTTGGGTCAATGTTCTTTAGCAGATTTTAAAAGCCTTCTTATTCGACTGTTACAAGACTTAACTTTAGCCATGTGGTAGGTCACCGTTTATAGCTATATTTTGTCATTTGTCACTTTTCTTTTCATAAGACGCGTGCACCACATTACTGAAACTTGTAACGTGCTTTGTTTCGGGGGCAGAAGGCAATTAGGCTTTGCCGCCAGAGTTGTAGCAGCAGCACAAAGTTTAACACACTTCTCTTCATACTGCAGTTTATGGCACTTTTGTAAATGAGATCGGATCGGAGACGCTGTCAGCCTGGACCACTACCCAAGTCGTCCACGCCTGGGTAGATCTCGATACATTTCTCTCTCTCTCTCTCCCCCCCCCCCCCCCCCCCCCAATTTAGACACTATACCAACCCCCTAAGTGTAGTCCCTGTCACTGCCAACCCCTAGTACATGTATTTAGTCTTCGGGAGGGTAGAGACAACCACGTCACCTCTGATAAAATAGGAATTGCTAACCACTTGTTTTCACCTGACAGTGAAAAGTTTCACCGGAAGGGATTAACAATGCAAAGGAACATGCTATCCCTTCCAGTTCTGCTCCCTGCCGTTCAGACAGCTTTCCGCCTGAGAACACGACCGATCATGTTCTTTGGCGCGTGGAGGCCTAGGCCCCGGAGGATCCACGGCCCTGCAGCCTCCATGGTGGTGGTGGGTTAATATAGAGTCGATATACTGCCAGGCCTGAGTACTTAGAAAGGACGATTGATTGGACACCCCCCGTGTTTTGTAATTGCAATTAAACTGCAGCTGATTACTACGCCTCTATTGGCAGAGACAAAGTGATACTACATCAGAATGAAGCAGACAACACAGCCATGTGCCTGTCACCTGTAAAACGTGTCATGGGTACATTTTTGTATCTACTAGGTATCTACTGTATCTACTGTGGCTGATAATACCATAATATATTTTTAAATGTAATAAATGACCAGCAAAGGTACAGTGTACGTTACACCGCCCCGAGTATGACTAAAATACAGGCTTACAGACCAGTAAGATGCCCTAAGGGAGAGAAACAACAGAGACTGACTGACACAATGGGTTCTATTTGATTATCTTAAGTACCAGCTCTTATGCCTTAACTTAAAGGCCTGTCCATACTATCTCCGACCACCAAACTTTTCGTCGTAAGGTCCGGTTCAACTACAAAATGACGCCACTCGCATTACCCCGAATTAACGTTCATAAAGTTGCACGTCGAAAAGTCGGAACTCTGACGAAAGGTTTGGTGGTCAGAGACAGTATGGACAGGCCTTTAAGTTAAGGCATAAGAGCTGGTACAATCAAAATACAGCCCCATATATCCATATATGGGCTTAATGACATCAGGGATCTCCATATATGCATATATATATAAGCATAAAAGGGACAAGGACGGAATTAATTTGCAAGTGTGACTCGCGTTGCCACACTGGTTATCATGAGACTGACACAATATGTCCATATATGGGCTTAATATTGATGAATAGGCTTTTTTGTGCGGTGTCCTCTTAGACCATCAAAACTGTATAGGGAATGGATCGCACACAGTGGCAAGAGTTGCCTTTTCTTTTTGCTTTATTGCATTTTGAGCATACAGACGTTTCGGCTCTCCAGCCTTCTTCAGTGTCTCTTAATATTGATGACATCAGGGATCTTGGCCATACAGTATATGGAGCATGACATGAGGCGTGACGGACGGACGGACGGACAGGACGGACGGACATGATCCGCAGGTTTTCCTACTTAATGCGACCTACGTTCGCAACAATATGCTTATTATCATGCCCTGGTATATATTGTAATGGCCCCGTTGTTAGTTTGCAGGTTGTGTTGCAAGAGCAGGGAGATGAGGAAGGACTGTCTCCCTGGAGATGGAGGAGGGAGGGAGGGAGGGAGGGGAAAGAGAGAGAGAGAGAGAGAGAGAGAGAGAGAGAGAGAGAGAGAGAGAGAGAGAGAGAGAGTGTGGGAGTTGTGCACTCCTGGCCTTCCAGCAGCAGCACCGCTGGCCTTGTTAGCTTTTTAGCTGATGTCTCAGCTCCTTCATTGTCATCACATCCCACACCTCGGCTCCCATTACACATGGGGGATTGGAAAGCCTTGGCTTCCTACTTACACAAGAAGCGATCGCAAGCTGCATGGAGATGAAATATTCATGAAAGCAGCACACGCGTAATGCACAAACGCCGATGCGGACATCGCGGCACGTGACGCGGACGAATAGTCAATCGGCGGCAGACGCGTGTCCGTCCGTGTATGCAACGGACTCACACGTGTGTTCCCTAATGACAAACAGGGTCCCTGGGTGCACATACTGTACTCTATGTAACACACAAACACACAACAAACTGTATGCATACATAAAAAGACCTCACAGTCTACACACACGTACGTATGTCTATACAAATTCATATACTGTATGCATATAGGTCTACTACACATACCCACGCATGCATCTGTATACATGCACATCACACACACACACACACACACACACACACACACACACACACAGTACAGATGACCACACACACAAGTGCGCGCGCACACACACACACACACACACACACACACACACACACACACACACACACACACACACACACACACACACACACACACACACACACACACACACACACACACACACACACACACACACACACACACACACACACACACACACACACACACACACACCAAGATGCTTTCAGATATTGCATTCCATTCCTCATTCTGTTTTTGCGCAGAGGAGGAGGATCACTGGATTCTCTTTTGTTTCGATTACAGTATTGATTTTGCGGAGGCGTTGCCTCCCTCAGGGGAGCCAGACCGATTCCCCGTCCCTCCATCCCTTTAACTCCGTACCGCTGTGCGCCGGGGCCAGATCAGATGCATGCATGCGTGTTTCGGAGCGGCGGGGTGCTGCTCCAGGCCACTACTCCACATGGCGCCGTTGTCGGGTGGAAACCTCGTATCTGCAAGTTTCAGATCTGCATGTTCTTTAGCAAAGTAAAGCCCTGCTTCATCGTACGGGGACTGCCCATAAGTCCGAAATATCATTAGTCCGAATTTAGTTAGAGTTTTTAGAGTCCGGTTTTAGGGTTAGGTTTAGGCATAGTTTTACTGAGGTTAGGTTTAGGATTTGGGTTAGGTTTAGGCATAGTTTTACTGAGGTTAAGGTTAGGTTTAGGTTTAGGTTTAGGTTTAGGCATAGTATTTTTCACCAGGTTAACATCACCAGATTCTGAATAATGGGATGTAGGAACATTAAATGAGATATCGGACCAATGCCATGGCACCTCATCGTACAAGGCTGTCGCAAAAAAGTAGTGAAAACAGCAGATCTACAAGCACACAACGCCTCGCATGGCTGTTTTCACTAGTTTAAATCATTTTTAAAATGAAAAATGCAAAACGAACGGTTTTGGACATACAAGGTTTCCACCCGACAACGACGATGGGCGGCATGCCCAACAGTCCCGCAAAAATAAAGTGGGGGAACCCGGCCAAACCCAGCAAACACTCGTACAAGACACCTGCCCATGCAGGAATAAAAGCAAGCCAATGCCAAAGGCATTCCTCGACGCATCATTAGTAAAAGGACTGACCTTTACATCAAGAAGAGGCAAAACAAACAACAACTTATTCAGGTCAAATCCCCTTAAAGGCGCCCAGCGCTGCGTCAAATTAAAAGCAAGGACAGGATGATGGATGGGCCCCGTACCCAGGCGGGCTGGCCTCAAACTCACTTGGCTAACCACGGACCCCCCCCCCCCCCCCCCTCCCTCTCGCACAGACAGTAGCCCTGGGGGGGTGGGGTGCAGTGGTGGAAAAAGTACTCACATTTTGTAACCTAAGTAAAAGTATCAATACTGCACTGTAGGTGTACTCCCCTACAAGTAAATGTCCAGAATTCAAAATGTACTTGAGTAAAAGTATGAAAGTATTGGCATCAATAAGTGCTTAAAGTACCAAAAGTAAAAGTACAAAATGTTTGAAAATAGCAGATCTACAAGGTCGCGTCGCATCGATCAGCTATTTTCAAATGGCCACTGTAAAAAATTAAGTGGGTTAAGTATGTTTTATAAAATAGTAATTTAGATCTGCAAAGTAACTAGCAACTAAAGCTTTCAAATAATTGTAGTGGAGTAAAAGTACAATATTTGGACCTGAGATGCAGTGGAGTAGAAGTAAAAGTATTGGACATTGTAAATACTCTTAGTTACTTTACACACCATGGGGTGTTAGAGAGCACCATGTAGCGCCGCCCTAATTCTAATGGAAATAAGCGCGCTCAGGGAACGAGGGATGGGAAAGAGAGGAAGAAAGAGAGGGAAGCCCTGGATTTTGAGGGCCTTGATAGCAACAGGGGCCACAGAGGTGAAGAGGAGGGGGGGGGCGAGGGAACGAGGGGGGGGCGAGAGATTAATAGCAAAAGTAGAGCGGTGGGGCTGGTGAGGGTCTTTACGGTGATTTAGCGAGCCGAGATGAGCACCTGAAACTCCTCTTGACGGGGCCACAAACCAGCCACTCTAATTGGGTTGCTTTGGCTGACCGGGGAGGCCCGCAGCCTGCACCCACCACTACCCTGGAGGAACGAGGAGGAAGGAGGAGGAGCAGGACAAGGAGAAGATGCCGTCTGGCTGCAAATGAGCATCACATAGGGAGAGACAGAAGGAGTAAGGTGCGGTAGGGAGAGAACTGGGGGAGATGCTGCATGAAGAGAGTACTGGAAGGAAAAGAGGGGAGATTTTTCAGGGGGAAGAGGAGAAATGGGAGAGGAATGGAAAGGGATGACGAGTAGGAAGTGTTAAGGAAGGCAGTGGTGTAACGTAAATTTACTCGTAGTACTGTACATTATTTTTGGTCAATTGAAAATAGCTGAACTGCATGCTCTCAATGTGTTTATTTATACATTTGACAACTTGTGAAATGGGACATTCTGCATAATGAGTACTTTCTACTTTTGGTACTTTAAGTACATTTTGATACTAATACTTTTGCACTTTTACTCAAGTATATTTAGAATTACAGACTTTTACGTATAACAGAGTATCTCTACATTGCAGTATTGATACATTTACATAAGTAAAGAATCTTCTTCCATACCACTGAAGGAAGGAGTCAAAGGTAAGAGGAGGAGGAGAGGGGGGAGTAAAGGATGAAGGGGAAAGAGGAGCATTAATTAAGGAAGAAGAAGAAGAAGAAGGTAGAAACAGGGAAGAGCTTGGGAGGAGGAGACCAAAGGCTCGCAGGAGGAGCATGAGGAGGTGGGAGACGAGGGGGAGACTGGAGTGAAGAGGATCAGAGCAGGAGGTGCAGATAGCGTCTTGGCCAGGGACGTGCACAGAATGTTAGAGAGGCAGGGGCTAACATTTCTAAAAAGGACCTTTTTGGTGGAAATATCGAAAATAGCAGACCTCCAAGCTCACAACGCGTCGCAGTGCGACGCGTTGTGAGCTTGGAGGTCAGCTATTTTCGGTGAGTGATACCACCCTGAAGTAAGCATAATCAAGACAGTACTGGAGATGTGCAATTCTTTCAACATAAGATGCAGCATCTTAGTTCAGGAAAAGTTGGACAAGGCAATTCTCTTGCATGCAGACTTCAGGTATGGCATGGAAAGGAGGCATTTGCATTTCTTTCCCCATAGTAAAAACTGCATTCATGGTCTGGAGAGGGCACTTTTTACAGTTGGATAAAAGGGCAGGGGCTCAAGCCCCCTTTGATGTCTACAGTATGTGTGCACGTGCCTGGTCTTGGCTAGAGAGCTAGAGCTCTGGTTACAGACGCTGTTCAAGCTGCTCTTGTTATCTCAGGAGCGCGTGGGTTGGATCGCTAAACTCCTTCTGTTTTAATCGGATTTCACAGGGTGAAATCATTAGGCCAGCGGAGTGTGCCAAATCACGCCATCGCCTCGCCCTAAACCCTCGGTCCCGACTCGAATCGGAATTGACGTGGAGAAGTGCCGCTCGCCAGCTGCGAAGAAGCTGTTGCGAGACACGGCTGCTTGTGTTCAGCTGCCACTAACGCTCACGTCAATGTAAATAACAGCCATAAAGACACTTTCCTTTAACATTAACTTTAACACATTGCTGCTTTATTCAAAAGTCAGAGTTAAACGGACACTGTAGGAAGACAGTGGTGGTTGGAGGTCATTTGGGCATGCAACGCGAGTCCTGAGCCATATTCAAACTTTCTAAATGTTATTTGCAATAATATTGAACGAATACTGCATGTGAACACACAGAATGGATAAGCCACAAGGGCATTGAAGGCTCAAGGCTGCATAAAGTGTTAAAAAAAGAGAGAGAGTCTATTCCAGTGTGGATAAGATGGCACTGTCGGGGGAAAATCTTGCATTCAGTTAACCAACCATTTTTTATTCTAGTCACTGGCTGCCCAACGGCTGTGTGGGAGAGTGTTTGTAAATGGATGCAAAGCAGACACCTACGGACACACCATTTGTGGCGCCAGAAATTTGCATCCAGGTACTAAAAAGAACATAGCCGTTTTAAGGGGACAACTTGGATTCCATTACCAAGCGTTTCTATTAACACAAAAAGCAGAAAACATGGCCTATACTGCTTGGCGCTGCTTGGGATATTGCGCTGACAAGGCGTTGTGAAGCAACGCGCCAATCAGCGCATTCGGGTTTTGGTACCCAGCATTTTATTACGTGGGTGAAACAGGCCGTCTCTCTCCGTCTCTCACTCTATGGTTCTGACGTCAAACCCAACCTCCCACCTTCCTCCGCTGTTCTCATACGTGACAGTCTGGCCTGTCGACAACCAGCAAAGCACCCCACAAATAATGTCTACTTTCGGCATAAAGGGAATATGCTACTATAGCATTGCTACACGGATACCTGTACTAAGCCCTGCAGCGCTCCAATGGGTCTTTTCAGAGTCATTGAAAAAAAGAAATTGTCAAAAACTCAAATTTACATTTCAGCACACTCAAACACTCAGCACACGATGTCTTGCGTTCGAGAGGAGTATTTCTTTTTTTGTTCCGTCTCGGGTTATGGGTACGGGTCTGGCTCAGTGTGTGGCTGAGAATGACAGGCCCGTTGACAACCAGGCCTTCATCTCCAACATGGGCATACTGTAGGAACACCCAGCCGCAGCAGTGCATCGGCAACCAGGGACGTGCTGGGCCCCTGATTCAGCCCGGGAAAAAGAGTTGGAGAGGCCCTCGTTGCGCGGCTGCTGCTACTCAAAGATTTGCCATTTCAGATCATGACAAGTGACAAGCCAGTGGGCCAGTTACTGTACATGGGTTATATTTCGTTGTTGTCGGGTGGAAACCTTGTATGTACTTGTATGTCCAAAACCGTTTGTTTTGTATTTATCATTTTAAAAATGATGAAACAGCCGATCTACAAGCACACAACGCACACACAACGCCTCGCGGTGTGAGGTGTTGTGTGCTTGTAGATCTGCTGTTTTCACTACTTTTGTGCAACGGCCTTGTATGATGAAGCAGGGCTTTGCTTTGCGAAAAAAAAAGTATAAATGTGAAACTTTGAGATACAAGGTTTCTGCCCGACAGTGACAATTTACTTTGTTGGCCGCCCAGCCCCCAAAATGGAACATTTTATTTTAATTTTTTGCCTAATGGCCGGCCGGGAATGAACCGGCCGTTCGGGAGTTGTCCCGCTTTTCCCAATGGCCAGCAAGTCCCTGTCTGCAACTCTCCAGACCTGCTCTGTGTGTGCTTGCATGTGTGTCTCGCTGCATCTCTGCTGTGGCTGGGTTGAGGATCTAGACTAGAGCAGGGGTCTTCAGCGTTTTCAGGCCAAGGACCCCATAGTTGAGAGAGAGAGATGAAGCAGGGAACCCCACAACCTTTTTGTAGATTCCATATCGTTGTTTGACAGCACAATCATCGTGTATTTTGGATTCATTCATGTCAATTTGTGTTTCAGATATTTAACCACTTGAACCGTCAATATTTAATAAAATAGACCTTTCACTCTGTACTTAGTCTGCTCTTTTTCCCCTCTACACCAAACCCCTTTGCCTAAAATAGCCAATCTACAAGCTCAGTTTGTAGATTTGCTATTTTTGGCTAAAGTTCTCCGAATATGGACGCTAGGGTTCAAGCGGTTAATATAAAAAAGGAGAAAAAGAGTTTCTATCACACAAAGATTTGGAGGACGCCCTGTAGTGACTCTGAGGACCCCCTAGGGGTCCTGGACCCCCCGTTGAAGAACCCTGGTCTAACTGCATCTCTGCTGTGGCTTGGTTGAGGATCTAGACCAGATAAGAGTACCAGACATGATAAATAGTCCATCTGCTGAAGGCCTGCTCTACTCCCTCCTCTTTTCCCTCCCTCCCTCCCTCCCTCCCTCCCTCTCCTCCTCTGTTCCACCCACCGCTTCACTCTCTCCAGTCTGTCTGTCTGTCTGTCTGTCTGTCTGTCTGTCTGTCTGTGTCAGTTAAACAAGCCAAAAGCTTTCTTGTGGTTTTTTATCCTTTTAGTTGAACTTGTACCTGTGAACTGTACTGTCCGGTACCTTTTCCTATGCAAACCTCTCATAAAATCATCAATCAATCAATCAATCAATCAATCAATCAATCAATCAATGTTCTGAAGGAGATTCAGTGACTTTGTCTGCTTGACTGGGTGCATCTGTCTGCCTCTGTGCACAGTAAACCCCTCAGTGTTCCTTTATATAAAAAGTGTGGTCCATTTTTACAGCATGCGTGCGTGTCTGCTCTGCTATCTGGCTTTCTGTTGGCTCAACAAGGCCCTGTTGTATAGTCTCTGTACTCAGGATTCTACTGTGTGTCACTCCTGGAACAGGACCAGGGGGTAAATCAGCAGCGCACACTGCAGATTTGGTGTGAATGAAGAATATACTGTCTGCCTGCTTGCTGCGTGTTTTGTGCTGTTTTCTTGCATTCAGTTGCCGGAGGAGCACCCAAACAAAATCACACAAACCCCTTTTATGTATGTTATGCTTGTCTGTTTCGTTTTGATATGAATGCCCAGAGCTGGTGGAGGGGGAATATTTTAGTATTATTATGCATACTGAAGGCATATCCCTGCTCTTTATATTGTAAAGCCAATCTCTTTAAAACGCTTTGCCCAGAGATTTAGACTGTTTTGTGTAGGCTATGGTAGGATATAAAGTCTATGTCTGCTTAGCATTTAGGCCTATTGCTGAAACACAGAATATACCTATGATCTGTCTCAAGTTCAATTTTGGTTTGGTTGCAGCAATACATAAAAGCAGTGTCACAAAGGCACAAAGAACACGTATAACAATAAAATCAGGATGCAGTTTGTGGTATCAGTGAGTGAGTGCAGTTACTGTAACCCAAGCAGGGCCTAGCTAAAGTAAAAAAGCAGCAATCTAATAGGCCAGACATGACCTACAGTACCTCAGCAACATTGAAATTCACAGCAATTCATAATTCAGAAACGTAATTAAATCTCACGAAAAGCAACAGATTACCTCCTCCTCTCATCGGCATTTAAAGCCTGTCTGTGTGTTTTAAAGCAATCGTCACCTCTTTTGGAACGCAACAACCAAGGAGGTAAATGGTGCATTGGAACGATACAAACACAGTGGAAAGTATCAGAAAAGGTGATACACCCTCCCCTACAACCACACCCTCCCCTCAGTCCCCTGGACGATGATGCGTTCGTCCAGAGGCCAGTTAACTCACTTTTCTGAGCCTAGTTATTCAAAAAACTACAGATTACAGAAAAACCACTGAATGTTGAAAGTTTTGTTTTTTCTTTTCTTTTTTCATGTGTAATTGAGGTCAGGAAACATGAAAAAAGCCTAAAAAAATTAGAAAATCAGACACAAGCCCTAGAACCCCAATTTGATTAAGCTAGGGGAAGTCATGAATGTCAATGGCAATCTTTAGAATAGTTTGTTGCTCTATTGTTGCTCTGTGCGCTCCATGGTAATACAAATCGTACAGAGCAAACTAAGTCAATAAAATAAAAAACACATCAAGTCACCTGCTGAGATTACCTAATCATGAACACCTCTGTTTATTAGGTGTCATAGCCACATATTTAAGCAATATTACACGAGAGGGTGTGCATATAACAGTAACACGGTTATCCTGCACGACAGCCTTGCCGCAGGAACGAGCCGACAGGCAAGTTCCGTAGGTAGCTAGGGCTGGAATGTTAGCAGTTCATTTGTTTACATGAAACAGATGAAGACAATAACTAAAACATAACTTGAGAAATCCATAATGCAGTTGGTGTCTCAGCCCTGTCTATCTAAACCTACTACTTTTGAGGTTGTGCTTGCTAAGATACCATACAGGGTATACCAGCAGCAAACCTGTACAATCTCTCCAAGATGAACTCAGCAGCAGTCGGCACCCGACCCTCAGGGCCGAAGGTTGTGTAATGTTTGAGAATAATACTAAAATGTATTCTAAATGCACGATTTTCAAAAGTTATTGTTGCCGGTACAAAGGACAGACCCAGATGAATGCCTGAAGGGGTCTTATTAAACCAACATCTTTCTCTCTTTGTTTCTGTCTTGTCTGCCTACCTAGCAACTTGTTTTCAACTCCTTCCTACCCCTGAGAATATAGGCCATAAAGGCCTACTGTATAAAACAGTATAATCAGTGGTCAAATTTTTTAAGAAAAAGTACCATACTCTATATACTCTGTTTCAAGTACAAGTCCAGAATAAATGTAGGCCACTTGAGTAAAAGTATGAAAGTGTTGGCATCAATGTACTTAAAGTGTGCAAAATGTACTAAATGTTTGAAAATCTACAAGTTCACAGTGTGACACCTTGTGAGCTTGTAGATCTGGTATTTTCAAACATTTTCAAATATCCTAGGTATAAAATATAGGGCTAAAGTGGTTAATGTATGTTTTATAATATTATAATTTATATCTGCAAAATAACTGGTAACTAACATTTTCAAATAATTGTATTGGAGTAAAAGTACAATATTTGCATCCGAGATGTAGCTAGTGGAGTAGAAGTAAAGTAAATTGGAAATACCCAAGTAAAGTACAAAAGTACCTCAAAATTGTACTTAAGTACAGTACTTAACACATCGGATGCCCACGTGATCTCTGACGTCTTATTTGCTGGTGCCCATGGCAACGCGTCATTTTACCTACCGGCGAGAGTACTGGCGAGAAAAGTAATCCGAGTAAATGTAATCCGAGTATGTCCTGTTTATTTCGCGAAAATCTTTTCTTTCAGTCAGGACCGTTTTTTATCATTTCTAAGCCACAGTGTTTGTGTTACGGCATGTAGAAGAGGCTGCCGTTTTGAGAAAAAAATGAAAAAAGGAAGAGAATCCGGAGAAAACAGCATTTTTGTGCAGCCGGTAAACAGGAAGTCAACGAGCCACACAGCACGTCCGGGTGACGTAATTGCGCGCTGCATGTTGGGAAATGGAGTTGTTTCATCACCGCGGTAGCCAAGTGCAGTAGCTACAGTACAGTATAGTTTACTGTACAACGCGTCAAACGCGTCGTTGGGCACTCGTAAAGATCAAAGAGATTGACGCGTAGACACCACGTGGGCACCTGATGTGTTAAGTAAATGTACTTTACACCACTGCTGCCTGTCTAGTGAATGTCAGTATCTCATGTATCTCTCTATCACACTGATATGGAAATCTGAGAATCTGATATATTAACTTAATATGCAACTTCCTTCCCTGCTTGCACCTTATCTCACGACTGCCCTGTCACAAAAAGACAAAGAAATCTTTTATTTCCAGACTGCTATTTCTGTGCCTACTAGCATTTTTCAGTGCATGATATTCTGGGAATAAGGGATTATTTGCTACATGTTTTGACCTTTGTACTGGTTTCTTGCAGTGTTGACTTTAATTATATTGTACAGTTGGACAGAATGTCAACTCAATTAGGGAATATGAGAATGTATAATGAATGCACATGCACGCCTGTGATCTTTATATAATGTATGGCAGCGTGTGTTCTCTGAAAAAAGGTTCTCAAGAGTTTGGCCCTTTGCATTTTCTTACTATTTTATGTACAGTTTTCCAAGTACTGCAGTTTCATTGCTGTTCGTTGTTTTATCTGCTTTGCAATCGTGTTATTGATGTTAAATGTGTAAAGCACTGTGTACACTGCAATAAAAATACATCTACCATTACTACTATAATTATGTCTTGTACTTGGTGAACTTTCATGAATGTAATCGTTTCATCGACTGATTTACAAATTGCTATTTTAAAAGTGAGACCTGTTCTTTCATGTTGTGTGCTTGGTTGTGCGCTGACTAATGACCACCATAAAAGAACAGTGTAAATGTATTTATAGCGTCAACTCCTCGTTAAGACAAAAGGCCGTGCTTGCATGGATGCCATGTTAAATGCTGCTTCCCAACTCTTTCAGTGCCTTCCATTATGGAGCTTACAATCTAACAATTATCTAATGGAAATGTCTGTTTCTGTATCCCCAAACATTTTAAGGCCATTACGAGCGTGATTGCAGTAGTTTCCAAACAAGTCGGAGGATTGCGCCTAATTCATACTTCGGAATTAGCTCAATAGGGTGTTTATAAACAGCGTAGAAGTACAGAAAAAAGGGATTTAGGAGCGATGTAAATACGTGGAATTGCCTATGACCCAAGCCTGCCGTTGTGAACTGTACAAGCCTGTTGCGGCTCAGACGAAATTGACAAGAATGCTTTTGTGGATAAAAAACTCCCGGACCAGTTTTTTGAAGACTAAATAACAGGAAAACAAGATAAAAAAGCGATTTACCACGCTAGTTCAGCTAAACCCTCCTCAAAACCAAGAGCCTAAACATAAACTGACCGCCAGAAAAATACCAACTGAAAGTCTAAAGGGGGTTCCAGACGGTACGCGGTCACCGCCTCCTAGTAATTCTTTTTCAATGGGAGACGGGCGGCTATTTCGGCCGCGCAGAGAAGTTTAGAGGCGGCGAGGCGAGCGGGTGCAGTCCCGTGAAATTCCCGCGAGCATGCTCGTTCGTGCATGCGCCCGCGGGCGGCGAGAGATGGATTGTGTTCATCTTTGTGAAACACCGCGTGGCGTTTAGTCACTGAGCGAGTGTGTTTGTGTGTCTCACCGCGGCACAGCCACCACTGATCCTAGCAGGAGCCCCTGCGGCAACCGCTGCTCATCTGAAGAGCCCTTTACTCTGAACGCCCTGACTTGTTTGTTTGCTCGATGTAAAAGAAACATGTTTTTTTCTCTCTCTCTCTCTCCCTAACGTGGTCACCTGCAGCGCTTTGAGCCTGTTCTCGGCCGTGTCCTAGCATGAATAGCCCTTGTCACATTAATTACATAATCGTCTAATCTGAGCTGAAGAAAGTGCGCCAAGGTATCTTGAAAATCAGTTTCACGCGACAAGTCTAAATGAGACTTAAAGGTTCATGTGGTAACATCACCATGTGACCTCTCTCTGTCATTCTGACCTGTCTGTTCAATATCCATTGCGCTCGTCATGTTGCACTCTTCACCATTTGCCCTTCTGCGGCGCAGTACAGTAGCTGCATCCCTCCGTGCACACACAGTACATGCACGCCAGGGCTGCCTTGTTGTGATAGATGCATGGCATATTTTTGGAAAGGGACCTAGGAGGCATCCAGCAGTGAAATCAGCGGGGAGGGGAAAACTAAGAGGCATGAGAAGAAGGAGGTTTTTCCCCCTGAGACACTTCTTGCGGCTTGAATACATATCCTCATCTTTATCTTTGAGTACTAGCAGGGGAGGGGAAGGGAAGGGAAGGAGAGAGAGAGAGAGAGCAGAATAGAAACATGGTATTCCTCTGGGCATGTGACCTTCAGCACTGTCACCATAAATCCGTACATCCATCTGGGCATGCGCTGCTATCTGGATGCAGATCTGACAGCTAGAGCCCCAAGCCTTGATATTGAGTATCTATTCAAAGTTTAATGATTTATTTTTTACCTCGCTCGCACATCAAATGACCCATCTGGATCACTGATGTACCATTGGGGGGCCGCGAGGGAGAGAGTGTGTCACAGGAAAGGTGGCGTTATCTGAATTGCCAGGCGGAGCATGCAGGGAGGTTGACGCAGTCAAAACTGGATGGATGGATGGATGGATGGATGGATGGATGGATGGATCAGGGGTGTCGCTCCAAATTCTGGGCCCTGGGTAAAAGGATTCACTGCGGGCCCCCCATGAATGTTCTTCATAGGGGGAGGGGGTTTAACCCATTTAGACTGGGAACGCATTGTTATGCATTATGTTGTCCTTTAACTATTGAAAAATAGCAGATGTACAAGCTTACAGCGTGGCACAGAGTGTCGCGCTGTGAGCTTGTAGATCTTCTATTTTTGAAAAATTGTGAACATTTGTGCATAAGTGTCTTCTAAATCCTTCTAAGGTTTTTTGAAAAACCCATGTTTCTTTCTATGTCCCCATTTTCATTTGAAGGACCCCCAAAATTATATGTATTTGGCCACGGACCCCCATCTCAAAATATTTAGTTCCAAGGACCCCCCCAGAAGCAAATCTTTAGTTACAAAAAATACATATTCAAAGATTTGCACACATTTTCACGACCTTTCAAAAATAGCAGATCTACAAGCACCGAGTGCCGCGCTGTGAGCTTGTATGTCTGCTATTTTCCAATAGCTAAAGTATGAAATAAGTAAGGCCCCTCCACCTTGGGCCCTAGTAACTCAGTCCCACTCCCCCCCCCCCCCCCCCCCCCTGCGACGCCCCTGGATGGATGGATGGATGGATGGATGGATGGATGGATGGATGGATGGATTGATTGAGTGCTTCTGAAGCACAGCGCACGGTTAGGGTTGTTTCAGAATGAGATCCATTAAAAAAGAGGACAGCTGTTCAAAATACAACAACAAGTGCTGAGAGCCGCAACATAAAACCCAACATTAAATGTAATTATGGTGCATATACTGGACTACAGTAAAAAGAAGATCAGGTTAAGTCCTTGTTTTGAAAAGAAATCACGCTTTTACAAAGTGGACCATCTATAATACATTATACTGTGTATATATGCAAATGTAGGCAAATGGCTTTTCCTGATGATTTGTCATAGTCTAGTTTTAGTCATAGTCCTAAATCGTGCACGTCATAGTCTTTTATTCATCTCACAGTGCGGCACTGTGAGCTTGTAGATCAGCTTTTTTTTGGAAAAATCTTGAACATGTTTGCAAATCTTTGAATGGATCTTTTTAAATGCGAACTCAAATCTTTCTTTCTCAGGGTCCCTGGAACAAAGTATTTTGAGATGGGGGTCCGCGGTCAAATCCGTATAAATCTAGGGGTCCTTGACATTAAAAACTTTGAGCACCACAGAAAACCATCAGGATTTAGAAGACATTTTTAGGCATTTTTCAGGCCTAAATGGGTAAAAAGAAAATACTTTTTCCATCACTGGATCCAATTCTGCATAAAGACATCAGCATGGGATCAATGGCTTGTTGAATTTCAGCAGCAGTGGCTGGGGGAGCCAGGCCAGGACAGGGAAGAGAGAAGGCTTTGAAACAGGGACGTGCTGGCCATTGGGAAAAGCTGGACAACTCCCGAACGGCCGGTTCATTCCCGGCCTGGTCCAGGCCGGCCATTAGGAAAAAAATTAAAATAAAAAGTCGGCCTTGTTCCATTTTGGGGGCTGTGCGGCCAACAAAGTAAATCGTCACTGTCGGGCAGAAACCTCGTATCTCCAAGTTTCAAATGTGTAAATTTTTTCGCAAAGCATGCAAGGCCGTCGCACAAAAGTAATGAAAACAAATTGTGTGCTTGTAGATCGGCTGTTTTCACTAGTTTAACTCATTTTTTAAATGATAAATACAAAACAAACGGTTTTGGACATACAAGGTTTCCACCTGACAACGACGAAATATAACTCATGTAATTGGCCCACTGGCTTGTCACTTGTCATGATCTGAAATGGCAAATCTTTGAGTAGCAGCAGCGCTATAGAGAGAGATCTCTCTCTCTATAGCGCGCAATGAGGGCCTCTCCAACTCTTTTTCCCAGGCTGAATCAGGGGCCCAGCACGTCCCTGGAAGGCTTTGAAAAGAGAGAGAGCTGCCAAATGCACTCAACGCTACAGGGAGGTCTGGTGGCTTAGATTGCCTCGGAGTCAGTTACAAGAAAACAAAAGGGTTGTTTTTTTTACTAACAAGAGTGGTGGCTTTAATTATTCAAAAAACGACAAATAACTTCTATATGGTGCCTGCACTCCCCTGCTCCAATAAAAGACAACAGGGAGGAATCATTAAAGTTTTAAAATCACTGCGATGTCTCCTCCACCAGTGGAAACCTTTCATCTTTTCATTACATCACATCACTGTGTGTGTGCGTGCGTGTGCGTGTGCGTGTGCGTGTGTGTGTGTGTGTGTGTGTGTATATAAAATTATATATATATATATATATAAATATATATATATATAGTCACTGTTGGGCAGAAACCTCGTATCTCCAAGTTTCAAATTTGCACTTTTTTTTTCACAAAGTAAAGCCCTGCTTCATCATACATGCCGTCGCACAACAGTAGTGAAAACAGCAGATCTACAAGCACACATGCTCGTAGATCGGCTGTTTTCACTAGTTTAAATCATTTCTAAAATGATAAATGCAAAACAAACGGTATTGGACGTACAAGGTTTTCACCCGACAACGACTATATATATATATATATATATATATATATATTTGCACACCTACAGCAGAGTAAAACTTAAAAGCATGTGTGTAGGACGTATTCGCCCACTACCAACCTGCACGGCACAGGAGAAAGTATCAAAATATTGTAAAAAATACAATTAATTGCTTTACATTTAAATAAAACATAAAACAGAGTACCATAGTTAGTGCCTTTAAAACTTAAAATATTAATACATTTTGGTCCAAGAGTCATGCTAGAGGGAACCAAAACTGTTAATGTGTTAAATAGCTGTATCCGATAGCAATCTTTGTCAAGGCTCTCCTGTTATATTTATATAAGATATAGATTTTAGCCGATCAACATAGAGAACAATACAGGAACAGGATAAACAAGAGGAATTTGGATTATATGAAACAAAACAAGCAGATAGAATATAAGCAGATACATTTGTACATTGTAGAAGTGGAACACTATCAGAGCTTTAACTTTTTAACAAAAAGCCCTTTCTTTTACTTTTGACAAAATATATCACTTACATCCCCCTTTTAAGCCGTTTTCATAACAATCTGCCCATCAGATTAGATTTCAAACATTTTGTGCTTTTTGTGCAATCTGCCTGCCCATTAGATTAGATTTCAAGCATTTTTGTGGCCGGTGTCCATATTCAGGGGCGTCACAAGGGGTAGGAAAGTGGGACTGAGTTACTGGGGCCCAAGGTGGAGGGGCCCTAATAACTTTATCTATTGAAAAATAGCAGATATACAAGCTCACAGCGCGGCACCGAGTGCCGCGCTGCAAGCTTGTAGATCTGCTATTTTTGAAAAGTTGTGAAAATGTGTGAAAATCTTTGAATATATGTATTTTTTAAGCGAACATTTCTAACTCAAATTTTGCTTCTGTGGGGTCCCTGGAACTAAATATTTTGAGATCGGGGTCCGTGGCCAAATACATATCATCTTGGGGGTCCTTGACATAAAAAATAGCAGATCTACAAGCTCACAGCACGGCTGTGAGCTTGTATATCTGCTATTTTTCAATAGTTAACATTCATGGGGGGCCCGCAGTGAATCCTTGTACCCAGGGCCCAGAATTTGGTGTGACGCCCCTGTCCATATTCAGTCCGTCTCTGGCACGGGCAGTCGTTGTCCCCACAAGCCTCACGACTGTAACCGTCATACCTGTGCCTGCCTGCCAAAGCAGTCTGGTGCAGCAGCCCTGAATGATTTCTGCCCAATTCCACTCACCCGTATTTTTCTCTAAAACTTTGGCCCGACCCTGGATCCCATTCAGCATGCCTACTGCCCAAATACTGTAGATCAGTGGTTTTCAAGCCTTTTCATATCAAGGTCGATTATTTATTCAGCATTTGAGCCACAGTTAGACCAACATTTGATGAGATCTAGCCTCTCAGACCCAAAACCTGTTATCATTGGATAAGATTTCCCCCACAATTCCATGCTGTATTGATGTGGTACCATATATCGTTGATCAAAATAGCAATTCTTCTACATTCTCTAATTGTGTAGACTTCTTGTGAATTAAGTAATGCAGATGTTAAACAATAACATAGCTCTTGTGTAAAATAAAACCAAATGGACCCGTACAAATGGAACCATAATGGGTCATTTGGTTTCATTTTTCACTCTAAAGAGTTAAAGAGCTATAAGGATCCCAACTCTCCATCATTTAGCTGGGGACCACCTGGAACCCCCAAGGATCACTGGTGGTCCCCGGACCACTGGTTTAAAACCACTGCTGTAGGTATCTATCTATCTATCTATCTATCTATCTATTGTATCTATCAATCAACGGTGGATGCCATCTCCGCAGCTTTACATCATCCCCTGACCCACCAACACCAGACCAATGACGTCACCACCCACCCAGCAAGCTCTGCTATCTCCACAGATCCTACCATGGGAACTTTGAGCCAACTCTAACTGTACAGTGTGGTATGCTACTAGCCTCGCATAGCCAGACAATATCACACTGTGTGGATATAGTCTGGTGCTCAGCCATTCAAAAAATGATTCCGGGGGCGGTTACAAAAACTATTCAAATGGACTCTATTAATTAGACCTACAACTAATCAGAGTAGCCCAAGAAGAAACCCACTTTGGAATGATACACACACAGTGGAAACAGCAAAGGTGATACACCCTCCCCTACAACCAATGAGAAGTAGCCTCAGAAACACACTTTGGAACGATACAAACACATTGGAAACAGCCCTACATTTGCATACTGGGCCCTGGTTGGTTCCTCACGACTTGGGCGCTGAGAAAAATGTACAGAGCTGAGCAGCCCTAGACCCTATCTGCTGCCTTGTGTTCGCAATGGCAGATAGAGTCTAGCTGAGCTAGGCTAGTATGGCACTTGCACTGTTTTAGAAGAGAGAACTCCTCAGTGCATCAGTTCCCTGCAAGAGAAGAACTCTGGTGCCTTCAGAGGATACACACTGTAGCACTGTCAGCAACCCATTCCATCCCAGCAACAGACAGACTAGTCACCGTACTCCCTTCTGGACGGCTTCTCTTGTACCAGAAGACAGCTTCTTCCCCAGAGATGTTGCCTCGTTGAACTCTGACAATTCTCAGCGCTAGTCACACAGTACTCCATTCTTAGGGTCCCGCCACTAGGGGGACTAAAACCTGATATAGATAAGAGATAGAAGTATAAACGTATGACTATGATATTTAAGTATAAAAGTAAAAAATAGGGAGATAAAGAAGAAAATAATTTACCTACATCATCCCACAAGGGAAATTCAGTTTTCAGCTTAACCCAGCTGAACCCAGTGCTGCCCACAAGGAGCGCGAGGGAAGGGGAGCAGTGATAGCTGGAGCAGGGAATCATACCTGCGACCTCTGGGACCTCCGGAGTCCTAGGTATGGACACTAACCACTCAGCTATCATCTAGATATAGATAGATAGGATAGGGTCCGAGACTGAGCAGTAAACCAGTGACAACAGAATTCTCAGCGTATATGCTGTTATTATGACATAAGGCACAGAATATCGATCAGATCAGGAAGAAAAACACTGCATCGCCAGCAATAATAGAGCAGCTTCTGCAACATCATTCATTAGATAGTACATGTAACGTACATGTGAACATTGCAGTTGGTAGGGGCATGAGAGCAAAAACTAAAAACACACATAATGCACACCCATAGATCTATAGCCGATCGTCACTGTGAGAAGACCAACAGCCATTTTGAGACAGTGGATGGCTTCAATTTATTTCATTTTAATCCATGCAGCGCTGTGCCTGACTGCAAGCCACTTAACCCCAAACAGTGCCCATGTGTGAAGAAATACAATCAAAGTACCCTACACCTTCTCCCCGACAACTCTTTCAAGCTGTTCCTGTACATAAATAAAATTCGATTGAAGGTCAGAGAAAAAACATGACATAATCTAATACAGGGGTCTTCAACGTTTTCAGGCCAAGGACCCCTTAGTTGAGAGAGAGAGATGAAGCAGGGACCCCCACAACCTGTTCATAGATTCCATATAGCTTCATCGTTTGACTGCACAATTATCAGTGTATTTTGGATTCATGTCAAGATATTTAACCACTTGAACCGTCAACTCTTAATAAACGTAGTCTTCTCTTTTTCCCCTCTACACCAAACCTCTTAGCTGAAAATAGCTTGTGGATATGTTATTTGGCTACAGTTCTCAGAATCTGGACACTAGTGTTCAAGTTGTTAATAAAAGAATTGGAAGATTTGGAGGACCCCTGTAGTAACTCTGAGGACCCCCTAGGGGTCCCGGACCCCCTGTTGAAGACCCCTGATCTAATATCCACACTTGAATATGGATAGCATAAATAGAAATCTAAATACCATGACACTTTCTTTTTTTTACAGAATAGAATGCAACTTTGGACCTTTAGCTAACAGAAATACAACACATTAACAAACTGTATCCACTACTATTTTAATGCTATTCAATGACTCAGGTGATTATGTTTTTTTTACCCTCAGAAATGGATTTGTGCAGCATTTTGAATAAAGTGAACTCTTCACACAAAATGCAGTGGGTGTGAGGTGGGCAAGCTGTTGAGCAGCAGCGCATCGCTGCTGTTTTTCTGCTTAAAGAGAAGGGGCAAGAGGAGGGTGGGAGACTTCAAAGTGGGTTTTTCGTGCCACCAGAATATTCCATGGACACTAGACTTAAGGAGATTTATTACATGCCGTGTGTGTGTGTGTGTGTGTGTGTGTGTGTGTGTGTGTGTGTGTGTGTGTGTGTGTGTGTGTGTGTGTGTGTGTGTGTGTGTGTGTGTGTGCCCACGTGTGCCATGCATGCGTGAGAGTGTCTCTGAAAATGAGTGTGTGTGTGTGTGCACAAACGGGAGAACCTCACATTTGTACAGTAGGCCTACAGTGGTGGAAAAAGTGCACAAATGTTTGACTTAAAGGTGATACACCATGCATTTAAAAAGTATTTATGTCATATTGTTTATGTCCCAAAAACGTTTTTCAAAAGGTTTGAGGCTAAATTACCACTCCTGAATAGAGAGCCTCTCTCATTTTTGAATGGCTCTCAGAGCATTTCAGCTGCAGTACCACCTTTGGCCTGAACTGCGCCACACCCCAAAATCTTTTTGAAAAAAAAAAAAAAAAAAAAATAGAAAAAAAAAATCTTTTGAAAAAAAAATTTTTTTTTGAAAAAAAAAAAAAAAAAAAAAAAAAACGGCCGATGATGACGTCACAATCGGCAGCAAATCTGGACAGCCTGCTTTAAGAACCCGTGGGATACTTTTAACCTTTGCCTTCTCAAAACCAGAGAAAGACACAACGGTCAGAAATGGGACTTTGTGAGGATAGAAGGTACTAGTGGGACCCCAAAAAAAGGTTTTAAAATAGGAAAAGTGAAATTTCATGGTGTATCACCTTTAAGTGAAAGTACCAATACTGTGATGTAGAAGTACTAAAAGTCCAGAATTCTAAATTTGGTTGTACCAGTTTACCTGGTAACCATGGTAACCAGTTAACACCACCCTGGATGTGATAACGGGGCCGTGGCACCGCACCGCGGTAATTCTTATCATGTTACTGAACGTCTTTGGCATCCCAAGTGTTAAGTACAGTACTTAAGTAAATGTACTTAGTTACTTTCCACCACTGGTACAGTATTGCACAGCTTGTGCGTTCAACTTGCAAGCTTCGGAACGTGCGTGCGTGCAACTTTCGTTCATGCGAGTATGTTTGCCTGTTTACAGTCTGTGTCTTCTAGCAGAAGCTGGATGGTGAGATGCAAAAGGTTCCGTCAACTCTAAATTCATCAACCACATCATACCATATCGTCGTTGTCGGGCAGAAACCTCGTATCTCCAAGTTTCAAATGTGTACGTTCTTTCGCAAAATAAATCCCTGCATCATCATACAAGGCCGTCACACAAAAGTAGTGAAAACAGCAGATCTACAAGCACACAACGCCTCGCACCGCGAGGCGTTGTGTGCTTGTAGATCGGCTGTTTTCACTAGTTTAAATCGTTTTTAAAATGATAAATGCAAAACGAACGGTTTTGGACATACACGTTTTTCACCCGACGACGACGATGTGATAACGAGTGGCTCGTCTGCTATCTGCCTACGCGAAGAACAACCAGCCTTCGCAAGTCCTCCCCCTCCTCCACTCGCCAACAACAGATTGTCAGCAGGTATGGCAGCCTGGCGGAACGATATAGAGCCTCTCGTCTCCTGTTGATCTTTGCCAAGTTTGACGCATGCAAAAACACTTTTCCATCGGTGTTCAACTCAGCTCAACTCCTCCGTAACAGCCGAATAGGCTCCATGTGAAACTGCCCTGAGAATGCGTGAATGGAAAGTGCATCCATGCCCTATCATCGGGCTACTTAAGCAAACATTAGAATTGACTTTGTGATTTAGTATGGCTGAGTGGATTCAGCCAGGAGGAAGAATGGTCTAGGACGCATCAATATTAAACAGGGTCTTTCCTATTAGGGCCTTGAAGCCAAGTCATTAATCGTGCACATTCATGAAGTATTATGCAAATGCCATGTTTTGACATTCTGATAAGTAAAAGCTGCCAAATTTTTCAATAACGATGCATGCTGATTACGGTATTAGTTTGTGTTTGGACCACCCCAAAGGGCTAAGTCCTTAACAATTTGTACGCCAAACTCGTTCAGTAACGAGATACGGCCACTAGAGGTCGCTCTGCCAAAAGTAGTTGTCTCGTTCAGGAACGAGACAAAGGGTTAACTTGGTTACATGGAGCTGCATGCATCCTGTGTTGTCAGTGAAAGACCCTAGTCCATACGTCATAACGTAGCTCGCAGAGAGACAAAATGGCGCGTCTAGGCTGCATTGATTTCTATTCTATGCTGAAACATAAAAAGGGCTTTATCTATGAATAAGGTGCAAAGAACGCCAGGGAAGCAGAGATCTGATTGTTTTCACGGCGACACTTTACCGCGATGGTCGGCCCCGGTTTGGAGTTTCACGAGCGTTTGTAAACAAATGGATTATCTTCCTCAATCGTCAGTGGACACTCACGTGCACACGCACGAAGCTTCCGAGGCTCTTCAAAATTAAAGCGTAAGTGAACGACGGCAGCAGCAACAGCTAGAAATGTTAGAAACCTTGGCCTCCCATGTGTTAAGAAGGAAATATATTGACTCTCCATTTTCCAGCAAAAGTTTGCATATTTGTTTTGGTTCTATTTCACAGTTGAACTGACAATAACTCAGTGCTAATCAGTATGTTGCAGAGCTCAAATGGATCCGTTTGGTTGTGTGTCCATGTGTTCCATGAGACCGGCCAAGAATTAATTAAATGATGCATGTTTCGCTAATTACTTCATTAATCTAGACTCCATATGAACGAGGAGTGTGATTTAGGTGTTTCTGCATATTGACATGAGTGGTGTGTGTGTGTGTGTACTATGCATCAGCCTGTGGGGTGTGTGTGTGTGTGTGTGTGTGTGTGTGTGTGTGTGTGTGTGTGTGTGTGTGTGTGTGTGTGTGTGTGTGTGTGTGTGTGTGTGTGTTCGACACAGTCAAACCTAACTCATTCAACTTGCACACCAACAAACACACACAGATGCACACACACGCACACGCTGTTGCGCGCGCAACATCTTTCGGCTCCAGGAGCTTTTATCACACTGTATGTCACATTAAAGTTTTAGCACGCAAGGCAAGGTACAGCCACCTTGGCACACACACAGCCCCACCACCACCGCCAGCCCTGGTTTCACAGCACAAAGCACCGTACACAGTGTCAAACACAGTGTATAAAACCCTCCGCTGACCCCAACATGAAGACTAAACCATTTAGGCCTGCTTTAACCAGTGAAAAATAGCAGATATACAAGCTCACAGCGCGGCACCGAGTGCCGCGCTGCGAGCTTGTAGATCTGCTATTTTTGAAAAGTCTTGAAAATGTGTGCAAATCTTTGAATATATGTATTTTCGAAGCGAACGTTTGTAACTCAAATTTTGCTACTGGGTGGTCCCTGGAACAAAATATTTTGAGATGGGGGTCCGTGGCCAAATACATATCATTTTGGGGGTCCTTCACATGAAAAAGTTTGAGAACCACTGACATAGTAGTCTCTCAACTGAGCTCCAGTTAAGTGAAAAGGACCTTTTCTTTGACGATGGCTGGCCAGATCGCTGACATAGAAACATCGTTTTTTCAAAAAATCTTAGAAGGATTCAAAGGACACTTACAGAATCGGGTCAAAATTCAAATTTTCATGATTTTTCAAAAATAGCAGATCTACAAGCTCACAGCGCGGCACTCGGTGCCGCGCTGTGAGCTTGTATATCTGCTATTTTTCAATAGTTAAAGCATAAACTAATGATACACAAAATGTGTACCCGTTCTAAACGGGCTAATGGTGACACGGGGCGGCGCGGCACAGTGTGCTGGTATTGATTGGAGGAGTCTTGCGATGGGGAGCGGCAGGGCCGCGCTGACAGCGAAGGTTGCACAGACCTTGGCTTTGGGCCCGCGAAGACGCGGCGCAGGGCAACGAGACCAATAGAGACGGAGAGAAAAAAGGCAGTGAGGGAGAGATAAAAAAAGAGCAAGCGCGTGTGTGTGCGTGTGTGTGCGTGTGTGTGTGTGTGCGCGTGTGTGTGCTTTAAAAAGGGGTAGGATGAGAGGGACATGAATGAGAATAAAAGTGAGAATGTGCCCAGTGGTGCCAGTGCGTGGGAGAAAAGCCGCCAGAGGAGAGAGGGGGAGAAGATGTGAGGAGTGGAGAGAATGAGAGAATGTAAAGAGACAGAGAGAAAGAGAGAAAGAGAGAGAGAGAGAGAGAGGAGAGGGAGAGAAACAGAGAGAGAGAGAGAGAGGCATATGGGGCTATTACCAGGGGTGTCAAAAAGGGGGGGGGGACTGAGTTACTAGGGCCCAAGGTGGAGGGGCCTTTATTATTTTATACTTTAGCTATTGAAAAATAGCAGATATACAAGCGGCACCGAGTGCCGCGCTGTGAGCTTGTAGATCTGCTATTTTTGAGAAGCATTTGTAACTCAAAGTTTGCTTCTATGGGGTCCCTGGAACTAAATATTTTGAGATGGGGTTCGTGGCCAAATACATATAATTTTGGGGGTCCTTCAGATGAAAAGGTTTGAGCACCACTGACATAGAACATAGGTTTTTCAAAAAACCCAAAATTAGCAGATCTACAAGCTCGCAGCGCGGCACTCGGTGCCACGCTATGAGCTTATATATCTGCCATTTTTCAATAGTTAAAGCACAACATAATGCGTAATAATGCGTTCCCAGTCTAAATGGGTTAAACCCCCTCCCCCTATGAAGAACATTCATGGGGGGCCCCGCAGTGAATCCTTGTACCCAGGGCCCAGAATTTGGTGCGACGCCCCTGGCTATTACACATGTGAAAAAGAGAGGGAGGAAAGGTGAGGGGAGGAATGATAGTGGTCAGATCACTGTACAGACCCTGTCCACCAGTCATGATTAACACGCCTGTGCGCCTGTGTTTGTGTGTGTGTGTGTGTATTTGCATGTCTGTGTGTCTGCGTGGTACTAGCACACTAATGAAAGGCACTGTCTGCACTCAGTAGCTCCCCTTGCGTGCAATTTCCTGGCACATCCGACAGTAGCAGTGACATTTGGAGCCAAGTCTAGCCTTCGCACTTACTTTAGTCTGTAGAAGAGCATAGGCTCAACTCAACTCCACTCAACTTTATTGTCACCTCACAGCTTTAGACAGGCTGTAAACGTCAGTGCTATTTAAGGGAACTACAGTGTACGTCAGGGTTCCCCAATAGGTGGCCCGCGGGCCATTTGCGGCCTGCGGGGTGCTACTGTCAGGCCCACACCAACCCCAGTAATAATGGTGGTATAAGAGCAGCAACAACACTAGTATATCGTCGTTGTCGGGTGGAAATCTCATATCTCCAAATTTGTACGTTCTTTCGCAAATCATACAAGGCCGTCGCACAAAAGTAGTGAAAACAGCCGATCTACAAGCACACAACGCCTCGCACCGCGAGGCGTTGTGTGCTTGTAGATCGGCTGTTTTCACTAGTTTAAATCATTTTTAAAATGATGAATTCAAAACGAACGGCTTTGGACATACAAGATTTTCACCCGACAACAACGAAAACTGTCGCTGGAGTAGCGGGAACGCCACCGTCGCCCCCTGCAATTAGCCCTATTCACGACCCGCCCACTCAGCATCCCCCGGGTGCTGAAGTCCCGTTTTGAAGGGGAAAATCTATAGAGTTAGCACAGAAATCGCAAATTTAATGCAATTTCCGAATAGTAAAGTATAAAATACGGCTAGCATGATCAAGAACACAAGATAGTAAACGGCACAAAGCATTATAATTTACTTTACCGTTAGAAATAACGATTTGTTGGCTTTAAGTCCAGTATAGTTTCCCCTTCTAAATTGAAGTCAGCACCCGGGGGATGCTGAGAAACGGAAGTAGGTGGGCGGGCCGTGAATAGGGCTAATTGACTAGACATAATTCGGCCCTTGGGGAAAACTAATTGGGGAACCCTGGTGTACGTGGACCTTCTTTGTACCTTTTACGGTTATCTTCTTTTTTCTTTTGGGGGGAGGCTTCATGCTTTATTTGCCGGACAGCAGGCTGACAGGAAATGGGTAGAGAGAGATTGTCATGCAGCAAAGGCCGTCGGGATCGGGACTCTAAGCCACGACGCACAGTCAGGCCACAAGCCACATTGAACCACGTCCACGATTGTCTTCTTTTGGTCCAGCTACCTGCCTTAAACGGCCACCGACAGGCTTGTGGATGTGCCCAACTACTATGTACTGTACTAATACAATAAGCCTCTCTGCGTGTATCTGCACACACCTAAGTCTATACAATACGTGTACTGTACATGTCTGCATGTGCGTGTGTGTGTGAGTGAATCTGTGTGCCAGTATGCGTGCGTGCGTGTTTGTTTGTTTGTTTGTTTTTGTGTCTGACTGACTGGACAACCAGCCGCACTGATCATTCATAACCTTAAAGCTATGAACACAACACAGTGAAAAAGAATACCCACACTGACAAGAGAATTCCCAGGGGACAAAGAAAGAGCTACTGTAGGGGAGAGACAGAAAACCAGGCAAAAAGAGAGACGGGAAGAAGCAGAGAAAGAGAGGGAAAACAAAGATAGAGATAGAGTGAAAGAGAGCAGGAGAGAGAGAAGGATATATGGAGGGATGAGTGTACAGTAGGCTACAGTACAGCATTGGTTCTCATGTTCAACCATTTTCTTAGTTGTTAGATAAAATTAAGTACAGGAGTCTACACCTGTCTACTCTATAACAGTGGTTCTCAACCTTTTCAGGCCGCGACCCCCAACATAATCATATTTTAACTAGGGTCTCCCCACCTTGACGAGCACTAAGAGTTGAGGCTATACTAGACATTAAGCTATTCATATAGACTGAAGGAATACAAGCGGCTCATGTTTGCATATTTGGAATTGTAACAGCTGAAATCAATCATATATTATTCAGATATTAACCTGCAGGCCGCATTAAGTGAAGGTGGGAGCCGCATGTGGCCACCGGGCCCCCCGGGCCCATGAGAAGATAAGGAGAGAGAGAGAAAGACAGAAAAGGTGTGCGTGCACATGAGAAAGAGAGCGAGAGCTCATGTAAGGGGGGGAGAGAGAACAAGGGATGAGAGGTCGCTAATATAACTTTCAGAAACGGGCGGCGGGTATATAAAACGTTTAACCTTTGCAAAGCAGCAAGCCGTGGGAAAGAGACGGAGAGAAAGCCGGAGACCAAGATCGAGAGAGAGAGAGAGAGAGAGAGAGAGAGAGAGAGAGAGAGAGAGAGAGAGAGAGAGAGAGAGATAAAAGGGCAAGAGTGAGCAGAAGAGCAGACGGAGAGAGATAGAGGGAGCCAATAACCTTTGTACCGGGCTCACTCAGAACAGGGGCTCCGGCTGCGTGACGCTGTAAAGGGAGGGGAGTAATCATGTTATACACATTCTACCAGCTATAAGCTGTCCCCCTGTGCCCCCATACAGAAAGCTTTTATAGGAAATACAGTAGGATTATATACTGTGTAAGTCTCTCTCTCTCTCTCTCTCTCTCTCTCTCTCTATAATATATATATATATATATATATATATATATATATATATATATCTCAATCATAAGAAGTATGTCGTATATAAAGCATTTCTACGAACATAGTAAACAGAAGTTTTTTTCGTGGAGTGACACCATCATTCGACACAGCATGAATTAGACTTGATGAGTTTGATCCTTGGTCATTAGTCTAAAAAATAAACCAATGGGCTACTGGTGCTCTTGTCTTTGTTTTTAGTTTTTTCCCTCTTATCTATCTTTTCTTACGTCTCTGTAACTTTGTAAATAACTGTATACTGCTGTGCTACTACTGGACAACTGAATTTCCCCCTTGGGATAATAAAGGTATCTATCTATCTATCTGGTCCAGGCCAATACCACGTAGGCATTGCCACATAGGCATAGATGCCTGTCGGCGTCGCCGGTTCGATTTCCGATCCGGACGACCTTTGCCGCGTGTCGCTCCCCATCTCTTCCCCCATTTCCTGTCAGTCTACTGTCCTATCCAATAAAGGCATAAAAGCCCCCCAAAAACCGAATCTTTAAAAAAACTGAACCAATGACTAAGATAGGTCCCAATACTCAGGTTGCTACACAACATAAGTATGAACAAAAATACTAGAGACTTTCCCCAAACGTAAAAAACAAGGCAAAGAATGATTATTCTCTTACAGATGCCTGTGTATTTATGTAAAGTACCCAGGAGTTAACAAAAGCCTCCGAACGCATCAATAAGCGCATAAATGGCCAATTAAAGTGAGAAAACACAATTGCCGCTCTGGGTCTGTCTGTACAACAGTTAGTATGGGGGCTGGAGGAGGGAGGAAGGTAAGTGTGTGTGCGTGCGTGCGTGCGTATTTGTCATTGTTAGTCTGTTGTGCGTGTGTGTGTCTGCATGAGTATTTTGTGTGTGGTGCATTGTGTGTGTGTGTGTGTGTGTGCGCGTGCATGTGTGTGGACTCATCGTCGTCAGTGGCTGAGTGCTACACATTATGCGTCATGCCGGATGTTGCTGGTGTCTGTGTGGAGTGACTACAGCATGTGTTGGAAGCACTGCGGGGTGTAAATGAAAAGCCATTTTGTTGCCAGCATTACACCATTACTCTTTTTGGCAGCTATTTAAGAAGTAGAACGAGTAAGTGAGTGTGTGTGCGTATGTGTGTGCGCCCGCGCATGTGCGTGTGTGAGTGAATGCGTCAATGTATGTGTGTATGTACTGTATCTTGTGTGTGTGTGTGTGTACGTGTGTGTGTGGATGCCATGTTCATGTGTGTATGTTTGGTGTGTGTGCGCGTGTGTGTTCATGTGTGGATGCTTAGAATGGACTTCATACTTTCACGTGTCAGCGTTTCGTATGATATACCAACCCACAAACTATCATCTTGGGGATTGTGCATAACTTGAAGGAACAAACAACCAATAAAAAATCCACCAATCACTATCTACAGCATAGCTCTGTTCATAATCCATTTTGTTGTTGTCGGGTGGAAACCTTGCATGTCCAAAACCGTTTTGTGTCAGATCATTTTAAACGCCTCAGTGTCGTGTGCTTTAGATCTGCTATTTTCACTAGTTTTGTGCGACAGTAATTGTATGATGAAGCAGGGCTTTACTTTACGAAAAAACATACAAATTCGAAAACTTGGAGATACAAGGTTTCTGCACACATAATGTACCTATCCTAGTCTTTTAATGTATCGCATTCAATGAGCTACACACATTCACATGTGGGTCACCCAGTAGTACTACCAATCTATACATAGACATTTCAGGGGTTATGTGCCTTGTTCAAAGACACCTTGACTGAAGTGGTTACAGGTGTGGCAAAGATCATTCACATTTCCTGTCCTGATTTTCCAACAGCTGTCCTGGGGATTCAAGCAAGCATGGTCATTATGGTCATTTGGACTTTTTTGGGGGACATTTTAGACTTGTTAAGGTTACCTGTGAAAATCCTGATTTCTTAGGCCCTTTATGTATCCATTAATAAGTAAGCATTAATACATTGAGTTGTACAACTCAAATCTGGCTAATACTGAAAACAAGTTTGCCAGAGGGAAAGCAACTGTGTGTATGTAGGAGTGTGTGTGTAGGTGTGTGTGTGTGTGTGTGTGTGTGTGTGTGTGTGTGTGTGTGTGTGTGTGTGTGTGTATGTGTGTGTGTGTGTGTGTGTGTGTGTGTGTGTGTGTGTGTGTGTGTGTGTGTACGTGCACACGTGCATGTGTACATGAGAAGTGAGGGTTTGATCTCTTTAAAGTGCCAGAATGGCTTTGTCGTAGTGGGATCAGACCTCATGTGCATATATGCAAGTTGTCATAATAGGCCTGTGTGCTATCTTGTGTGTGTGTGTGCGTGTGTGCGTGTGTGCGTGTGTGTGTGTGTGTGTGTGTGTGTGTGTGTGTGTGAGAGAGAGAGAGAGAGAGAGAGAGAGCGCTAACATGCATGTGTTCGTGCGCATGCGTGTGTGTGTGTGTGTGTGTGTGTGTGTGTGTGTGTGTGTATGTGTGTGTGTGTGTGTGTGTCCAAGACGAGGCTGAAGGATGAAACGAGATCAAACGAGTCCGTCATAAATTCATAGGAAGGCGTAGATTGTGGCCCAGGGGCGTTATTGTAGTGGTGTTTGATGCTGCTGACACACATAATAGAGTTCTAGTAATGTTTAAAACATCTCAGCGGGATAGCCCACCCCCCTGCAGAAGAAAGGAGAAAAAAAAAGGATAGAAATAAACAAACTCAGTTTCAAACTGAACCTTGTCACATAAGTTTAAACCAAGTGTAAAGGAGTGGGTGAAGTTCGTTTGTGCGGGCTTCCTGCAACTGTAGTTACATTGTTACTTACTGTAGTAGACGATGACGCTAAAACTAAAAGAGTAAAGAAAACTAGAAACACTGTTGCTACGAAACAGTGTGGGCTCGCATGTAACACCATGTATGGGCACAAAGATCTACCATTTGGCTGCACCTGATTGGCTAAGGGCCCTGCCTTTGTACTGTCGGTATAAAGGCACTGTCTTACGTCATTTTGAGGAAAACTTGACTGATAGATTACGTCATTTTTTAAGAGAACTTGACTGATAGATTACGTCATTTTTGAGGAGAACTTGACCAATAGATTACGCCATCTTTTAAGAGAACTTGATAAATAATGAAGATAACATACGTGTGCTCGCTTTCAGCGAGCCCTCAATAATGTCTGTAAAGGTATGAAGGTACAGTATATGTGCTGTGTGCAATAATGGTAGCAAGGTATTTACTAGCCTATACATAGTCAACAAACAGCAGGTGCAAATACAGTGTTTGTCAGTCTATTGTTAATATCAAATATACATACAATATGACGATGAAATATGTATAAAAGAAATATCCCACGATTTTTGTAACCCATTTTTTTCACCCAGTGTCAATTTTCTAATGTAATCCTGGGTGCTACACTCCCTCTGCCGACCTCATGCTTCCTTCTATGCATGAGGAGTCCAAGACGCTTCTTCTCACCTGGCGGGGTTGATCCCCGGTTGGACGTAGCACGTGGAAGGAACACTTTATTCCAACCAGTTCCTTTGCTTTGGTCAATGTGCCTGCTTTTGCAAAATAGTGCATTAAAACTCAATTTTCACTAATATACTGTATATCCCAGTACCCAGCATGGCCCTGGTTATTGAGTGGTTGATATGGGAAACAAAAAATAAAACTGTTTTCGAGGCCAGTCTATGACGTCATTCATCTATGACAGCCATCATCTTATGATGTCAGTAATGTGCCATCATCTACCAACCGATACGTTGCAAACTAAGCTTATTTGCAAAGTTTGCAACACACTGTTTAAATGCAGAGTGAAACAGCGAGCCCCCGCCCGTCCCCACAGCAGAAGCACACGCACGTCGCTGGAAAGAGGCATGCGTTTGTATGCTAAATAAAACCGTTGATAATTAGGGTTTCAAACAGTCTGCTTGTTTATCAGCAACAGTAGTCTTAAAGTCACAATAAATAGCCTTTCACACGCTGTGTGTGTGTGTGTGTGTGTGTGTGTGTGTGTGTGTGTGTGTGTGTGTGTGTGTGTGTGTGTGTGTGTGTGTGTGTGTGTGTGGCAAACACAGCAACAAGATTCGTGAGCTGCTGTGATAAGAGAAGGATATCAAATGGTACCCAACCACTTTAAAAACCATTGTATATATCTCTGCTCTGCCTGCACGTAACCGTGATGCATGAAAACTGTTTTCACCTGTACATATTTTGTTCTGATTGTATTGTATTATATTGTGTACACTTCTGCTTTGGCAATGTAAACATATGTTTTCTCATGCCAATAAAGCCCTTTGAATTGAATTGAATTGTGTGTGTGTGCGTGCGCTGCTGTACTGTGTCTGCCGACTTTTTCACTCTCCAGATACCACACCACACATCAAGCACACGGACGCACACACTCCACATTCATTCCCAACACACAATATACAGCGCATTTTTATGTCTTCACTTGGATGTTGTCTGTTAGCACGCCACATGCCTTTATATTACAAAAGCGGATTTGGGGAGAGCCCATTCATTCCCTTCACCTATAGACAGAGCGCTGCCATGTCTGAGGATTGGTTTATATTCAGGGGTCCCGTATATGCGCAGACTTCATTTGATAGGCAATTAAATGTCACTGTCAAGTCTTTTGTCCCTGTCCAGCCTTGCTGAAAGCACAACCCCCGAAGGGGGCTTTTTTGAGCGGTGCAAACCGCTCCTATATTTCACTTTCGGTTTATTTAGCTAAAACATATTAGCACGGGACGATTCTTTCATTCTTCATCGATTGGCTAGTTGATTAACTAAGCATTAGAATCGACCAATCAGAAACCGTTCTACTCGTGACGACATGTGTTAGCCAAACAGAACAGACCAATCAAATGCTGTGTTGTTCATGCTAATTTAGATCAGTCTTGGCCATTACACTTGCACTTGAGACCGGTTTAAAGTTCATGAAAGGTCCAGGCGTAATGGCCAGGTTGTTTCATATCCTGGACTTTTCCTAAACCCCCTCTTCGTTCTGCCCTCTGTCTGTTTTGTTTGAGCTTCTGGTCTGGACTGCATATTATTTTTCTCTTCTATTCACTCTTTGACTGCCACCAGGCTGTTAATGGCAAGGCTGTTTGTCTGACCTCCTGTCTGTTCTCCCTCTGTCTCCCCCTTGCTTTATAACCCACAAGAAGCTCTATTTGGCTCTATCTGGTTTCAGACAGCGACAATTAGGAGTTTCTCCTGCATCTCGGCTACTCAAAATGGAGTTTCTGGTGACACATGAATGTGCAAGTGGACACATGAATGTGCAAGTGGACGTCTCTCAGTGCTGTTGCCAGATATGCCACGGGTTTCTTCGCCAGGATTCAAGCTCTTTGTCGTATAAGCTTTATAGGGTCACGTGACTCGGAAGTGATTCTCATAGGACGAGGTGGCCGAGTGGTTAAGGCGATGGATTGCTAGTCCATTGTGCTCTGCACGCGTGGGTTCGAATCCCATCCTCGTCGAATAACATTTATTATATTATATCGTATTTTTGAGCGGTGCAAACCGCTCCTATATTCACTTTCGGTTTATTTAGCTAAAACATATTAGCACGGGACGATTCTTTCATTCTTCATCGATTGGCTAGTTGATTAACTAAACATTAGAATCGACCAATCAGAAACCGTTCTACTCGTGACGACATGTGTTAGCCAAACAGAACAGACCAATCAAATGCTGTGTTGTTCATGCTAATTTAGATCTGTCTTGGCCATTACACTTGCACTTGAGACCGGTTTAAAGTTCATGAAAGGTCCAGGCATAATGGCCAGGTTGTTTCATATCCTGGACTTTTCCTAAACCCCCTCTTCGTTCTGCCCTCTGTCTGTTTTGTTTGAGCTTCTGGTCTGGACTGCATATTATTTTTCTCTTCTATTCACTCTTTGACTGCCACCAGGCTGTTAATGGCAAGGCTGTTTGTCTGACCTCCTGTCTGTTCTCCCTCTGTCTCCCCCTTGCTTTATAACCCACAAGAAGCTCTATTTGGCTCTATCTGGTTTCAGACAGCGACAATTAGGAGTTTCTCCTGCATCTCGGCTACTCAAAATGGAGTTTCTGGTGACACATGAATGTGCAAGTGGACACATGAATGTGCAAGTGGACGTCTCTCAGTGCTGTTGCCAGATATGCCACGGGTTTCTTCGCCAGGATTCAAGCTCTTTGTCGTATAAGCTTTATAGGGTCACGTGACTCGGAAGTGATTCTCATAGGACGAGGTGGCCGAGTGGTTAAGGCGATGGATTGCTAGTCCATTGTGCTCTGCACGCGTGGGTTCGAATCCCATCCTCGTCGAATAACATTTATTATATTATATCGTATTTTTGAGCGGTGCAAACCGCTCCTATATTTCACTTTCGGTTTATTTAGCTAAAACATATTAGCACGGGACGATTCTTTCATTCTTCATCGATTGGCTAGTTGATTAACTAAACATTAGAATCGACCAATCAGAAACCGTTCTACTCGTGACGACATGTGTTAGCCAAACAGAACAGACCAATCAAATGCTGTGTTGTTCATGCTAATTTAGATCTGTCTTGGCCATTACACTTGCACTTGAGACCGGTTTAAAGTTCATGAAAGGTCCAGGCATAATGGCCAGGTTGTTTCATATCCTGGACTTTTCCTAAACCCCCTCTTCGTTCTGCCCTCTGTCTGTTTTGTTTGAGCTTCTGGTCTGGACTGCATATTATTGAGCGGTGCTAACCGCTCCTATAGACCGCTTAGAAAAAATGATGTCACAAATGATGTCACAAATGATGATGACATGAGTCCGCTAGACCAATGAAACACTTCGATTCTGTTGATCTGTCCATGATGTCATAGTCACATAGGCACCCGATTGCTTAACTCTGATTTAGAACGCGTTTAGGCCGCCTAAATTACGTCATAAAAAATTATTGAGCGGTGCTAACATTGAATTTCAAAATAGTTCATTTGAATTTCTCAATTGTATGAGTCATGTATTATCTATAATACATGAAAACAAACCACACTTTTAGACAGAGCGCTTTAATCACAGGGCCCTGTCTAAAAGTGTGGTTTGTTTTCATGTATTATAGAGATATCCAGCTCAAGACAATTTTGAAATTCAAAGAATATAAATAAACAGCTTATCACAAATGATGATGACATGAGTCCACTAGACCAATGAAACACTTCGATTCTGTTGATCTGTCCATGACGTCATAGTCACATAGGCACCCGATTGGTTAACTCTGATTTAGAACGCGTTTAGGCCGCCTAAATTACGTAATAAAAAAATATTGAGCGGTGCTAACCTTGAATTTCAAAATAGTTCATTTGAATTTCTCAATTGTATGAGTCATGTATTATCTATAATACATGAAAACAACCCACACTTTTAGACAGAGCGCTTTAATCACAGGGCCCTGTCTAAAAGTGTGGTTTGTTTTCATGTAATATAGAGATATCCAGCTCAAGACAATTTTGAAATTCAAAGAATATAAATAAACAGCGTATGATTATCATGTAGATCGAAGTACGAGCTTTACCACGCCTAACCAACCCCATATCCTGGACACTTCATGGGAGTGAAAATACAGTAGAACCTCCTTCTCCTCTTTGGATCTGCAACTACTGTTGAATTTTGTACAATCGGTCTCTCATCTTGCCGGCCTTCTGGCTAAACTGGGACAGTGATCATGAAGGTGATACCTATAATAATGTCATGTTTGGCAGATCCTTGCGGATGTCAGCACTGAGTGACAGAGAGAATGTTTGCAAGATGTCTAGAATGTCTAGAACCACTCCACAGCAGATGTGGGAAAGTCTCGACCAAACAAGTCCAGTATTTGTCTGCAACTCTACAGATCCTTTTGTCATTGTGGTTAAAGTAAAGCAATAGAAACTGTGCATGACATTCCAGCTGCTCTTCATGCTCTTTGGTCTTGGGCTTCTCAGCCATCATTTGCAAGAAGACATCAAATATCGTCCCAACAGAAATAACACTCTGCCACATGCCAGACTTGTCATTTTGAATGACTTTGTCTTCAAAGTATCTTAACATGACCTTTCAGGGTCATTAGAATGCACTATCCTCATGTATTCTAATATTTAGGTACCGGTATGTAGAAATGGCAAAGTCCAGCTTATGGTCCTTATAGTACCAGTACTCATCCAGACACAGCCCCACACAGAACACCTGGAACACAAAGAAGGGGGCGGTGGCTCTCTCCCTGAAGAGCTCAAGGAAATCAGGCACCATCAACAGTTGGGTCTCTCCTTAGGTCCTCTGTACAGGTGGGTCTCTCCTTAGGTGGGTCTCTCCTTAGGTCCTTAGGTCCCACTTCTCCAGGTATTCTTTGTCTTTCTTCAGGTGATGAATAACACCGGTAGGTTTCCCCCGCACAGTCCTTTCCAAAGTTTCCTCTGCCTTCTGGATGCCGAGTCTGAAGTCGGCCACATTTGGACGCAGCTTCCGTCCCCTATGGTAAACAGCCAGTGCAGACTCAAAATCCCCCATGGTGCACAGTGCCTCTGCCTTACAGTACAATCCCTTGTAAAATGTCTTGTCATGTTTAAGAGATGCCTCAGTGTCCCTTAAAGCATTTTCTGGATCCCCCATCTTCAGGAAACATTTAGATCGCTCAGCGAGGCAGTCCTTGTCTTCCACCTTGAGCATTAATCCCATGGAATAGCTTTCTATAGCTTTGACATAGTGCCCCTTTTGGTACAACTGATCTCCCATTGCCAAATAACTTTGAAATGTCGGGAAGAAGGGGATGACCTTTGGTGGGACGACCTTTGGCGCTGGGGCTCCTTCCGTGTCAATCATGGTGGCGGCCATTTCAGCCTTTATGTGGTGCTCGCTGCTCGTGCGATACCAGACAATTGTGATCCGCTTTTGGAGAAATTACCTGTGTTGGTTTGACTGCTGCTTTTATATCCGTTACGCCGACGACAGATCTACCCATGACGTCATCCATTGCTTTGTGGAGTTCAGTTTTGAAGCCTTGATTTCGGCAAATTGGATGTACTGTAGCCTACATGTAGGCTACACATTTCCGTATGCTACGTGAACACATCACATTGTGACTGTAAGTAAGCTATGTAGGTACATTGCGAAGAAAAGGCTTGAAATCAAAGTTCACAGTATATCATTGCGACCGTAGGTCGCATTTACTACCAAAACCTCCACCGGCTGTCCGTCTGTGAGTCAGTGAGTCAGTGAGTGAGTCACACTTTTGCCCTGCTCATATCTCCACAACCGTTGCCCCCATCCATGCCAAATGTTGCACACACACTCCTTACCTGCCAAACTACAACCTCCAAGGACCCCCAGAGCTCCAGGGACCCCCAGGTCCCTGGGGGACCCCCAGGTGTAAATAAATGTCCCTCCGTGAGTGACACGTCACACATCACACTTTTGCCCTGCTCATATCTCCACAACCGTTGCCCCCATCCATGCCACATTTTGCACACACACTCCTTACCTGGCAAACTACAACCTCCAAGGACCCCTGGTGTAAAAAATGACCACATGTGCAAAAATGACCAAATGACCACCCCAAGTGGTGGCGCCCCCAGTGGAGGACCCCCTCCACTGCAGCTCACATAAAATGCCGTAACTCGGGCTAGGAGCGTCCGGGAGAGCCGGGGCCGGTACCTATTCGTCCGCCAAGGCAACGCGGAGACCCCACCCCTCATTTCTCACATGGCCCTCTTCTAGCGCCACCTGCAGGCCGATTTTTAAAACACATTTTTGGACACTGCTCCTACAGTTTTTGCCCTAAAATCACGCAAATCGCTACACAGTATGTCTACACTCATCCCATCAACATGAATCTGTCCCATATAGCGCCACCTTCAGGCCGATTTTAAAAAAACACATTTTTGGACACTGCTCCTACAGATTTTGCCCTAAAATCACGGAAATCACTACACAGCATGTCTACACTCATGTCATCAACATGGATCAGGAAGATTTTGGAAAAACCCATTTTTGCCCTATTTGTGGAGATAAGCGACCATCTCCCGATTGGGGAGTCTTACTGGTACTCCCTAAATATTTCTGCACCGCTCACTTCGCACGGGTGCGATTTCAGGTTCAGATTTCAGATTGTGAATACTAAACTGCTCATGTTGAATTCGGCTAATTCATGGTTAGAACAGTTATTGATCGATCACGGCCATTTGATTGAAGACACACAAAGCATTATTATTATTATTATAGATTATTTAAAGAAAAACAAGGCTTGAAAATTGTCCACAATGTATCTCCCTAAATATATTTGCACCGCTCACTTCGCACGGGTGCGATTTTTTTTCTCTTCTATTCACTCTTTGACTGCCACCAGGCTGTTAATGGCAAGGCTGTTTGTCTGACCTCCTGTCTGTTCTCCCTCTGTCTCCCCCTTGCTTTATAACCCACAAGAAGCTCTATTTGGCTCTATCTGGTTTCAGACAGCGACAATTAGGAGTTTCTCCTGCATCTCGGCTACTCAAAATGGAGTTTCTGGTGACACATGAATGTGCAAGTGGACACATGAATGTGCAAGTGGACGTCTCTCAGTGCTGTTGCCAGATATGCCACGGGTTTCTTCGCCAGGATTCAAGCTCTTTGTCGTATAAGCTTTATAGGGTCACATGACTCAGAAGTGATTCTCATAGGACGAGGTGGCCGAGTGGTTAAGGCGATGGATTGCTAGTCCATTGTGCTCTGCACGCGTGGGTTCGAATCCCATCCTCGTCGAATAACATTTATTATATTATATCGTATTTTTGAGCGGTGCAAACCGCTCCTATATTTCACTTTCGGTTTATTTAGCTAAAACATATTAGCACGGGACGATTCTTTCATTCTTCATCGATTGGCTAGTTGATTAACTAAACATTAGAATCGACCAATCAGAAACCGTTCTACTCGTGACGACATGTGTTAGCCAAACAGAACAGACCAATCAAATGCTGTGTTGTTCATGCTAATTTAGATCTGTCTTGGCCATTACACTTGCACTTGAGACCGGTTTAAAGTTCATGAAAGGTCCAGGCATAATGGCCAGGTTGTTTCATATCCTGGACTTTTCCTAAACCCCCTCTTCGTTCTGCCCTCTGTCTGTTTTGTTTGAGCTTCTGGTCTGGACTGCATATTATTTTTCTCTTCTATTCACTCTTTGACTGCCACCAGGCTGTTAATGGCAAGGCTGTTTGTCTGACCTCCTGTCTGTTCTCCCTCTGTCTCCCCCTTGCTTTATAACCCACAAGAAGCTCTATTTGGCTCTATCTGGTTTCAGACAGCGACAATTAGGAGTTTCTCCTGCATCTCGGCTACTCAAAATGGAGTTTCTGGTGACACATGAATGTGCAAGTGGACACATGAATGTGCAAGTGGACGTCTCTCAGTGCTGTTGCCAGATATGCCACGGGTTTCTTCGCCAGGATTCAAGCTCTTTGTCGTATAAGCTTTATAGGGTCACGTGACTCGGAAGTGATTCTCATAGGACGAGGTGGCCGAGTGGTTAAGGCGATGGATTGCTAGTCCATTGTGCTCTGCACGCGTGGGTTCGAATCCCATCCTCGTCGAATAACATTTATTATATTATATCGTATTTTTGAGCGGTGCAAACCGCTCCTATATTTCACTTTCGGTTTATTTAGCTAAAACATATTAGCACGGGACGATTCTTTCATTCTTCATCGATTGGCTAGTTGATTAACTAAACATTAGAATCGACCAATCAGAAACCGTTCTACTCGTGACGACATGTGTTAGCCAAACAGAACAGACCAATCAAATGCTGTGTTGTTCATGCTAATTTAGATCTGTCTTGGCCATTACACTTGCACTTGAGACCGGTTTAAAGTTCATGAAAGGTCCAGGCATAATGGCCAGGTTGTTTCATATCCTGGACTTTTCCTAAACCCCCTCTTCGTTCTGCCCTCTGTCTGTTTTGTTTGAGCTTCTGGTCTGGACTGCATATTATTGAGCGGTGCTAACCGCTCCTATAGACCGCTTAGAAAAAATGATGTCACAAATGATGTCACAAATGATGATGACATGAGTCCGCTAGACCAATGAAACACTTCGATTCTGTTGATCTGTCCATGATGTCATAGTCACATAGGCACCCGATTGCTTAACTCTGATTTAGAACGCGTTTAGGCCGCCTAAATTACGTCATAAAAAATTATTGAGCGGTGCTAACATTGAATTTCAAAATAGTTCATTTGAATTTCTCAATTGTATGAGTCATGTATTATCTATAATACATGAAAACAAACCACACTTTTAGACAGAGCGCTTTAATCACAGGGCCCTGTCTAAAAGTGTGGTTTGTTTTCATGTATTATAGAGATATCCAGCTCAAGACAATTTTGAAATTCAAAGAATATAAATAAACAGCTTATCACAAATGATGATGACATGAGTCCACTAGACCAATGAAACACTTCGATTCTGTTGATCTGTCCATGACGTCATAGTCACATAGGCACCCGATTGGTTAACTCTGATTTAGAACGCGTTTAGGCCGCCTAAATTACGTAATAAAAAAATATTGAGCGGTGCTAACCTTGAATTTCAAAATAGTTCATTTGAATTTCTCAATTGTATGAGTCATGTATTTTATCTATAATACATGAAAACAACCCACACTTTTAGACAGAGCGCTTTAATCACAGGGCCCTGTCTAAAAGTGTGGTTTGTTTTCATGTAATATAGAGATATCCAGCTCAAGACAATTTTGAAATTCAAAGAATATAAATAAACAGCGTATGATTATCATGTAGATCGAAGTACGAGCTTTACCACGCCTAACCAACCCCATATCCTGGACACTTCATGGGAGTGAAAATACAGTAGAACCTCCTTCTCCTCTTTGGATCTGCAACTACTGTTGAATTTTGTACAATCGGTCTCTCATCTTGCCGGCCTTCTGGCTAAACTGGGACAGTGATCATGAAGGTGATACCTATAATAATGTCATGTTTGGCAGATCCTTGCGGATGTCAGCACTGAGTGACAGAGAGAATGTTTGCAAGATGTCTAGAATGTCTAGAACCACTCCACAGCAGATGTGGGAAAGTCTCGACCAAACAAGTCCAGTATTTGTCTGCAACTCTACAGATCCTTTTGTCATTGTGGTTAAAGTAAAGCAATAGAAACTGTGCATGACATTCCAGCTGCTCTTCATGCTCTTTGGTCTTGGGCTTCTCAGCCATCATTTGCAAGAAGACATCAAATATCGTCCCAACAGAAATAACACTCTGCCACATGCCAGACTTGTCATTTTGAATGACTTTGTCTTCAAAGTATCTTAACATGACCTTTCAGGGTCATTAGAATGCACTATCCTCATGTATTCTAATATTTAGGTACCGGTATGTAGAAATGGCAAAGTCCAGCTTATGGTCCTTATAGTACCAGTACTCATCCAGACACAGCCCCACACAGAACACCTGGAACACAAAGAAGGGGGCGGTGGCTCTCTCCCTGAAGAGCTCAAGGAAATCAGGCACCATCAACAGTTGGGTCTCTCCTTAGGTCCTCTGTACAGGTGGGTCTCTCCTTAGGTCCTCTTCCTCAGGTGGGTCTCTCCTTAGGTCCTTAGGTCCCACTTCTCCAGGTATTCTTTGTCTTTCTTCAGGTGATGAATAACACCGGTAGGTTTCCCCCGCACAGTCCTTTCCAAAGTTTCCTCTGCCTTCTGGATGCCGAGTCTGAAGTCGGCCACATTTGGACGCAGCTTCCGTCCCCTATGGTAAACAGCCAGTGCAGACTCAAAATCCCCCATGGTGCACAGTGCCTCTGCCTTACAGTACAATCCCTTGTAAAATGTCTTGTCATGTTTAAGAGATGCCTCAGTGTCCCTTAAAGCATTTTCTGGATCCCCCATCTTCAGGAAACATTTAGATCGCTCAGCGAGGCAGTCCTTGTCTTCCACCTTGAGCATTAATCCCATGGAATAGCTTTCTATAGCTTTGACATAGTGCCCCTTTTGGTACAACTGATCTCCCATTGCCAAATAACTTTGAAATGTCGGGAAGAAGGGGATGACCTTTGGTGGGACGACCTTTGGCGCTGGGGCTCCTTCCGTGTCAATCATGGTGGCGGCCATTTCAGCCTTTATGTGGTGCTCGCTGCTCGTGCGATACCAGACAATTGTGATCCGCTTTTGGAGAAATTACCTGTGTTGGTTTGACTGCTGCTTTTATATCCGTTACGCCGACGACAGATCTACCCATGACGTCATCCATTGCTTTGTGGAGTTCAGTTTTGAAGCCTTGATTTCGGCAAATTGGATGTACTGTAGCCTACATGTAGGCTACACATTTCCGTATGCTACGTGAACACATCACATTGTGACTGTAAGTAAGCTATGTAGGTACATTGCGAAGAAAAGGCTTGAAATCAAAGTTCACAGTATATCATTGCGACCGTAGGTCGCATTTACTACCAAAACCTCCACCGGCTGTCCGTCTGTGAGTCAGTGAGTCAGTGAGTGAGTCACACTTTTGCCCTGCTCATATCTCCACAACCGTTGCCCCCATCCATGCCAAATGTTGCACACACACTCCTTACCTGCCAAACTACAACCTCCAAGGACCCCCAGAGCTCCAGGGACCCCCAGGTCCCTGGGGGACCCCCAGGTGTAAATAAATGTCCCTCCGTGAGTGACACGTCACACATCACACTTTTGCCCTGCTCATATCTCCACAACCGTTGCCCCCATCCATGCCACATTTTGCACACACACTCCTTACCTGGCAAACTACAACCTCCAAGGACCCCTGGTGTAAAAAATGACCACATGTGCAAAAATGACCAAATGACCACCCCAAGTGGTGGCGCCCCCAGTGGAGGACCCCCTCCACTGCAGCTCACATAAAATGCCGTAACTCGGGCTAGGAGCGTCCGGGAGAGCCGGGGCCGGTACCTATTCGTCCGCCAAGGCAACGCGGAGACCCCACCCCTCATTTCTCACATGGCCCTCTTCTAGCGCCACCTGCAGGCCGATTTTTAAAACACATTTTTGGACACTGCTCCTACAGTTTTTGCCCTAAAATCACGCAAATCGCTACACAGTATGTCTACACTCATCCCATCAACATGAATCTGTCCCATATAGCGCCACCTTCAGGCCGATTTAAAAAAAACACATTTTTGGACACTGCTCCTACAGATTTTGCCCTAAAATCACGGAAATCACTACACAGCATGTCTACACTCATGTCATCAACATGGATCAGGAAGATTTTGGAAAAACCCATTTTTGCCCTATTTGTGGAGATAAGCGACCATCTCCCGATTAGGGAGTCTTACTGGTACTCCCTAAATATTTCTGCACCGCTCACTTCGCACGGGTGCGATTTCAGGTTCAGATTTCAGATTGTGAATACTAAACTGCTCATGTTGAATTCGGCTAATTCATGGTTAGAACAGTTATTGATCGATCACGGCCATTTGATTGAAGACACACAAAGCATTATTATTATTATTATAGATTATTTAAAGAAAAACAAGGCTTGAAAATTGTCCACAATGTATCTCCCTAAATATATTTGCACCGCTCACTTCGCACGGGTGCGATTTTTTTTCTCTTCTATTCACTCTTTGACTGCCACCAGGCTGTTAATGGCAAGGCTGTTTGTCTGACCTCCTGTCTGTTCTCCCTCTGTCTCCCCCTTGCTTTATAACCCACAAGAAGCTCTATTTGGCTCTATCTGGTTTCAGACAGCGACAATTAGGAGTTTCTCCTGCATCTCGGCTACTCAAAATGGAGTTTCTGGTGACACATGAATGTGCAAGTGGACACATGAATGTGCAAGTGGACGTCTCTCAGTGCTGTTGCCAGATATGCCACGGGTTTCTTCGCCAGGATTCAAGCTCTTTGTCGTATAAGCTTTATAGGGTCACATGACTCAGAAGTGATTCTCATAGGACGAGGTGGCCGAGTGGTTAAGGCGATGGATTGCTAGTCCATTGTGCTCTGCACGCGTGGGTTCGAATCCCATCCTCGTCGAATAACATTTATTATATTATATCGTATTTTTGAGCGGTGCAAACCGCTCCTATATTTCACTTTCGGTTTATTTAGCTAAAACATATTAGCACGGGACGATTCTTTCATTCTTCATCGATTGGCTAGTTGATTAACTAAACATTAGAATCGACCAATCAGAAACCGTTCTACTCGTGACGACATGTGTTAGCCAAACAGAACAGACCAATCAAATGCTGTGTTGTTCATGCTAATTTAGATCTGTCTTGGCCATTACACTTGCACTTGAGACCGGTTTAAAGTTCATGAAAGGTCCAGGCGTAATGGCCAGGTTGTTTCATATCCCCTCTCCGTTCTGCCCTCTGTCTGTTTTGTTTGAGCTTCTGGTCTGGACTGCATATTATTTTTCTCTTCTATTCACTCTTTGACTGCCACCAGGCTGTTAATGGCCAGGCTGTTTGTCTGACCTCCTGTCTGTTCTCCCTCTGTCTCCCCCTTGTGCTTTATAACCCACAAGAAGCTCTATTTGGTTTCAGACAGCGACAATTAGGAGTTTCTCCTGCATCTCGACTACTCAAAATGGAGTTTCTGGTGACAAATAAATGTGCACATGAATGTGCACGATAAATTGTTATTAGCCTTTGGTCTGGTCAAGGATACTAACAAACCTGGCTGGTATGTTGCGCATAATATACTCCCGACATAATCTGTTTCCAAGAGGCAACCCAGCACTTCTTGGCGTTGGCCGTCAGTCAAAGTTAGAGGGAAAAAGTCTGACCAACCGCATATCCTGGACCTTTCTGGCGCAAATCGACCCCCACCCAGGATTCAAGACAGCGACCACGCTACATTAAACCCTGCAGTCTATGGTTGCTGTTTCGAATCCTGGGAGGTGTTCGTTTTGAGACGGTGTAAAGGTCAGGACACACGAAAACCTTATATAGTCTGAGCAGACCTCTAGACTGACATCATACACAACACAAAGAATATTGCCATGCATGCCTATCAACACTGATTCGCGCAGGCGCCCTTACAGGAATTAGTTTGCACCGCTCACTTCGCACGTGTGCGATTTTTTCTAGTATAGGGAATATATGGAATATATGGAAACCGAACTTTTCACTCCAAAGCCTGGTATACTGTATATCCCAGTACCCAGCATGGCCCGGGTTATTGAGTGGTTGACATAGGAAACAAAGAGACCAGTCTATGACGTCATTCATCTTATGATGTCAGTAAAGTGACGTCAGGCATGTAATACACTCAGAGTCAAGAAAAAAGAAGTTGAAAGGACACAATGCACATGGACCTAGCCTGACTCGGAGGGCCTACTAACACATAACAAACCTTTACACTGTGGTGTATGATAATGGCAATGGCCTCGTCTGGTAATAACCGCGAAGGAACAAATCAGCTCCATGCCCTTGTTTCCAGTGCCAGACTTAATAGGAAGAGGAGCCTGTTCTGGTGGTCAACTCCCACCTACGTGGAGGTGACCGCCGAAGGGCAGTCACGTCGCACGACAAAGTCACACAGCTCCAATCCCAGGTGGGACGAGAGGCTCACGATGAATGTAACCCCACGCACGCAAGTGGACTTCAAGGTATGGAGCTGCCACATCCTGAGGGCAGACGCTCTGCTTGGCAAAGCCACGCTGCACCTTCCGCAAGCCTTGGAGCATCATGACAGAAGACTGAACATGGTGAAGGAAGTGTTGATGCTGAACGCGGAACAGGGCGGTGCTCCCGTGGCAATGGGCGAGCTCACGGTCTACCTGGACGGACTGTCAGTCGCTGAACAGGAGCCTTCGGCATCGCTCACCAACAGCACAGTGGACGCTACACATTTGGTCTCCGGTGGTCAGGGCCCAGGCCTCCACTCCCGTGGCGTGGACAGCCAGTTGCCCTCCAATTCGTCCAGCCTTGGCCCCATACAGGAGCCCTCAGCATCACTCACCAACAGCACAGTGGACGCTACACATTTAGTCTCCGGTGGTCAAGGCCCAGGCCTCTACTCCCGTTCAGTCTCCAGTGGCGTGGACAGCCAGGTGCCCTCCGATTCCTCCACCCTTGCCCCCATCATCAACGGAGACCCCACAACCTCCACCAGCACCCCCTGCCCATCCACACATGCTCCAGCCACTTCATCCTCTTTTGACGCAAATGATCGTCATATTGATACCCCTATTGCTACTGACCATCCCGCCTCCAACTCCATGGCACAGGCATCAGCCAACTCTTCCTTCATAGTCGCCAGCGAGGCAGCAGCCTCAGGAGGAGGTTGTGTTGGTGGAGGTGTGGTTGGACTGTCCATGGCTACAGCTACGGACAGGGCCATGCCAGTAGCTACAGCTACGGACAGGGCCATGCCCAGGGCCATGCCCGTAGCTACAGCTACGGACAGGATCATGCCCGTAGCTACTGCTACGGACAGGACCATGCCCGTAGCTACTGCTACGGACAGGACCATGCCCGTAGCTACAGCTACGGATGCAGCTACGGACAGGGCCATGCCCAGGGCCATGCCCGTAGCTACTGCTACGGACAGGACCATGCCCGTAGCTACAGCTACGGACAGGGCCATGCCCAGGCGGACTCCCAATGCAGGAGCCTCAGACCCTCTACCACCAGGGTGGGAACAGCGGGTAGACTCCCATGGGAAGACGTACTATCTAGACCACAACACCTGCACGAGTACATGGGACAGACCACTGCCTCGCGTCCTGGAGACATTGCCTCCAGGTTGGGATCGGCAGATAGATCAGTGGGGCAGGATCTACTATGTGGATCACAACACCCGGACCACGACATGGCAGAGGCCCACCGTGGAGTCGGTCCGTAACTTTGAACATTGGCAGAGCCAGCGTGACCAGCTGCAGAGAGCAATGCACCAGTTCAACCAAAGATGCCTTTACTCTGTCTCCACCATGTCTTCAACTAATCCAACTCTGGGCCCATTGCCTCTTGGTTGGGAGAGGCGAAAGGACGACAAAGACCGAGTGTACTTTGCCAACCATGCCACTAGGACCACACAGTGGGAGGACCCTCGAACACAAGGGCTCCTACAGAACGAGGATCCTCTGCCTGAGGGTTGGGAGATTAAGTACACGAGGGACGGAGTCCGCTACTTTGTGGATCACAACACTCGAACTTCCAGCTTCAACGACCCACGCACGGGAAAGTCCTGCGTCACCAAGGGGCCTCAGATTGCTTACCAACGCAGCTTCAGATGGAAGCTTGCTCACTTTCGATACTTGTGCCAGTCCAATGCACTCCGCAGCAACGTGAAGATCAACGTCTCCAGGCAGACACTGTTTGCAGACTCTTACCAGCAAATTATGGCCCTGAAGCCTCACGATTTGAGGAGGAGGCTCTATATCACCTTCAGAGGGGAGGAGGGACTTGACTATGGCGGAATAGCCAGGGAGTGGTTCTTCCTGCTGTCCCATGAGGTGCTGAACCCCATGTACTGTCTGTTTGAGTACGCTGGCAAGAGTAATTGTCTGCAGATCAACCCCGCCTCCATCATCAACCCTGACCACCTCTCCTACTTCCATTTCATAGGACGCTTCATTGCCATGGCTCTGTTCCACGACAAGTTCATTGACACAGGTTTCTCCCTGCCCTTCTACAAACACGTGCTCAACAAGAAGCTAGTCCTCAAAGACCTGGAGTCCACTGACCCAGTCTTCTACAACTCGCTCATCTGGATCAGGGACAACGACATCGAGGAGTGTGGCCTGGAGACCTACTTCTCTGTGGACATGGAGACCCTGGGGAAGATCTCTCACCATGACCTGAAACCCGACGGCGCCAACGTCCTGGTCACACAGGAGAACAAAGAGGAGTACATCAGCCTGTTGGCAGAGTGGAGGTTATCCCGCAGGGTCGAAGACCAGACCAGGGCATTCCTGGCTGGCTTTAATGAGGTGGTCCCCCTGCAGTGGCTCCAGTACTTTGACGACAAGGAGCTGGAGGTGATGCTGTGCGGCATGCAGGAGGTAGACGTCCAGGACTGGCAAAGAAACACGGTGTATCGTCACTACACCGCAAAGAGCCAACAGATCGTCTGGTTCTGGCAGCTGGTGAAGGAAGTGGACAACGAGGCTCGTTTGCGGCTCCTGCAGTTCATCACAGGGACCTGCAGGCTGCCACTAGGGGGCTTTGCTGAGCTCACGGGGAGCAACGGGCCACAGAAGTTCTGCATTGAGAGGGTGGGGAAGGAAACCTGGCTTCCTAGAAGCCACACGTGCTTTAACCGGCTGGACTTGCCCCCTTATAAAAGCTTCAGCCAGCTGAAAGAGAAGCTATTGTTTGCCATCGAGGAAACAGAAGGATTTGCCAGACAATAGAGGAGACAGAGAGAGGAATGCGTCTTCAGCTCAAGAGCCCTCGAACTTTCAGATGATGTACTGTAATAAATTGTGACCAGACACCACTCTTTCCAAAAGTTCACCTTTTTTTGTATTTCTTATTAAAGTTGAATATCAGAATTGGATATTATTTGTTTAGATTGACTCAATAGTTTACTTTAGGACCTTATTGAATTTATGTCAGTTTAAAACTGGCAAACAAATATTTTACATTGAAAGACAAAACACAGTCATTGTTGCGACCGTCAGGTCGCAAGTTACTATGAAAACCTCCACTGGCTGTCTGTCAGTCCCTCCGTCAGTCAGTCAGTCCCTCCGTCTGTCCTTCACATCACGTCACGTCACACTTTTGTCCCTACTCTCCGGCACTGTTGCCCCTTATCCATGCCATACTTTGCACACACACACTCCTTGGCTGGCAAACCACAACCTCCGCCCCTGATTTCTCACATGCCCCTCTTCTAGCGCTTACTCCCGATTAGGGAGTCCTACTGGTTCTGTATTCATTCACAAATTACCTGGTCTTATCCCAGACTACATTGCACCAGAGAGAAAAACGGAATCCCTGCAAGACAGAAACAGAAGACGGAGACAGTTTTAATTTACCACTTGCCGCTGTTATGGCTGGCAGATGTCAAGTCTTTAATTTTGAGCGGTGGTCACACCGTCTCCTATACGTGGCCGTGTGTGTGGGTATGTGTGCGTGTCTGTATGTAGCCTGCAATACCTTTTCTGACCACACACATTAAGGGAGGGGTGCTGTTGTTCAGGGCAGGGGCAGGCACACACACACACACACACACACACACACACACACACACACACACACTCACACACACACATACACGCACGCACACGCAGCCTCCACCGCTCAGTTCACACAAGTGTGATTTTTTCATAAAGGGTGCCTTTTCTTCATAACGGGTGGGCAGTGTGAACAAGGCCTTTGCTAGCTAATATGTGATTTAAACAATGTGAGCTTTTGTCGTGCACAAATGGATCTTAGGTGTTTGTGTGCGTGTTATGGCCAGAGCTTAGGTGTTAGTGTGTGTGTTATGGCCAGTCAGTGACCTGTGCACAGTTGGGACCACGCAGACCATCTTGTCCAGGGCACACAGCGGGCCTGGCTGGAGCAGCGGGGTGCCATTGTTCATGTTCTCTCATCGGACAAGAAGGTCAGCGGCCCCACTTGGCAGGACACAGAATTGCTTGAGGCGATCAGCAGCCCTTTCTGTCCTCTTGCTGAATTCACAGATGTGTCAACAGCAAAGAGGTAGACCACTCGCCACCTCTCAAGATGGAGAACCTTGGCTACCCGAATGAAAAGTAAGGTGAGCCACAGATAGAAGAATTCTCGATCAAAATTAACATGTTATTCATCCCAGATTCAAGATGGGTTACGGTACATCAGTGAAGGGCAACATCGAAGCTGTCAAGACCAGGCTGACATCTGATATGTAAAAAAGGTAGTCACAGTATGACGGTGGACAGAGGATACTGTATATCAAATGGATGGAAAACAAATGTTAGACAATCAAGTGTTGTAATTTAATGGTGGTTGCCTGATTTTAGAAGCATTTATTCAACGTAATTAGCGTTCGACTTAAAGTTGTGAATAATTACTGTAGTTGCGCAAGCAGAGCGCGCAAGTACTGTTTTAGGTTTGGTATGTATGTAGGTGACTGGGTTTTTTGAAGGCCGTAGCCCTGGAATGGCGGGGATGTATGTACTGTACGTATGTAGGTTTCCCCTACAGCCAACGAGGGACCAACATTCCTGGAGTGGTCATGATGTCAGCAGAGTTTGATATATAAGAGCGCTCTTGATAATGTCTTCATTAATAGGCGATGACTAGGGACATGAGGCCAGTAACGCACAGCTCGTGGCATGCTCTGCTTGCACACAAGTAGGCCATGTGTGGCCTGCTTGAGCGTGAGGCATAAGTTGGTACCTCGACAGAGTGTGGTTCAAGTTAATCATATAATTAGATATCTATATATTATACTTTTTTGTTAAGGTGAAGTCTCGACAGAGTGTGATCACGGAATATTAAGTTCAGAATGCACCACACCGAAGTAAACCAAAAACATAACATTGAGCAGCTAAGTGCCCAATGTTGATGATGGCCACACACACAGCACCTGACCTCCCCTGCACCAGGCCCTGGCCACAGCTGTCGACCTTCAGTCATATCTGCTCTCTCCTACCCTTGACAGCCAGGAGAATCATCTGGTCTGGTGGAGGGAACGGGCAATTATCGCTATTTCTACGTTTCATTAGTTCAACTAAGGGTTAGGGTTAGGTTTAGTTTTACTGAGGTTAGGGTTTGGATTCACCAGGCTAGCATTCACCAGCGTCGGCAGGTGACATATATCGTGTCGACATATATCGACACGCTCCCGGAGGGAACACTCGTTGCCATTCCCAAGACTCTGCATGCAAGCTAGCACAGAAGTATAGCAGCAAACGCTTGTCTGCATCCCTCCAAAATCGGTTATGCCATGCATGTATTATTTATACTTGTTAAACACTGTGATGTATATCCTGAAGTATCTTGCATTAGTATTGCATTTTGTGATGCTGCTATGAGGACCATGGTAAAATGTAAACGTTGTAATTCAATTTATGTTTAAACATGCTTTAAATAATAAATATTAAAAACGGTATACTGCACATACACTCACATGTGTGTGCGTACTGTACACAGCGCAATTAAAATATCAAGCAATCATACAGGCCTCAAACGCATCACCAAGAGCAGATGATGTAAATTGGGCTGGGGGGGGGAATAACAGATGTATTTAATGCAGGATGTCTGGCACTATCCTGTGAGAAGCCTTTCTCACACTGCAAATGTCCGCCCGGCGACGAGCCAAACAGAACCTGGCAGTATGTGCAAATATCTATCTACAGCCAGCTGACCAATCCAGAAGGCCTTATCAAGAAGGCACGGCTATATTCAATAATCTAACTGTTTTGTAGGATACAGGCTATTGTTTTAATGCCATTGCTGCTTGAAGATTAGGATGCATATAGATGTACTACAAATAATAAGAACATTTTAAATCTAGTTGAGGGATTAATATCAAAGTGAAACAGACAAGCATAACATTGTACTATACACAATATACAGGCCTAAAGCAAGACATCTACCTGTTTGTAACACTAAGGTGACAAAAATAGCACACCTCGCTATGTGGGTTGATCTGCAGGCAGGGTGCAAGCCCTCATTAACACCGAAACAGCATCAACAGTTCTGTTGATTTGAAAGCGCCACACCACTAGTGTTGATTTTGACAGCACATTTTAATTTAGTTTCAGTCATAGTCTTTTGAATAAAATGCTACTTGGTTTTAGTCATCTGAATTTACTGTTAAGTCTAGTTTTAGTTGACATGCGGTGCGTTCGGAAACCCGCACCGGGTGTGTGCTCGGTGTAGTGAGTGCAGTGGGCGTGTCGTTGTATAGTGCGTTCAGTGTGGCTTATTTACGAACGACCAGTTTTAAGAGGCAGCTGTGTGCTTTTTCAGTAGCCTAAACTTTCTGAAAAGCAGCAGTTGCTAAGTATGCTAACGTAACGTTGCTATTGAAAGGAGATGTAATTCATAACATTGGCACACCTGCTGTTAGTTTACATCTTTATGCGTGTGAAACTATCAAGCCCAAACGACCAATTAAGCTGCAAGTGCTGTATTTTGCGGTAATTTCCTCCATTGTTCACAGCTGAGAAGCATTCGAGACACGGCCATGAAAACCAACCAATCAGAACACCGAACCACCGCACCACACCGCCTAACCCCATCTTCTGAGTAGGGTTGGTGAGTGCGTGCACTCAACACACCAGTGCGCCGCGCACTGGATTTCCGCCGCGCACCGAATAAACGAACGACAACATGGCACACCAGTGCGTTCAGTGCGCATTTCCGAACGCGCCCTAAATGTCAAACAATATTAGTTAACTAAATCTACGGTTCATCTAAAATGTTATTTTGGGGGGGCCTTGATGGTGTCTTAATAACTTGGTTGCATGCTGAAAATAGCCGAACTACTGTACAAGCTCACAACGTGCTACACTGCGACACGTCGTGAGCTTGTGGATCTGCTATTTTTGCACCACCCGAGCACAATCAAGCATGAAATGACTTGTCTTTTATTTCTACTGGATGTCTTCTCCACTAGCCCCTCCCTAACATTTTAACCTAGATTGTATTTGTTGTCAAACTTTAGTCCTCATGGCTTAGTTTTAGTTTAGTTTATATTTCGTTTTCGTCAGTGAAAAAGGTCAAAAGAATTCATCATAGTTTTAGTCGAAGAAATCAACACTACGCCACCTACTGTGCCTCTCCCCAAAATACAGAGACGAGGAAAGACTGGGACATCGTCAATGTGCCTGTCCACTGTGTATATACCTCCTGCCCAGTACACACCTGATCTAAACAGGCCCCGAATGTCTCTCTGCCCGGGAGAGACAAACCAGACCACAGATCATGCACCTTCGTCCCAGAGTCTCTAAGACAGTACTGAAACTTGTCTGCAGCTGGCAAGCTGGAGTCTCCTCTCTTCCCCATTCCATTGCCTGTCTGCCCTCCACTCGTCCTGGTGTCTTGAGATCACCACTCTGCCTAGGGCAATAGAACAGGAGAAATACAGCCACTTGATTTGGTCGAGTGAGGAGGCGAGCAGGAGGTCACCGGAGGAGCACCGAGGCGAGGTCTACAGATCTCACCTCAAAAAAGGCATCGCTGCCCCTTGATCAATCTTTCATCGCCGTCTCCCAGCATCCATACCCTCGCCTCTGTATGCTGTCCAATTCTGCTCTCCGTTTCCTAGCCCTCTCCCAGGTATGTGTATTCTCCTTAACACATTGACCGCCATTTTAACATACCTCCGTACTCCCACCTGCCATTCGTCTCCATAGACTTCCATGTAATTGGGTGTGCACGGATCATGCACACCCATGCCTAGATAATGCACCACGTGTGTCCACATTGCTCACAGCTTTCAAACAAAAAAATCCGAATGGAAATCCGTTCAGGCATTCATGAGATAACAGCCACTATGTTTAACAAAGATGGCTGCCAAAATGGCTGCCATGCTTGAAAGATGGGGTTGCTATGGGGGTTAAACATGCAATTTCGCGATTGCTATCATGCCTACTCCATTTTTTGGGGTCCAAAATTTTTTTTGAAAAAAAAAAAATTGAATTTTTTTTTTTTTTTTTTTTTTTAAATTCTCGGGACTATCGGGCCTGGCGGGGAAAGACATTGGAATAATCTCGGGACTATCGGGCCTGGCAGGGAATGAGTTAAAGGAGCTATAGTCAACTTTTTCTTGAAAAACGGATGCTAAAATAGAAATAATGTTTCGAAAATATTTTATAAAATAATAAGCTTCATATATGTGTTTCAATTAAAAAATGACCACGAAAAGCGTAAAATAATGATAAAATAATCGGGCCGACACTTTGTTTACATCCTAGTCTAACACTATCAAAGAATAGACTGGAATCTAAACAAAGTGTCAGCCTGACAACAGACAAAATGATTATTTTATCACTATTTTACGCTTGTTGTGTTCATTTTTTAATTGAAACACATGTATGAAGCTTATTTTTTTATAAAATATTTTTGAAACATTATTTTTATTTTAGCATCCGTTTTTCAAGAAAAAGTTGACTATAGCCCCTTTAATATGTTCTGTTACACTCTTGCTGGTAGGCATGGGACGATAATCGTTATTATCGTTTATCGTAATAAAAAAAAGAAAAACTCACAATAATCGTTATCGTGGAGATTTGAATTTATCATGAAATTATCCTCCGGCATGCACAGGGATCAATTCACTGTTATTTAACGAGCTGCATATCAGGTACCATTTAAACCCTCTTATTGGTAAGACGGACCTGGAAATAACATACTATTTTTTTCAATCTCTACAAAATCTCTTCGTCCAAAAAAATAGCCGATTTACACGGCTTGTAGATCTGCTATTTTTCGATAAATGTCCCCCCCTCCCCAGGATAATGGATGTTGGTATTGGCGGGGATATTTTATTTATCGCGATAATATCGTAAATAACAATTTCTTTGGATAAGAAATTGTTATTTACGATTGCCTCCACTCTTGCCCATCCATGGTCCTCTGTCTCTCCCTCACCCTCTGTCTGTCTCTCTCCATCCTTCCTCCCATTCTGCTGGCATTATAGACCCGGAGAATGGCCTGCTGTAGTGAATCACTCTGATGGTGTGTTTACAGACTCAACCTGCCGTTCGGCTATCTGAGGCTCTCTGAAACAGCATAGCAACAGATAGCGCTCAGCAGGGACAACAATAGAGAGGACGCTAAAAGCAAATATTGAATTCTATGCATACAATGCACAGCCTGCCTTATACTGTGTGCGCGCGCACGCGCGTGTGCGTACTGTACAGAAAGTGAAGGAGAAATGTCTCCTGCAATATTCAGTTGGTGAACGTCCGCTCTGTGTGGTTGAATGCCGCCATTTTAATAATAGGCTCCCTTGTTGGAAATAAGTACATTTTGCCTACTTTCTTGCCTTCTCTTTCTCCTACACTGTAGTGCTTCTGTTCTGTCCCCGTAACCGTTTATTCCCATCCACGCTCGCGTGCTCCGTCACCCCTTCTTCCAGATGCTCTCACTTGCACTCCCTATCTCTAAATTACCCCCATTGCTGTCCTTCTGCATTCGTCAGATACAACAGCTTGAACGATCTGCAGTCAAGAGGGAGATTTCTTTCTCCAGCGAGGGTGGTGGTTATTGTGGTGGGGGTGGGGGGTGGGGGGGTGGTAAATGTGTGAGATGCCCTGCGAGAGACAGAGTATGAAACAACAACACAGCCACATATTTTTGCCTTTCCACTTCCTCCACAGGTCCCTAAACCAGGGGTCTTCAACGTTTTCAGGCCAAGGACCCCTCAGTTGAGAGAGAGATGAAGCAGGGACCCCCACAACCTTATCATAGATTCCATAGTTTCATTGCTTGATAGCACAATCATGAGTGTATTTTGGGTTTCATGTCAATTTGTTTTACCACTTGAACTGTCATAACCTAATAAACTTGACCTTTCACTCTGTACTTAGTCTGCTCTTTTTCCCCTTTCTCACCAAAGCTCTTTGCTAAAAATAGCCAATCTACAAGCTCACAACGCCTCGCAGCTTGAGGCGTTGTGAGCTTTTAGATCTGCTATTTTTGGCTAAAGTTCTCAGAATATGGACCCTATGGTTCAAGTGGTTAATACTATAAAAAAGGAGAAAAAAAACTTTCTATCACTCAAAGATTTGGAGGACCCCCTGTAGTAACTCTGAGGGGTCCCGGACACCCTGTTGAAGACCCCTGCCCTTAACAACAATCCAAAAAAGCCCAGGGCCCATCGCCACCACAGACACCAAGTCACTTGACTTATGACTCAACTTAGGTGTTTTTCCACACAGCTATTTCCGGCAGCCTAGGCGTCGACAATAAGAAGAGAATGTTATCAGTTTACTAACACCCTGGCAGTGTGGGGGCACGGGGTGCAGTTCGGAGGTGTCAGGGAGGACTTATGTAAAGCGTTTATGGTCCGTTGCACGACGGCGATTGATTGATTAGTTTTATTCGAAAAAAATGGAGACCAGTACAAGTATAGTCAATACAATTGAAATGTAGTACAGTACAAGTACAGCTAAACACCCTCCTGCCTAAAAGGAAAATCCCAATAAGACTTTTTACTGTCTTTTTTGCGTTGGAAGCCCTCTGTATTTAATTCATGGCGATCGACCTACAGTACAAGCTCACCAGGAGTTGCATCTGTGACGCGTTGTGAACTTGTAGCTCGGCTATATTTGACGAGTGACACCGTTGTGTGACGGAGTGAAAATCGGGCTTACGTAAGTGTGCATACTGCACGTACGTGTCTGTGCGCCTGTGTGTGTGTGTGTATGGTGATGTCGGTGGAGGTAAACAAAAGGGGGGAGAATCGCTGCACTCGTAGCAGCGAATAAAAGTGGATTAGCACGGATAGACAGAACTGTGTCAGCTACAGGAAAACATGTAGAATCTGACAGAGTCCCATGGCGAGCAGCAGCTCGAGGAAATTGGACAGCCGAACGCATGCTGTCACACAAACACAGTCATTAGGGTGGCTGTATAATACTCAACGGGCTTATGGGGAAGAGAAAATTAGAGCAGAGTAAAGATCATGAATAAATAAACACGACTGCGTATAACTTCTATATGTGGAATCTCTGAAGAATTAATAAGACAAGCATATCGTCGTTGTCGGGTGGAAACCTTGTATGTCCAAAACCGTTCGTTTTGCATTTATCATTTTAAAAATGATTTAGACTAGTGAAAACAGCCGATCTACAAGCACACAACGCCTCGCACCGCGAGGCGTTGTGTGCTTGTAGATCGGCTGTTTTCACTACTTTTGTGCGACAGCCTTGTAAAATGAAGCGGGGCTTTACTTGGTGAAAAAAACTTACAAACTTGAAACTTGGAGATGTGAGGTTTCTGCTCGACAGTGACGATATATTGCTCCGTGTCAGAGCGTGTTCACGTCCGTTGACGTCCTCCCTCCGAACAGTACGCAGCCGCAATGCTTTTTAACCCCGTCGGCGCCGCATGCACCCAGGTCCCTGCCCCCCCCCCTCAAGTCCACCTGTACCCTAATGTTGCCGTTATTGCAACAGGATCACAGGGCTAATAATATATGAGATTCGCTAATCAGCCATTAACAATTAATGGTGTTGAGCTTGTAAAGATTTCCCAGCGAAAGAAACGCCTCCATCTCCTCGGGCAGATTGTTTTTCCAATGTTTTGTCTGGTAAACATCGCGGATAAAAAAAATGAATATCATAAATAAATAAATGAAAACTGACTCCAGGTCCAGGAGGAGGTAATTACAGCAATTCCGTTGGAACAAATCAGCATGGCCAGATGTGAATCGCGGCGACTTCACCCACAGCGAGACGTTTAAAGCCAACAGGTTCTGAGAGGCAGGGCCGGATCTACCATATGGGCACTTTGGGCACGTGCCCAGGGGCCCTTGGCATCAAGGGGGCCCTCCAAAAAAAAAAAAAAAAGATTTTGAAAAAAAAGAAGAAAAAAAAGAAAGAAAACCCCCAGCCATTTAGTTGTCATGTAATCCAAATGAAATTAATTAAATTATGCCCCCAAGACCCCCAATTTAGTGGTCACAAATGGTATTTTGTCATTTTTTGGGGGGAAGGATATGACTTGTTTTGACCATATAGTAGTACTATAATAGTACATTGTTATTTATTTGGATTGTCAGTGGCCACACTGCCACTGTTTCTTACCTCAGACTGTTATTGTCTTAAGTGTGTTCACTGGCTGCTGATATCGTTAAGCTACTTTTTAAAATATTGAAACGTGTTAGTCTGGAGCCCTGTAGCGCGTAAGCAGAGGGGGGCCCTTGGAGCTTCAGTGCCCAGGGGCCCTCAGAGGTGGTAAACCTGGCCTGCTGAGAGGGGGTGGAACTCGAAAGCAACTGTTGCTAGTCAGAACACTCAGGTGCTTTACAGTTCCGAGAGGAAAGGGGACACTAAAATGAATGACAGCGTTACATTTTATCTAGCTGCTGCAAGTGTCCAGATTGATTTACTGTGAGTGAGAAGCAGGGGTGTGGCACCAAATTCTGGGCCCTGGGTATAAGGATTCACTGCCGGCCCCCCCATGATTGTTCTTCACAGGGGGAGGGGGTTTAACCCATATAGACTAGGAACGCATTCTTTTGTGCTTTAACTATTGAAAAATAGTAGATATACAAGCTCACAGCACAGCACCGAGTGCTGCGCTGGGAGCTTGTGAGTCTTTGAATATTTCAAATCCTTCTAAGGTTTTTTTGAAAAACTTATGTTTCTATGTCAATGGTACTCCAAACCTTTTCATGTGAAGGACCCCAAAAATGATACGTATTTGGCCACGGACGCCCATCTCAAAATATTTAGCTCCAGGGACCCCCCAGAAGCAAAATTTGAGTTACAAATATTCACTTAGAAAATACATTTATTCAAAGATTTGCAAACATTTTCACGACTTTTCAAAAATAGCAGATCTACAAGCTCGCAGCGCGGCACTCGGTGCCGCGCTGTGAGCTTGTATATCTGCTATTTTTCAATAGCCAAAGTATAAAATAATTAAGGCCCCTCCACCTTGGGCCCTAGAGACTCAGTCCCACATTTCCCCCCCTTGTGACGCCTCTTGGCTGTGAGTGAGAAGGTATGGGGGTGTGCACCTTGCTCAAGGATACTTGTGGACAGGTAATCGGTAGGTCAGTCACACGGCTGAATGAGGACTGAACCCAGGACCTCTCTCTCTATATGTTGGCGTGACCCTAATCACCAGACATCAACTCCTAACAATGACCTTATAAGTACTGCCAATAGTTAGTTTCATGGCATTGCTTTCACTGAGGCACGTCAATACTGATCATTAACTTCGGTCAGTGGTCCATCAGATATTGATTGACACATAATCCATTTTTCTCTATTAGAGAGGGACCAACTCCTTTTTTCCTGCATGTAAAGTGGCACAGAAGTCCCATTAGTTAGATTTTTAGGTATTTTCTGTATTGTAGTGTTTTATCAGCCTGATATTGACCCTACCTTGATAGGTAGCCAAATTGCTCACACTTTGTACTTTTTTGTAATTACACTTCCATTAAAACCAGTATCGAAGACAAATGCCTCCTGTTAGCTCCTGTCTCTAAAGCGCAAGTCTCACACAGGCGGGGTAGAGTGGCGTCTTGGCAAACCCGGAAGGTTCCCGGTTTGATCCCGGGCTCCCCCAGAGATAGTGTCGGAGTGTCCTTGAGCAAGACCCTGAACCCCTAATTGCTCCCGACGAGCATGGTTTCCTCTGCCATCGGTGCGTGAATGTGTGAGGGTGAATGTAATGCAAAATCTAATGTAAAGCGCTTTGGATAAAAGCGCTATATAAATGCTCCATCTTCCATTTACACAAGTGATGTTATTTGAGCTCAGAACTGGAAACAATATTTCAAAACAAAAATCCACTTCATCCCACGCCAGGAACCCGACTGATATCTGACACCGCCGGTGCCCGCAATTTCACCTGTTATCGACACCGGTGCCAGAAACGGGAGGATATACCCGCCTGTGCGAGAGAAGGTTAAGACCTCGCACTGCTGGAAAGGCAGGAGGTGCAAAGCCCAGGTTTTTTGCTAATTCCTTTCACCTTTCACACAGGCTTTTGTGCCGCCATGGATCAGCAGGTCCCATAACAAGGCTCAGACGGGGGAAAGGGGGGGGGGGGGCTTCTAACAACCCGGCAAGACAGGTGAACAGACAAACCTGTCAGCTCTCCCGTCTCCATAGAGCCAACGGAGAGGGAGGGAGGGAGGCGAGGTATAAGGGTTTCTGGGATAAATGGGACTCATGCAGTCAGCCGTGGCCGAACATGCCAGCCAATCTCAATGGGCCCTAATGACAGCGGTTGGAGGATCAGTAGACTCGGCGTAGGAAAGGACTACGACATGACTCCGGTTTGGAGGATTTAGCAGGAGAGGGGCGGGGAAGCAGGGCCGCAGAGGATCAAAGCGAAACGCCAGAGTGGGATCACTGTCTGCAGCTCGGAATCCATGAAGACACATTGAGCATACATGTATAAAGTATTCCTGTAGCCACAGGTGCGCAGTGCGCACGCACGCACGCACGCACGCACGCACGCACGCACAATTACACAACACTTCAACAAACTAAAACAGCATGATTTTACGTGAAGCCATTTAGGATGCACAGCGACACGTCATGCAGAAACACATTTTAAGCATGGCTGGGCTGGACTCCGTGTCAACGGAACCCAGTGTTGACTTTGACAGCACATTTTGATTTACTTTTAGTCATAGCCTCTTGAATAAAATTTAAATGTAGTTTTAGTCATATTTTAGTCATCTGAAATGTTAGTCTAGTTTTAGTTGACTAAATATCATACGATTTTAGTTGACTAAATCTACAGTAAACGTAGTCAACTAAAATTAATGCCTGATTTATACTTAGCTACATGCTGAAAATATCAGATCTACAAGCTCACAACGCATTGTGAGCTTGTGAACAAACAAACATAAAATGACTTGTCTTTTAGTTCTACTGGATCTCTTCTCCACTAGTTTCTCCCAAATTTTAGTCTAGTTTTTATTTGTTGATGAAATTGTCAGTATATTTAGTCTTAGTTTTAGACATCATCCGTTGCCCCTCATTTTGGCCTTGTGCCCCTAAAACCAATGGCATGACCTGAGGCCACAGTGGCCTTAATGCCTCAGCTATTTCACCGCAGATTAGGTTTTCATCCCTAACCCTTAAATTCAACACATTCTTTCAATGGACTAAAATCTTATTTTATTTGATGGCCTTCCTGCCCTGTCATTTGGCCTTTGTGTCCTAAAAGAATTTACACCAAAGGCCAAGTGGCATTGCCCCTAAAATGACAAACTTCCAGGCCTGACTCAGTGTCAATTTAACTCTGTGTATAAAAATGGACCCTTAAGCCCTTATCAGAGTCTGCAAATTTTAGGTGATAAGCTATCCACCTAAAGTGAGAAAACAAGTGGAGGCCATCATAGTCAATCATGGTGAAGTCCTATCACTGTGACTGACTGGTCTAGATCGACCAATCAGAGAAAAACAGAGAGATGTGTCGTGGTTCGTGGTGGATAGCACTTCACTGCGAGTAATGACGCAATGTTGTAGTTTTATGACTAAAGACTACACTGCGGTGGATAGCTTATCACCGTGGTGCCTACTATGATAGGGACTTTACAGGGCTGTGTAACTGTAGTACAAACATCCACTTCACATTTGCAATTTACGATTCAACCCCTCATCAAGACAAATGCAACAGGTGGCAAGTGTCTATAGATATATCTCTTCCCCTCATAGAGTTTAAAAGCTCCAGAGACCTGAAGAGGGTAGTAAATATTCCCCAGCATCGCCACGTCGATTAGCCAGCACAATCACTTTTCTTTTTTTTTCTCCCCCCCGTGTCGTCTGTGAGTTGCATAATTCACAGTTTAACAGCCCGAGCTCGCAAATTGATAGCGGGGAAGAATTGGACCAACATTATTGCTTTATACGCGAATAAGTAATAATAAAAATGGGACCGGGGGTGGAGGTAGGGCTGTCACAATTATTACATAATCGTCTAATCGTGATTATTTGACATTATCGGAATTATCTTGTCATAATCGTCATAATCGTGAATGTTGAAAAATGACAGAAATAGTGGAAATAGCAGATCTACAAGCTCACAACGCGTCGCGATGCGACGCGTTGTGAGCTTGTAGATCGGCTATTTCCACTATCAATGTTATTTTTTAGGTAGTAAGTTGTCAAATATGTCAGTAATTTATTTGTGTGTTTAGGTTATGTGTCATGTCTGCCATATGAAACGTCAAATCCTAAAAGCCAAACAGAAATGTAATTATCAACGACAAAAACACAATTAAATCGTTAATCGCCAATTATTTGAGTGACAATTAATCGTCATGTAAAATGTCATATCGTGACAGCCCTAGGTGGAGGGAAAGGGGGTGGGGGCTGACAAAAACGCCCCACAGACAGACGGCGCGCGTCTGGTTCATTCTGGGAAGTCACAACCGGCCAGCAGTACAGACAGCCTCCATAAAAAAAAAGCAGCCGTTCTGCCGCGTCATCCATCATGGCTCTCTGGCCATGATGGCAGATTCTTGGCACGCTGACTGAGGGCCATGCGGGCTCTGAGTCTGGGCCCTCTTGCCCTCTTCAGCACTTCATGGCTCCGATTGGGGCAATGATGTATTAGTGGTGACATTACTGACAGCATAGCCAGCGAAAAATCCAGAGTAGTTCGTTTCACCTTGAAAGCAGGCTTTGATTTGTAAAATGTAAAAAAAAAAAAAAACATAGTAGATTACATTTAAGACCTATATAGTACTTTGTTGTAGAGATGTCCGATTATATCGCCCCCCCCCCCATAATCAGTATCGGTTGATAGCGGAATTGGCAATGTAGAGTTGGACAATAGCAGACAATCAGATACTGGCAAAAAAAGACAATATCCATACTGTTGTACAACATATAGGGAAAATCGACCTCGCGCCAATTCTTGACCATCTGGCCAGTGATATGCGTGTATCGGACCAGTTACACATATACAGTATGGAGGTCCCTGCATGATAGTCAACAATGTGATGTCAGAACATGCCAATTTATGGGCATTACCAAATATGGGCATTCCCAGATATGCCCTTGATATTGATGACATTGGGACAGGGATCTCCATATATGGGCATAAAACGGACAAGGACATAATTAATTTGCAAGTGTGATCTGGAAATGCCCATATATGGTCATGTTATGACATCAAATTGTCGACTATATATGGGCATAAAATATATGGGCATAAAAGGGACATCAAGCCAGAGCGTGATGTCAGATGTCAAAATAAGGGACGCTTCCGTATTTCCAGAGACGGCTGACAGCTCTAGTCCATAACAACAGGATGGCATCTTCCGTGAAGTGGACGCCTGACCCTGGCTTTGTTCCGGTTTGCCGATCAGAAGACAAGGTCACGGAAGCTGACAGAGGAGAAGAGGCGCTCCTTTCATCCGTCCCCTGGCCTTCAAGTGCGAGAGCTTTGCACAGTCAATCTAACTCTAGGGCCCTTCTAGTGACTATACAGCTCGGTTCCCCTTCTTTTTCCTCTCTTTTATGTATTTTCTTTTCTTTTTTTAGGGGGGCTGCTCATCTTTCCCCCTCACTTTCAGATGCTATCGAGTGCACGATGGAGTGGCGCCGACCTCACAGGGCTCTCTCCTCATAATCCTCTCTCACTGCCGCAAACCTTGGCTATCGTCCAACTAACGAAAAAATGCCAAACCCACCTTTTATTATGGAGTTCTGAGAGGCTGGGATGGTGGGTGGGGAGGGTGGAGAGGCAGAGCCCCCCCGACACACACACACACAGCCATAACACACCTGATAGAAGATGCAGCGAACGACGGTGTAATTGGCACATTTTGAAAAAGGTCACAGGGGGGACGAGGGCAGATTATCTAGGATCAGTGGGCACCGGGTAGAGGGGCTGCATGGGGTCACAGCCCAAAGGCAGGGAGGTCACGGAAAAAAAGTCAAGTACGGTAGTTCATTAAATGCACAGAGGGGGGCTTAAAAGATACACAGATAACATGGGGAGGTCAACTTTCTTTTTCATCTCTTTCGTTCTCTTCTCTGTCTCGTTAAATCGTGACTGTCTGTTGCCTTCGCACTCCTCTTTTCTCTCCTCCTCATCTTCCTCTCGCCCCCCAACGCCTCCCCCCCCAACCCCTCTCCCTCCCCTCTGACTGGCGTTTGATCTCACCATGGCCCAAAGTCAGCGGGCAGACCGCTCCTTTATCTCTCATATATGCGCTGTTCCACATGAAGGAGCATGTCTGGAAGAAACCTTCTCAAAATAAATGGCCTCACGGCGGGGAAACACACACACACACACACACACACACACACACACACGCACAGGCAGCACCGAGGCTTGCGCTCCCGCTGGCCACCACAACGGGGCATTGATAATTCGATCTGGGGAAAATAATCTACAGTACGTGGAGCTGCGGGTTGCGTAAAACTTGCAGACATCTAATGTCTGGAAGTGTGTGCGTGCGTGCACATGCCTCTGGTCCGACTGCACGAGCATGCATTTGTGGTTCGAGCCAAGGTGTGCGAGCGTGTGAGTGCGTGCCACTGCATGCCTGTGCACAGATTTTTGCTTTGAGATGCGTGTCGTAGAGTGTGCACGCGTGCGTGCGTATGAATCTCCCTATCTGTCTTCTCTGCAACAAGCCCAATGGGATTAAAGCAGGTGTAAAGTATCCTCCTCTCGACCAACATTTGCTTTTGTGGCGACGCTCTTTCTGTTTTGTTTCATTATCCCTTTGCGTCCCTGCTTGCAGGTGTCGCTAGGCAAGAAACCTGCCTTTTCGAGAGACTCCCATGCTGTCCCAGTATGCCACAGTGTTGATGTTAATGCGTTTAGCCGGCATCTATCCTGCAAAAAAATCAAACCTCGGTTCGAAGTGGAGCCGTGAATTTGAGCAGTTCCAGGTCTATGTTTTTGATTGAAGTGATTTGTAATTATAATCAAAATCTACAAAGTATTTACAAAATAAATAACTTTTGAACGGCTCTTTGAAAAGAACGGATCCCAGAGATTCGGCTCACTTCAAAGTGACATAAATCCCATCCAAAAAATCGGCTCACTTCAAAGTGACATAAATCCCATCCAAAAAATCGGCTCACTTCAAAGTGACATAAATCCCATCCAAAAAATCGGCTCACTTCAAAGTGACATAAATCCCATCCAAAAAATCGGCTCACTTCAAAGTGACATAAATCCCATCCAAAGAATTGCGCATGGGCAGATCCTGTTCATTCTTGACTGGACACAGACTCTGGTGAGGACACACATTGCCACTCACAGGGAGCTCATGTGCTTTGCACACGGCTCCAAAAACCTCCTGCAGGCAATTCTCTTGGACCTTAACACAGAGGATACAAATGAGCCAATTAATGTTCTAAAAACAGTGCTAACGTTAAAAGATAAATAATGGGAAGGGAGTAAAAATATCCCGCTAATCCAGGGAAACCCGGAAGGGGGGGGGGGGGGGGGGGGGGTGCCTTACTTACAGTACTTATCCCCATATTACGCCAGCAAGCTCTGATGGTGGTGTTGGAGCTTCTTCCCTATCATCCTACGCCATGTTATTTTAGGCCTCCCTTTCTTTCTTTCTTTTGCCTTCTGGGGTCCAGTGTAATGCGACTCCTGGGATTGCATTGATGTCCATTCTGAGGACGGTTTGCTTGGCGGCCCGCACCATTACACGTGTCAAGGTGTCCCCGAGCAAGATATTCAACCCCTAACAGCTGCCCCAAGCACCTCAGAGCAGCCATCAGCTGCTGGCCTACTGGTCCAGGCGCATACCACTTAGGCATTGCCACATAGGCATGGATGCCTGGCGGCGCCGCCGGTTTGATTCCCGATCCGGACGACCTTTGCCGCGTGTCACTCCCCATCTCTCTCCTCGTTTTCCTGTCCGTCTACTGTCCTATAAAAGCAGCCATCAGATGGCTGAAGCTGAAACTGAATTTACCACGGGATTAATAAAGGTCCACCTTCTTCTAAACATGCAAAAATAAAAAAAGATATACCTGCTGTTACTATTCATTATTGGCCACCATCTTAATTCAGTTATTTTAAATTCTAAGATGACGCAGGCAAATCACTTAAAGGAGTGGCGACACCGGCCGAAATTTAACATTATGATACAGTAGGTCACGTGGTGTTTCTTCAAACAGTCTGAAAAGGAGGCGGGCCGTATCAGTTAGTAGTGAATGTATACTTCGTCCGTCGTGCGGTGCCGCGCAATGTATACTTCGTCCGTCATGCGGTGCCGCGCACAACGTGATGCCTTGTTGTTAGCGTGCGGCTAGCGCTGCACCGCACGGCTATTTGCGAGAGCTATTGTGTGTGTACATACACACACACGCGCGAAAGCACACACACACAGGCTACACGAGCCACGGACCTCCTCTGCGGAGGTCGGAGGAGGAGATCGCTGGACCCTCGTTCTACGCTTGCTCCGGTGTCCCGGGTGCTCCAGTCAGGTTAGGGGAAGAGACAGCAGGGTATGGCCGACAAAACAGTCTCATAGACGGGGAGAAGCGTGTTGACCCTCGTACACCTTTTTTGACACCTTTTTTGAAGAAGACATGTACTTTTTTATCGGTCTAACCATTGATTTTATAGCGAATGCTATATAATTTTTACCCCTAGAACTGATAGTTTTAAAGTTGGTTTAGAAAGTCGGAAACACACCTCGGACAGCTTTTTTTGGGGCAGTTTCAAAAGATAATGATATGGATAATCGACTCCGCCCCTCCCCCCATATTAGCCCAATCAAATTAATTTATTTCAGTTACTGTACATAAAGTACTACTTTCAGTACAGTAACTACAATAAATTAATTTGATTGGGTCATTTAACATGGGGGTACATGACATCAAATATTGGCTAATTTGATAGCCATAATTAGCTGTTTTGGCCGTGTCACGCCCCCTTTAAGTGGTGGACGCCAACTATCTACTGTATAAATGGTTGAACAAGAGAACAAAGGCTGTGCAGACTCCTCTCCTCCTCCTGCTACTCCATGAACATACTGTATAGGGGGAGAAAAAAATCAATATCACAGCTAACTGTATATTGGTATAAACAAGCGGTGCTGAATGGACTTCAGTCAATACACCGACTGGCATTATCAATTTTTTAAAAACACAATTGACTGATTGACTGGCATGCTACCAACACTCACGCCACGTTCCCCCGTGGCCACTGATAGACGCACATTGCACGTCGTGCACGCGCACGCACGCGCACACCTAATTAGAATTTGCTTGGTTGAAGACAAAGAGCAGTGTGTCACTTTGTCTTTTGTGACATGACGCCGTGAGGCCCAGTGAAATCTAATTCCACGTGGAGGGTTGGGATTTAATTAGAGCACTTTGTACCTTTCACTGCTGCTGAATCCTATTTACATTCAGTCTCCTGTTACCAAGTTTCCTTGGCTCCGTCCGTGGTTCTATTGGTTCAGCTAATCTTTCGGATCTCGGCTGTTAAACAAACTGAGGAGGGAACCATTTTTCAGGAAGCAATGGGATCAGGTTTTCATACAGCATGCTGATGTTCTGGAGACGGGTCACGTTAGCCCACGTACTGTACAGATGCAGGTCATCTTAAAAGTACTGCTGTTCCTGTGGTCCATACCAAGAACATTAGGCTAATAGTAGTCTGTATAGTCAGTATCATCGGTATCAGAAGATAAACATAACGGTGTACAGCTGTTTAAGACACTGCGGTTAGTTACAGAGGAAATACTGTCAATAAGTGTCCTTGAACAAGACATACACTACTGGCTTCTGCTGCATGTATTCTAGCTCATTTGAAAGATAAATGTAGGCTACTGTATGAGTTACAGGATATGCAAAGACACAAATTATAAAGTGTGATTTATGTGCTATAAAAATGCAAAATATAAAGCTTTTTTTGCTGTTTTTTTCTTCTTTTTTCTTGCTGTTTATTCAGACTGAAACCAAAATGAAAACTAAGATTTAGCATAACAGTCACTGAACACAGACAACGAGGGACTGCCTTATTGTGGTCTTATTTCACGTTTAATTGGATGAGAAATCATAAAGTCTACATGTGACACTCGCAAATAACGCATTTCTCATTATATGTTTGATTTAACACATATCTATAGCTTGATATATGTACTCTATCTCCAATATAGTATGGATCGGAAGGCTTTCTCCATGTTGGGTTCAATACTTTAAAAATAAGTTACTAAATTACTCATTACTATACTTAAAATTACGACATTACTACAAGACATTACTACAAGACATTACTACAAGATTACTACAAAAATTACTCCCTGAAAAAAGTCTGTTTAACTACTTTTAATGGACCTGGACAAATCATTTATCTCTTGCTGCAGCAAAGAAAAGTTAAACGGTTTAGTAAAAGTGTGCATGTTGACAGAACTGTGTCATGAGATCAGAATTTATGTGCTTCACGACTTATTCCATGTAATAGTTTTTTTTCTATTTTTCACCCTGTTGGAGCTTAAAAATAAGCAAACATTTGGAAAAACTTGTGATGGGTTGTGACCTTGGAAATCAGCTATTTTTGGTAAATAGATTTGGTGTAGAGGGGGAAAGGGAGGGTACAGTACAGTATATGGGTTTAAGTGGTTAATCTAAACTACCACAATGTATGCTGTACTAAAATGTTTGGTCAGATGGGGGAAGACATCACAAAAGTGGAATTTCTCTAGCTACCATCTCAACAGAGACAGAAATAATTAGCTGTGTATGTTTGGTAACAGTGCTGTCCACAGTCAAACTTTGTGGACACCAACAAATTGCGCAAGTATAGGAAAATATAGAAGACTGGGGAAAGACAGGTTGGACCTGACTGACTGATGAGGCAGGATGCATAGGTGATGTGAATGCCTGCATCCTCCAGATCAATGGTTCTCAAATGGGGGTTCGTGTACCCCTAGGGGTACGCAGAGGTACTACAGGGCGTACGTGAGAGGAAGTGAAAAATTGAAAAACTGGACACCGTTTAGAGCAAATGTGCTCAGGATGCTCTACTTTCAAGTCTTTCACTCCTTTTCTTATTTGTGATGTTATATTCTTCAATATATTCTGCCAAAGGCGGGTTATCGTTCATTCATAGCACCGGTGGATAGGGTGTGCCAAATGTAGTTCTTAGAGTGGCCATTTCTTGGGTCAACACAGCCTTACACAGGTGTTATGAATGGAGTAGAGCATTAGTTCTATGCAATCAAACAATTGAAACACCTGTGTTTTGACCCAAAATATGGCCGCTAAGGACTACAATTGCGTCACCGTTGGCACACAATATACCTCTAAAAAAAAAACGACAAGCTTGTAGATCTGCTACTTTTGTATGACACTCTAATATCGCAAAGTAGAGTATTAATCTACAAAAAACCCATGGAGATATGAGGTTTCTGCCTGTTTATTTAGTTGTAGTGAATTAAAAGTGGAAGTCATCGAGAACGGGTGAGGGAGAGAGGACCGGTCACAGAGCAGAGACGGACGCAGGAACTGCTCTGTAATTAAACCAAAATAAAGTGTTCATAGAACCATGAACGTCTGACTTCCCAAACATTGTGTTTTTTTGCTTTTGTGCGTTTGATAATGTTTTGTTTGCCATGTCTGCGGCTGAACCACGGCAAGCAGCTCAGAGCCCGGAGCCAAGGCAGGGGGGCCAGCTAGGCGACAGAAAACCAAGAGCCGTAACTCTGTTAGCGTGAGTGTCGGGGCCAGAAACTCTTTTCATTAGCTCTCATTAATGTTATCTGGCGCATAATGAGACAGACCGCGGTGGCTAGCCTGCTGCCATTTGGCCCACGTTGTTGTACAGACTCTCGCGTAAGCTCCTTCGCCACCGACAGCAACAACCAACCTCGCCCTCCTACTCCTCCTCCTCCTCCTTTCGGCTTAGGCGGGTGACAGCCTGGCATCATACCGTCCTCATTTCATGCTTTCTCTCTTTATCTCTTTCCTGCCACGGTGCCACCCCCCCCCCCCCCCCCCCCCCCCCCAACCCTCCCTCTCTCTTTTCTCACACATTATCTCACTTTTGGCAAAACTCTCTAACTCCCCATGTCACCCACTCGGTCGCGCTCTCTCTCTCTCTCTCGCTCCATTTCTATCATAACTGAAGAGGGAAAAAAGAATGCAGCATAAATGCAGGGGGGGAAAGAAAACCCTCAAGCTCTGATTAGAAACCAATTAGCTGTGTTGGATCCTCAGGCCTCTCACCACGACAGGCTGCGGCACGGTGTCACCGCGATTATCCTCCCCCGTTTGGGAGTGGACCGTACTGCGGAGATACTGTATCTGTTTCCCGCTTCACTCTCTCGTCTGTCGTCTTGCTTTCTCGCCTCCTTTATGCGACTATCTATCTATCCATCTATACATCCTCGCCTTCTCGTCCCGCCTACTCCTGCTGGTCTGCTCTAATTTCATGGGGTGCTCTCAAAATGCACGCACGCACGCACGCACGCACGCACGCACGCACGCACGCACGCACGCACGCACGCACGCACGCACGCACGCACGCACGCACGCACACACACACACACACACACACACACACACACACACACACACACACACACACACACACACACACACACACACACACACACACACACACACACACACACACACACACACACACACACACACACACACAGCTATAAGCGGTGGAGGAGAAGACATCTCATCAATGTGACCTGACCTAATTGCAAGCCGGCGTGCCAGACAGGTTGGCGATGGATAGTCCCGTGATGTTAGCAGTGGTGGGACGAGTACTTGCGTTCTTTACTCAAGTGAAAGTATCAATACTGCAATGTAGAAATACTCTGTTACAAGTAAAGAGTCCACTGAGGCTGATAGCCGAAACGTTTGTTTCTCACCCATGTAAATAATAAAGAAAGAAAAAACAACTCTTGCCACTGTGTGCGATCCATCCTCCAATGAATACATGTTGATCTATTCTAAAGGGACACCGCACCAGTCGAGTCAGAGCGTGGTGGTAACCAAAAAGTCTATTCACAAGTAAAAGTCCGGAATTCAAAAATTATATGAGTAAAAGTACAAAAGTATTGGTATCAAAATGTACATAAAGTACCAAAAGTAGAAAGTACTCATTGTGCAGAATGTCCCATTTCAAGTTTTTCAATGTCTCAAAATCTTCTGAAAATAGCAGATCTACAAGCTCACAATGCGTCACACATCACACATCACACACACTGGTGTAGTGTCAACTTCTGACTAAAGTTTTCAAATAAATGTAGTGGAGTACAAGTACAATATTTGGATCCAAGATGTAGTGGAGAAGTGTAAAATGAAACCAAATCCATTTGGTTTCATTCATTTTACACTCTCAAGAGATAAGATCTATTAGTGTCCATTTGGTTAGGTTACCAACTCTCCATCATTTGGACCACTGGTTGAGAACCACTGACCTAGAAGCTCACAATGACTCCCGGGAAGACAACGCTGTATAGAACTCTGAGTGTGAGGACAGGATATGACTGTCACCTCTAGCACTAGATCTCAATAACAAAGGCGGGGTACGAGGGCCTTTATCGCATAAGTATTTGATTCCAACCAATCGGAGCGAGCCATCTGGAGTGCCTTACACTTACCGTATATGCTTGTGCAATTTGTAAAAGCAGGCATTAGTAAAACACTGCGCTTTAAGTATTATGAACACTCAATGCACCATAGGCCCGTGCAACCTTTACAAACCTCTGTTCCACGCTTGCCTTTCTAGCTCTCTTTGCCACCGAGCCGCACACCCACCTACTCTCGCTAACAAAACTGCCTAGTCAGATTAATAGCAGCCTTTTGGGGTGATTTTCACACTTTATAGACTTCCTGCAGACAATTTCATTTCGTTTTCCTTTCTTTTTGTCTGGCCTTAAAATCCGCTGGTACTAAATGCCATATCCTTTCAACGCCACCAAAGCCTGGGTAAGTTGATTGTCTGCGTGGCATAATCGCCCCTCGACAAAAGGCAGTAGAAATGACAGGGGTTTTAACCCATTCAGAACGGGTACACATATTGTGTATCATTATTTTATGCTTTAACTAATGAAAAATAGCAGATATACAAGCTCACAGCGCGGCACCGAGTGCCGCGCTGCGAGCTTGTAGATCTGCTATTTTTGAAAAATCGTGAAAATTCGAATTTTGACCCGATTCTATAAGTGTCTTTTGAATCCTTCTAAGGTTTTTTGAAAAACCTACGTTTCTATGTCAGCAATCTGGCCAGCCATCGTCAAAGAAAAGGTCCTTTTCACTTAACTGGAGCTCAGTTAGTCTGTTCTTGAGACACTACTATGTCAGTGGTTCTCAAACCTTTTCATGTCAAGGACCCCCAAAATGATATGTATTTTGCCACGGATCCCCATCTCAAAATATTTAAGTCCAAGGACCCCCCAGAAGCAAAATTTGAGTTACAAACGTTCGCTTTGAAAATACATATATTCAAAGATTTGCACACATTTTCACGACTTTTTCAAAAATAGCAGATCTGCAAGCTCGCAGCGCGGCACTCGGTGCCGCGCTGTGAGCTTGTATATCTGCTATTTTTCACTGGTTAAAGCGTTCAATAATTTTAGGCCTAAATGGGTTAACATAATGACTGCTGTCGTGTAAGTCTTACTCTGTGACAAAAGATGAAGAAAAAAAATTAAAGAAATAAAGGACAATCCACACTGCCAGTAAGTCGACGCTTGGCGGGTTGATTCCCTCCACCAGGCAAACCGTTTATCTCCATCTCGAACCTCCATTTTGCGCCTTTTCTTCTCCGCTGATGGCTTGTAATTGCTTCCATCTGCTCTTTACACATATTACTTGGCAGCGATAACACGGTGCAGTTAGAGAACCAGCGGGGGAGCATGAGCGACGCTCGCTATAAATGTCAAGCGGTCACCTATGTGCTGCCGTATGGCTTTTAGACAAACGCCGGGCACCGCAGCATATGCCGGCGATAGCTATTCAAATCAATATCACAATTACTTCTGCCTCGGTTTAAACGATCATGCAACATTATAGATTTTAATAAAAAGAAACTAATTTCATAGTCATAAATGGCTGATCTACAAGCTCACAACTCGTCGCGACGCACCGCTTTGTGAGCTTGTAGATTGGCAATTGTTACATGCCACCATTGTACAACAAAGTATACAATGGTGGTTAATTGGTTAATCAGACTAATAATCAATTTAGTCGATGATTTTTTTTATTATATATATTTGTTATATATTCTGGGGGGAAACCTTTGCCAAATAATAGACCATCTACAAGCTCTACAATGCATTGTGAGTTTGTAGTTCGGCTATTTTTGGGAAGAGATTTGCTGTTTATGAAATAAATAATCTATACAAATGATTAAAAACACACTACATCTCGATTGTTCAATTAGCCGACATGAACAACATTAAGTCGGTGAGAGGTTCTAAATGTCAGTTTTGATACGTTGTCGGTTAACCGCCCAGCCCTACCGTGCACCAGAGTGGCCGCAGATCACCTGCCACATACTCTAAACAATCAGATTATCAGACACTTGTTTCAACTCTTTTACTGAGTCACTTGGTAGCCTATATGAGTGCATGTTCTTCCTCCTCTTCTTCTGAACAGGATCATGTATTTTATCCCTCGATAGGCCCCTTTATCTCAGAAGGACAATTAAATCAATAAATCAATCACGTGCCAGATGGATAGGGTGTCTAAAATGATCGCTCTGATCGGCTACTTCTCCCTTTGCGTTTGTTTGTCTCTTCTTGGTTGGTGCATCGCTATATGATCGGTATGTGCTGTGCAGGTTTAGTTTTTTTTATCATGTGAAGTGTTTCTATTTAAGGATGCACACACCTCCCACCTCCCCTCTTCTCCGCCCCCACAGCAACAGGTGTCCTGCATAAACAGCAGGCTGCTAGAGCATCATTTGGAATTCTGAGGGGGGACACGGTGAAATAAACCTCTAGTGAAGCACAGAGATGTTGTTTAGAGCAATGTTTTTCCAACCAGGGATCTAGGCCCCCTCTTGGGGCATGAGGCCAAGCTTGTGTGTTTGGAGATAGTCTGACATTTTTTGTACAACATCACGTATGTTTTTAGTTTTTTCGTATAGATATTTACTGTAAATATATATGTATGGGTCTTTTTCTGCCTTCATTTGATAGTGTACAGTAGACTGACAGGAAATGGGGAGAGAGAGAGATGGGGAGTGACATGCAGCAAAGGTTGAACCCTCGACACACCGTCAGGCTGGATTAGCAGCCTAGGTGCCTGGACATCTGCACCAGCCGTACAGGCCCAAATACTGTATGTTCAAAAGGTTTAAGAAATGACACATCTACGAGATCACGAGATTGACATCCTGGCATGTTGTGAGCTTGTAGATGGGATGTTTTCCGCTATTCGTCGCACAAGTATTAAGAGGTTAATCTGGAAAAACACAAGTTTTGCAACCGTTTCTGGAAGCGGTTCAATCACACTGTCAGAGCTGGCAAGTGGACTTCACGTTGGCTACGTACAGTAATCACAAATACCGGTGGTCCTCAAACCTTTTAATTTCAAGGACAAGGACCATCATAACTCTGAGAGTGTACAAATGAAACCATTTGGTTTAATTTGTACACTCTCAGAGTTACAGACCTGTGAGGGTCAATTTGGAACTCCCCGTAGGAATCACTAAAGGGAATCGTTAAAATCCTAAAGGATGCCAACCCTATGCGTGGCAAGCTAAAAAAGGCTGAGAAACACCATGCTTGGGGACCTGGACAGTCTAGTTCTACTGTAAGTACATTCACCTGTAGCCCCAGGTCCAAGTTAGTCTCAGATAATGAAGGCGAAATGAAAAGCAGCTGTACTCTGGGTGCCCAGAACCAAAGCTGAACATCACAGTTAGAGGATCATGTTGGTTCCTTGCCCCCGGTTTTCTCCCGGTGCCACCCTTGTAAAATCGTCTACAATCACCTCCGTTGTCACGCGCTACTACCCTCCGGTAGGGTTCAACAACTCAAAATGCTGTATGGCACTTTAGATGCACGTGGTCAACCAAATCACAGGGGTTCTCAAACTTTTCCATGCCAAGCTTATGGAAAATGAAGTGAGCGATTTTGACAGTAATGACGTGCCAATGAACTGACAACTGCACTAAAAGCATGCATCACTCACAATCCTTGGCCGATACTTTGGATAAAAGCTATCAGGGACATGCTGGGCCCCTGATTCAGCCCGGGAAAAAGAGTTGTAGAGGCCCTCATTGCGCGCTATAGAGAGAGATCTCTCATGACAGTGGGCCAATTACATGAGTTATATTTCGTCGAAACAGCCGATCTACAAGCACACAATGCCTCGCACCGCGAGGCGTTGTGTGCTTGTAGATCTGCTGTTTTCACTACTTTTGTGTGACGGCCTTGTATGATGAAGCAGGGCTTTGCTTTGCGAAAAAATTACAAATTTGAAACTTGGAGATACAAGGTTTCTGCCCGACAGTGACGATTTACTTTGTTGGCCACCCAGCCCCCAAAATGGAACGAAGGCAGACATTTTATTTGTATTTTTTTCCTAATGGCCGGCCTGGACCGGCCGGGAATGAACCGGCCGTTTGGGAGTTGTCCCGCTTTTCCCAATGGCCAGCACGTCCCTGAAAGCTATCACACTCCGTCTGTCAGGTGCCCAATGACAGCCTCAAGCCTCAAACACCGAGGTAAACCCCCCTCGCACGCTACGTACTCCTCACATTCTCCCCATGTTTGCTCCTTTAATTCCCTGTCAAGATCATCTCTCCGCTCTCCGCCGGCGAGAGTCGACGGCACACAAAAGTATCCACTCAGAGAAAATCAGGAAAATGTGCAACACCACTATACAGCACTGTACCAACCAGAGGGACTTGACTCTGTAGAGAGAGGAACAGGGTGCACATGAATTATACATGTGGAGGAGAGAGGAGAAAAAGGAGGCAGATTCATCAGAATAAATGCATAAAAGCACCAACCCGCAGCAAATCCCTTAACCCATTTAGGCCTAGAGTTATTGAATGCTTTAAGCAGTGAAAAATAGCAGATATACAAGCTCACAGCGCGGCACCGAGTGCCGCGCTGCGAGCTTGTAGATCTGCTATTTTTGAAAAAGTCCTGAAAATGTGTGCAAATCTTTGAATATATGTATTTTCAAAATTTGCTTCTGGGGGGTCCCTGGAACTAGATATTTTGAGATGCGGGTCCGTGGCCAAATAAATATCATTTTGGGGGTCCTTCACATGAAAAGGTTTGAGAACCACTGACATAGTAGTCTCTCAAGAACAGACCAACTGAGCTCCAGTTAAGTGAAAAGGACCTTTTCTTTGATGATGGCTGGCCAGATTGCTGACATAGAAAAACAGGTTTTTCAAAAAACCTTAGAAGCATTCAAAAGACACTTATAGAATCGGGTCAAAATTCTAATTTTCACGATTTTTCAAAAATAGATTATATTAAGGGATTTAGACCTGAACACAATATATTGCGTCATAATGTGTTCAGGTCTAAATCCCTTAATATAATCTGTCACAATTCCAAGGTTAGCAAACGTGCAAAGGTGGAATTTATTCATTTTCCATACAAAGCATCGTTATGAGCCTGAATAATTGATGTTGAAAGTAAGTTATTGGGGAGAAAAAGGGGTCGAGGAGAAGGTTTCGTTTGGATTTACAGCCACCGGAGGCCGTTTCTTTTGTTTTTTTGGGGGGAATTGGCTGTGTGAATTTTGTTATGCAACTGCGCAGAACATACCAAACCATGCCAAAATGTAGATTACCATACAGTTTCTCCCTCTCTCTCTGACACACACACACACACACACACACACACACACACACACACACACACACACACACACACACACACACACACACACACACACACACACACACACACACACACACACACACACACACACACACACACACACACACACACACACACACACTGTATGTGAGAGTGTGTTTACAGTACAATTAGAATCTGAAATGTCAGCTAGCAATTCATCATCCCCTATCAGCCGACTGTGATTGATGAACCCCTTTTCCTGCTGCGTAAAAATGACTTTCATGGCAATAATCTCAATCAAAATGCCATTTCCCATTTTAAGCACGTTTCCGTAGAATTCAACAAGTATTTGCATATCAATTCATTTTGTCAAGTGTAATCAACTGTAACCAAATACATTTATGTGATTAGAATACATGTAATCTGTTGCTACCCAACGCCACGTAATGAAAATACCTCCATTACATTTCCCCCAGCGATTCTCAACGCTGTGATGATATTGCGAGTAGCCTCGGCCCCAAGATAATTGGAAAAATCACACCCGTGTGAACTGAGTGGTGGAGGCTGCGTGTGTGTGTATGTGCGTGCGTGCGTGTGTGAGAGTGTGACTGGGCTGAACAACAGCGCCCCTCCCTTAACATGTGTGTGTGTGTGTGTGTGTGTGTGTGTGTGTGTGTGTGTGTGTGTGTGTGTGGTCAGCAGAGGTATTGCAGGCTACATACAGACATGCATACATACACGCATACACACACAGCTCCGTATAGGAGTGGTGTGACCACTGCTCAAAAACACTACGATTCTGATGACAATATATGAATAATATTGTTAAAATAAAATGTATGTTCAGAAAACTAGTATACTGCGTTAGTTCCACTGATTCAAGCCAGAAGAACATGATCAATTGATTGATCGAAAAAATAAACAATGTTCTGAAAATGCAAGCGGCCCATCCTTTTCGGCTGCCGTGTTAAGTGGTGGCCGCGAACACTTTCAAGATTTTCAAGAAGAGCCCTGACCCAGCAAAGGCTGAGAACCACTGCCCGCCCCCAGCAACACCTAAAGCCTCATTTATGCTGGAAAATAGCCGATCCACAAGCCCACGCGCCGTACCCCGACTCGTTGTGAGCTCGCAGTTTGGCTATTTTCTGTGCAGGACACGGCGTGCGACCAAATCTAAATCAGGCATTAGATTGTCCACTCCGCCCTGGCTTCTCTTAGGGGCTGACAGCAGCCTGGGTGCTCCAGGAAGCAACCTGCCCTGCCCCCAATTTCCTTCAGGCGGCAGCACCCCTGTTAAGACCCATTCAGAACGGGTACACATTTTGTGTATCATTATTTTATGCTTTAACTATTGAAAAATAGCAGATATACAAGCTCACAGCGCGGCACCGAGTGCCGCGCTGCGAGCTTGTAGATCTGCTATTTTTGAAAAATCGTGAAAATTAGAATTTTGACTATAAGTGTCTTTTGAATCCTTCTAAGATTTTTTGAAAAACCCTATGTTTCTATGTCAGCAATCTGGCCAGCCATCGTCAAAGAAAAGGTCCTTTTCACTTAAATGGAGCTCAGTTTAGTCTGTTCTTGAGAGACTACTATGTCAGTGGTTCTCAAACCTTTTCATGTGAAGGACCCCCAAAATGATATTTATTTGGCCACAGACCCCCATCTCAAAATATCTAGTTCCAGGGACCACCAAGAAGCAAAATTTGAGTTACAGACGTTCGCTTTGAAAATACATAAAGATTTGCACACATTTTCAGGACTTTTTCAAAAATAGCAGATCTACAAGCTCGCAGCGCGGCACTCGGTGCCGCGCTGTGAGCTTGTATATCTGCTATTTTTCACTGGTTAAAACAGTCAATAAGTCTAGGCCTAAATGGGTTAAGTTGTGAAACCACATAATAACTATTCTGTTCCCACATTCACCTCCAGTCTCGCCACCTTTCCGTTGTTGCCACTGTGTCCATAATACGAGTGCAATGCTGAATGTATGTGGTGCTACCCTCTGTGTGTACACAGTACAATAATGTACATATATTCATCTGCCCACAATTCACCCTTTGTCAAGTCCCGCCCCTTGTCCCGCCCCTCTTCACACCCATTGGTTGCTGGGTCTCGTGGGACACTCAGTCGGACACTCCATCCACTACCATTGTAATTCAGTTGCTTAATATTGTTATTCTGTGTGTTCAATTCTCATTTTCAAACTTGGTTTCTTTAAAATGGAGCTGCTCAGTGGCAGTATAGTGACTCAGCATGTTTTGAAATGTTTTCATTTCTACAAAAATTATGTTTTAGCAAATTCAACATAAAAAAGGCGGAACAAGGCAGATAGAGCCTGCTGGTTGGTCAGTCAGGGACCAACCAGAAGGCTAACAAAGGGTGAATTACTTCCCTGATTGATACATTTTATACGTAGTTATATGTGTATAAATCAGGCATGCGTGTTTTGTATTTTCGGTGTATAAACCACCGGTTGGGGTGTCAGTGATTTAGATCATTATTACCCATCCAGACAATTATCACCTTGCATAAAGACATGGAACATATGATGAGGCAGGCCTCTTTTCATCAACTGTTTATCATAGGAAGTGAATGATATGGAGATATAAACATAGTCAACTCATTAAGGCAATGATTGCAAAATGATGACAACGTAGCGCAGGCAGATAATCACTGAAGCATCACGGGCCCAAACAGAAACAATATGCAAATTCAGTTTGGATTTTTCTTTTTTTCTTTTTTTGCATTACATTACCTCTGCAATCAAATGTGAAGCAAAAACATGACATGTGTGCTCATGCAATGCACTTCATTACAAACCATTGCAGGTCAAGACAACCTTGTATAACCGGAACGATAATCAAATGCTTTAAACGTAGTAAAATGATCATGTTTCAGTGATGTCTAGTTTAATCCATAAGATCACTGTGATAATGCCAACCAGGATTAAGGGTTCAGTTCAGATAAATGTATCCACACTAAAAAGTCGTCAGTGCTAGTGTAAAGATTGACCCATTTGGGTAGATTTTGATGGTGCTAACCGCTCCTATACATCTGGCTTCGTGTGCATGTACAGTATGTCTGTCCGTATGTCCTTCCCGCAAAGCTTTGACACTATCTGGTGAATTTAAGTAAATGTGTTGGGAAGCCATGCATAATTGTGCATTTCATGCTTTCAAGGCCACCTTGACTGGGGAAATGTGGAGATCAGGCTTCCGGTTATAAACGTACCATGCATGCACACACACTTAAAGTATGAATACAAAATATAATATGCACACAATCATTCCTAAACCTGTAAATCAGTAGCTTAAAAAAATACCCAGCATGTTTTGCGGATGACAGCATTGGTGCCTTTGAGCATTTGGGAAGCATGCGTGCACAGACACAAAGTAAATGATTAAAACGAGCTTGACATCCCTGCAGAGGGTCGAAATATCTGCTCACAAGCACGTCTGGCATGATGATGCCTTTGCCTGCCTACAATCACTGCTGTTCTCATCACTGGAAAGTCTGGGCATGACAACCCGATATGAATGCGTTACAGTCAGGGGCGTCACACCAAATTCTGGGCCCCGGGTACAAGGATTCACTGTGGGGCCCCTGTGCTTTAACATATTGAAAAATAGCAGATATACAAGCTCACAGCGCGGCACCGAGTGCCGCGCTGCGAGCTTGTAGATCTGCGATTTTTGAAAAATCATGAAAATCTTTGAATATTTCAAATCCTTCTAAGGTTTTTTGAAAAATCTATGTTTCGATGGCAGTGGAGCTCAAACCTTTTCACGTGAAGGACCCCCAAAAAGGTATGTATTTGGCCACGGACCCCCATCTCAAAATATTTAGTTCCAGGGACCCCCAGAAGCAAAGTTGGAGTTAGAAATGTTCGCTTAAAAAATACATATATTCAAAGATTTTCACACATTTTCACAACTTTTCAAAAATAGCAGATCTACAAGCTCGCAGCGCGGCACTCGGTGCCACGCTGTGAGCTTGTATATCTGCTATTTTTCAATAGCTAAAGTATAAAATAATTAAGGCCCCTCCACCACCTTGGGCCCTAGTAACTCAGTCCCACTTTCCTACCCCTTGTGACGCCCCTGCCACCAACTCTCTGAAGACGCCGATAACTTTCACTCTAACGGCACGTCTGGCTATTAGTGCTGGTGTTTGTGAATTGGACTCTCACTTGCAATGAGCCTCATTTGCATAGAAAGGCACCAAACGTGTGCATAATTAGGCTACCTAATTGAAATAGGTGCAAATATAGCACCAGAGCACCGAAAACACTATTTGCTTATTAGCAGCACAGCCAGTGGTGCGTTTCATCTTTCGAGAATGCTTTAAGAATGACACTTTCTTTTAGTCTTATTTGCACGAGTTTAGCGGCCTCAAAAGCACCATCCTTTCGTGAATTTAACACTTTAACCCATTAACACATTCCGAGCCAGCTATTTATGAATTAATCCTATAACTTCTGCCAGCGTTTTCAGTGTTTTCACCGTGTTTTCCGACGGCAATCGCGCGCGCGTAGCCGTGCGTGTGCTCTGTGCTGTTGTCGAGGACACTGTGCCTGTGTGTGAGCGAGTGGATTTTTTTTTCCCGATCCTGTTGTTGTAGCTCCGCCCAGGCACCACTACACAGCATGTGGTTGGGAGCTCCGAGAACTCCGACTATGGCACGTGCTAATTTTGAAAAAAACTGAGATCCCCTGGGACGCATTATTACTTAAACCATTACTTTATGCTTTAAACTATAACAAAATAGCAGATCTACAAGCTCGCAGCGCTGCACTCGGTGCCGCGCTGCGAGCTTGTAGATCTGCTATTTTTTGAAAAAAATCTTGAAAAATTTAGCAAATCTTTGAATATATCGTTTTTAAAAGCGAACATTTGTAACTTCATTCAGTGTCCCTCCCGCTTGTGGGCACACGAGCCTGCAGACAGGACTTTCCCTGCATGGCCCCTGTAGGGACTGAATGTGTACATTCAGCACCTCGGACAGAGGCATCGGGTGACAGACTCTTATGTTGACGTTTCTTTGACAAGGTGAAAATACAGGCAGCGAGAGAGACTACGCTCTGCCTGCAGAAGAACCCTGAGTGTTCATTTGACTCTGATGAGTGATTCATACTGCACACGTGGTTAATGTGCACCGGAAAATAGACGAACTACACAGCGTCTCTTTCTCTTTCTCTTTCTCTCTCTCTCTCTCTCTCTCTCTAAATGATAGGTATGTACTGTGACATGTGATGGAGAGGTGAAGACAGGCGGGGGTCACAATATTAGCACTTTCTGGTCCACAAGGAGCAAGTGAGGCTGTCAGCATCTCGACTAAACCCCCCCCCCCCACACACACACACACACACACATACAACCCGAGCCGCCATGTGCCTTTTTCCAGCCTCGCAAGTGGGCTTAAGTTCACAGCGGTTGGCTTTGGCAGAAATGGCATCGGATTGGTGGCGACTCACACCATAGTAATAAATCTGCTCCAGACATTGCAGGAGTGCTCCCCGCCCTGGCATCCGCGTGTACGGCAACAGCAGCCGCAGCAGCAGCAGGATTTTCTTTAAACAATCCCTCTTTTGGGGTGGAAAGTGAAAAGTGCAGCACAGTGGGAGTGCAATGAGCCTTTGAAAGTGGGGAGCTCGGCTGTTGGCACGGTCTGTGGAATGACCATCCATGAACGTCACTGTCATCACAAAATGGTCTGCTTGACGTAGTGGCCGTACCACACCTGGTGCATGGGGCAGCATAGCAATGAGTGGATTTTGGGTAAAGTGTGTGTGTGTGTGTGTGTGTGTGTGTGTGTGTGTGTGTGTGTGTGTGTGTGTGTGTTACTGTGTGTTACTGTGTGTGTGTGCCTTGATTCTGTGTGATGACTCATTGATTGGTCAATTCATTTTGTGGTCAATTAATTGTGTGCCAAGCAAGCAAATTACACAAACGTGCGTGTGACAGCCTCCCACACACGGATACACATAGGCAGACACTTAGGTAGGGCACACAGAGACGGTCTCTCACACACACACACGCACGCACGCACGCACGCACGCACGCACGCACGCACGCCTTTATATTCAGAAGCACGTATCCTCCTCATATGCACGCACAAAGTGCACACTCACAAGTAGCCTACGCACGCACACACATCTGTGGCAGCAGCACAGCACACACACTTCCACTTGACATTTTCACAGCAGTGAGATATTATAGCCTTTTCTACGTCTGTTCTATCCCATCCCGCTCTCCTCAGCAACAATTCACCTCAGCAGCTTTCGGTGAGCACTGAGCAGCACTCAGGGGATCATACATTGCTTTACAACAAGTCAGAGGGAAATGGGAAAGACATGCATGCGCAGGGGCGTCAATTGGGTATGGCAGGGGTATGCAGCTGCCATACCCTGGGTCCAGGGGGGAAAATAAAAGTTACTTTTAAATATAAATCCATGAATGTCTCTTTGTCTATCTGTGCTGGTTATTATGTCGTTAAATAGTAAAAAATAACTACAAATGCAAAATGTAACATAATGCCACTTTAACAAGGTATCCACACTTGTATTCTTCCTGACAAAATGTTATATTCCCAGGTTCCGCAGGTCAGCTGCACAGGTGCAATTCATTATTGTTAATTGTGGCACGTTTACTAACATGCCAAGTTTAGCTGCACTTGAACAACCATTCCAGGCTGCCATATCCAGCTCAAGAAACCACAGAAACGGGGTAAAAATAAAATGTGGCCTACTTAAAATAAATAAATGTATCATGTCTGTTGCTAAGGTATGGCAACATAACTGGTGTCTTCGCGCGCGTGCAAGACGCCATACCTTAGCTTTTTCTGAACTGACGCCACTGTGCATGCGCCTCTCTGTCCAGTCCAAAAACCACAAGGTTCTATAACGTCATCATCATCATCATCGCTGTCAGTCACCCATCAGCTAACATGTTGAAGTCTGTCTGTCTTTCTGTCTGCGTCTTTATTCCATTCTGCACGCATCCCCAAACTGTGCGTAGACAGCTATAGACCACATGAGGGGCTCATATCATGATACAGCGCTGGTAGTGCAGTAGTGGTTCTCAACCAGTGGTCCTGGGACCACCAGTGGTCCCTGAGAGGGGGTTCCAGGGGGTCCCCGGCTATATATGATGGAGAGTTGGTAACCAAATGGACCCTTAACTATTTAACTATTTGGAGCATAACATTTTACGCTCTCAAGAGTTCAATTATTGTTAAACATCGGCATTACTCAATTTAGTCAACACAATTAGAAAACGTTTACCTGTTATTTTGTCAAAATCTTATACAACGATAACAACATATTCAAAGTTTGTGGTCCGAATCCTACTAATAGCTAAATCTCATCAAATGGTGGTCCATGGCTCAAATGCCGAATAAATAATGGACATATGAAAATGGTTGAAAACCACTGCTTTAGCGCACCGGTCACATTATAGCCTATCCTATATGCCCGCAATTCGAGCGTAGCCTACAATCTGATCGTTCAGGATCAGAGATATAGCCTGTTCATTATGCAACTTTGACTCTAAAAGGAAACATACAGCAACCCGTTAAATTAAATGCCTGCGCTATGAGCAGCGCACAATTGATGCACAGCCTGCTTTTGACTCAAGAGAGGTCAAAACGCAAAATCTGAATTCATCTACTATATAATGCGAGATTGCGAGCAATCAAAAGTCGAAACTATACTGAATAAGCCGAAGTGTGCATCAACTTACCAATAAGAGCCAGCTGTAGGATGTATAGTCCGATGAAGTCCATCCTGGAGTGCGACATTTAATGTCTAAACGATGCAATCCCGAGTGGTTGAGGGTGAATTTAATATGTTTTTTATAAGCCCACAGTTTTTCTTTCTTTCTGGCACCGGGATTTAAATGAAACAGCTGCAGCTATTTCTCCTGAAGTGATGATGACTGGCCGGTTACGTTGACGACGACGGAATCCAAAGCATTGAATGAAAAAGCAGCAGCGGAACACATCATTTTTTTTTTCCAAAAAACTTTTACCAGGAATTAGAAAAGGCTCTCAGCTGCAGCAAAAGAATTGAGCACTGCCTAGCCTACTGCTCCCAATTTAACAACATATGGAGCAAAGCCGAAAAAAAGAACAATTTGCGCCTTTTGGGTGGAAAACCGTGGAATAAATCTCAGTGCCCGACCGTGTTGTTGATGACCATCCCCTCCTGCCGTGCGGAGCGCCGCGGAATCCTGATTCCTCTCCTCTTCGTTGCACTGCCTCCACCTGCGCACCGTGCGTCTCTGGGAAAACTGCGGCTGAATCACGAGGCGCGTGGCTCAGTCAGTGCGCTCTCACTGTACCTGGCCGCGAGTCACACAGACACACACAGACAGCCCGCTGCCGCTCTGATTCCACACGGGTCGGTCGCTCGTCGCTCTCGCTGCCTGCTGCAAGTCACACTATAATAATGACAGTCAGACAGTCCCTCTCTACTCTATTCTTCCAGACAGGTCGCAAGACGCAAGTCACAGACACAGTTGGTTGCAGACGCTCGTTAGTCGGTCTCACTGATATCGCATGCTCCTGCAGGTTAAAAAATAAAAATCACACCTAGTGTGAAGTGAGCAGTGCCGAGTTAATTTCATCAAGCCTCCCCACTCAGGGTTGCCATCATTGGACAGTCAGAATTCAGGAGATTTTGGGGGGGTAGCTTGGGGGAGGGGGCATGGAACTCCGATTTTGATAATTTTATTAGGCTTGCTTTACTCACATTGGAAAATGATGGGTACAATTTCAGCAATTGAAACGCAAAAAGTAGGTGTGCAGAATTTGATTTGATAACTGAAGCATCTGTACTAATATTCACTACTTGGATTGTTACAATATCTATGATTACATGCACTGCCCACAACCCTTAAGCGGGGGGTCCGGGGGTCCTCCCCCAAAAACATTTGAACATAGTAGCCTAGATATTATTTCCTTTGCTCTAGGGATTTTTTGGGAGTTTGATACCAAATCCAGGAGAAATGACACGTGTTGCCACGCAAAGCCACGGAAAGCCTCCAATCCAGGAGAAATTCAGGAGAAATGACAATTCAGGAGCATGGCAGGAGATGGGGCCAAAATTCAGGAGACTCCTGCCAAATTCAGGAGTGTTGGCAACCCTGCTCCCACTAGCCAATCACAGCGCACCCTGTGAAGCTTGGCCAATGGGACCCTGGGCGTACAACAAACTTTGAGCCTTCAACGTTTTCATGCCAGGGACCCCTTATAGCTGAGAGAGAGATGAAGCAGGGACCCCCACAACCTTATCATAGATTCCATAGAGTTTAATCGTTTGACGGCACAATCATCAGTGCATTTTGGATTCATGTCAATTTGTGTTTTCAGATATTTAACCACTTGAACCGTCAATACTTAATAAACTTGACCTTTCACTCTGTACTTGGTCTGCTCTTTTTCCCCTCACCAAACCTCTTTACCGAAAATAGCAGGGCTAAAGTTCTCCAAATATGGACACTAGGGTTCAAGTGCATGCATATAAAAAAGGAGAAAAGGGTTTCCATCACACAAAGATTTGGAGGACCCCCTGTAGTAACTCTGAGGACCCCCTAGGTGTCCCAGACCCCCTGTTGAAGACCCCTGCAGTAGGTCATAGCTCGGCCAGATGTTTTGAGCCGAACACGAATGAAAATAAAATCCTGGGTACCGAGGCAAATGCATTTGTGTCTCCATCCGGAATAAATGGGGGTACATTTATTATAAACTAATTATTTTCTTACAGTAGGAATGCAACAGATTTTTTAAAAATTGAACTCAAGTCTCCAAGGGGTGAGTAATCGATAGAAAAAAAGTAATTTTGGTGGTGAACTAGCCTGATTTCAGACTCAGCTGACGCTTGAGTCTGACATTGTTCCCTGTCTGAACGATTTACAGGGGAGGGACTTTGACTTCCCCTGAACCAATCACTAGAGATCAGCGGATCCGCCAACTTGTGGCTTCATCTGTGCGCACAGCATTGCTAGCCATTAGCACACACAATGGCAACAAACATCGCGTGTGTGTGCGAGTGACACAACTGCGATGAGAAATATGTAATCAGTGCTGTGTTCTACCTGTAACGCACGTATACGGCGGCGTCTGCTGTGATATGAATAGCGTCTGCCCTTGTGAACCTTTCAAAGTAGCGTATTTGATGGGCATTATGCACTGGCGTATGCCCTGGCCACACAAATAGCCGCGGATCATAGATTATAGTATGGCCTAAAAGAAACGTCTAGAACACACCCTGTAATCAACAGCTTGGTGAAATCAGCATGTGTGTGTATGTGTGTGTGCCACAGTGCCACTGCTGCCTAGCCTAGTTCCAGACCCTGAATTTTACCGCATCGTGTCGCGGTAAAATGCGGTAAATTGCGGTGAAATGTGATCGTATCGATCTCGCTATATGAAACACCAGTAGCAGGCATATTATGTTGTGTTTGATTACTAGTTAGTAGTGCTCCTATTCTGACTGTTTCTTTGGTTAGCAAGTAGCACTAGCAAGCAACAGGCTAGCCACTAGCCAGCCAGTCATGTGTTGGTCGGTGAACCAATCGCTAAAGACTGCCTCTTTTTGGCAACGCCCATCCCTGCAATCGCCCTGGGGGGAAGCGAGTTCAGACTGAATAATGAAGTGAAACGAAATGTCAATTCAGGCTGAGTGTCAGGCTAACTGCTGCCTGGTGTGAGTGCGCTCTTCCTGAAATGTAATCGTTTCAACTGCTGCACGAATTGGATATTCGTTAGACCCATCCCCACCACCTGCGCTCATTGGAGGAGCCGCAATTTCGGACAGTAAATGCAGATTCATTACACAACACCAGACCAGAGAAAAAGTCCACTCTGAGAGTGGGCGGGTCTATGGGCTGGAACCAGGCTAGGGGTGAACTACTCCATTAAGACCAGGTATTTTTACACAACAAACTTTGAGCCATTTGTGCCAAGATGTAGGCCATATCTAGGCCAGATGAAGGCCACGATTCAGTTTACTTAAAAACATTTAGGCCTAGGATTGTTGACTGCTTTAACTATTGAAAAACAGCAGATATACAAGCTCACAGCACCGAGTGCCGCGCTGTGAGCTTGTATATCTGCTATTTTTCAACAGTTAAAGCAGTCAATAATTCTAGGCCTAAATAGGTAAGCCCCAGACATGCCCCGGACATTTTATGCGTTGTTCCCCCTCGGTTTTTGATCTGCTATTTTTTTGACCCGATTCTATAAGTGTCTTTTGAATCCTTGTAAGGTTTTTTGAAAAACCTATGTTTTTATGTCAGCAATCTGGCTTAGCCATCGTCAAAGAAAAGGTCCTTTTCACTTGAACTGGAGCTCAGTTAGTCTGTTCTTGAGAGACTGCTATGTCAGTGGTTCTCAAACCTTTTCATGTGAAAGACCCCTGTAAAAAAATATTCATATCTCAAAATATTATAGTTCCAAGGACCACCCAGAAGCAAAATCTGAGTTACAAGCGTTCGCTCTAAAAATATATTCAAAGATTTGCACACATTTTCACGACTTTTTCAAAAATAGCAGACCTACAAGCTCACAGCGCGGCACTCGGTGCCATGCTGTGAGCTTGTATATCTGCTATTTTTCAACAGTTAAAGCAGTCAATAATTCTAGGCCTAAATAGGTAAGCCCCAGACATGCCCCGGACATTTTATGCGTTTTTCCCCCTCGGTTTTTGACCGGACAGAGACAGATGCTGGAGCTATAGCTCCTGTTCCTGGAGCACTGCTCAAAAATAAAATAAATGTTGTAATATCACCAATCAGATCAATAGCTTATTTCATGCAGTTGTGTAGCCTAATAACCATAAAGCCACTGGAGCTGGTGCATAGCCCACAGCCTATATATATATATATCTATATGGGTTATTGTTCACACATCTCCAAGAAGTAGGTTGCAGTCGGGCCGGGCAGCAGCAGACACTTATTTGTCAAAAGGTGAATGCATCGCAGCCACTGCATGTGCGCCAGTTATTTTGATGGGTTGAGAAATTCTTTAACCCTGTTAAGACTTGGAATGATTTTATACTTTAGCTATTGAAACATAGCAGATATACAAGCTCACAGCGCGGCGCTTGTGAGCGTGTAGTATTTTTGAAAAATCTTGGAAATGTGGAAATGTGTACAAACTTTTGTAACTCCAATCTTTGCTTCTGGGGGGGTCTAAGGAACAACATATTTTGAGATGGGGGTCCGCGGCCAAATGTAATTTTCGAGGTCCTTGACATGAAAACGTTTGAGAACCACTGATTTAGAAGACGTTTATATTCAAGGCATAGCCTAGTTTTTATGTAAGATAAATTGGCAACACTCTACTTGACAATGGCCTTATTTTCGGGATATTAATATGTGAGATGACTCACAAGTGTAAAATATAGTCTGAAATTACAGCAGAAAATGTCCTCAATATATTCGGGCCTAACATCATGATTTACATTAATGGATGCTGTTCACATTCTTCTTAAATTGTGTTGTTTCCGAGTTCCCTGGGCTGTCATGGGAACACCATTGGCGCTGTGCCATGTAGGATACTGTTGATCATTTAATAGGTCCAGACTCCAGTGTGATATAGGCCTTTTGCAGAAGTTTCCCTGATTGTCAGAGGTCATCAATATGTCCGTACGCGGACAAATTTGTTGTCCGTGGCAATGGGTCAAATACCCTGCCCTCTGGTAAAAGGTACCGCAGCATCGGGAGCAGCATCGGGAGCAGAACGGCCAGATACAAGAGTTTTTTCCCCCAAGCCATAAGACTTGTGAACTCTGAAAAAGCTGAAAAGGCTAAAAAGCCACGTTAAAAAGTGCATATCCCCTGACCTTTCTCCATATGATGCTTAAGAATCCTGTGGGCCATATCTCCATGAATTTGACTTGTGTTTTTATTGATTAAGTGGTGTTTTCTAGTGTTTTAGTTTTTAGTATTTTTAACTTTCTTTTAAAGGAGCTATAGTCAACCTTTTCATTGTAGGGCCGACACTTTGTTCACATCCTAGTCTATAGACTAGAATGTAAACAAAGTGTCAGTCTGACAATAGCCAAAATGATTATTTTATCATTATTTTACGCTTTTTGTGGTCGTTTTTGAAAAGAAACACATATGAAGCAATATTTTCGAAACATTATTTTTATTTTAGCATCCGTGTTTCAAGAAATAGTTGACCATAGCTCCTTTAACTAGGAGCCAGTGAAACGAAATTTCGTTCATTTATGCATTTCATGTATATGTTGAATGACAATAAAAGCTATCTATCTATCTATCTATCTATCTATCTAAATACTTGGTCATGTCTGTGGCAAATTATTATTATAATGTTCTTATTTTGATCATAAGACCCAAATTACTGAAAGTCAAGTCTCTTGGTTGTCTTCAGAATATGTACAGTATGACACTGATTTACAATATTACACTATGGCAAATTAGGAGGCCAACTAGTAGTGGTTCTCAAATGTTTTATTTGCAAGGACCTACAGACCTGGTGGTCCATGGTCTATCTGTTGCCCCTATCCATGCCAAATTTTGCACACACTCCTTGGCTGCCAAACCACAACCTCCACCCCTCATTTCTCACATGGCCCTCTTCTAGCGCCACCATGAGGCAGATTCTTGCAAAACACATTTGTGGACACTGCTCCTACAGATTTTGCCCTATAATCACGCAAAGCGGTACACAGTATGTCTATACAGTCATGTCATCAACATGGTTCTGTCCCATTTAGCGCCACCATCAGGTTGATTTTTGCAAAACACATTTTTTGGACACTGCTCCTACAGATTTTGCCCTAAAATCACGCAAAGCGGTACACAGTATCTGTAAAGTCATGTCATTCCCATATTCCCTCTTGATTGGACATTGCCTTCTAAAGTTTGTGTATGAGACATGGCGGTCACTTATCTCCCGATTTAGGGAGTCTTACTGGTATTATTGTCCACTAATCTTGTATGTCCGTGGCAAAACAAATATTTTGACCAAAAATATCCACTACAAGCCAGCATGGCGATGACCGCTGCTGATTGTGATTCCATTAGGCATTATGCTTAATTTATTAGGCTACTAAAGGTGAATTCAACATAGGACTTGTCATGCGCAATACAGCAGGTCTATTGCTTGTAGATTTGCTATTTTTGGCACACGATGCGTCATACAACGAAGAATAAGGCTATAGGGAACTATGCACCAACACTGATATATTGTACATCTTCAGGCTGATAAAGAGAGGTGAACACAACTGAACAGGACTATTATACAGTCAAGTGTTACAGAGGAATCAATTTTCAATCAAAGTGCCTTAATATTCATCTTGCAGTCAGAGACAGCTTCATAAATTATTGGGAATATTTAAATACTTCATATTGACAGCTGTTGTCTGCGCCTGTCTTCAAATGCTGAATTGTTTGCAAGCTGTGAAAGTCATGCTCAAGATATGGAATTAATTATGGTGTGATTTCTTTCTTCTTTTTTTTTTTCTATGGGGAGTTGCTTTGGCTGTATTCACTTTTGGCAGCATCTCTGGAATAGCCTCATCAAAATAGGAAAAACAGACGGCATAATCCACAGTGTTAATTTAACGCTTTATATAGATTTAAATTGAACAATGGACTGGGTTCCACTGAACCACAAGGAATGGATCCTGCATGCGAAGTTGTTGGGCCTTAGACTTTCAGGGCTTATTATAGAACTCCACATGGACCAATCTCTGTGTCATCCGTTGCCTATATTCTGCCTAATGGACTTACTTTTTTGCCCATGCACTTGCAAGGGATTAAGGGAGATGGAGTGTTTTTGCTATGGGCAAGAGTTGAAATGGCTGTATTTTCTACAAATAGCATACCGGTATCATATATCATATCATATCATATCATATCATATCATATAATCACAGACGTGCTAGTTTAGCACCATGTTTGTGGTTGCCCAAATAAAGTTCAAGTGTTCACGATTTCAGTAAATGTAATGCTGTGGCCAATCGCTTACTTTTTCTCAAAACTATGTTTCACTGGTATACATTTCACAATAACCATTCCACATCATTTTGTTTTTTGATAACTTTTCCAAACAATATTAAACACAAGGGTTGGGTGGTTCACCGCCAACGTACTGACCCACCCAGGCAACTTTAATATAGGATACCTTTGAGGGCGTCTAGAAAAGGCCCCAAAGTTTGAGTTAATTTTTTTTACACACAGGCTTATATCATTTTTCATTACAGTTGTCATATTGCACTTAGTGGTCAAACTGTTGACAATCATTCTCAGTGCTGGTAATCTTATCCACCTGTTTCCTGTTGAGCCCATAAAGTTATAATAAGTAGGGTGAGCCAAACCACGTGTTGTATATCCCAAATGACATCACATGATTGATAAGTGAGTAAATCCAGAGACACAGTTCTATCTAGATGCATTAACATTTACTTTAGCCTTTACAAGTGGAAACAGAAACTTTGTATGCATTAGGAACACAATATGACAGCTTTTTAGCCAGGCAAGGAAACTACGAAGGCATATTTATTTACAGTGAACAAAGTGGGAAGTAGTTCACACATGAAAACCTTGGCGTCTGCCCAGCTGCATCCACAGAGCAGCTCTGCAGCACCAGGCAGCTGGGGGTTAAGTGCCTTGCTCGGGGGCAGCTGGCAGCAGTTAGTGTGGGAAGGGAGAGAATGCTACTTGTTCACGTCTGCCGGCCAGATCCTCCCAGCAGGTTTGGAGGGTTCAAAAGAGCTTCACGCTGCTGGTTAAGCTCGCTTGAATCAGGTGCCAAAAAGATACTGTATTGACATATCCCTGCTGGTTTGGGGATCGAATCTATGCAGAACATTCTCTCTCTCTCTCTCTCTCCAAATCATTCTCTTTCTCTCCAACTCTAATCCCTTTCTCTCCCTCTTTCTCCAACATGTCTGCCTGCAGGGACGTGCTGGCCATTGGGAAAAGCGGGACAACTCCCGAACGGCCGGTTCATTCCCGGCAGGTCCAGGCCGGCCATTAGGAAAAATTGGGGGCTGGGCGGCCAACAAATTAAATCGTCACTGTCGGGTAGAAACCTCCTATCTCCAAGTTTCAAATTTGTAAATTTTTTCGCAAAGCAAAGCCCTGCTTCATCATACAAGGCTGTCGCACAAAAGTAGTGAAAACAGCAGATCTACAAGCACACAACGCCTTGCACCGCGAGGCGTTGTGTGCTTGTCGATCGGCTGTTTTCACTAGTTTAAATCATTTTATAAATGGTTTTGGACATACAAGGTTTCCATCCGACAATGACGAAATATAACTCATGTAACTGTCCCACTGGCTTGACACTTGTCATGATCTGAAATGGCAAATCTTTGAGTAGCAGCAGCGCTATAGCGCGCAATGAGGGCCTCTACAACTCTTTTTCCCGGGCTGAATCAGGGGCCCAGCATGTCCCTGTCTGCCTGTATCTCCCCCTTCTCTCCCTCTCTCTCTCTCTCTGTCCACCCCCCCATTCTTTGTATCCCTATTGACAGAGGATAAAGTGTCTACTGTCCTTGCAATCTAGCGATGCCAATGTTATAATCTTTAAGAGGAAATGGGACAGGCGCCCGCTGGGTGGCCATGAAGCGATTTAGGAAGCCCACCACATGGCTGATTAAGGGGTGCTAATGCATTCAAATTAATGCCAGCTCCTCAGCCGTCTTTGGTGCCTCTGCCATGCTGATACACAGTGTTGCTGAGAGAGACATGGGGAGAAGAGCGAGAGAAGATGGAGAGAGGAAAAGAGAGGGGGAGAGAGAGAAAGAGAGAGGATAAAACTGAGAACGCTGAGACCAATGTGGAGAGAGAATAAGAAAGGAAGGAGGGATTCGGCAGCCTCCCACACAGCAAAAGGCTCATGTTAATTTATCCATTTGTGCACTCTGACTCAACTGTTAAACTATAGTACTAGAGTACTCTGCAACCAGCAACCCATCAACCACTTGCAACTGTGTCCAAACGCAGCAACACTATCGTTCAGCAAGCAGTGGTAAGAGATTGCAACAGGCAAGGAAATGCAACATCATATTTCTGCTTCTCCAGTGTAACTACAAAGCATACTGTAAAAGCTGCCAAGCCGTCGCTGGCCTCTTCCAAAGACCATGAAAAATCAAGATAAGTGTGTCCTTCCCTGCAGCAGCACAGAAGCTTCCACCTCCTGCCCTCTTTGCAGACCTACAAGAAAACCAGCAAATGTTTGGTTGGCCAAACCATGAGACGGTTAGTTTCACGTTTCGACAACAAAACTTTAAAAATGGATCCCAAGTGGGACATTTGGGTTGCAGCGAAAACACATTCACACGCAATAAACTATTCTGAAAACCCACTGAAATGATAAATAAACAAGGTTAAGTGAAGAAAGTGAAGCGAAGCACAGAAAATGATGGCCGGTAAAAAAAAAAACGAAACGATTATGTCTGTTTTATTAGCTGTTGTCGAGAAGAAAAAGAGTCTGTTTAGTAGCCTACTAAACCTTTTTCCTTCAGGTTCAGCCGGCAGTGCAACTACGACATATAACCACATCTGACCCTCCCAACAGACAGGTGATGAGAAGAATCTGTTCGGAAAGTAAGTGTGTGTGTGTGTGTGTGTGTGTGTGTGTGTGTGTGTGTGTGTGTGTGTGTGTGTGTGTGTGTGTGTGTGTGCGTGTGCGTGTGTGTGTGCACAGGGGCGTCACAAGGGGTAGGAAAGTGGGACTGAGTTACTGGGGCCCAAGATGGAGGGGCCCTTATAACTTTATCTATTGAAAAATAGCAGATATACAATCTCACAGCGCGGCACCGAGTGCCGCGCTGCGAGCTTGTAGATCTGCTATTTTTGAAAAGTTGTGAAAATGTGTGAAAATCTTTGAATATATGTATTTTGTTTTCTAACTCAAATTTTGCTTCTGGGGGTCCCTGGAACTAAATATTTTGAGATCGGGGTCCCTGGCCAAATACATATCATCTTGGGGGTCCTTGACATAGGTTTCTTGCACACATTTTCACGATTTTTCAAAAATAGCAGATATACAAGCTCACAGCACGGCACCGAGTGCCGCGCTGTGAGCTTGTATATCTGCTATTTTTCAATAGTTAACATTCATGGGGGGCCCGCAGTGAATCCTTGTACCCAGGGCCCAGAATTTTGTGTGACGCCCCTGTGTGTGTGTGTGTGTGCGTGCGTGCGTTTCCAGAGGAGTTAGAAGAGTGAAAAGCCACATATGCCCTTGGCAAATCCAGGGCCAATGTGATGTGAGTTTTGCAGAGGCATATTTCAGATGCACAGCAGAGGATGCATGGAAATGGATAAATCAATGAGGCCATCTGGGGAGAGGAAGTCAGGATGAGGGATGGTTTAACGCCGAGGTTCATTCGACAGTATAGCCTCACAGACCTAATTATTCCATTCATTACCAAGAAGAGTGGGGGGGGGGGGGGGGGGAGAGAGTCTTATTATTGTCACAACGCAAGTACAATTCTTTCCTTCTCTTTTTTTTTTTTAACTTGGCTATGAATAAATGAGTGAGGATGTCACATTTGTAGGAGCATATGTTATTGGCACACATTATAGGACCATGCTTTTGGACTGATTATGACTTGAGAATTTTCCAAAACGCATTGTGGCTTGCCGTTGGATTACATCGCCGTTGGATTCCTTTCGTTTTTTCAGTACAGTATGATATGCATATCTACTTTGCATTTGCAAGATAATTTCAAAACACTATCAGTGTCGGCGTGCAGTTATTTCTTTTGTCAAAGTTATACTACAGTTGTACTACCCTTTAACCCATTTAGGCCTGAACACATTATGACGCAATATTTTATGCTTTAAATATTGAAAAATAGCAGATATACAAGCTCACAGCGCGGCACCGAGTGCCGCGCTGCGAGCTTGTAGATCTGCTATTTTTGAAAAATCGTGAAAATAAGATTTTTGACCCGATTCTATAAGTGTCTTTTGAATCCTTCTAAGTCATCTTTCTAGGTCAGCAATCTGGCCAGCCATCGTCAAAGAAAAGGTCCTTTTCACTTAACTGGAGCTCAGTTAGTCTGTTCTTGAGAAACTACTATGTCAGTGGTTCTCAAACCTTTTCATGTGAAGGACCCCCAAAATGATATTTATTTGGCCACGGACCCCCATCTCAAAATATCTAGTTCCAGGGACCACCCAGTAGCAAAATTTGAGTTACAAACGTTCGCTTTGAAAATACATACATTCAAAGATTTGCACACATTTTCACGACTTTTTCAAAAATAGCAGATCTACAAGCTCGCAGCGCGGCACTCGGTGCCGCGCTGCGAGCTTGTAGATCTGCTATTTTTTAATATTTAAAGCATAAAATATTGCGTAATAATGTGTTCAGGCCTAAATGGGTTAAAGCGCATATTTAAATCAAAAGTCAAAAATAGTCCCTGGAATTAGTCACTGGAGAACAGACTGATTTACAAATGAAATTCAATGGAAGTCAGGTAGATACATTACCTCTGCCAACAGAGTTGGGCGGCAGTAATTCTTTCACCCCATTTCATATGTCTGTTTGTCTGTCTGTTAGCTAAAATGAATCATGAACAGATGGTCGGATATTCATGAAACTTGGCGGGAACGCTCAGTAGGCTACCCCGAAGAGGTGATTAAATTCTCTGATGAAAAGGTTACAATCAAGGTCAAAGTTAAAATTCGTCATATCACAGTTACAAAGAGAATTACTCCAAAGAAAGTAGAACTCTGTTCCAGCTTTGGAAGGTCTTGCATGCAGAGACTAACAAAGTTCTCCGAAGATGAAACTGCTATTCAATGTAAGCGAGTAACAGCCACATCATAATTCTTGATGTGGCTCCGCTCTGAGTTCTGTGCTGGAATGGTCATATTACTACGAATCTCCATTCTTTGTTCATATCACCCTCCGAAATAAAAGCAATATAAATCTCGAGTGCATAGTTTCTGACCAATCTCACACAATGTTCGCATCAGTGTCTCTGGCTCTCTGCTGTGATGTTAGGCTAGTTAGAAAATCTTGAAGGTGTAAGAACTGCCAAAATGAACTTTGGTAAGGCAACGCGTTTGTTTGTTTTCTCCACAACTACCTGCCAAAGCAGAGCAAAGTTCAACTTCAATTGGAGTATGCACTATGCAGCCCTTCCAAAAACTTGTTGGATTCCTCTTGCAAAATTGTTGATCAAGTGATGATCCAGTGGTTCTCAAACATTTTTTTGTCATGGACAAGGACCCCAAAATGAATATGTACTGTATTTGACCGTGGACACCTATCTGAAAACATACAAGATTTGTGTTACAATGTCCCAAAAATATTCAAATATACATTTTTCACGTTTTGCAAAGATTTTTTGAAAATAGCAAATCTACAAGATCACAACACATCGCGATGTGACGAACTCGTGAGCTTGTAGAATGGCTATTTTCAATAGTGTTAAAGTGATTGAAACTGATTTTGATGGTGTAGTATACTGTATCATCTCATTTAGCTGGGGACCACCTGGGACCCCCTCAAGGACCCCTGGGGGTTCCCGGAGCCAACTTTGAGAATGAATGTAATCCCTTGCCATCTGTGATGTCAGTGTGCCATTAAATTACATGATAATGTACAAATTCAACATAAATAGCAAGAACAGATGGGTGAATTTTCACAAAACATGGTGGGAATGATCATGTGTTGGACTTGATTTGATAGTGTTAACAGCTCGTTACATTGCTTAAAGTCTTTACATTTCTTGTTCAACTTCATGGTATTATTGTCCCCAAAAGGGATGTTTAGTATGCAGCACAGAGCACAACAAAAAACATGCAGTCAATTTGAGCTTAAAATGTGCAACATCGTTGTGTGTTAGGCAGGTCAAAACGTGTAATTGCGACAAAAGGTCGCAGTTTAGTATGTGAAATGGCACATCATGTCTCTGTCCGTCTGTCTGTCTGTCTGTCTGTCTGTCTGGACGTGTACACTTTTTTACGGTCTAGACTCTATGGGTATGCCGCTCTGACATCACGCTCTGACAACAATGTGATGTCAGGGGAACCACACTAACAGAATCCCTTTTATGCCCATATATGGAGTTCCCTGATGTCATCAACATTAAGCCCATATCTAACTGGACGTCTGGGAATGCCCATATATGGAGGCCACATCAGCCACATACCACACTAACAGAATCCATATATGGCCAAGACAGATGGCCAAGACAGGCCATATCTGTGTGGCTGGTTCTACAGACAGGGATCTCCATGTATGGGCATAAAAGGGATTGTATTTACAGTATGATGTCAGATGTCATAGACGTCGTGGGACTTTCACATAACGAATAACTGAGTAAGCATGTTTGGGCTCTCACAGCATATCTCCATATACAGTACATGGATCTCCATATGGGTACCAGGTCTTCTGGTAAATGATGCATTTGTATAGCGCTTTTATCCAAGGCGTTTTACATAGATTGTGCATTACATTAACCCATTCATGCACACATTCATACACCGGTGGCGGAGGAAACCATGCAAGGCACCAACCTACTCACCAGGAGCAATTAGGGGTTCAGAGTCTTGCTCAAGGACTCTTTGACATTAACTCAGGGGGAGCACGGGTTCGAACTGGGAACCCTTCGGGAACCCTTCGTGCTCTAAAAACGGTTTCTCTACCCCTGAGCTATGCCGCCCCATATATGGGTAACTGGTCCGATATACATCACTGGCCCGATGACCAAGACATGGCGCGACCTCACCCTTTAGGGAGAGGTCGCTTGTCACTCTGACTAGTTTAGTATTTACTGTACTTCAGTCCAGCCGCTGGACTGAGGTACAGTTCAGTCCAGGTACAGGACAACAGAACAGGCCATTTTCTTCAGTTCTTAAACTATGTACCGGTATGTCAGCCCACCTTATTCAGTATGTTTTTATTTTTCATTTACAATCTCATTATCTAAGGTTTTTGATCTTCCCCATTTCTAATCTCTATTCTGTCTTACGTTTAATTTATAACCAAAGTGTACAACCAGGGTGTACAAATGGAACCAAAAGTATAAGGCCTCATGTTCCTTTTCTACAGAGCTGTAAGGGTCCATTTTGGTTCCTAACTATCAATTATTTAGCTAGGAACCCCCTCAAGGAACACTGGGGGTCCCCGGGCCACACATTGAGAACCAGTTCTTTCCACTATCACCATTAATGCTTTTCTTTATCCTTTTGATAATAGACTGCTTCTCCGAAAGCAGGACAAGAACAAGAAGTGAAGTGCCTTGTTTTTATAGCCCATTATTATAGTTACATTTTAGGAAGCTTTATCTGAAATGGTTGCGTTGTTGTCGTTTAAATGGTTATCGGCAGCGCAATTGATGGATTCGCAAGTTGAACACAAAGCAGTGGCACTATTACAGCTGGCACTGTCAGATTAAAGAAGGTGGGCCAAATGAAAAGAGTCAACCCAGAACCCACCACAAGAACACTGCCTTTTATTGCATTTTTTATCACCATTTTACTTTGAGTATGTGCCTCTTATCATCTGTGCGGCAGGCAGCCTATTCAAAATGAAGGGGAACCTCAGAGCTAGCGAGGCTATAATAAACACTACTGTAATTAGTGTTACTACAATTACCACTACGGTACTACAGTATGCAGCACCCTGGGCAAGATATGACTTCCGCTTGGTTCCAAGATTTCTAGCGGAAGTGGCGGAAATAGCTGCGTTTAATGGAAGTTACGTCATGCTGTTTACATTCCTCAGCAAAACTAAGAAAAATAGATTGTAGGTCTTAACTCGCTCTTAATAGGTGTAACGTTGTCCGAATCGATGTTTTTGTTTGTATATTGTTTCAAGCGCAACCGACGGAGCGGGAGATGTAGAACATATTTTTTCCAGCGGGGAATACCTTTGCAGGGACACCGCAGTGTGAAAAAAAAGACAACTTCCGGAAAAATTCTGCCCCACCTCCTAGAACTCTCTCTTCCTCATATCTTGACCAGGCTTTTCTCTTCGCAGATGAGTAAGCCTGGCTACGCAAGGCTAAGTATACTGTATGAACTGGTGTCAAACATCTTCCATCTACTATTTTAATTAAAAAATAGCTAAAACAATTAATCATGCGTCGTAACGTCGTAAATCCTCCATGTTCCTAGGAGAGTGTCATATGATGAAGTATAAAATAGGGCTTACGTTGTTAAAGAAGTATCCAAATAACACTGTTTTCTCCTGCATGTTAGCTAACTGCAGACTGCAGACTCCAGCACTGTTTCTTGTGATAACTTTGGTAGACATCATTCATCAGGCTAAGTATCACAGGCCTGTCGTAATCTCCCAGCATTACCTTGCATTTTGTTTTATTTAGTGTTTGTTTCAGGTTTTTTCCCCCCCATGTGAAGCAGATCAAACTAATTGCCTTTGTGACTGCACTGCCTCTCCCGGATGACTCTCAATTATGGTTTCCCAACATGATTTATTACACCTGTAATGAACATATGAATAACACATAAACCATAGGAACATTAACATCCGTTAATTCACCTAATTAACCGACTAATGAATGAATTGAGCTATCAAATGCCAACTTCAACAGACCTAGGATATTATGACTTGATGCTATTATAGACTTCTTCAGGCATCTGTATTTGTTATGGCAGTCATGACAATTTAATTGACTGGAGTCTCACCTTGGCCTTTTTTTTTTACTATTTGAATAAAAATTATTTTGAAATCTAATGTTTTTCAAAATAGTAAAAAAAAGGCAGGGCACCTGCTGGCATACTGGTCCGGGCGCAAACCACTTAAGCATTTCCACATAGGCATGGATGCCTGGCGGAGTCACCGGTTCGATTCCCGATCCGGACAACCTTTGCCACATGTCGCTCCCCGTCTCACACCCCATTTCCTGTCGGTCTACTGTCCTATCAATAAAGGCGTAAAAGCCCCCCCCAAAAAAAAACTTAAAAAAAAGGCAAAGAAGTTTAGGGGTAAGGCAAAAAAATTAAAATAGGGCCACAAATCTCTTCGCTCAAGAGCCTAATAGTTGATCTACAAGCTTGTAGATTGTCTATTCTCACTGAATTTTCGCCCCAGTAGGGATTCTAGGGTTCGTGTGGTTCATTTATAATGACACCAGTATAGAGTTCACACTGCTGAAAAGGTGAGCAGAGCTTCTGCTCTATAGCCTTGACACAGGTTAAACCTATAAATGTTTAACTACAAGTTTCAACACTGCATAGGCTACAGTCAGAGAGCCAAAGCCATTAGGACTAACTGTAGCTTTGATAAGCTAGACGTGTATTTATTGTGAGGTTATACTGTGTAACATTTTCAGTTAAACAAAATGTGTTTTTGATATAATCTTACACTGGTACATCTTACAATAAATGCAAGAAATCTGTATGTCCGTCCGTCTGTAGTTCACATATCTCGAGAACCGGCCAATCTCGGCAGACACGTCACTGGCGACCTGAGGGAGTTGAGTGCACGGTGTTGAGTCAGTCGGACCGGCGGTTGTACAGAACCAATCCGACTGTTACGCCGATATCTAGGCACAGACAGATGGGTACAATGAGTACTCTGACAACAGGTACATGGTGTATATTGCATAACCGGGTGGGGCTTGCATTTTACAACGTTCCCGAGTAGATCCCACACATTCGGCCGTTCCAGCCTCCCGGTGAGGATAAATATCCTCGGGCGCTCGGACCCTGCAGCATTCCATTGTGAGCAGTTGGTTCTGTTTAGACAATCACTGTAATGACCAGGACGTCGCCAGTGGCGTCGCCAAAAAGACTTCCTAACATGAAGGTTTCACAGTGTAGCCTATGACTGTAAACTATAAGGTTGTGGTCGAGGAGCTGGCTTTGTAAAAGATCTACACTTGAGCATAATATAACTGTGAACACACAACATGCCTAAATTGAAAGCTTGGATAATACCCCCCATAATTCAAAGAGGACAAACCAGAGAGTAACACACACATACAGTACAGTAAACTAGGACCATAGGAGTATTTACCAAAGTCTGAAAGGAGAGTGTATAAGAGTGTAGCGTCTGTAGGAGTACGCAGCACAATTTAAACACACATTGATGAAAAGAGGGGAAAAAGAGGAAGAGAACACGCACAAAAAAAAAGGAAAACGCTAAATAATAAATATGTTGAGTTAACAGTGAGCACTCAGCTTTCAGCGCAGCACTAATGAGGCCATCTGGGGAGTAGAATGCTTTAGTGCTCATGTTGGTTCCACAGTACCCTCACAAAGCTGATTATTGCATTCATTATATGATGAAGAAAGGAACCTTGTGGTCGGTGTCACAACCTCACAACCGTCATACAGATTTGTAGAGTTGGCTTGAGATGTAACAACTTAGACGTAGTACCCTATGTTATAGTTGTGATGCGTTGTGAGCTTGTAGGTCTGACATTTTTGAGCAGTGCTATTCCGCTCCTATGCTTGGCTATGTCCCTATGCATGCAGTTGCGGTCACACGAGACTAACGTCATAGAAAGTTGACGTCACCACAGCTGATGTCACAGACAGAATGGCCCATTCAAGGAGATATTGCATGTGTGTCGTGTTTGATATTTTTTATAAAATAAAATACATTTGAGGTTTTTCCCCAAATTAGGATGTACAGTTGAAAGAAAAAAAAGAAATAGGAAAAAAATTACCTTATAAAAAGAATTACCATATGACGACAATCAGCCTAAATCATAAGTAAAGGTGTATTTTGTTCAGGCTGTTTGTTCCACACCGAGTCGTGTGACTCAAACACAATGTCAATATTTTCATTGACTTTGATGGCGCTCTGAAGCTGGCTGCCATGGTTGTGTGCATTCCTAGTGTAGCGCGACACAGTGGCTCCCTCCGACTCCTGTCATCAGGACCCCTTACTGCTGGCTTTCAACACATCACACCTAACTAGTCCCTGATTAGCCTAATAGACGTACAAGGACACCAGGTGAATGTAATTACCTTCCTGGAAGGATGGACAGCTAGCAGGGTCCAGAGGACCGCGGTCGATGGAGCATGGCACCAACCCTGCCAAGGTTAGAGCTTCAATTAGATCAAGACCGTCCGCATCTGAATCGTTACTGTACCTCCCAAATGCAGCAGGCATGCAAGAGCGAAATTCCGTAGGTATAATACAGTATGTTCATTTATCTGCGCCGGTCTATCTGTCTGTCTGTGTTTTGATTGATTGATTGATTGATTACTTTATTAGCAGTTCGCAAATAAAGTACAATACAGTAAAGTTCAGATACAGTCTACTAATAAGATTTAAACCCAAGAAAGCAAAGTGTGTGCAGTTGATAAGTGTCAGAGTCTGTGTCATATGTGCCGTGTGCGTTGGTCCTGCCTTGATAAATGTGCATATGTGTATATGGACCTGTAAGGGTCCTTTTGATTCCATTTGTGCCTTCAAAGACATTTATTCTGTACTTATTCTGTACAGAAATAGCAGGCCTACAAGCTGTTGTGAGCCTGTAGATCCTCTATTTTTAGTGTGCGAGTGTGTGCAAGCAACCACCAAGTATAAATCACGGCGTATGTGCCAGTGCAAAGCACAGTGTGGCACGGAGCCACTGTTGGAAGACCTCATCCCTGCACTCTGGGAACATCACGACTGCAGCTTCATTAGCATATTTAATGGAAAAGGAAACACATTCAGGAATGTGAAGATGAAGGTTTTTTTCTCTGCCACCGAGGCAGCGAAGTGATAGCGGATTATATATCAGGCCCTCTTTTCTTTTTTCCCTACAGTGACTCACCTCTCCTGCCATTGAGAGCATTTCTTTTCCTCAGTAATAATGCCTCCAACGCCTTAAATTAATGGGCCCGTGAACCATGAATGGGAACGGGACCAGTGGATCCGACTGACTGCCTCATAATCAGAAGACCGTGCATTAGGTTAGACCCCAACCACAGCCAGTCTGTCTATTAAAAACAGCCATCTGTCCCGTAGACCAGGGACATGCTGGGCCCCTGATTCAGCCCGGGAAAAAGAGTTGGAGAGGCCCTCGTTGCGCGCTACAGAGAGAGATCTCTCTCTATAGCGCTGCTGCTACTATTTATCATTTAAAAAATGATTTAAACTAGTGAAAACAGCCGATCTACAAGCACACAACGCCTCGCGGTGCGAGGCGTTGTGTGCTTGTAGATCTGCTGTTTTCACTACTTTTGTGCGACAGCCTTGTATGATGAAGCAGGGCTTTGCTTTGCGAAAAAATGTACAAATGTGAAACTTGGAGATACGAGGTTTCTGCCCGACAGTGACAATTTACTTTGCTGGCCGCTCAGCCCCCAAAATGGAACGAAGGCCGACATTTTATTTTTTTCCTAATGGCCGGCCTGGACCGGCCAGGAATGAACCGGCCATTCGGGAGTTGTCCCGCTTTTCCCAATGGCCAGCACGTCCCTGCTGTAGACAGTGAGCGCCCGCCCACGCACATCCGCAGTGCACACGCTCGGCGTGCAAGAGGCTTAGATTTCAGTCGTTTCCGAACGCCAAATGCTGGAGATGTGATTTCATGCACTCGAATGCACCCTCGCACGAGCGAACGCATCCATTCATATTATGTCAGATTTGTACATCTGCAAGCATACATGAGAATTCACTGGTGAGACATTGTCTGTTTTATTCTCCATCTGTTTGCGTATGCGTCTGTCTCTCTGGATCTGTCGGGTGTCTCCGAATGAAATGAAGACTAATCAGTGGTAAAGGCTAATCTCTCGTCTCTCTGTCTCAGTTGGTGCATGCAAATAAATTATCTTTGGTCAAATAGGATGGGCCAGGAGTCCCATCTCATCTGTGTACCTGTACAATATGTGTAATAGTTTGTATAATTCACTTTTAAACCATTAGTGCTTTCCCCTCTCTCAAGCATATTCTCCATAGGCAGTGGTTGTCATACATGGGGCCTGAGGACCCCCAGGGGTCCACTTCCCCAGCAAAAGTATTGATAGTTAGGAGGACCCGAATTGAACCTTACGGTTCAATAAATCTGAGAGCAAATGCTCATGCCCATTTGTACGCTCTCAGGTTAAAATGAACACTCCAAATTTTACAGTGTAGATTCTTTTTTCATTGCATCAAATGGGGGTCCTTGGCCTGATGCATATCAAACTGGGGGTCCTTGAAATTACGACGGTTGAGAATCACTACTCTGTGGTAAACTGTATCTCTCTCTCTCTCTCTCTCTCTCAGACACCCTTGAAGAGATGAGGCGGTCAGTTTCCTGTTTCATTTGCCTCCGGTCATGCAAGGCTGCCTCGGTGTCTCCGGCCGTCTCTCCTGGCACTAAATCAAAGACAGCCAGCGTCGGGCAGCCAGCCGTGGCGGTGACTCCTTTTTATGATATTCTATAGGATCTCGGCCATCGGCACAAATGAAATCTACGGCCGCTACCGAGTCACCGACAATCCTAACTGGGATGAGGGCCCGGGCTGCCCAGCCGACTGTCACATTCACACATTCAGCGCCGGCCGGCCTTCTTTTTCTCCTCCTCCTCCTCCCTTTGTTCTACCCATCATCCTCTTTCTCACTTTGTTCCTTCCTTCTGTCCTCGCTTTCTCGTTCTCTCCATCCCCACTTCTCTCAGTCCTCCGTTTCCGTTCCTTCACTCAGCTCATTGTGTCTTCTGAAACCTCATTAAGCAGCAACACTGGGACGCTTTGGAGTTCATTCTCTGCTCAGGTCTCCTCTGGGTTTGTTATCAAGCTGTGACAGTTTCCATTTGCAGGTACTAGATACCGTTGCTGCTTCCGCTCTCTCTGATGCCCCCACCACACTCTCTCTCTCTCTCTTGTATTCCTTATTCATTGGTAATAAAATATTAATATACCTACTGTTTGATTAGGGATGGAGCTTGTTCATTTCTATTGATAATGAGCACCTTATCGATCCTGCTTATTGATTTTCTAATATTTTGTGGACAGATATGAGACGACAAATTCAGAACATAACTGGTATCTTTTTTTTATTGGCCAGTTGTTGTGACTGTGAGCTTGTGGCTGTCTGACCACCATCTATGAAGGTGACAATTGAGTAAAGTAACAAATGTCATTAAATATCATTAAAACCATCATTCATTAGTGTGTGCAATACGTTTTAAATGGCTTTATATTATGGATAGTACTGTAATCATTTCTTGATCGCCTCTTTTCTTGATTGTTTAAACATTACATCATGGGCCCCTGTGCTCGATAACAAGCTTGATAAGCCCAAAGCTTATTGATACCGGGTACTCAATAAATCTGTTATCGGGTTATCGAGCTGTTGATAGACTGTACATACTGCAGTGCACATCTGATATCTATCTATAAATGCGAGAAGTCTCTGCGTGTGTGTCTGTCTGTCTGTCTGTCTGTCTGTGTGTGTGTCTGTAATCCACGTATCTCGAGAACTGTTCGTCCCACCGGGTTCAGATTCGGCACGCGCGTTCCCCGCCGCGGCACGGAGTGCAGTGCCGGGTCTCGACTCGACCCGACGCGCGGTTTTCCCGAACCGGCGCGAAACGTTCGGAATCTCCTTATGCGGGGTTGATTGTTGACATCAGGCTGTTCCGGAGGAAATCGGCGCAAGCGCTGACTCATTGTGACATCACTTCATAAAAGGCTCTGACATCACGTACGCCACATGAGTCAACAAAAAAACTCTGAATATCTCCATATATAGCATATATGGGCATAAAATGGACGCAGAATCACAAAGATCAACCATATACGGGCATAAAGGGACACAGACAGACGGATACAGAGATCTCCATAAATGGGCATAAAATGGACGCAAATGGCATATATGGGCATAAAATTTACGCAGAATCACAAAGATCTCCATATACGGGCATAAAGGGACACAGACAGACAGATACAGAGATCTCCATATATGGGCATGAAATGGACGCAAATAGACAGATATCTCCAATATGGGCATATATGGGCATATATGGGCATAAAATGGACCCAGAACTATATCTGCAGTGATCTCCATATATGGACATAAAATGGACGCTGACAGACAGACAGATAACAGATATCTCCATATATGGGCATAAATGGACACAGGCAAACAGATGGTCAAAACGGGTCCTATGACAACAGGTATAATGGGGTTTGCATTAAAGGGCGGGGCATTCATTCCCTATTTACATCGTTCCCGAGTTGGCCAGGTCGCCGACTATGTAATCCGCGTATCTCGAGAACCGTTCGTCCCACGGGCACGCGCGTTCTCCATATATGGGCATAAAATGAATGCCCCCATATATGGGCATAAAATGGATTGCAGACAGACAGATACAGATATCTCCATATATGGACATAAATGGACAGAGGCAAACAGATGGTCAAAGATCTCCATATATGGGCATAAAATGGACGCAGACAGACAGATACAGATATCTCCATATATGGGCATAAATGGACACAGGCAAACAGATGTTCAAAACGGGTCCTATGACAACAGGTATAATGAGGTTTGCATTAAAGGGGGAACCGGCACTGTGTCTGCAACACAGTTGGAGGCACAGACAGATACTCCATATATGGGCATAAAATGGACGCAGATAGACAGATATCTCCATATATGGGCATAAAACGGACCCAGAACTATAACTGCAGTGATCTCCATATATGGACATAAAATGGACGCCGACAGACAGACAGACAGATACAGATATCTCCATATATGGGCATAAATGGACACAGGCAGACAGATGGTCAAAACGGGTCCTATGAAAACAGGTATAATGGGGTTTGCATTAAAGGGCGGGGCATTCATTCCCTATTTACATTGTTCCGAGTTGGCCAGGTCGCCGACTAGACGCTGGGCCGCCCGAAGGGCGGCCCAGCTTCTAGTATATTAAATTTAGAACAGGTACACATTATTGTGTATCATTATTTTATGCTTTAACTATTGAAAAACAGCATATATACAAGCTCACAGCGCGGCACTCGCGAGCTTGTAGATCTGCTATTTTAGAAAAATTGTGAAAATTAGAATTTTGACCCTATAAGTGTCTTTTGAATCCTTCTAAGGTTTTTTGAAAAACCTATGTTTCTACGTCAGCAATCTGGCCAGCCATTGTCAAAGAAAAGGTCCTTTTCACTTAAATGGAGCTCAGTTAGCCTGTTCTTGAGAGACTACTACAGTATGTCAGTGGTTCTCACACCTTTTCATGTGAAGGACCCCCAAAATTATATGTATTTGGCCACAGACCCCCATCTCAAAATATTTTGTTCCAGGGACCCCCCAGAAGCAAAATTTTTCAAAAATAGCAGATCTACAAGCTCGCAGTATATCTGCTATTTTTCACTGGTTAAAGCATTCAATAATTCTAGGCTGGAAGCTGCATCGCCAGTCATGGTGCACAAGCACACCCTCTGGACATGCCGCTAGTGTCGCAGGGACTTACCCCCAATCCAACCGTTGATCCCGAGTGCCACACAGGGAGGCATTGGGTACCATTTTTATGGTCTTTGGTATGACCCAGACTGTGGGGAATTGATTTGAACCCCACCTCCCAGTCTCAGGGCAGACACTAACCACAATGCCACTGAGATTCTTCTTTATAATGGCTTCTCTACTGCACCTCTCCTGTATTTCTACCTTGTTGCTGCATCATGCTAGGACCTTGCTATTGACCCACTCCCAGGGTTAAATTTACACTTTTGCAGCGTACCATTCTCTCCCGCCATGACACAGGTGCCTGATTTGTAATTTCATGCCACCACCGCCCAAAAGCATCAGATCACGTATGAAACTATGACAGCAGTTCACAATTTGCATGAAAAGCCATGCCTCTACTGTCCTTTACAAATTATTACTGGAGTGGCTTTAATGCAAATGTTGGATCTGAAGCAGGGCAGTCCGTGGTTCTGCATAGCTCAGTAGGTAAAGCATGACACTAATATTACCAGGGGTAAAGGGGATTCCTTCACTCATAGCTCAATACTCAGTCTTTGCATTTTGTCAAGACTGCGGCTTGGGAGCTGTATTCCACACCTTAATGTATGGTTAAAGGTGTCCACAAAATGGATTACGCCCACTTGTCCAGTTTAGGACAGTTCTTTCTGTAATATACTTCAGTCATTTATTTTCCATCTTTTGAGTGTTTCTCCAGGAGCCTAGCTCCAACATCTGGCTTTGTCCTGGCCCCAAAAATCTTCGGGCTCCAAGGCGGGGCCTATATCTGGCCTACATCTTGGCACAAATCGTTTTTTGTACGGGTACGCCCAGGTCGAATTGGTGACATCCTGTGACACTTAATGAAAATTAACTATTAACACAGCTCACTTCACTCTAGGTGTGATTCTTTTTTGAGTGGCTTAAAATGCTATACACCCTCACACATGCTAGGAAAATGTGTTTTAGTGTTTTGTGTGCAAAAGTATGGTAGTCACTGATGGAAATAGAAATAATATTCCATATGGATAAACAGTTTTCCCCAACCATAATAAAATACACCACACAAGAAAAGAGTCCACACCAGTGCAAGTGGGTTTTCTATATAGTTGTATTGAAAATATAGTTCAGGGTTCAAATTGTAGCAAGTACAGTACACCCATCGTTGGTTCTCTGAGTACCAAGCATAATAATTTCACATATATAGTTGAGTGTACACAGCATAGAAGACTTTCATTGGCCAATAGAAAATAACAATGTAGAACATAACAATAGATATCAGATGTTTTCATGTTGTTGGCCCCAGTCGTAAGGCCAGATAGTATGTTTGGCATTTTGTTATCCTGTGTCCTGGTCATTATGACCTGCAGTGGACAGATCTCATCGTATATTAGTTATTTGTCCCAACATTCTGATGGCATTGACGTTTAACACTGAAAATGATATCTATACCGTATTAATCATAATAACAGGAACATTTTAATCTTAACAATCTTAACAGTCACCTCCGCTACTCCACTGTGTCATCCAACCGTTGATCCCGAGTGCCACACAGGGAGGCATTGGGTACCATTTTTATGGTCTTTGGTATGACCCAGACTGTGGGGAATTGATTTGAACCCCACCTCCCAGTCTCAGGGCGGACACTAACCACAATGCCACTGAGATTCTTCTTTATAATGGCTTCTCTACTGCACCTCTCCTGTATTTCTACCTTGTTGCTGCATCATGCTAGGACCTTGCTATTGACCCACTCCCAGGGTTAAATTTACACTTTTGCAGCGTACCATTCTCTCCCGCCATGACACAGGTGCCTGATTTGTAATTTCATGCCACCACCACATGGGCTATTCATGTTAATTTAAGAAGTGCCCGAAAGCATCAGATCACGTATGAAACTATGACAGCAGTTCACAATTTGCATGAAAAGCCATGCCTCTACTGCAGGGCAGTCCGTGGTTCTGCATAGCTCAGTAGGTAAAGCATGACACTAATATTACCAGGGGTAAAGGGGATTCCTTCACTCATAGCTCAATACTCAGTCTTTGCATTTTGTCAAGACTGCGGGGGAGCTGTATTCCACACCTTAATGGCATGCATGTATGGTTAAAGGTGTCCACAAAATGGATTATGCCCACTTGTCCAGTTTAGGTCAGTTCTTTCTGTAATATACTTCAGTCATTTATTTTCCATCTTTTGAGTGTTTCTCCAGGAGCCTAAGCTCCAACATCTGGCTTTGTCCTGGCCCCAAAAATCTTCGGGCTCCAAGGCGGGGCCTATATCTGGCCTACATCTTGGCACAAATCGTTTTTTGTACGGGTACGCCCAGGTCGAATTGGTGACATCCTGTGACACTTAATGAAAATTAACTATTAACACCGCTCACTTCACTCTCGGTGTGATTCTTTTTTGAGTGGCTTAAAATGCTATACACCCTCACACATGCTAGGAAAATGTGTTTTAGTGTTTTGTGTGCAAAATTATGGTAGTCACCTCCGCTACTCCACTGTGTCATAAACCTTCATCAGACATGTATCAGCCTTCTGGGGATTAACCCATGTGCACCACGGATAAAACCAAACACAGAAATAAAAGAGTAGCATGTAAATCCATTATTGCAAAGACCGGTTATTGCCCACAGGAGATTAATGGTTTTGAATTAGCATCCCTGGGAGGGGGCGGGCTGAGGTGGCCCTCCACCACCTCCTACAGCACGCCTTCCATTACCCCATTTAGGCCTAGGATTATTGACTGCTTTAACTATTGAAAAATAGCAGATATACAAGCTCACAGCGTGGCACCGAGTGCCGCGCTGCGAGCTTGTAGATCTGCTATCTTTGAAAAAGTCGTGAAAATGTGTGCAAATCTATGTATTTTCAAAGCGAACGTTTGTAACAAAAAATTTGCTTCTGGGTGGTCCCTGGAACTAAATATTTTGAGATGGGGGTCCGTGGCCAAATACATATTATTTTGGGGGTCCTTCACATGAAAGGGTTTGAGAACCACTGACATAGTCTCTCAAGAACAGACTAACTGAGCTCCAGTTGAGTGAAAAGGACCTTTTCTTTGATGATGGCTAGCCAGATTGCTGACATAGCAACATAGGTTTAAAAAAAAAACCTTAGAAGGATTCAAAAGACAAATTTCTAATTTTCACGATTTTTCAAAAATAGCAGATCTACAAGCTCGCTGTGAGCTTGTATATCTGCTATTTTTCAATAGTCAAAGCATAAAATAATGATACACAAAATGTGTACGCGTTCTAAATGGGTTAATGGCCGGCAGGTTTGGTTCAACAGCACGTTTTCTAAAAATGCACCTGCTTTAAAAGTAAAATGAGTGACATTATAGTGAGACAAACAGCCCACGCATCTCTGCCTCTTTCATTTCCCCCCACAAAGAGCTTCCCTTGCAAGACCGCAGCTCTCTGGTCACAATGAAAGGGCTTCTCTTTTCATTCTCTGTACTAATTGACGTAGTTGACACGATCGAGCGATAAGATACACAGTTGACAACATTCAAATAGAAACGGTGGCCCTCGTCCGTGCCAGGCGGTGGCTTTCCGTTAGGCTGCCTTCAACACAAGGTTGTTTAAAATTCAGCGTCTTTGTGAGAGCAGCGGTACAAACAGGTCCATCATTAAACAGCTGCTTTCAAGTGAATCACATTTACATTTCAATCTAGTTCATTAAACACAGAGACTGTAATCCACCAATTCATTATCATTTATTTCTTTTACAGACACACACGGCGGGCTTTCACTAGGTGGCACTTCAAAACAACAGGTTTTTTACAGCTAAGCCAGCACTCCCCACACAACTCACAGCAGTGTTCAGGTAAGGCCGGCAATGGCGTAAGGCACCTTGAACATTAAAAGACTGCTGCATGCGAACTCATTTCAAAGACGTTATCCTGGAGAGCTGCATGCCTGTCTGAACGGTGGCGCTGCAATGCATAATGGCGCTGTTGTCATTTTAGTCAAATATGGAGGTCAATAAAGCCCTGTAATCAAACGATGACAATCTGTTCCTAGGCCTCAAATCCGACTTTTAATGTTAAATGCATATTACGCTAGATGAGTAAACAATGAAAAGACAATGACTTTAGCTCACTGACCCACCACTTTCATTGCTAACTGTACATTAGCCAGAATGTAACCAATATACTGCATTCCGTAATAGTGTTTCTTTTTTTAACTATCTTTATGGCATTTATGCCTTTTTGTTGGAGAGCAGACAGAAAGGACAGAGCATAGATAGAGGATGGTTGTTGCGACCGTAGGTCGCATTTACTATCAAACCCTGCACAAAGTGTAAGTCCGTCAGTCAGTCAGTCAGTCTGTCTGTCACACCTCACACGTCACACTATTGCCCTGCTCATATCTCCGCAACCGTTGCCCCGATCCATGCCAAATTTTGCACACACGCTCCTTGCCTGCCAAACTACAACCTCCAAGGACCCCCGGAGCTCCAGGGACCCCCAGGTCCCTGGGGGACCCCCAGATGTAAAAAATGACCAAATGTGCTAAACTGACCAAATGACCACCCCAACGGGGCTGCTCACGGGGAATTCCCGGGGACCACCGACTCCTGGTGCTCCAGAACGGATGCAAAAGTGGTGGCGCCCCCAGTGGAGGACCCCCTACACTGCAGCTCACATAAAATGCCGTAACTCCGGCTAGGAGCGACCGGGACAGCCGGGGCCGGTACCTATTCGTCCGCCTTGGCGGCGCGGAGACCCCACCCCTCATTTCTCACATGGCCCTCTTCTAGCGCCACCATGAGGCCGATTCTTGCAAAACACATTTTTGGACACTGCTCCTACAATTTTTGCCCTAAAATCACGCAAATCGGTAGACAGTATGTCTACACTCATCCCATCAACATGAATCTCTCCCATATAGCGCCACCTCCAGGCCGATTTTTAAAAACACATTTTTGGACACTGCTCCTACAGATTTTGCCCTAAAATCACGAAAATCACTACACAGTATGTCTACACTCATGTCATCAACATGGATCAGGAAGATTTTGGCAAAAAAAAAAATTGCCCTATTTGTGGAGATAAGTGACCTACGGTCGCTTATCTCCCGATTAGGGAGTCTTACTGGTAAAGTAACTAAGTACATTTACAATAGTAGTAAGTTGCACATTACAATTTTGAGGTTTTTGTACTTTACTTGAGTATTTCCAATTTCCAGTACTTTCACTTCTATTCCACTACACCTCAGAGGCAAATATTGGGCTTTTACTCCACTACAATTATTTTGATGGTGATGCAATGCATTGTGAGCTTGCAGATCTGCTATTTTAATTTAGGACGCATCATCAGTAGCGTTCCTACAGGTCATGGGGTGCCATTACACTATACACCCTCGCCAGAGGTGGCCAGCTCAGGGTGATCAACCCTGAACTTGCATCAATCCCGATTAGTCATGAGAATGGCTGACTACTCATGGGACTATGCAAGGCAGGGGCGTCCTTTTCCCTGAGTCAGGCTTAGGCTGACCGCATACCTTCTGCTTTGCTACTTCGGGGCCCAGCAGGGGTCTTTCCTCCTCATAAAAAGCCAATGGCTGCTTTTTTCGGCTGCCTCCGATGCAGCTTTGATGGCTGAACGTTGGCTTTGGCCTCTAATTCCCAGTTCTGCAAAAATTATTAGTGAGGACTAATACGAAGATAGATTGAAAAGTGTTGAAGTCGTCCTTTAAAGGTGATACACCATGAAATTTCACTTTTCCTATTTTAAAAACTTTTTTGGGGTCCCACTAGCACCTTCTATCCTCACAAAGTCCCATTTCTGACCGTTGTGTCTTTCTCTGGTTTTGGGAAGGCGGAGGTTAAAAGCATCCCACGGGTTCTCAAAACAGACTGTCCAGATTTGCTGCCGTCGCTGACGGGGTGGCGCCGTTCAGGCCAAAGGTGGTACTGCAGCTGAAATGCTCTGAGAGCCATTCAAAAATGAGAGAGGCTCTCTATTCAGGAGTGGTAATCTAGCCTCAAAACCTTTTGAAAAACGTTTTTAGGACATAAACAGTATGACAAATACTTTTTAAATGCATGGTGTATCACCTTTAAGTAAGAAATGTGAGCACTTTTCCCACCACTGCACAGAGTATAATTGTAATGCAGACAGTACAGGTGTGGAGCTGGAACTGAACCTAAGGTGCACTAATTTGGAGGATAGTTCCCTAACAAGCTGTGCCACCAGGAGGCCCTGGGCAATGACTCAACTTAAAAAATTAACAGGTCTTTTTGGAGTTGCCATTATGTTGTATTTAAAAAAGGTGGAGGCCATTAAGGTCTCTGAATAAAATAATGACCTTCTGTTCTTTTACATGATGGTGCCCCTTTAACATTAAAATCATGTTGTAGCAGCATTCATTATCACAATTAATGAACCATCGGCTAATCCTGTCCAACGCTATATCTACGCCCTAATACTAATGACATTAAGACTTCATGAACACTAATGGAAGAGTAAAGTGATATTGGAAATGACATTAACGTTGGCTAAACATTACCCGTAATCAACCGGTGACAACGAGCTCCCTCGCCTCATATCACCCTTTTAGTGTTAAAGCTATACTGTGTAAGTTCAACTAGTGGTCAGTAGCGGTATTGCTTTTTTCGGCCGTTTTTCGGCCGGAGTCGTCGCGGACCACCGCCGCGGACCACCGGAGCGGCGCCGCAAACCACCGCGACCGATAGTAATCCGTGGAGGGGTAGAACGCATGGTAGAACATAATTTTCTGGCCAGGATTTGTGGATTAAGAGGTTAAAATCCTTCACCATGGTAAACACTGTATAGCCAAGCGGAGGCGCTTCCTGGAGACCAGAGCAGATAAGCTGTGATTGGCCGGTAGTGTACCATGTGTGCATGATCGGCGATGTGATTGGGCAACGTATACACAACGTATACAGATGATGCAGATTACGTCATTTTGGCGCGAAATCCGGTCCACGGCCAGGATCATAGAAAACATATAAAGAGAAGGCTTCAGAAGCTGAAAATAACGGAGTGGGTGTTCTAAAACTTTAGCGATTAACAGTTAGGACAATTTTAAGATTTGTTTTATAAAAAAAGTTACATGGTACAACTTTAAATGCCTGTAACACAGTAGATGAAGTTGTACAGACATTGTTAAGGTCTGTGAGCTCTCAGTCTTATTCCTCCTGGATAATGTCCCTAGGGTATACAGTTATATCCCATTTTTCTTCCCCCCCCAAAAAAGTGCATTTCTGTGGCCATTACATCAAACTGCTCATTAAAAACACTGGCTTTGACTTTGTCACCGCCCACTTGCACCCCCCCCCCCCCCAGTCTCACCAAAGCACTTCTTTATCCCGTTTCTGTACAAAATGAAAATAGCAGCCTTTTTAAAGACTAGCTGAAATGATAAAAAAGTTTTTCCCACTTTTAGAGCATATCCCTGGTCATAATGGAGACGGACTTAATAGATACCAAACAAATCGATCCAATTAAATGTTTGTGTGTTTTAACATCAAAATGTTAGTCTTGATTACTTCCTGTCAAACAAAAACACAATGCGTGTTTTCATCGAGGACACCTATAATCAAGTCCTGGTCAAGAACACCGAGACAGAGGGGGAGAGACTGAGTCAAGACGGAGACCGAGAAGAGACCGAGAGGCGGAGCAAGACAAGTCAAGTTTCAGTTAGATTGAGACCAGGAGCGCTCGTTGTGCGGCGCGGGGCGGAGCAAACGCGGTGGCTTTGATCCACACAACCTGGCTTTTGACAACGGAGGAGCGTCGGCAGGATAGCGCCTCACCCCACGGAGGTTAGGGTTAGGTTAGGTTTAGGCATAGTTGTACTGAGGTTAAGGTTAGGGTTAGGTTAGGTTTAGGCATAGTAAGCTAATGGCTAAACACAGTTGAGCTAGGCTGGTAGGTAAACAAAGAGGGGTCGCAGACGAGTGACGTCACCGACTACACAGTGTATGGCTGTGTTGTCGCCATCTTGTGGTGATTACGCAGAATTACACAGGTGTGTTGATAAGTGACTATCAAAGTGAATTGATCAGGTGGTGGTAGGGGGGTGTGGTGAACTACAAAACGAGCGCTCCTACCCCAATCTAATTGAGTTACCCAAACTAACTGTAGCATGTATGTATATGTATGTACTGTAGCACTAGAATGAAAGAAAGTCTCTTATGCATAAATTACCCATGTTATTAGGTAATTATTCAAGAAAGCAAGTAATTAATTCTAGAATAAATAAATAAGAATGAACCAAAAACAAGTTATTGAAAAATATATATCCAGAGTCCATGGTCCGAGACTGAGTCAAGACCAACTTAAGTTGCAGGTGAGACCGAGACCATCAAAATGAGGTCATGAGACTAGATTGAGACTGGTCTCAGGACTGGTCTCAGGAATTAGAGCCCTAGACATCTTAAACAACATTTTAGACATTTTAACAACACCGGGAGGTCTAGCAATAATAATGTCAACTCTTTAGACAAATAGCCTACAACTAGAACACTGCATCTTCAAAATAGAAAACAATAATAATAAAAGAAAGAAAAATAGCTCGGAGTCCCAAATTGTAAATCCTGCCTCTCAATTTGCATACAGCTCAGCAATACCAAGCAACGATACAGCAAGTTCAACGTTAGAACACTGAAACAACAGCGCTGGGGGAGAAGTCAGACACACCTGGCACAACTCGCATTCACCTCTTCACTAAAACCAATTTTCTCTACAGCCACCATTACTGAGATGGACCTCCATTTTGATCTCAACGGTGTTAGCTCTTTCCCCAACAGAGTGCAATCTATCTCCCACTTTGCCTCCCACCTGTGTCAGCGTCTCTCCTTCCCGTAGAGATGGGATTTATGGCTCTTTGAAGTGAGCCGGATCTCTGGGATCCGTTCCTTTCAAAGAGCCGTTCAAAAGACTGGGTTAGGGTTAGGGTTTACTTTCTAGATTTTGATTATGATTGCAAATCACTCCAACCCTATTAGGCCTATACATTTTGGCCATAGGATACATTTCTGCCATTTGAAAATAGCAGATCTACAAGCTCACAATGCGTCGCAAAACTTGTAGATCTCCTATTTTCAAATGATTTTTCTACATTTTATTCATTGGAAAACTTGTGACTGGTTAACTGCTAATGAGTAATTTCTAATATTGGTACTTTAAGTACATTTTGATACCAATACTTTTGTACTTTAATTCCGAACTTCTACTTGGCAGAGCATTTCTACATTGCAGCATTGATACTTTTACTTAAGTAAATAATTATTTGAGTACTTTTCCCTCCACATGTTCATTAGAAAGGAACGGCTCCCTACTGCAAACCGGATCCCATCATTCATTTCAAAAGACTCGATTCTTTCGCGAATGTCCCATCTCTACCTTCCCGCCTGTGAACTAGAGGCAATGCTGGCCCTCCTGCCCCGCCACAAACACCAACCTGACAGACAGCCAAAAAGTAGGAGGTAGCAGTGGACAGGGAGAAAGTGGACAAGAGTGCAATTTACCCATTTAAAGCTCTTATGCTCTCAAGCGGCTGTGTTGCAGCGATACAATTGATAAAATGGAGTTGTTTATGTGCCAAAGGAGTGTCCTTAGATGAACCTGTGACAAAAAAGTTCTATTCTCGTATGTGGCATGAAACACAATCTGGAATAGAAAAGTACCCAATGGCTAAATATCCCTGTAACAAACATGATGATTGAAGAAATATATATATTTTTTTCATCCAAGATAAAATAAAATACAAATGAACTAATTAGTTCTCAAATGACAGTTTAGAAGAGCTCATTCATTGTTATCATGCTTTCTTTTGAAATTCTTTTGATCAATATTTCTATTTCGTTTAATTTCTGTGTTTTATGTTTCCTAAAGTTTTTAACAACTAATATAAAATAAACGTGGAATTTATTTCACCATTTATTTTTACCATCAATCATTTCGTAACTGAATGAAGATAGATGAAACTGCTCCACAGTGAAACCCTCGTGAATTTATCCATTAGTAACTGGTTACTGTCAACGGACACTCAGGATTCAACTGTGTATCCTCAGGAGAAGTGCCTACTATAACCAGCCAGTGCCTAATAGAATTAGCTCATGCCCACCTGTTAACAGTGGCGGTGATTAAGTTTCCAAATGTGTTCGGGGTCCGTCTCTTTTAATTTGCCGTTCCACAATCAAGCCAGAATGGAAGGGTGTCCCCAAAGGATATCATTTGAGCGTAATTATTTTCCCTCACTGATTAGTAAAACATCACAATTAGGGATAATTAAATAAACAACGTCAGCAGCAAACATGACGGCTGCCTTTTTATAGCTGCAGGTTTCAGCTGTACTGCAGAGACACTCACACACTCAAATCCAAGCTCACATCTTTCAGTTGGTTCTCTTGTTCTGTTGTTTGTGTCTTCTTTTCGAATCTTTTTATTGAACTTTCCTATGTCACAGTTCTCAGGGGCAGGCATACATAATAGCACCACAAATCCTATTCTATCAAATTAAAATTATAATTATTAACCCACATAGAGCGGAAGATTTGAGGTATTATTGCATACAAAGAGTACAAAGACAAATAGAAAAAAGGCCCACCCAAACAAGAGAAGAAGAAAACTAAATGTTCCAATTTAGTAATTAAGCCAATTCCCGGTTCCCCTGCTTCTCTACCAATGATCCATCCCTGCTAATCCCCACAGTAGTCATTGGGAGGGCATTCTGGCTAGCCATCGTCACGAAAAGGGACCGCCCCCTTGTCCATTTTCTGTGAAGCGTAGCGACTCTGAGGCTGTCTCGAGAGATTATTGGGAGGGTAAAGACAGTCCCTCCAAGCCCCCAGAACCACGGTAGAAAGTTGAAGCGGCTGGCCCTACTGGCCAAAGCTGGAACTGCAGGCAGGGTGAACTACATGCACGAGCAAAAGAGCGCGCCGCTAGGGCCTTGGTATATGGTTCAATGTACGTAGAGCGACGCTTGTGGCGGTCTTGACATAAGACGTTCGTCGACGTAAGAAAAATGGGATCATCCAGATGATCCAATTCCCCCACAATGCACCTGGATTCTGCTTCTTCCGGGAGCTTCAAAACGCCACTGAGCAACTTGCATTGAAATGAATAGCTGGCTGTCCCTCCTCTATTTTATATATAACTCTATGGTCTCCTCTGATACCTGAGCCGTCAAGCCACCATCTTCTATTCACCTGACATTGAAGAGCGTCACGTGTTCGGGGGGGCTAACGCATGTGGAGGTACACTCTATCCTCCCCACCCTGAACAGGCCTGTTTTTGTGTCTTCTAACACATTCATTTTATAAGAAACCTGCCAAGGCAGAGGAAAACAATTCACTGAAATGTTTTTTACTTAATTAGAATGCAGAGTGCACTTCTATTTGCTGCATTTGTGGCACAAGGTTTTTATCAAATGAGTCAACAACCATGGTATCTGCAAATACAAGATTTTTTTTTTTTTTTACTGCAAAACTATCAAGGACTCCAGCTTCCCCATTAGTCCAGAGTAGTTGAATTATGTTGAGCAAAGTGCATAATGAATAACCATTTCATTATAACTTTAATAGCTATTGACAAAAGCGCGGCTAGCTCACTATATGTGCTCAGCCAACAATTACCAAACAAATTAGACTCTTAGATTCCAAGAAGCCCATGGTGTTTGTTGTCTATTAAAGGCTCGGATGATTCTCATTGGGAAAATGTCACAGAAATTGAGGGAATGCCTCATTATCAGGCTGTTTTATTTGTTTTATAGCCCCGGTCCCATTATGTGAAACAGCGTTTTAGATGAGGCTTGGTGTATCTAGGCTCCCATTTCCCGTGTGCATGTGAGAACCGAGTGTCCTTGGTAAACTGTCATGGGGAGTCGGTGTGTGTGTTTTTTTTATTTCTGGCCTTCATGCTCGGTGGACCACCTCCCCGCGTGAAACTTTTCCCCCCCTCTCTCTAAACTCACTAATGAGGCAGAGGCAGAAGTCAGACAGCTGCGAGGCCTAAACGTGCTTCTGAGCCATGCGTAGCGGCATACCGGTGCTAGTTGGCACGGCGTGCCACGGTGCCAATTTAACATCCGCGTGTCTCTCCGCGCTTCCCCGTATATTCATGTAAAGCTAAGCCTCCCATAGGTGTCTGGTAAGTGTGCCCGCTGAGCTAAGGTCAGTTACACACAGCACAGAACCCGGCCCTAAGTGGAGGGGTGGAGGGGGGTTGTTCTCTCTCTTGACATATTCAAGTGGGCTTTTTTCACTTTTTCACCGTGAATGACTCACGTGCCCTGGACAAAAACAAAAATGTATTATAGAAACCGGGAAGAAAAAAAAAGAGGACGGCCCTGACTCACTCAGTAAAAAAACACCTTGCAATCAACCACTTAACCACCTGAACCCCCATGTCCCTATTCTGAAGGAGAACATTCGGCAAAAACAGAAGATCGTGACACGTTGCAAGCTTGTAGATCGAAGTCCCATTCATTTCTAGATGTTTCAGAAAATCTTCATAGGTTTTAAGCCTGTTTGGTTCCATGCTCATTTCAAAAGTAAAATCAAACGTTAATGAAATTGGCACCACAAAAAGCAGCCGGTGTGCTCGCCATGTTTACGTAAATTGCAGCGACTGACTCACCTACTGACTTGCATGCCCACCAGTGAGGAGCCTCCCACTAAACCTGTATCCTCAGCCTGTAGGATTACGCGCAGTGATATTATCACAAATTTCCACCCATATATATATAAATATATATAATATGCCCAAAATAGGGATGGAAGATTGTAAGTGGTTAATAGTGTAGGTGGTTAACATTTGCACATATGAGACAGTCCTTCTTGCACACATTAACGTGAAGAACTCAAGGTAAACTAGGAAGAGGAAATTCTGGGAAATTGCAAGTGTGGCTGCCTATTTATAGTCAGTATAGCCAAAATGGCATGTGAAACTTGAGTACAATCCTCAAGCTTGCACCACTCCTCCATTGAACTCAATGGGTTTACTCTACCATTAAGATGTCTAAGGGCGAAAAGAGACTTGGCCATATATGGATTCTGTTGGTGTGGTTCTCCTAAAAGGGCATCATCTGGGATACAATCCCTTTTATGTCCATATATGGAGATCCCAAACAGAATCCCTTTTATGCCCATATATGGAGATCCCTGCTCTGAGTATCTGACATCACTGTGCTGAGTAGCTGAGTATCTGACATCATTGTGATGTCACCTGTGATGTCACAGTGATGTGTCAGAGGAACCACGGTGTCAGGCGTTACCTGTCCTGACAGACACGGACAAGCTGTGATGGTTCTTAGAGTAAACTGCGACCTACGGTCGGAATAACACCACTCCTCCATTCAACTCAATGGACGTTTGGGGTTTACTCTAAAAAGTACTCTATAAAGTTGGAAGAGAACAATAGCGTGTTGCCCTATATAGGCAAACACACTAAATGTGTTGGATTATGCTGATGAGTGCCTAGTCTCGCGTGGCCAGACTGTTGCCTCCGCGATTTGGTCAAATGCTCCCAGCATACAGTCTGGCAGACGGAAATAGAAACGGTGAGTGCGAGATGAAGCGGAAGTGAAGCCCCCACGTCACTTCCGTTTCAGTCTCAGAAATGACATTTTAAAATATATTGTTTTGAACGTTAATGCCCGTTTTCGATACTCGCCGTTCGGGAGCTGCTGTTCTAGACTCTATATAGCATTCAGAGATTGTGGAATAGTTGTCTGGCTACGCGAGACTAATGAGTGCCCACATCACACCATCATTTCCCACAATTCCCAGCTTTCCTTGTTTCACCACATTGCCCCGCGTTCGTCACTCTGTTCTAGTCTTTGACTATTTGACTAACTCAACCCCCCCCCCCCTCGCCTTATTTATGCAGTGCTCTACTGGGATTTTAAACACTTTATGTGGAGAATAATACAGCGGCTGACACTCATATTTCAATGGTTCACCATTATATCCATAAACCAAGCACCATTAAGTCCAATAAACGAAGTACCTCGCGATCCATCACAGCAGGGTCTCCCTCGCTCTATTTCTGGTACCTCGGCGGTTACTAAACCCTCAGAGTATCGTGCCAATAAAACCCAAACAGGCAGGCAGACAGACTGTGTGACAACCAGAGCACCGTACCAGTGAAACATTACGCCCGGTTTGCACTTTGTCGCGTACCAAAAATAGCAGATCCACAAACTCGTTGCAATGTGTAAATCAGGCATTGCTGTTTAGTGCAGTGGTTCTCAAACGTATTCAAGTCAAGGAACCCCAAATTGACACTTATTAGCCCGCGGACCCCCATTTGAAAAGAGATGCCAGGGACCCAAATTAGAGAATACTTTTGCATATCTAGCTGTGATTCCCAACCATTTTAATTTCAAGGACCCCCAGTTTGACATGCATCTATCTCTGAGACCCCAATTTCTTATTGTAAAATCAATAATAATTTAACTCGGAGAGTCTGCAAATGGAACCAAACGGGTCCATTTGGTTCCTAACTATCATTTAGCTGGGGACCCCCTGGAACTCCCTCAAGGACCCCACTTTGAGAACCAATGGATTAGTGGTGTGTGTGTGCGCGCGCGCGCGCGTAGGAAAGAGGGAGTCTTATCACCTATATGTCATCATGGGAGTAATCAAAATACAGACAGAAAATAACGAGTCCAAATAACGACGTTGTGACATTTGCCTCTGGGTAGTGATTACTGTAGGCCTCCACATCCACACAGCACAGCGGTGGCAGACAGTAGCATTCCTCTCAACACTCACCTCCCAGACGTGAGAATAACAGCCTGTGATTGATATTCTGGGCGGTGACGGTGCTTTACTGCCAAAATTGCATGTCTAAACAAAAACGCAGTCTATTGAAATTCCGATTCCGTCTTGGCCTAGTTTTTCCCTCATATACATTTATATTGTTTGGGGAGGGGCCTGGGATTGGGGGACTTATCTTATAAGATATTATCTTATAAGTAAGTGTGCACCAGGCAAGGAGCTCTCTGTATTCTTCGCTGCTATGATATCGTGGGATGCTGCGAGAGACAGGCTATGTAGATAACAGTGGCGTCAGTTCAGAAAAAGGTAAGGTATGGCAACATGACTGGTGTCTTGCACGCCATACCTTAGCAATAGCCAAGGTATGGCAGCTGCATACCCCTGCCATACCCAATTGACGCCCCTGGTAGATAATAATTCTTACCCTGTAATCAGCTTCCCCCCCCCCCATGACTGGTGGGTGCACCGCTGGTGAAGAAGTTTCACAACATGATGAAGATAAAATGCTATACATTTCCTGCAATAACCTTCAGAAGAAGGGAGAAGTCAAATTAGACAATTTGGCGGTTCTCAAAGGACCGCCAAATTGATATGTATTTGGCCATGGATCCCAATCTGAAAATTAATATTTTGTGCCAGGGACACATTGTAAAAGCCTTCTATAATAATGACTTATAATGTCAAATATCATAATTTCATAATTGCTGGATACAAGGATCATAGGCTATTATAAACATCATAGTTGTAGTACAGGAGAATAATCTTTATAAACAGACTGTTGCTCCCACAATTTTCAAATGCTTCCGTCATACAGTCTGGAGCGCGGAAGCTCTGATCATAAGCAAGCGATAAAGCAGACGTGAAGCTACCTCCCCCACTTCTGTTTCGTCATTACAGTCGTTCAAAATCATCTAAGCATACATGGCTTGCTGCTTAGCAGAAATGGAAATCAATTAAAAATCAAACCTCGGTTCGAAGTGAAGCGGTGAATTTTTATTCTATGTGTTCTAGAGCTATGAAATCTGCGTTCTAGATCTATACTTTCTATGTACTTTAGTTGTATATTTTTATGAATTCTGAATGAGTGAATGATTTTGTCTGGAGGGCCAAATTGGCATGTGAAGCTTGACCAATACTCAATTGGTCAAGCATGCACGAGACATGCACGGGACAGACAAAACTAACCAATCACAGCGCAGAGATGCACGGGACAGGTACGGGACACACAAAGCCACACCTTGGAAGCGGCTTTCACCGCTTCAAAAAATGTAACGTAAAAGATATTTTAAAATAAAATATTTTTTTTTCCAGACTCTATATAGCATTCGGAGATTGTGGAATAGTTGTCTGGCTACGCGAGGCTACTGTTTGCATGTTATCCTGTGTTCATGTGGGCTTTCTGTTAGGAACATAGCGTGCCAGTGTCCTTCATGGCACTAGACTTAGAGTTAGAGCTGGTCCCTTGGTGCTACTCAGTGACTAACACCCTAGGGCACTTAGAATGGAACAAGTGCAGAGGACAAATTTCCCTATGGTGGTCAATAATGTATAACTATTATGCCTAACCAACGGTGGGAAAAGTGCTCAAATGTTGTACTAAATGTTAAAAGCATCAATACTGCAATATAGAAATACTCTGTTACAAAGTAATAGTCCGGAATTCTAACTAGTGTTGGTATCAAAATGTGCTTAAAGTACCAAAAGTAGAAAGTAATCATTATGCAGAATGTCCTGTTTCACAAGTTTTCAAATGTATAAAATGTATTAGAATCCTTTGAAAATAGCAGATCACAATGCATCGCAACACAAAGCATTGTGAGCTTATAGATCGTCTATTTTCAAATGGCCTATAGGGCTGAAGTGGTTAATGATAATGTAATAATAATAATAATCCAAATATATAATATAATAATAATTGTAATAATAATCCAAATCTACAAAGTAACTATAGAAGTTTTCAAATAATTGTAGTGGAAGTACTGAAAACTGGAAATACTCCATTAATTTCAGCTTCTAAAGCCTTCTCTTTATATGTTTTCTATGAGCCGTGAGAGTGGGATTTCGCGGCAAAATTACGTCATCTGCATCATCTGTATACGTTGTGTATACGTTGGCCAATCACATCGCATGATACACTACCGGCCAATCACAGCGTGTCTGCCGTCTTACGTTCTACCCCTCTATGGATTCGTATCGGTCGCGGTGGTTTGCGGCCACGCTCCGGTGGTCCGCGGCGGTGGTCCGCGGCGACTCAGGGCGAAAAACGTCCGAAAAAAGCAATACCGCTACTGACCACTAGTTTAGCAACTTACACAGTATAGCTTTAAGTACAGTACTTAAATGTACTTGGTTACTTTACACCACTGATAACTAACCGACAGACACACTGCAAAATCAAACACCTAGAACACGGAGCACAACTGGGTGGAACAACTCAAATGTGATTGGAGAAGTTCCAGGTGCACACATCCTCCTCCAGGGCTCCCGTGTCATGAAAAGGCACGCGAATGTGCAGTAATTGCCACATCCAACGGTGTTTATGAGTTCCCTGTGAGAGCAGTTGACACAGAGACAAGCCCTCGCCGAATAGAGCAAATGATAGCTCCATTTGTCCAATTAAGCTCAGCTGGAGCGGTACCGGTCACACCTGCAAACAGTGTGAACATGGGGTAGCAGTGATGATTGTGTGCGCGTGTGTGCGTATGTGTGTGTGTGTAAGTGTGTGCAGGGGCGACAATTGGGTATGGCAGGGGTATGCAGCTGCCATACCCTGGGTCCAGGGGGGGGGAAATAAAAGTTACTTTTAAATATAAATCCACAAATGTCTCTTTGTCTATCTGTTCTGGTTATTATGTTGTTAAATTACTGTAAAATAACTACAACTGCAAAATGTAACAAAATGGTCACTTTAACAAGGTATTATAATTATATTCGCCCCATCTTGACAAAATGGTATATTCCCAGGTTCCGCAGGTCAGCTGCACAGGTGCAATGCATTATTGTTAATTGTGGCACGTTTACTAACATGCCAAGTTTAGCTGCACTTGAACAACCATTCCAGCCATATCCAGCCCAAGAAACCGTAGAAACGGGTGAAAAATAGAATGTACTTGAAATAAATGCATCATGCCTGTTGCTAAGGTATGGCAACATGACTGGTGTCTTGCACGCGCGCAAAGGCAAGACACCAGTCATGTTATACCTTAGCTTTTTCTGAACTGATGCCACTGTGTGTGTGTGTGTGTGTGTGTGAGTGGGTGTATTTTTAAATATAGTGATCATTTGACGGTGCAATGACAGGCGTGGAGGATCATTTAAAAACGATTCTCTGCAAGGCAGAGAATAAACAAACGTGCACTGTCTGCTGGTGCCATTAAGGTGTCAGATATGTTTAGCTTTGAAGGTCATCCTCAGCCATGCCTGGCTGCCTCCTGGCTTGACCTAATGATGCAGGTAGATTCAATTGAGGCGCCACGGGAATGAAACCTTTCAGAAGCTCGCCTGTATGCCGCCTGTCTCTCCCCATTGTTTCACCCAAACCCGACTGGCCACTAAATGCATCGCAAACAATGTCGGGGCGCCCGACGATAGCGAATACATCGCTGCTGTCGGGTGAAAACCAACCATGTGTATGTGAAGAAAACATTTCTGTGCTTTTTCAGGAACAGAGAAAAGAAGTGCCTGTATTATTTATTATTCACGTTGGCACTCGTGCATTTGTTTAGACAGTGGTCTTTTTTAACAGTTTTCAAAGGCTCACACTGCTCAGAATGTATTCAATGCATAAAAATGACCGTGTCAACTTTATAAGCAAGATGAAATCTGAGCTAAACTCCCTGTGTAGGCTCTGCCTAATCCTTGGTCTAGTTTCTTCCCAGTAATGCAAAACTATACAGAAATAGGCTACATTAGACAGACATTAGATAGATAGACGGACAAACAGACAGACATGGATTCTCAGCAGTTAGGCTCTCCAGCCGCAAAATTACTGGAGAGAACCCTTCAAAGTGCTCTCAGAAGTCTTTGAACACCACATAGAACCAGATCCACTTCTAATAGTGCTGCGAGCCTCAGAGCACTCTTTCAGGCTGCAGAAGGCTAAACAACGGTTCCTTTCTTATGGCTAATAACAGTTAAAAAACTTATCATAACATTCTGGAGAAAAGAAAGTGCCCTATCCAAAGCTTTGCCTTGGCGAGCTTACAAATACCCCTGAGTGGGTAAGATCTCTAAGAAGACAGTTTCGTCTTTGCTCATACTGAGCATTTTATTATTTCCCCAATTAAGCTCTGCTGGAGCAGTGCAGTTACACCTGCAAACTGTGAGAATTATTATTATTATTCATATCTCTCTCTGCAGTTGGTTGTTATTTGCTGCTGCATTTCTCCAATCAAACTTGTCTGACAAAAAGAGATAGACAGACAGAGAGACAAGCAGACAGTATATAGAAAGACTGGAGATATGCAAGCTAGTTGGGTTGAACTTACTTAAACCCTATACTCTTTGTAGACCGGGGTCACCCACAGCTCCATACTAGGCCCCCTGCTTTTTTCTCTTAACAATATTGGTATTATAGATGAGTTATTTTCTGCAAATGTTCACCCCCAGAATGGGAATGCTATCACGTCATCGGCGCCTAACTATTAGCGCCAGAGACCGCACTCTGCACACTTTTTCGCGGGTGCACTGGCACTGCACCAGCAGTGCACCACGCATGGATTTCACCCTAATGTGTGCTCCCCCTCACGGTGACAAAGTTAGGCGTGTCTGATTCACGTGGTTAAGTTTTAAAGAGGTGGTGCCATAGTTTTGTACTTTTTCTGTTTTGTTTGTGTCTGTGGAGTTAACATTACTCTAACAGACCCCCAGGTGTGGTTGTAATACGCAAATATGTCTTCCCTGTGTATTTTTGGTTTCTTTCTGAAAGCCTCAGAGTCAAAAAACACTGCTTTAATGACATCATAAAATCATCCCCTTCCTTTTTTACCATGCAGCAATACTGTGGGTGTGGCTAAACCAGGTATACTTAATTAATAGGTGGATGTGGCCACATAATCATTTTAACACTTTCTGCACACCTTTTTGAAAAAAATATTCCTCCAAGTATACTTATAATACCTGATGATCATGTTGTGGGGGCGGCCATAGCTGAGTGGTTGGTTAGTGAGCTCGTCTGGGGAACCAGAGGCCCTGGTTGTCACAGGTTCCATTCCACATAACCCCTAACTGCTCCCCCCTCCTCTGTGGGCAGCACTCAGCTGGGTTAAGCTGAAAACTGAAGTTCCCCCTTGGGATAAGCTAGGTGTGTAAATAAATACATATTAACATTGTTAAATGTTGTAGGGGGGAGGAAATCACGGCACCACGCCTTTAAATACATTACAAAAAGTATACGAGAACAGACACTGCATATGTAATCAATGCAACCTTCCTCAAGCTCAGACTGCGCGTCACTAGCGTGGCCCTGCAGTGATGATCACCCATGGGTATAACCTAGATGTTTCAGGGACAAGAATAAAGGAGCAATATTCCAAGACGTGGCTTAGCATTAAAAATAGCGTGGGCCATTTATAACCTCATTGAATACATGAATAATCAAATAACCTATAAAACACTCCATAACTCACGAGGCCTGAGTGATATTTACAATAGCGGGCGTGGAAAGAAAAGAGGGCTGGAAGTGTCAGAGTGAAGCGAAGCACAGACCCGTGCAATTTACGACGATTTTACAATCTGAGCGTTTAGCAGGCCGCTCTTATCCACGGCAACTTACAAAGTGCAAGGTCGGAGTGCAGGAACATGGCGGGAACCCCAGCCAATAAATAACGGGGTAAAATGGTCAAGAAAACTCCAGACTCTATATAATATGCTATCAAGTATGTACTCCCCCCAATGAGTCATGCTGCAATAAAATAGCCTACATTTCAGAAGCATGTTTCACAATGGACGGATGGAATCAGGGGTGTCACAATAAGGGGGGTGGAAGTGGGACTGAGTTATTGGGGCCCAAGTTGGAGGGGCCTTAATTATTTTATACTTTAGCTATTGAAAAATAGCAGAGTGCCGCGCTGCGAGCTTGCAGATCTGCTATTTTTGAAAAGTCGTGAAAATGTGTGCAAATCTTTGAATATAGGTATTTTTTAAGCGAACATTTGTAACTCAAATTTTGCTTCTGGGGGGTCCCTGGAACAAAATATTTTTAGATGGGGGTCCGTGGCCAAATACATATCATTTTTGGGGGTCCTTCACATGAAAAAGTTTGAGCACCACTGACATAGAAATATTCAAAGACTTGGACAAATGTTCATGATTTTTCAAAAATAGCAAATCTACAAGCTCGCAGCGCGTGGGGGGCCCGCAGTGAATCCTTGTACCCAGGGCCCAGAATTTGGTGCGGTAGACACCCCTGGATGGAATAGATGGAATCACTAATGCATCACCTCGAACGCCCTCGGCCTGAACTTCTCTCAGCCGCGTTGTTTGCCACGTGGAAGCATTAGATTATTTACCGCATGCATCCTGTATACTTCTCCATCCTCCCTTCACGTCTCCTACTGAGGTTTCATTGAGTATGGCACTTAACCTCTGGACACTGTGCTGAGTGGCCAAGAAGTGGAAGGCTGTGGTTTTACTTGGCAGCTATCACGCCCTCCCAGGTGTGAACACGTAACGGTTGACTGTGAAACAGGATGCTGCTGAAAAAGAGCAGTGGTGTAAAAAGTACTATTTTTTTTTTACTTAAGTAAAAGTATCTATACTGCAATATAATAATACTCTATTACTAGTAAAAGTCTGGAATTCAAAATTGACTTGAGTAAAAGTACAAAAGTATTGGCATCAAAATGTACTTAAAGTACCAAAAGTAAAAGTACTAAAGGTTTGAAAATAGCAGATCTACAAGCTCACAACGCGTCGCGATGCGACGCGTTGTGAGCTTGTAGATCGGCTATTTTCAAATGGCCTAGGTATAAAATAGGGCTAAAGTGGATTAATGTATGTTTTATAATATAATCCTTTATATCTGCAAGGTAACTAGTAACTAAGGTTTTCAAATAATTGTAGTGGAGTAAAAGTACAATATTTGGATCCGAAATGTAGTGGAGTAGAAGTAAAAGTACTGAAAACTGGAAATACTCAAGTACAAATAGCTCAAAGGTGTACTTACTGTAAGTACAGTACTTAAGTAAATCTACTTAGTTACTTTACACCACTGAAAAAGGGCACAACATCAGGGGAAAAAAATAATAACAACCCACCCACCCACACACAGTTGTATCACTTAAGCACTTTGTTGCATGACTAATGGTGGATGATGGATCTATAAGCACACACATCGTTACAATATGCTGTGTTGTGAGCTTGTAGATCTGCTATTTTTGTAAATAATATATACAGATTTTTTTGTCGATAATGACAATCCCAAAATAGGGACGCCAGGTTGAAAGTGGTTAAGCTACACATGCTTGTAATCATGATGGTTGTGTGGGTTGGCACATCGATGCCAACGCATGAGGGAGCACAGTTAATTTGCATCAGCAAACAGGCATGCATGTGTGAAAGTATGCGCACACACACACACACACACACACAGACACACAGACACACAGACACACACACACACACACACACACACACACACACACACACACACACACACACACACACACACACACACAGTATGTATGCCTTGGTTAAATCAAGGTTTTCCGCATGCTCGTGATTAGGCGAGAGAAAGCATTATAAGCTCCTTGAGTACATGAGACATCACAGCTGTTCTAAGAAGATAGGAATCAACATGCCATCAAGTGTGGTCACAGCTCGCTTTGGTAGCAGCATCTAATCTGAACAGAGAGATGCAGACACCATACGGCACACATGACGTGAGCTGATGTTTTCTCCCCACTGCCAGAAGAGCAGCATTCTATTTTTAATCCATTCAGAACGGGTACAGTATATTGTGTATCATTATTTTATGCTTTAACTATTGAAAAATAGCAGATATACAAGCTCACTGCGCGGCACCGAGTGCCGCGCTGCGAGCTTGTAGATCTGCTATTTTTGAAAAATCGTGTAAATTAGAATTTTGACCTGATTCTATAAGTGTCTTTTGAATCCTTCTAAGGTTTTTTTTTAAAAAAACCTATGTTTCTATGTCAGCAATCTGCCCAGCCATCGTCAAAGAAAAGGTCCTTTTCACATAACTGGAGCTCAGTTAGTCTGTTCTTGAGAGACTACCACGTCAGTGGTTCTCAAACCTTTTCATGTGAAGGACCCCCAAAATGATATGTATTTGGCCACAGACCCCCACATCTCAAAATATTTAGTTCCAGAGACCACCCAGAAGCAAAATTTGAGTTACAAACGTTCGCTTTGAAAATACATATATCGAAAGATTTGCTCAAATTTTCACGACTTTTTCAAAAAATAGCAGATCTACAAGCTCGCAGCGCGGCACTCGGTGCCGCGCTGTGAGCTTGTATATCTGCTATTTTTCACTGGTTAAAGCATTCAATAATTCTAGGCCGGAATGGGTTAATCAAATGGATAGTCAAGCGTTTCTGACAACTCAGAAATCGATGCCAACAAGTCTGATCACAGCTCCGATTCATCCAGGTGCACTACAGTAGATACACTGTACAAGAAAGTAACTACAATGTAAGGTAAAAGCTCACTTTCAATTGCAGTCTATAGGCATTTAGCAGACACTCTTAACCGGAGCGACTTAAAAGATTCAAGATTTAAGATTCAATACACGCTGCAAGATCAGAGTAGCCCAGACAACAAACAGGTTAATTGGACACAAATTTGGAGATGAGTCTGGGTTCTCCTAATATTACTTCTGAGACTCCTACATTCAATCTGTCATATCGTCACTGTCGGGCAGAAACCTTGCATCTCCAAGTTTCACATTTGTACGTTTTTCACCAAGCAAAGCCCTGCTTCATCATACAAGGCTGTCGCACAAAAGTAGTGAAAACAGCCGATCTGCAAGCACACAACGCCTCGCGGTGCGAGGCGTTGTGTGCTTGTAGATCTGCTGTTTTCACTAGTTTAGTTCATTTTTTAAATGATAAATACAAAACGAACGGTCTTGGACATACGAGGTTTCCACCCGACAACAACGATATGTGCTTACCTAAACAGCTCAAACTAGTCTAAATAACATACTGTATGTATATAACAAGTAACAACATCATACTGTATTGTATAACTAACATCTATCACTAAAAATAGGTGACACGAAGTGAAAAGAATGAGGAGTGCTAGGGGTGAGGTGGAGTCTGGAGAGGTGGGTTTTCAGAAAGGCAAAAAAAATGGGCAGTGAGTCTGCAGTCCTGACAGAGATAGGAGGAGGTCATTTCACAGCTTGGGAGGAGAGGCAGGAAGGAGAATCGCTTATGGAGCTTTGCGTGTCATAGGGAAGGGATGAAGACTGAGACATCCTTTGTTGTCAGTGGTTCTCAACCTTCTCAGGCCACAACCCCCAAAAGAATCATATTTGAACTGGAACCCCCCACCCTGACAAGCTACTGTCACAATTTCTGACTCCAATATTTGACAATTTGACCAATATGTTTGACCAGAGGTACTAAAAACGTCTTTAAAGTCCTTAAATTGTCACTTGCAGATACCCTGTATAGACAGTATGTTGGTCTGTTTACTGCTGAGTGAGAAAACAAAGTTAACTTTTAGCTAAACATCTAGGGACCCCCCAAAATAATTTGGGGACCCCCCTGGGGGTCCCGACCCGCAGGTTGAGAACCACTGATCTAAGTCAGTGTGATGTCCTGAAGGTAAGGGGGGGTGCCATGACCTTGATTGCCTAATGATGCTAACAGAGACATCGTCATTAAGATGGCATGATGTATGATGACACGAGCTACACAGTAGGTGTATGTGCTCAGTAAACTAAAAGGGTTGTCGGCTGTCTATAGAAAAGAAATGTGGGTCAGAGTACTGCTGCATATTGGTGCAACGAGGCAACGCTACCCTTTGGAGCAAAGACCGACGTATCAGAGCTCCCCGTTTTGGCCACTCATTTCAATTCAATGCATGACCTTTGACACGTGTCATCCATCTTTCTACCTGGTTCCCTCCTCTACAGTCTACAGTGTATACTGCCCAATAAACCCAAAAAAGCACCATAAAGTAAAACAAATAATATAAAAGATCTTCCAAATGGGGAAAAAAAAGAGGGGGAAAAAGGGACAAAAAAAGAGAAGTGTTTCCCGGGACACTTCTTCTTCTTCTGGGCTTGAGTGAAATGTCACCCAAATGAGGAATGGCAGCGATATTCCACCCAGAGGACAGCTCCCCTCGCCCTGCTGTTTTTCTGAACCCGATAAATCAGTCCAAGGTTCTTCAGTGATCCTCGGAGTGTCAGAAGGAGGGCTGAGGGGATTTATCACCTCGGGTCCTCGTCAAAGATCCCTTTCACCCTTCTCTTCTGCGAAGAATTTACGACGTCTTGTCGCTGCCACTGTGGACGTGTCGTGCACGTCGCTGGGTTTCGCCACAAAAACGGAGCACGCGGCGCTCCACAGGGGCTTTTAAAAGATGCTCTTAAAAACTATTTTGATGCTGTTCAAATTATGTGATTGAGGTGACAGTCGATGCGCTCTTTCTTGCAAAGAAATAAAGAGACACACACACACACACGTCTGTATGTCTGTCTGTCTGTCTGTCTGCTGTTGAGTTATAGAGAAGCTTCAATTGAATAGAACACAAGGTTGCTGCAGTGCTTGCACACAACTGCTCTGAGAAATGTGTCTGACAGCAGACACACCGGTTTAAGAGTGCAGACCTTGATCTGAGTCCAATCATTCTTATTCTACTCTCTGTGTGTGTACCGCCTTGCTCCTACTGACCCAAAAAAGGGGGCAAAGAACAAATGAAAATGTACACTGCTGAACAATTAAAAGTAGACGGTCCGTAAAGCCAGACCCCTGATCGATCTTTGGGTAACATTTGGAGGTAATTGGGCTAGCTAAAAGTGTATGTGTATATATATATTTGATGACACTACTTTCATTAATCATTTTACCCTATTACAGTCATACAGGTGCAGTATGTGTCACAGGCAAATGGTAATGTTAAGTCAAGTGTGAATGCATCTACAGTGCAGTACAAGAACAGGCACCATTATGTGAAAGTATACTATCCACTATTACAACAGAGTGTAAAGAATATCATGAATAATCCCGATTGGAGAAGGGTGGGATTCCTGTGGCAAAGTAGGTGGGATTACGCGGAATAATCTTGAGTGAGAAGGAAGCTGGATGCTGTCCTGACGAACCCCTCTCATCCCCTCAGATGAGACTCATCGTCCCCAAACACTAAACAATGTGACTGGGACAGTCCTTTGTGCCAGCAGCCATCAGGCTCCACTACAAAGCCTGACCCCCATATGTTCTGTTCTTGGATTACTGACTTCTGCTCAACTCTGGCACTTTGGCACATGGACTACTGGATGTTATGTACTGCACACGACAGCATCAGTTCTTAAAGTGGGAACCACTGCGCTACAGAGCCATGACATGCCCGGAAAGGATAAGGATAACCATTTCATTGTTCATAGATATGTGTGTGTGTGTGTGTGTATATACGCGCGCGCACGCACGCGCGCACGCGCACACACGCACACACACACACACACACACACACACAATGTATATATGTCACGGTTTGTTAGAGAAACAGTACGGTCGAGAAACGGAGCACTCGCCGTGCGGCACGGGGCGGAACAAGCGGTCACCACAACAACGTCCTCCAGGCGGAGCCGCTCGATTGTCCACGACATTGCAAGCGGCGCGAAGGCCAGCGGACCTTGGTCCTGCTCTTCGCCCCCGAGCACCGCAGGCGCGAGTGGCCGCGAAGAGCGGGCCAGGGCCGCGCGGCCGGCGGAGCGCCGCGTGAGTTACGAAGCTGTGGTGAATGCAATAGTTATATTTATGCCCAGGCCGTAAGGCCTGGGCAAGCCCACGATAAACGCCCTGTCCAAGTGACTACAATGGAGCTAATGGCTAATGGCTAATGGCTAAACACTGCCGAGCTAGGCTAGTAAATAAAGAAAGAGAGTCGCAAACGAGTGACGTCAGCGCCTTCACTAGTGAATGGCTGTCGTCGCCATCTGGTGGTGATTGGTGTGTGGTGAACGACAAAACAAGCGCTCTTACAATGAACGTCCTGAGTTACCCAAACATACTGTAACATATACACTCATATAGATCCACAGTTGATAATCCTGTTTCATATAGGGATGCAAACATCGATCACTTTCTTAGCTTAATTGAATTATCAAGAAGTGTGTTTTATTATATATCGATTTTCTTTTATTGTTTATCGATTATTCTTTATAATCGATTCAATTGCTTCGTTCAACTAAATGTTGCTTACTGTTCTTATGGTGCCTGATTTTCCCCACAACAATCAATACATATCCCCCTAATCCTAAACCTACTCCTAACACATCATCAGTGGGTATGTTGCAGGTGGATTCAATCATGAACAATCAAATTATTACTTCTCATTATCTTTAATTCCTGTGTTCACAGACTTCCACGTTGTCATGGAAGAAAACTTAATTCTCAGCTCAAACAGACCATACACTAAGAAGTGTTTCTCAGTTAAAACTCATATTATGCCATAAACATACTATACGTCTTTGATCTCCAGTGCCATGTAGCACCGGTGAACACAGTCCGATGGGAAACCGGTATAACCTAACATTGGTTCCGGCCGCTTTAATTTTAATCTTAAAACGTTCGTTTATACACTTGTGCTTCCCAGACGAAGTATAGGTACTCATTCGAACCGGAAAAATGCCACCATTCTATCGGTGCCATCCATTCGGCGATCAGAGCCCTTGATAGCGATCGCCAGGGCTCTGAAGTGTATAGCATGTTAGCAAAAAGGCCTGGCCAAAATGTAAACAACTAGGCCCGGACCAAAAAAAAAATGGACGTGTCTCTTCCTTCTTCTATTTGTCCATCAGATAGTAGGAGACCACCACCTGGTGGTTTTCAAAGGCCATTGCACTCTACAGAACACACAGGCCCAATGACAGCATAAACATATCATAGTGATCAAGACATCTTACACATGTTCTATTGAAGCCCAAATCTAATGATAGGATATATATATATATATAAATATACATGTTTTCCTTTGTAAGAGGGGTAGTGTGGCTTTCGATAGAAGCATAGATTTATATATGTAATTTAAGTACAAAATATGATTTTGGCCCCCATAAAAAGGTAAAATTAAACAAAATGGATGGCACCAGTTTTGTAGATTTTTAATAAAGGGTGGCATTCAGTGGGTTAAGCACAGTTCAAGAGCCCAATTCACAAATCACCAAATAAACAAGGTGGAAGGAAGTCCACAAAATGACTGACCTAGGCAGACATCTGCTCCGGCTCCACCTTTGGGTCTGCCATTTGTCCTTGGGGACGCAAAGTGAGCCCTGAACAGACGCCCAGGTAGGACGTCCGTGCAGCAGTCCTTTTTTCTTTGTGACCATGAGAAATGGACACAAAACTAGTCAAGTGGGACTTGTACTCTCTGTGTGTGCTTCCAGACTGGACTATGAAATGTGAATGAAATGAAATGCGTTTAATGTTATATGAGATGCTATACGAGATACTTAAATGGTTTTTCATGTGCAAATAAGCAGAAACGCTTACTAGGATCTCCTTTTAGTTGACCTTGTACCAGTGAACTGTACCGTCAGGAAACTGTACCTTTTCCCTATTCAAACTTCTAATGAAGTCTTCAATCAATCAAAAAGAACTGTGGCCAGTCCACTGGACTTTATGTGTCTGTTTCAACTTCAAACACCATAAGCGACTTAAGAAATGATGATGAGGCGATGAGCGGTGCAGAACCTCATAGTAGAGCATGTGTAATAATCTATCTACTTAAACAATCAGTAGGCTAAGCCTTTTATGATGAAGAAACCAATATGGATATTATGCCTTCAATGTTCTCCATCATGCATCACGATGCACAACCATTTTAATGGGTACAAGCATTTATCCACTGTCACGTCAGGGAGACGCCATCACTGAGTCTGCAGAGCGACTGCTTTCACCACAGAAAGAAAGCCACAGCCAGCCAGCCAATTAATTCAACACATAAATGTGTCATTAACATAACATTAACATTTGGTCAATGCTTTTCTCCGGTGTCGTGAATGCAAACATTTCAAATTGTTTCATCAAACTACTGCGCGATGTGACACCGTTTAATGAACGTCACCCATATATGACAGTGACTATAATTGTATAATTATCCAATTACAGGTGTTAATCATCAACATTTGTATGATGGATGCACACTGCAATCACATCTCGTTCCCAAGCAAACTGCAGACTGAGGTGCTGGTGACTCCCTGAGTAGTGGGTACACATTATTTGTCACTGTACTGTACAGTGTACATTTGCACAGCATCACCTTCTTAAACTAATGACTTAAGTAATCTTTTTAGGAAATTTATATTTTTTACCGAAGTCAGGAAAAGGATCATGCTGTCCCTGCCCTTTTTTATGATTAGAATTTTTTAAATCTTTTCTAAGCCTAAAGGCCCATTTCCATTGAAGTGGATGAGACCATCCACTTGAATGGAGGAGAGATATTTTTTATCTGCAACAGATGAAAAATATTATCTGTATCTGGCCCAGTGGGAATGGACCTTAAGTCACATGGTTTTGTGACTTAAGCCAAATAAAAGTCAATTAGTCATAGATGACGAAAAAAAAGAAGAAAAAAAAAGACTAAAGGTCTTTGCACACTGCTGCGTTTTTCGGGCCGAATATCGGAGTGAATTTCGGAGTGCGTGAATAAAAAAATCAACCTCACGTTATGTCAATCACGTTTGCACACTGCCGCCCGTTTCGTATTTATTTTCGGACCAGGGTTGATTTTTTCCGATTTTCACAGCTGTCGCACTGAGTCCCTTGCTCTCTCTCTCTTTCCTCTCTCTCTCCCTGGCCAACGGCTTTCGGATTTCCAAAACGCAACAAAAACATGCAGTGCAGTGTGCAACCACCTTTAGACCATAGGTTTAAGAAGGTGGTGACAGTGTCCTCTGCATTTAACCCATAATATTATGAGCAGTGGAGAAATGCCATTAATACGGCATCAGGGTCAGCTTAAGTGTCCTAATCAGGAACAAACAGAGGGTGGACCGGGGCAAACCGGCGACCTTCTTATTACCAGACAGCCTCTCTACCCAGTACCCACTTAGCTACAGAAGCCCTAATTAGCCTCCCTATTTACATCCTTTGAAAGAAGGCAAGCACTTACTGGACACCATTGTGTTCCATACCTGCTGCCGTCGATTTTTAATACGTTACAATACAAAAGAATCCCCTGCTAGTTTAAATTATAATCACAGTTTCCTGCCACCTTTGCCTGTGCTTGTTCTTTGCTGAAGTTGTGTGAAATGCAGTTGCTGTACTGTACATGGATTCGAAACTAATTGCACTTGCACTTTATATAACTACCGTATGTGGCCAAACACATCTTGGTGGTATTTTGCCTGATGTTCAGTGAATATTGGATGCACTTACCCCGCGTAAGTGCATCCAATATGCAATGGACATCCGCTCAATACGCCTCTGCAATCAACTGTGGTCCTTGCATACCATTAGCCAGGTCCAACAACACAGACCTGGACAGTGATATGTGCTTTACGGTTTGGGTTTGGACTGTTATAGAAAGTTGTACCATGTGGTGCCGAGTGCCGACAGATGCTCAGAGGTGAATATTCTCAAGTAGGCCTTGAAATGCAAGGTAATTGTACTCTTTGCACTATAGCAGGGGTCTTCAACAGGGGGTCCGGGATCCCTAGTTACTTCTCCCATCCATATTCTGAGGAGAACTTTAGCCAAAAATATCAGCTCTACAAGGAGCTTGTAGAGCTGATATTTTTGGCAAATAGGTTTGGTATAGAGAGTGAAGGTCAAATTTACTAAGTATCTGTGATTTAAGTGGTTAAATGTCTAAAAAAAAGAAAACAAAAAAAAAAAAACACTAAGACGAATCCAACATAGACTGATGACAGTGCTTTCATGAAATCGATGAAAATCTACAACACTATGTAGAGGGGGTCCCTGCTTTATCTCCCTCTCAGTTAAAGGAGTCGTTCAGACCAAAACACATATAGGGTTAAATCTGCCTTTTATCATACCCCTTCATACCTGGTTTAGTCAATTTCGGCTGCCCCTGTTGCTAGATTTCGTGGGCCTTCTCATAACTAACAGAGTAGATAGTCTTTAGGCTAGTGCGTTTATTTCTTTAGCTTCAAAGTTAGTATTTTTTATTGGATTGTGTTTACACAATGTCCTGAGACCAACCAAACCGCTGTTTTGACCTCACAGGCACCCTTGCTTATCAAACAGACGAGAAGATCCTCTGCCGATTGGTGTATGAATGTGTGTGTGAACGGGTGAATGAAATGCACAATCTATGTAAAGCGCCTTGGATAAAAGCGCTATATAAATGCACCATTTACCATTTACAATACCGAAATGCACTTTGCTCTGGGAATGAATACCCATGATTTTACTCTAAATGGCATGCAGTACAGTATGTTACAGTATGTTATTATCATCTTCCTTATAATGAAGGTTCATTTGCCATGGACCATCAAGCCTCACACTGCTACCGATTCCTCATCATAACGTGTTGGCTGGCTACTGTTGGTTACTTGAAAAATAAAACACTTCCCTGCTCATTAGACGATAGCCTGGGGCCAACAGTCCATTTTTTGTTCTTCTTCTCCAGCTTTTGTTATTGACCTTTGCTTTAGATGTCTCTCTCTTCCTCTAACACTCTCTCTTTGTCTCTTTCAATCTGGCGTTATCTACCTCTCACTGTCTCGCTCACACACACGCACGCACGCACGGACGCACACGGTTCACACATTATTCCCTTCGACCGCCTGCAGGGAGCACGGTGGACTGTTTGACATCGCCTGTTTACGTTGCGACGTTTGAGCCGAGTTTTGCTTCCACGACGGATACAACCTGCTAACGACGTGAGGGAGACAACACTGCGTGGCTGTTTGCTTGCTTGTGCGTGCGTGTGCTATCAGGGCCTGTATAGCCACACATTAGCTCCCAAGCTTTGTTTTCATGAGCCATTTTGTATACTGAATTCATCACTCACACAAAAAGACAGTAAAAGAATGGAGGGAATAAATCTCCCAGAGGAGGGTGTTGTATTTGGGATGATGGGCGGGGTAGGGGAGGGGAGTGTGCTGAGGCCTGAGGTTTCTTTCTCTCCGTTTTTTTGCTATCATCACCCTCTCCTGCTGGTTTGGTCAGCTAAAAGGTCCATTTTATGGCCTGCCGGTATTGTTATGACAGTGGGGTTCTTTCCACAGCGCTGACTCAGGTATCTCTCTGCCTCATTGGGTTGTGTGCTCACAGTCACAGGAGGGCGGGAGGAGGACCTCGCTTCGCACCACGTCTCCCTCTCCTGATCAAAGACACTTGACCATCAGCGAAACGGCGACACGTCTACAAGCATACCAACTACGGTGGGCTGACGCAAAGCGCTTGCGCTGTGCTTAAGTGCACCCTGACACTTCAAGGGTATACTGTTAGGTGTGTGGTGTGCACAAAAAAAAATCCGGAAAGTGCTCATTTGGATTTTTGAAACCGGCGCTTTTCTCAATGTCAAATCCTTTTTGTCGTGGGGTCCCCTGACCCACGTGAGCCTGCCATTATGTAACCTGTTCATTCCCTTAATTACCTTTGGCGATAATATTATCCTAGGGTGATTCAGCCAAGTTTCGAGGCAGAAGTCTGACGCGAGGAGTCCCCAAGGTGAAATGAACTGCGCTTGTTAGGGAGGTAAATTGTCCTCAGCGTGAACCATTTCTCAATGTGTGCAGCACTGCAGAGAGAAGATCATATTTCAATCACTTTAACTAGTGTCCCTATTCTGGGGTGAACATTCAGCATAAAAAACAGCATGTATTTTTGATGAAGAGATGTGGTGTTGAGGGGGAAAAAAGGAGTACATACTGTTTACTTATAGAGTCCTGGGGGACACCAGACAACTAGGTTGTATAGGGTTTAAGTGGCTAAATCCTCATTTACGTAAGTAATGCAACTGATGCCGGAGGAATTGTTTGGTGTTTTCTTTTAACCCTTACTAAATCTGACAACTCAATAATGAATACGTATTCATTTACAAAAGCCTGGGAGGGAGGGAAGGTGACACAAAATCCTCACTCAGAAAGCTGCTTAACTGGTGTAATGTGCCTTGCTCAAGAAGTGCCAACTCCTTGTTCATTTCCTCCTTCCTTTCCAGGGGGCCAGGGGTTTGAATCATCCACGGTGCCTCCGGCTGGCCGGGTGTCCAAAACAGCACAATTCGCAGTGTGAGGCAAGCCGGGCGGACAGGGTACCTCTTTATCACGGCATAGCTCAGGGGTAGAGAAACCGATATTAGAGCACGAAGGGTTCCCAGTTCGAATCCGAGCTCCCCCTGAGTTAATGTCGAAGAGTCCTTGAGCAAGACTCTGAACCCCTAATTGCTCCCGGTGAGCAGGTTGGTGCCTTGCATGATTTCCTCCGCCACCGGTGTATGAATGTGTGCGTGAATGGGTGAATGTAATGCACGATCTATGTAAAGCGCCTTGGATAAAAGCGCTATATAAATACACCATTTACCATTTACCATGTATCACTGCAAAAAAACCTAAGTGGCTCCATAAAAAAACTTTAATAAACAAATTAGTAGCGTTGTAAATGGAAGTTTTTATCAGCTTAGAACCATAGCAAAACTAAACCCCATTCTAACTCACACAGACCTAATCACAGTAACCCACGCTTTCATCACTTCACGTTTAGATTACTGCAATTCACTATATCTAGGGTTGCCTCAGTCCACCATCTCCCGTCTACAAATAGTTCAAAATACCGCAGCCAGACTCATCACAGGAACAAGAAAACGGGATCACATCACACCTGCACTGGTAAGATTGCACTGGCTTCGAGTTAATTTTAAAGCCTATTTGTTTTTAAAGCTCTCAATGGGCTTGCCCCATCTTATATCTCCGACCTCATTAACTATCCCCCTGCCGTCAGGCTACTCAGATCTTCCACCCAGAAACTCCTCTCAGTTCCTTACACAAACCTTGTAACAAAAGGTAATCGTACCACTCCACATAAAGGTTTTTAAATCTAAATTGAAGACCCATCTTTTTACTTGCGCTTTTAATATAGTATGCCTATATCACTGCTCTGTAAATAGACTAAGGTCTATCTTTGTTTGTCTTTGGAAAGCACTTTGGGTCAACTGCTGTTTTTAAATGTGCTATATAAGTAAAATTGACTTGACTTGACCAGCGACTCCTACAGGTTGTTCAAGGGCACCTGTCAGCGTGGATGTTGAAGAGTGTCTCTCAGCATGTTTACAATTCATCACTGGTAGGTGAAAAGAAGAGGCAGGCGATTCCATGTGTATCTAAGGAGGTGTGTGGTTTCAATGTCATCCCTAGAATCAACCAGTCCAATGACCAACCAGCATGGGTCAGCAGTGACAAGACTTACGTGTGTGGGGAATTCAGGAATACGCAAGACGACCAAATTGAAACTTTGGCCTCTTTTCAAACTATTAATCAACTTTGCAATGTATGCTAACTGTACTATTATTGTACTGTCATTGATGCTAACTGACTAACCATAGAATACAACAATACTCAGACAAAATAAAAACATACAATCTACTATGTTTGAGATACCGATAATCTCCCTCCTGAAAACCCCCAGGTTCATATTCAACCAGGTAAACTAACCAAGAACACATATATATTTTTATATACAGCAATTCCACTAGAGACACTAGGACCTGGCACACAGCCAGTGCCTTTGCTCAAGGACACCTCAACAGTAGTTATTGAATGAATGTCTTCTTTACTTCCCGTAACCATATTTCCCCTGACCGGTGTTTGAACCGACAACTCTTCACTAACCTTCAGACGGCCAGCGCTGCCCATCTCTTTATCCTCTGCTATATTTGCAGCTCTATCCATCTCTATTCTTAGCAACAGCAAATGGGAATAGACACATTCAAATCCTCAGTGTTATTTTATCCATTTGTGACTCAAGGGAGTGTGAACATGATGTAACCAAAACGGAGCCGTACGGGTCCATTTGGTTCTCACTCGGCAACCAAAGAGTTAAATGAACACCCAGGCTTTTTACGGTGCTGCAGCCTTGGGATGAAGAGAGGGTGTTTGAAGCTCACAGGAGGAAGGCGATGACTAGAGGGTGGGGGGTGGGGGAGCTTTTGGGGGGTGGGAGGGGGTGCTGGGCAAGAGCCCTGACTCAGCTGAATGGCCAGTCAATGACACCAACTCGCGGAAATAGGTCAAGAGCACGCGCACTTGCTTGCATGCATCTCCGCCCCATTAGTACCACCACGGCCAGCCAGAGAGCCCGTTTAATTCATGAATGGGGGGGTGGGGGGGTTTAGAAGGCATGTAACTTGCTAAAATTACCATGAAATGCAAATTGAAAATCATGCAATTAGTGTACGCTGGGCCCGTATTGACGGCGCAACGATCTTAAGCTGGTTTTGCCTTAAATATGGGCATTAGCCTCATTGCAGTATTGCCCTGCAGCACACAATGATAATGATGATAAATAATACGCTCTCCCAATCCAGAACGCAGTACACTGAATGCCTAATTTATGCTCCCATCGTACCACGGCATCGCAGACACTGAAAATAGCAGATTTATAAGCTCACAAAGGGGCACACCCGCAGCGCGTTGTGAGCTTATAGATCTGCTATTTTCGGTCCGCGGCGCCGTCTTGCGACAAAGTGCGAATCGGGCTTAAACTACTTCTCCTAGGGCAATTCTAAAACAGGTAACAGGCTCAGCTGGTAAATCCTTTAACTGTGAGGGAGAAGGAGGAGAAGAGGCTTATAAATATTCATGCATATTAATGCTCCCCCACAACCCAACCTGACAGGGGGGAGCTTATTAAATTCCAGCTCTTTAAAACTGCCGTGACATTCGGGCTGCGAAATCCCCGGCCTAAACTTAAGCTTGTGTAAATAATAGCAGCAGCGTAGTGTAGCAACTATAGCGACGGTGGGAAATTGGGTTTCGGAAAAAAGCCACGCCACGCCCCTCACTGTGTGCGAGCTGAAAACAGGTATTACCATTTCTATTTCAGTTGTATTGTTTAGTATTTGGACTGTAATCCTTTGGTTCAAAAACAGCGACAAGTTGAAATGGATATCAATTAGGAATCCTGTATTCAATGCAGCCATGGTTGTTACTGCTAAGACTTAGAGTAACTAGTAAGACACCCTAAGGGGAGAAGCATACTCAGCCTAAAGGGCGAGGTGCGTGCACATGGGCGCGTGCACATGGGCCGTGCACGCATCCGCCTGGGTGAAGGCAGACTGCTGGGCGAGCGCTGGCGGTTTGGCAATCAACTTTGACCAAAAAAAAGCACATTCCAAAATGTAGCCATATTTTCCCAAATATGGAGATGACTGACGTCTGACATCATAGACCACATGAGCCTGTCACAATATGTCCATATATGGGCATTGCCAGGCGTAATATTGATGTCATCTCCATATATGGGCATACAAGGGGCAAGGATGTGTATTGACGACATCAGGGATCTCCAATTCTGTCTTGGTCATACACTACATGGAGCGTGACATGAGGTGTGACGCACCGACGGATGGACAGACTGACGGACATGAGCTGCAGATTTTCATAAATGCGACCTATGGTCGCAATCATTATAATGATAGCCGATGTGGGGTGAATGGTAGGGTCATGGCTCATGAGCGCAATGCCCCAATCAGTAGGTCTCTGTTTCCAGTCCCCGGCCAGCCGAACCATCTGCTCAACAGTGGTGGAAAAGTACTCTACAGTATTTCTTTTTTTTACTTAAGTAAAAGTATCAATACTGCAATGTTGAAATACAAAAAAATAGTCTGGAATTCAAGATGTACTTGTAAATGTACAAAAGTATTGGTATCAAAATGTACTTAAAGTATACCAAAAGTGCAGAAGGGTGCCATTTCACATGTTATGAGCTTGTAAATTATCTATTTTTGGCATGGGACACCGTTGTACGCCATGAAGATGACATTAAGCCAACTGGAGAGAACAGCTCAAGACAGAGATGCGGGTGCGTATAGCGTTGTTCCGACATGCATTACTCCAAAGTTGCGTTCGACCGACTCTCCCCATTTCTAACCCTATATCTCAAACCCTAACGAGGTCAAGGTTACTTCCATTGGGTGGCAGACGCATGGGAGACCAAGATACTTAAAAAATAATTTGTCCTGGCTGCTATTGCCCTTTTAAATAACACTGTGTAATTAATTATATGTTTGTTATGTGAATTGATTGTGTGTTAATTATTGAGGATGTAAATTGCTCCTCTGGGATAATAGAATTCTCAGCGTACAGAGTCAGTGAGAATTAGCTTCACGTAGCCAGATGAATCTGCCATTGCAAAAATGCCCTTGGCAGATTAGGTCTGGCCCCGCTCAGTTATTCAAACATTTCACGGCACACAAGTCGTGAGGAACCAACCAGGAGCCCAGTATGCAAATGTAGGGCGTGCATATCACCTTTGCCCTACTCTGATTGGTTGTAGGTCTAACCAATAGAGTCTGTTTGAATCTTTTTGTAGCCCTTTCCCTTTCCCCTTGGGGGAAAATAATAACACTGAGAAGAACCAGACTAATATCCACGCAGTGATATTGTCTGGCTATGCGAGGCTAAGTGAGAATGCCTTGCAAGAAAATGCTTTACATTTGAACAAATATTACTATTACTACTAATAATAACAACAACAACAAGATCCCGCATACAAACGCCTGAAATGTGTTCTCTCAGGAGGGTGGCTGGCAGAGGCGTCAATTGGGGTATGGCAAGCTATGGCAGCTGCCATGCCTTGGCCTACAGGGGGGAAATAATAAAATGTACTTTTCCATCGTGCCTGTTGCCATACCTTAACTGACGCCGCTGGTGGCTGGCATCTCCCTTGGGGATAAACTGAGAGCTCAGTCATTCGTGAGAGACTTGGGAGTCGAGCCGCAGCTCCTTTGCGTAGAAAGGAGCCAGTTGAAATGGTTTGGGAGTCTAGTATAAGGATGCCTCCTTCATGCTCACCTCCCTAGGCATGTCCGGCTGGGAGGCGGCCACGGGGCAGACCCAGAGACCAGGTGGTGGGATTATATCATCCATGCTGGCCTGGGAACGCCTCGGGATCCCCCAGTATAATAATGTGGCAGAGGAAAGGAAAGACTGGAAGAGCTACCTTTACAACCCGTCTTGGATAAGCCTTTGAGTCAAAAGGCCGGAAGGCCCTATCGAAAAACACTGATTTAATGACATCATAAAATGATCCCCTCCCCTTTTACCATACACCCAACATTGTGGGTGTCGTGTGGCTAACTTCAGCTGGGTCACCACCCACCATGACAACCAGGCATGCATTAATAATACAGTAAACTAGATAACATTAAAAAAGCACTGACAAAGATTATATTCCTCTCATATGATACGAGTCATTGTCATATTATTATACACAACCGGTTCATTGTTAAAGAGTTTATCTTTAACAATGACAAAGCATCAAGGGCCAGTGGGGAACATTAAAGGCACAGTCATGTCTCTGTCATCACATGGGTTTGTTTCATGTTCAAATGTTATCGTTCACACACACAAAGGCCCAGCTTCTGCACTTAATAAGATACAAAATACAAGCCTCCATAATGAGAAGGAGACACTTACTGATACACATTAAAATCCATGAAACCCTTTTAGGTCTGAAAAGTTTTTTGCGTTCTCAGAGTCAGGGACATGCAGAGAATGTTAAAAGGCAGGGGCTGACATTTCTAAAAGGGCCTTTTGGTGAAAATATCGAAAATAGCAGTCGGCTATTTTCGGTACTTGATACCACACTAAACTAAGCATATTCAAGTCAATACTGGAGATGTGGCGTAACGGCATGGATTTCCACAAACAGAGGGCAATTCTTTCAACATACAGTAAGATGCCGCATTCAAGTTCAAGAGAGTTTGTACAAGGCAATTCTCTTGAATGCTGCCTTCAGGTATGGCATGGAAAGGGGGGCATTTGCATTTCTTTCACCATAGTGAAAACTGCATTCATGGTCTGGAGAGGGCACTATTTACAGGCGGGTAAAAGGGCAGGGGCTCAAGCCCCCTTTGATGTCTATGTGTGCACGTGCCTTCTCAGAGTCAAATTAACAATCCCAATTTTACTGTGTGTAGCGCTTCATAAATTGTGCAAATTTGCCAGGGCGTAATTAACGAGAAAAACAATTTAATAGTGATAGTGGCAGGTTGGAGAGAAGGAGTGGAACGTTGCACCACCCTTGTCTGAATTGTCATCCACTTGACAAATAAACAGGGGTGTGCAGTGCAGAGAGCACTGAGTGGGCAGGTACGTAAACCTCACAAAAGGGCACGTCTGCACGTCACGTGTGGGGTGGTCTTTTTGTGTGGGCCCCTCGTGCCATTTCACACCAGAAATGTAGCTAGTACATAGAAATTTCCGTCTCAAATAATGTTGTTTCCAGCTGCATGATTAACGAGGTGGAAGGGAACTGAAACTGACTGAATTATTATTATTATTAAATTATAATTATTTAGTCAAATGTTCTTCTTGATATGGGCCACGGATGTCAGGTAGGCCATTAAAAAAAAGGGGGGCACTTTGAGGAAACAGGGCAGGTGCCCAAGCACCCAAAGCCCCCCCTCTGAACATGTAAACACAACAAAATAACAAGATACTAAATCAACATAAGCCCCTTTTGGCCTCTTGACACATGCTGTTGTTGTTTTCAAGTGTTTGCTTTTGACAAGTTCTTTCTTTCTCTCTCTCCTTTTGCTTTAGGTTAGCTTCACGGGTCGAACTGCTGAAATTGAAAGTGGAAAGGAAAGCTGATGGCGCATGCCGAGGTGAGCGAAACAGGACTTAGTTCAAACCAACGTGGCCTCTTGATACCGGGCTACAGCGGCAGCTCACAGCAAAATAAGAAATACATAAGCCTAGCTTCTCTGTCTCATTCGCCTTATCCTTTGAGGACGCTTTAGGGGTTCTTCAGATTGCAAGCATTTTTAGACTCAAAACGGTTTTAAGAGAGATTCCAGTGCTAAAGGGAGCCATTAAGTTGTTCCATAGGGCTCCTCCCTTGAACAAATATCACAGAAGAATTGCTTTATGGTTAATTCATATATTCAGTTAATATGAATTATACAGTACTTCATGTGAGCTGCGATTAGGGGATCAATGTTTACCGTTTGTCTTTTTCTCTGTTAAAACTCATCACCAACTCTTCAACTTTTTTTCCTTAATCAGTCTGAAACTTCAAGACATACAGCTGCTCTCTCTAATGGTTTAGAACACCACGCAGAATGAATTGTGTCACATTAAGTCGACAAAAGGTATTTCTTTCTGCCCAAATGATCCGTGTCCAAGAAGTCGTTGCATGTGAATGGGTATACTGTAGCTCTGAATGTGAGAAAAGTCTTCATATATTAGTGTCACATTTTCATGATCTGCGATGATGAGATCCCCGAACGGGAAGCAATTATCGTCCCATTGGCTCCACAATCATTATGGGGGTTTAACCATTCATAATTCACACATTGTAATTATATATTGCGGAAGAGGAGGGGATCACTTTTATTACTGGTGTTAAATCCACAGTTGACATGGCTCCAGAGGAGAAAGGGATTTGGATAACTTCACAGTGATTAACCGTATGCTAGATTTTATAGGTCTTATGGCATAATAAGCCAAATCTTCGTGGGCAAATTGATAGCAGAAGCGTTACATCCATCCCAATCTGACATAATTCATAGTGGCAGTCTCTTGGGCATTTGTGATAATGGAAAAGTAAGCAAGAAAGTATGAGTAGGCCGTTAATGTGACACCCTGTTAGACAGACAATTACTGACTGGACATCTTACAGAAATGAGAAAATCTGTTTTTCTACGGAAGGAATTCAGCTACTACTTGATCATGTTTTTATCTTAATGTTATGCTGTGTTGCACTTAAACTTTGCTTTGTTATTGATGTGTTGCCATTTTTGTGTAAAGCATTTTGTGTAAAGCACTTTCATCATGTCATGAAAGGTTTTTAGAACAAGGCTGATGCACAGTTTGCACACCTCAAAGGTGGGTGACAGAAAGGGACAAAAAGTTCTCTCTAACAGATATCAAAGAAGAGGAAATGTCTCTCTATAGACCCAGGAACAGGCACACAGCTGTGGATTAAGCTTAGGAAGCAGCAAGCAATAGTTTTGTCACCATTGCAGTGGAGAGTGTTAGCAGCAGTGGTGTAAAAAGTACTCAAATGTTTAACTTACTCTTTTACAAGTAAAAGTCTGGAATTCAAAAGTAAAAGTACAAAAGCATTGGTATAAAAATGTACTTAAAGTACAGAATAGAAATTATTCATTATGCAAAATGTCAAATCGCGACAGATTGTAAGCTTGTCGTGTCTATTTTTGAATGGCTGAAATTCAAATAAATGTTTGGATCCGAGATTGTGATTGTTGTTGTGGTGAAGTAGAAGTAAAAGTATGGGCAGTTGGAAATACTCATGTAAAGTACAAATACCTCAATATTTTATTGTACTGTTTTTAAGTAAATGTACTTAACATTTACTTTAAGGCTTAAAGTACATGTTACTTTCCACCACTGGTTGGCAGTGAGCAGGGACATGCTGGGCCCCTGATTCAGCCCGGGAAAAAGAGTTGGAGAGGCCCTCATTGCGCGCTATAGAGCTGCTGCTACTCAAAGATTTGCCATTTCAGATCATGACAAGTGACAAGCCAGTGGGCCAATTACATGAGTTATATTTCGTCGTTGTCGGGTGGAAACCTTGTACGTCCAAAACCGTTTGTTTTGTATTTATCATTTTTAAAATGATTTAAACTAGTGAAAACAGCCGATCTACAAGCACACAACGCCTCGCACCGCGAGGCGTTGTGTGCTTGTAAATCGTCTGTTTTCACTACTTTTGTGCAACAGCCTTGTGTGATGAAGCAGGGCTTTGCTTTGCGAAAAAAATTACAAATTTGAAACTTGGAGATACGAGGTTTCTGCCCGACAGTGACGATTTACTTTGTTGGCCGCCCAGCCCCCAAAATGGAACGAAGGCCGACATTTTATTTTTATTTTTTTCCTAATGGCCGGCCTGGACCGGGCCAAGAATGAACCGGCCGTTCAGGAGTTGTCCCGCTTTTCCCAATGGGCAGCACGTCCCTGGCAGTGAGCCTAATACAGGCTTTAGCGTAACCAGGGCAGAGAACCACTCAGCAGCTTTCCAGGGACCTGAATTGGTCTCCGGTGCCAAGTTTGAGAAACGCTGATATGCATTTGTTTTGACTGTTATTAAACCAACGCGTTCTAATTTGAGGCAACAGCCTGGAGGAGTGTTTACAAGGTTACACACTCTAACATGCAGACTCTGGAGACCTGCCCAATACTACTACACTACAGGCTACTGCTACAGATCACTGCTAGTCACAGATGAGCACCACTGGAGTGATTGAGAAGATCTGTGCCTTGCCTGAAGACACTCGGGCAGCAATTGGAGAAATGATAGGGGTTTACTCATTTACTCCCCTCTCTCAGGTATCCCATTAATTAACTCATTCCCTGCCATATAGCCAGAGTTTCCAGAGTTTTTCCCGATGTTTTTCCCTGCCAATCTTGAGTTTCCAGAGATATTCAGTAATTCGATTATCTTAAAAACAATCCAAAATCGGATCACCGCTCCGGGGTTCCAATTTACTCGGAGATGGAAATACATTTTTGGAGGTGGGACATAACCGGTTTTTGGTTTCCTGATCCTGTTTTCGTTCTTACTGTGTAAACAATGCTGCTGGTAGCTCGGATTAACATACGTTTTTTTGTCTCAACGAACAGCGAATGGCGTGCAGACGTGTCATACCCGATCCGTGCACCATCGTGCACGATGGACACGCACAACCGCTGAATAAAAATGAAGAAAACACTGGCGGTCTGCAACATAAGTACATTTTCAATCATGGTAGTAAATTAAAACCTGGGTCTTCAAACAACATGACTTTCATTTACATTTTAGAGATTTAGCTCTGTTTGGTCATTTTGGGGGACCAGTCCTTCCTTGCTCAACAACACCTGTTGACAACAGTTGTTGATAGCAGGAAAAGTGATCCCTACCTTGCTCCATTCTTGGGATTTGAACCTGCAAACTTTATGTCACAAGTTTGTTTTCCTCGCCTTCAGGGACTGCAATCCCAAAGCCCCAGTTAGCCTCGTTTGGCCCAGTTGTGGTGGAAACCAAACTAGTTTAGGCCAGAGTTCCTGTCAAATACGGTACTCGTTTTTAATGGGAACAGACCCAGTTTGCGCTTCTTTGTAAACCCTGCTTCAGAACGTCCTGCCTAGTATGTTGTGTAGAGGATCATGACTGCTGACATGATTGAAAGCACATTCTCGACTGAGAAACTGTACTTGCGGTGGGAAGAAAAGTGTGTAAAAAAAAATGATACAAACATTTTCCCTTTGTGTTATAAATAGCCGTTATAAACTGCCACAGGAGTTCTAGACTCCTGTGGCAGAAATACAAGGAATCAAAGCTTAAAACTGTCAAAGCAATAATACACCCTTTTTTAATTTAAGATCAGTGATATTCAATTATGTGCCATGGAGGTTTCAGAGAGCTCATATCCTTTTATTCTAACTCCACACTAAGCCAGGCAGTTTCACTAATTACCCCCTCCCTCACCCAGTCCAAAGTGCCAATTGTAACGTGCCAAGTATTAACGTGCATGCATGGCTTTACCTTACTGTGCTTACTCTTGTAGTCATAACTATAGACAAAAAAACAAAAAAATCCTGTCTCATCGGAAATCTAGCCCTGTGAAATGACACTGGGGGCTTAGTGCTAACACGTTACCTGCAAGTCCTCGAATGCTGCATGTGCATCACAAGCAGGGATTTGGTGGCAAACTAAGGCACCTGGAGAAGACATAAAAGGCCGGCAAGCGTTATATAGAATAAAACAGTCTCTCTCCATTTTTCCCCTGGCCTTTTGCATTATACATCCACAATGATTCTTTTATCCAATGAATTCCGGGTCCTCTGTGGCTCAGTGGGAAGAGCATGGCAATGACAAAGTCTGGGATATAGGATTCCCAATGTGCCATGTTCCCATTTTAATGTACATAGTACTGTACATACCCAATCAGGTGGTAGTGTAGTCTCTGGAGTCTGTGCAGCGATAGCGAGTAAAGCGGATGCCCCACCTCCCAAGTGCACTCAGGTAAATACCGTAAATAAAATTGGTCAATGTATGGATAGCTAGCTGTTTAGCAGAAACGGAAACTCCAAAATATGTTTTAAAGTTATAAAATATATTTTCGGGAACGAAAAAAAGCTTCAGATGACAGATTCCATTCATGGCTTTCAGGAGGCGTAGTGTATTATTCAGAGATTGTGGAATAGTTGTCTGATTTGTGAGACCATAGTGGCCTAACTTAAGGTTAAGGCCCTTTGCCTAAAAACTGCAAATTAAAGGGCATAGATCGATTCCGGATCCGGATGACCTTTGCCACATGTCACTCCGCATATCTCCCCCTATTTCCAATCCTGTCAGTCTACTGTCCTATCCAATAAAAGCATAAAAGCCCAAAAACAAATCTTTAAAAAAAATTGCATGTAGCCTGTCACTTTGATCACACATCAGGCGACTCAGTTCCATGTACATGGCGTTTTGCTTCATGCCATCACTTTAGTTCACCACGGCTAACTCCACCCATGACCTCAGCTCTGGCACTTTTTTTGTTCCACTGCCCACACTGCTACTTGTATTGGCGCTTCGGCACAAAGCTCCGCCAATCGGTTACGCTGACATTACAAACTGTGCTTCGTTAGGCTTGGGCGATTCACTCGTGCGGCGTCGGTTGCATGTGAGGTCAGGTGAAACTGACAGCGATGAAGATTTGCCAAAAACATATTTTAGCTAAGAATGCAATTTCATGCATTGTGTGTGTAAAACTGACTTCAGTGTGAACGCCAAGTGTGAAAGGTGTCATAGTGCGTCACACGTTGACTGCCAAGCATTGGCTCAGTCAGACAAGTACTGTACAATGCCCTTACATACAGGTGTGCCATACTTTGCCACCTAAGGATGCAGCTGGCACACACAAAACTCAGAAGCAGCATGAATTTGTGCTCAGGATATTGTGGATATTGATACAGACACGGACAAGCTGTGACGGTTCAGATAGTAAACTGCGATAGTAAATTCTGGTGAATTCTAACCCAAAGCCTAAACCCTAACATTAACCCTAAACCTAACCCTTACCGGACTACTAGGACCTCGAAACAACGGGCCATCGAACAATCTGGATTTTGTCGTATCATACATGCATGTATCATGTATCATTAGTGCGCAAGTACTCCAGTGACATGTGACCCCAGCAGCAAGCCTCACTATGAGAGTAGCAGTAGGCATTAGGCAAGGCAATGCTTGCAGCTTATGCGGGTTTAGCCACTAGCTTGTTTTGACACATCTGCGCCTATTAGGAGTGACTTGGATTTGCATTCATTGTGGATTTCAATTCTTGATAGACAGCTTATGGAACTTAACCGTTTTCAGTATGACTCCTACGGAATAATGAATGCTGCTGCCTCCCCTGCTGCCTGCGTCAGACTCATTTGGGCAGATATGGAAATACCAAGTGCAGCCCCCACAGTTAGTACCAGCCATGAACCAGCGACAACAGCCCTGCTAATTGGGCTCAGCGCTATTAGCACGACTCGCTGTGCGTTGGTCTGGCGAGTGGGAGTCCCGGGTTCAATCCCCGCTTCTGCGCATCACTACAATCTGGCGTTGTCGGCAGGATGAGGAGCGTAGTATCCTCGCGTGAGGGACATGAGGGACGTTGTGTGCGGCGGTCCGCAGCGTGAAGTGTGAAGCGTGAGGGCGCGCTCCAAAGATCGGGGAGTTGATTGTAGCCCCCAGCCCTGCTAATTGGGCTCAACCCTATTAGCACGACTGGTTGTGCGTTGGTCTGGCGAGTGGGAGTCCCGGGTTCAATCCCCGCTTCCATGCATCACTACACAAGCAAGAATTTAGGACTTTGAGTGGAAGTGCTTGAACTACAGTAACAGAATTTGGGCAACTGATGGGGGTCGCTGGTACCTGTCCCTACTTGAAGTCAACATGAACAGTTGACTTGGTGTTTGAGTATATTGCCTGCTACAAGCTGTTCTGTGGAGCGCCTGTTCTCAACACTCAACAGCAGGGACGAGCAGAGAATGTTAGAGAGGCAGGGGCTGACATTTCTGAAAGGGCCTTTTGGTGAAAATATTGAAAATAGCAGACCTCCAAGCTCACAAGGTGATGTGAGCGTTGTGTGAGTGTTGTGCGGAACACTCTCCCCATTCCATTGTAGGCCTGTTTTGTTTTGTTTGAAAAAGTATATGTAAAGAATGATTGCACTGTGGATTTTAAATAACAATACAGAATAAATAAATACTAGCGTGTTATGCCTATGTTGTAGGCCGGTGGTTTTTAACCAGTGGCCCGGGGACCACCAGTGGTCCCTGAGGGGGTTCCAGGTGGTCCCCAGCTAAATGAGGGAGAGTTGAAAACCAAATGAACCCTGTTATCTGTTATCTCTCCTATGGTAACACATCAACACAGCACGGCATTGTGGACAGAAAACTTATCCAAAGATAACAAAATATTCTATGTTTTGGGTCTGAGAGGCTAAATCTCATCAAATGGTGGTCCGTGGCTCAAATGCCAAAATAATGGATCTTGATATGAAAAGGTTTGAAAACCACTGTTGTAGGCAAGCATATGGAGAGTAATGAATGATCGGTTCTATTTGTGTGCAGGTACACATCAGTCTAGTACGGCATATTTTGTGTTGTAGAGAAAATTAGAGCACACACAGTTTTTCTGATGCACTTTCGACAATCTTTTCCTTCCATATCCCCGACTGAGAACTAAACGACAACAGCAGAGCGCTGCAAAGTGTTAAGTCTATCACACTGTCAAACACCATCAGCATTACAGGAGTGTTGACTGTGGCATTAAAGTGGATAGGGAAACGTTCCTGCAGAAAGCTTGCACAACTGTGAAATACAAGTTTATGGTAAGCAGACATTTTATTTTTTCGGTTAGGTAACTGTCGTAAACATCATGCTGGTCTCGCCTTACCCAATTTGATGTACTCTTACTACAATATACTGTATAACACAGGAGTCTTCAACAGGGGGTCCGGGACCCCTAGGGGGTCCTCAGAGTTACTACAGGGGGGGCCTCCAAATCTTTGTGAGATAGAAACTTTTTTTCTCCTTTTTTATATTAACCACTTGAAACCTAGTGCCCATATTCTGAGAACTTTAGCCAAAAATAGCAGATCTACAAGCTCACAACGCCTCGCAGCGCGAGGCGTTGTGAGCTTGTAGATCGGCTATTTTTGGCAAAGAGGTTTGGTGTAGAAGCTAAAAAGAGCAGACTAAGTAAGTACAGAGTGAAAGGTCAAGTTTATTATGTTTTGACGGTTAAATATCTGGAAACACAAATTGACATGAATCCAAAATACACTGATGATTGAGCATTGAGCTGTCAAACAATGAAACCATATGGAATTTATGAAAAGGTTTCGGGGGTCCCTGCTTCATCTCTCTCTCAACTAAGGGGTCCTTGGCCTGAAAACGTTGAAGACCCCTGCTGTAACATGCAGACAGCCTTCACTCTTTACCCATATGAAGTACATTTAGCTCAAACACAGTTGTTTATCACTCATGCAGAATCTGGTCTCGGTTTTGGAGGCATTTCTATTTAAAAACTGTCTGCGCACTCTTCGAATTAGAGGAAACCAAATTATTTGAGTCTGGCACTCAATCTACTGTATCTTCCATTTGCATATTGATGGAAAGTTCACCTAATTCATGCAAGCCTCTGAACTATTATGACTGACCAAAATCACACTCATTCATCTACCTCCAAATTAGAAACTTCTGAAAAACATTGCCTCTTTTCCGAATGTTATCAACACATGGTGTGATTGGCCATATGCTCTGATTTACCGCACTCTGCAGGAGCTTAATATCAATTCTGTACAGAACATTGTAATATTATGTCATATTAATCCTTGCTCTCTGGGGGGAGTTTAGGAATAAGTAACTGACCTTGAAGAGGAATTTTCTGACAGTAAATAAGTAGCAGCACTTTACTTCATACTGTACATACTGTACTTCCTCTCCATATGACAGCTTAGAGCAGTGGTCTTCAACGTTTTCAGGCCAAGGACCCCTTAGTTGAGAGAGAGATGAAGCAGGGACCCCCACAACCGCTTCATAGATTCCATATAGTTTAATTGTTTGACAGCACAATCATCAGTGTACTTTGGATTCATGTCAATTTGTGTTTTCAGATATTTAACCACTTGAACCATCTAAACTTGACCTTTCACTATGTACTTAGTCTGCTCTTTTTCCCCTCTACACCAAACCTCTTTGCCGATCTGCTATTTTTGGCTAAAGTTCTCAGAATATGGATGCTATAGGGTTCAAGTAGTTAATATAAAAATCAATCAAAGATTCAGAGGACCCCCTGTAGTAACTCTAAGGACCCCCTAGGGGTCCCTGATCCCCTGTTGAAGTCCCTACCAAATAGGAAAAAGGCTGCACCAAGTGACCAATGTGACCAATAAAATAAGATCTGTTTGTCCCAGAGGTGAACTGGTCCTTTAAGACAATCAGAATACAGCCCAAAGAGTCTCAGAATGCTGGCTTAGAAATGTGACAAAAACAAAAACAGCCATGAATTCAAGTCTCCATCTATTTTTGGGGGTAAACTATCCCTTTAACGTTGTTTTAAGGGTTCCCTTTACGAAAGCCAAGTTAGCAAAAAGCTATTCTAATATAGATCCCTCTTGAACCAAGCTGAACCAGCAGACCATATGTGACCGAACACAGCTGAGGGCTAGTCATTGAAAGTTTTTTCATTTTCATTATTTCATTTCATTTGAAAGCTGGGAATCATAGCTACAAAATGATATATTGGTTGTGAAGATTGGCCCAACAGTTTTGTAGATATAGCTTATAGAGTTATGCCATGCAGAAATACTAGATCTGAGAAATTCAGCCTTTTAGATAAAATGTAACCCGCAAAATGTGAGGTTTCTCTTCACATTAATTAAAAAAAAGTCTTATCTACATGCAGAGTTAAGCTCTGGCGTTTAAGTGAAATGTAGCCTGATATTTATGAAATGCTTTTGTGGCTTTATCACATTTTAGAAAAAAGAAAAAAAAAAATAATTTCAGGGCTGGTCTAAAGCTGTGCTTTCCGAAATGACTGCCCCTCTGCTATGCTGGGACACATATGAATATGTTTTGGTCCTGCTCCAAATTTGCTACGCTTTCGTCTGAAATATTCAACATGTACTCCAAGATGTTTCAAACATACATTACTCCCAATCCTACAGGATTTACATCAGAAATGTGTGCTATAAAAGGCAACGCTTATGCAATTATAGCATTTACATCTTTGCTAGAAGAGTCATCCTCTTCGCTTGGAAGCAACACTCGCCACCACCCAAGCTTTATCAGATGGAATGGATTAAAGAGACTAAAACTTTTTAAAACTTTTCAGGCTTCATGCTTTAATTATTTTAACGCATTAAGACCTAGAGAACCACTTTAACCATTATTTTATGCTTTAACTATTAAAAAAATAGCAGATATACAAGCTCACAGCGCGGCACCGAGTGCCACGCTGCAAGCTTGTAGATCTGCTATTTTTGAAAAAACTTGATTTTTTTGGCAAATCTTTGAATATATATATTTTTAAATAAACATTTGTAACTCAAATATTTGCTTCTGGGGGGTCCCTGATACATAATATTTTCAGACCGGGGTCGGCGGCCAAATATATATAATTCTAGGGGTCCCTGAAGTTTGAGAACCGCTAACGTAGAAACGTTTTTTCAAAAACCTTAGAAGAATTTAAGACATTTATAGAATTGTGACTTGCACAAATGTTTTATGATTTTTCAAAAATAGCAGATCAACAAGCTCACAGCGCAGCACTCGGTGCCGCGCTGTGAGCTTGTATATCTGCTATATTTTTCAATTATTGTTAAAGCATAAAATAATGGTTAAGTAATAATGCGTTCCTTCATTATCTTAATTATTATTTATTGTTCTTTTATCCTGGCCTACATCAATACTAAAAACAGAATCCTACAGCTACTGTTACAGTATGTCCCTCTATGGATGGCAGCACTCCTGCAAAGATTGAAATCATTGGGGACTGTGCAGCATAGCTAATGGGTTGGGTGGGAATGGATCTAAAGCAGGGGTCCTCAGTGTTGGTTGGTTGAGAGAGAGATGAAGCAGGGACCCCCACAACCTGTTCATAGATTCCATATAGTTTCATCTTTTGACAGCACAATCATCAGTGTATTTTGGAATCATGTAAATTTGTGTTTTCAGATATTTAACCACTTGAACCGTCAATACCTAATAAACTTGACCTTTCACTCTGTAAGTTTAGTCTGCTCTTTTCCCCCTCTACACCAAAGCTCTTTGACGAAAATAGCCTTGTTGAAGACCTCTGATCTAAGGATTGTATGAATGGATAATTGCCTTATTATTATCCTAATATAGCTGCAGGTGTTTATGTAAGAAAATCTATAAAAATGTGTTGAAGGAATAATAACAGTCAACACATGACTCATGACACATTCAATCCAACTAATGTGCATGAGAATGTGACGTTGGCATACTGTAGCAATGGAATATTGTGTGCTGCAGGATGAAGCCAGAGAGAGTACCCTGAACCCAGCAGTGGTCCTTTACTACGTGGGGTCCGGGACCCACGGGGGTACATGAGAAGGTTCCTGGTCTTCAACAGGGGGTCCGGGAACACTAGGGGGTCCTCAGAGTTACTACATGGGGTCCTCCAAATCTTCCAATACTTTTTATATTAAAGGGCCACTTCACCTCTGGGACAACCCGATCTTATTTTATTGTTGTTTGGGACACGATCAACACAATCCTGAGTTATTTTTTGCATCACTAGTCATGCTGAAATACTAAAATATCTAAAAACACAGATTGAACAAAAAAAAATAACTCAAAAATAACAACAATAAAATAAGATAAGGTTGTCCCAGAGGTGAAGTGGCCCTTTAACAACTTCAACCCTAGTGTCCATATTCTGAGAACTTTAGCCAAAAATAGCAGATCTTCAAGCTGCGTTGTGAGCTTGTAGATCGGTGGTTCCCAAATTGGGGGTCGGTAGTCTCGGGACCCTCAGGGGGTCCTCAGATGATTAGCTTAAATGTGCAGTTGTGTAACATTGTTTTCCCACTCAACAGTAAACACACCAACATTCAGTCAGGAACACTCAAGTCAAAGCAGATTTCTACCACTTTTTCTAGTCACATGTTCAAATACTGGATTCTGATTGGCTAAATTCCGGAGGTTATGGCAGAACAACCGCCGCAGTTGTGTGAGGACGAGATCAATGCGCCTCAGTGTACATCCGGGGACTTCAGGAGGTAGTCGGAACACCTTTCCCCCAACCAACATATGACGGTCGTAGCGGTCCTATGTTTACTAACGTGCGTACGACGTCGCCGATTTATTTGGATCCAATGCAATCCGCCAACTTTAAAGCCCCTTTTCTCTGAACCTATGCCTTTCTGGAAGCGAACAGCCTCTATTTACGGCCGGAACGGTCCTTCTAACTGACGTTAGCTTAGCTGTATGCTAGACATCTTTCTCTGCATGGAGTTGGCGTCATCTGGTGGTGAGTAGAAGATGTTGTTTGTGGAACTATTTGCTGTCGTCGCGGAAGTTTTATAGGCAATAATGATTGTAACTTAATATCCTTGCAAGTTACAACTATGTGTTTTCTTTCATGTATACGGAAAAAAGTGGTAGAAAAGCTATTTACCACTCGGGGTCGGACATTATGCTCTGATAATGTCCTGTGTGAGGGTGTTATCGGACTCGGCTTCGCCTCGTCCGATCACCCCCTCACACAGGACATTATCAGAGCATAATGTCCTCTCACTCGGGGTAAATTGCTTACATAACCAAAAAAACATACTTATGTCTCACTTTTTTCTCAAATTGAGCAAACCACGTTCCATCTCTGGGTTCAAACCAATTTTAATCCCCATCTTGATATGATCTGCTTAATCAAAAGTTTAGAGGCATGGAGGAAGGAAGAATTTAAGATCAAAGGTCAACATATTTTCAATCAAAACCCGGATAACAAAAATGAATATGTGTTTGTGTTCTTAACCCATTTAGCCCTAGGATTATTGACTGCTTTAACTATTGAAAAATAGCAGATATACAAGCTCACAGCGCGGCACCGAGTGCCGCGCTGCAAGCTTGTAGATCTGCTATTTTTTTTTAAATCATGATTATTTTAGCAAGTCTTTGAATATATCTACTTAAAAGCGAACATTTGTAACTCAAATATTTATTTCTGGGTGGTCCCTGGGACAACATATTTTGAGATGGGGGTCCGTGGCCAAATACCTGTAATTTTGGGGGTCCTTGACATGAAAAGGTTTGAGAACAGCATGATTTAAAGGAAGGATTTAGAAGTCGGGTCAAAGATCAGGTCAAAGATATTCAAAGACTTGCACTCATTTTCACGATTTAAAAAAAATATCGAGCTTGTATATCTGCTATTTTTCTAAAGTTAAAGCATAAAATAATGGTTAAAGTGGTTAAAAATCTAACGCGACTCGGGCGCGTTCCAGGTATTTGAGAGTTAAATGTGCTTTGAAGGATGTTTTCTCAAAGAAACTCTGCGTATTTACTTATTTACTTATTCACTGTGCAATTACAGAATCTCCCTCGGGATCAATAAAGGTCCATCTATCTAGGTCTGTCTATTTCCAGGTAGAACACTGCCCCCGCCAGTGGTTTATAAATGTGGATGTTATGGAAATTCATAATGCGTTTCTTTGTACCGTTCGACCGGGCCCCAGAGAGACACAAAAAATCTTTTGGGTGTCGAGCTGAAAAGTTTGGAACCCCTGATCTAAAAACCATGGGGAGTTAAAAAAGAAAAGCATCACTTCCTGCTGAGATTCATGACAACTTAGCAGTGACATGCTGTCTGTTCTCAGACTCATTAGACACATTAAGACCAAACAGCTGTGGGTCCCCTGAGCCTAGCAACCCTGTGGCAGCACATTTATACATTTATAACAGTAAACAACCTTTGAGATTAGGTATCGTTCAGGAAATAAAGAAAATCTGTATTGTGGTTACCATGCAGGATATTTTCCTTTTTTTTTTCGTTTTATCATGCCTGCCTGCAACTACTGTACAGTATATGTGATGTAAGTGGTGATAGCATTTTAGAAACTAGTACTCACAGTGCTCACAATATAGTTTCATAGAATATATTCACATTTCATATTTATAATAGATATTATGTGTGTGTGTGTGTGTGTGTGTGTGTGTGTGTGTGTGTGTGTGTGTGTGTGTGTGTGTGCGCGAGTGAGTGTGCGTGCATGCGTGAGTGTGTGCGCATTCGTCTGCATGCGTGCAGACACACAGAAAGACAAATATACAGATGCACGATTACTTGATCAATGGAGCTGAGTCATATTTCCATATACAGTAGGTCTTCTTTATATTAAAATCAATAATAACCAGTAAGATGTCTAAGGGCGAAAAGCGAGGTTGCGTCATGTCTTGGACATCTGGCCAAAGGGATTTGTTTCCCTGGCATCCCAGGGATCTCCATATATGGCAATAAAAGGGATTTGGTTCCCTGACATCATACTGTGATGTCAGAGCGTGTTGTCAGAGCGTGAGAGTCAATCAACAAAAAAGACAAACGTTACCCATACAGACACAGATAGCATGTGACTGTTCTTATAGTAAACTGCGACCTAGCAATAATTAGGCTAAAGGGGCCAAATAGGTGGCGTTTGTCGCATGGGTTGAAAGAATCAGGGTATCAGACGCACAAACAAACACTACATGAGAGCTGGTTTCTGTGTAGTGTCTTGTGGTTAAGTCAGAATATTGTTAGTATTTAACATGTTTTGTTAACCTACTTACGCAATTAATTGGTGGGGGTTTATCAAATGGAAGAATACTGCACAATTGCTACCAGAATGTTTGGACAACCTAGATAACTATTACATATTAGAATATGGATATCTTTTCTAAGTGCCTTTACTAAAGTAACCCATCTGATTTAACACATTCAGAACGGGTACACATTATTGTGTATCATTATTTAATGCTTTAACTATTTTGAAAAATCGTGAAAATTTGAATTTTGACCCGATTCTATAAGTGTCTTTTGAATCCTTCTAAGGTGTTTTGAAAAACCTATGTTTCTATGTCAGCAATCTGGCCAGCCATCGTCAAAGAAAAGGTCACTTTTCACTTAAATGGAGCTCAGTTAGTCTGTTCTTGAGAGACTACCATGTCAGTGGTTCTCAAACCTTTTCATGTGAAGGACCCCCAAAATGATATGTATTTGGCCACGGACCCGCATCTCAAAATATTTAGTTCCAGGGACCACCCAGAAGCAAAATTTGAGTTACAAACGTTAGCTTTGAAAATACATATACCGGTAGTCAAAGATTTGCACACATTTTCACGACTTAAAAAAAAAATAGCAGATCTCAGTGATGTTACTAGGTTTTCAATGTAATGGGTCCCGGGACCCACAGGTGGTCATTCAAATGGGTCCCAGAAAAGTTTTATGAGTCCTCAATACAATGTTTTCGAGCGCTGTGAGCTTGTAGATCGGCTATTTTCAAAATGTTTGCCTATTTCTTATATTTATTTTACAATGTGCCTAATGTTTGAACTTAGAACTACTAAAACTACTAAAACATGTGCCCCTAATGAATTCGGGCGCGCAAAATGGCGTCGGACGTCGGTGGAATCAAAACATTTACGTTTCTATCGCCTGTTTAAGACTTTCTATGTGGATTTTATTTGTGTTAACGTAGGGTAAAGTAGGATGCATTCACCCATGAACAATGGTGGTGTCTGTGGAATTTTAAAATGTTTTTCTTTTACCGCGACCCGGTAAATTATTTTAACATGGACTCCAATGGAGGCGCATCCCCGGGACCCCAGGACCATGACATGAATGAGTCCCTGGGCGACTTGAATGAGTTTTTGATGCGGGATGCGCACGTAATGACATCACTGGTATCTACAAGTATATCTGCTATATATCTGCTATATCTGCATTGAATAATTCTAGGCCTAATAAACACAGAGAATATTACTGTATGTATAGTTTCAGAACCCCTGCTGTCTGCTTTAAACAATACTACTCTGCTGTGAGTGTGGACTGACAAACGCAACAGCCAAATTCTAGTACATACTGTACATACAGACATGTATACACAATACACCCCCTACACTGCTATCTGTGAGTGACAGCTGAGCTGACACTCAAATGTATGCTGATGTCATAAACCCACAGTAGCACCACTGGTAATTATTATTTGCAGCCGCTATCTAACCCGGGACAGCTCCTCGGTACATCATTTCATACCTCATATTGCCTGCTTTGAACCTCCATCCTTTGTTGTGGGCTGACAGGCTAAATTCAGCATGACATGCTCTGGCACCGTATCAATGAGCATCATATGCACATCAGCAGCAGTCCTTTACGCCTAATTGTCCATGTCAGATGACAACCGCGTAGCTTCCAAGAGAGCCTACTCTCAAAATCCTTTTCAAATGGATTTCCATTATATATTTTTTATGTTATCATCAGTTTTTCCCCCCCAGAGTTCCATTGACCGTGACTTTGCAGAACCAACCTGGCCCCATAAAGGACCCTGTAAACCAGGGTTCCCCAATCAGTTTTCCCCAAGGGCCGAATTATGTCTAGGGTACCAAGCCGAGGGCCACAACATCGCAGGGGGGCGACGGTGGCGTTCCCACTACTCCAGCGACAGTTCAGATATCGTCATTGTCGGGTGAAAATCTTGTATGTCCAAAACCGTTTGTTTTGCATTTATCATTTTAAAAATGATTTAAACTAGTGAAAACAGCCGATCTACAAGCGCACAACGTTGTGTGCTTGTAGATCTGCTGTTTTCACTACTTTTGTGCGACGGCCTTGTATGATGAAGCAGGGCTTTACTTTGGGAAAGAACATACAAATTTGGAGATACAAGGTTTCCACCCGACAACAACAATATACTAATGGTGTTGCTGCTCTTATACCACCATTACTGGGGTTGGTGGGGGCCAGACAGTAGCCCCCCGCGGGCCGCAAATGGCCCGCGGGCCGCCTATTGGGGAACCCTGCTGTGAACCTTCACTTCCGCTGTGAACATGAAACAGTGCAGACGCTGTGAGTTATGGGGTTTTGTCATAATGATGTTTGTCTCATCATGTTGTATTGTTATGTTGTGGAGTCCTCGTCTCTGTCACAGGGAACACGACATCAAGGCTTGGGTATTCATAGTGGCTGGGCTGGGCAGAGCAGGGAGACATGAATAAATCAATCACCTGTCGGCCGCAACAAGACACACGCAAAGTAGACATGTAAACACACGCACACGCACTCACATAATACAAAGTACACACACACACACGCACCCGCGTGTGCACGCAGTGTGGCTCTATTTCCTCACAGGACTTGTCTTGCATGGATGCAGGCAGGGACTAGGGCTGTCACGATATGACATTTTACATGACGATTAATTGTCACTCAAATAATTGCGATTAACGATTTAATTGTGTGTTTGTCGTTGATAATTACATTTCTGTTTGGCTTTTACGCTTTGAAGATGCACATGGCAGATATGACACTTAACCTAAATACACAAAGAAATTACTGACATATTTGACAACTTACTACTTAAAAAAAGAACATTGATAGTGGAAATAGCCGATCTACAAGCTCACAACGCGTCGCGATGCGACGCGTTGTGAGCTTGTAGATCTGCTATTTCCACTATTTCTGACATTTTTCAACATTCACGATTATTACGATTATGACAAAATAATTGCGATAATGTCAAATAATCACGATTAGACGATTATGTAATAATTGTGACAGCCCTAGCAGGGACAGAGGTAGCGTAGCGATAAGGACAGGATCACACAGGGGGGTACTTTAGTGCTGGGGAGGTGAAAGAAATAGGGTTCCTCTCCCTGAATGCCAACAACACACTATTTTCTATCATTAACTTTCTCGTGCAGGTTGATGAACAATGAAAACAAACACAAAAAAAGCCTTTCCACCACGAGAGTTTGAACAGGTTTCATTGGCCATATGTTGAGCCTCGATCTTGCATTGTCGGGGATGGGATAAGCACTACTACCAGGGCTAGTATCTTGTAACCTCACATAACCAGACTTTCTGATAACGATGCTTAGTATATCGTTACGATTTTTAGTTTTTTGTTTTTCGTAAAAAGGGGTCATACATCATTATTCCTACACTAATATATGTGAATATATATTAATATATAGCGGTATACGAATATATTGAAAAAGTACAATAGTATTACTGTAAAACGACCAATAATCAGACTTTTCTCTTTGATTTCTGCTTTAAAATTCCAAAAACAAAAAGATTATTAAACAAAATGTTCACTTGGATCATACCATTTTCAGCAGCCTTTCTTTAGGCAACATCACATCAACTGAAAAAAGCGGGCTATACAACTTCCGATCCGATGTGTTAATTTAGTTTCAGTTGTCCGCATTGAAATATAAAGGATGACCAAATCCTTTGTACCGATATTTTAATAATGACACTCAAAAATAAAGATACTTTCAGAAAGGATACGTCCATGCCTAGTTTGGGAGTTGGCAAAGTTGAGGTAGTTTTGAAAAGTGCAAGAAGTTGGGGCACCCGCTGGCATATTGGTCCGGGCGCAATACCACTTAGGCATCGCCCCCCCCCCCCCCCCCCCAATTTCCTGTCAGTCTACTGTCCTATCAATAAAGGCATAAAAGCCCAAAAACAAATCTTATAAAAAGGAAAAGTGCAAGAAGTTAGCATTGAGCTCCAATTATGTAAAGAAAGGCACATAATAGTAAACATGGTATTTGGATAACAAACGTTGATTTACAGTACTTGTGACTGTGCTGATGGTACAGAAAGTACAGTACTCTATATTTTGAGGTCTTAACAATACATAGAAAGCCAAGGCGGCCATTGATTTTAACACACACTGGAGGCATCAAGTGGGCTTGTCAAAACCTGTTGACGTGCGTCATTAACGTGAACGTCGACTCTATGTGAATGACCTTGTATAACTTCAATTAGTTTTGTACCATTCTACACAGCAGTGCAGGGCCTTTCTACTTGCAGGCATGATGGCATAGGAAAGAGGGTTATTTCATTACTTTACAAATACACATTAGAAAAGGGGACGGCAACCAATTTGGGCACATTGATCACTCAACCATTTTCTAAGGCTGGCTAGATCACCCAGTGCCAGAGAGTGAAAACCGCCTCTGCATGTAAGTCTGTATAGTTCACGTATTATGAGAACCGGTCGACCTCAAATTCGGCACGCTCGCCGCAGACGATCCGAGGGAGTTGAGTGCACGGCGTAGAGTCGGTTGCATAGGCGGTTGTCAAGAACCGCTGATCTGACTGATTGTTCAAAAGGCTCTGCCCGTGGGCTGAAATGAGCCCACACCAGCCATTTGGTTGGTCAGTCTACTTTCCACAGACAGTTTACACTCCTCAGACATTCTCCACAGGCGTTTACCACTGCAGTCTCTATTCACACGACTTTTCTATATGGCACAAAAGGGACGCAGATAGACGGACTGTTACTCTGACAACGTGTACAACGGGTATTGCATAACATTCCTTATTTGCATCGTTCCCAAGTAGTAGAATAATGCAAGCATAGAATAATAGCTGGAGAGGAACTGGTAAAGTTCGTGCACTTGGTGAAAAGTTTTTGATTTTTGGTATGGTGTTAGGTATGGGTATAAGGTTTTCAAAAACCATCGCAAACAAGTTGGGCACGCCCCCTAGTGGTCTGTTTGCAATGAATTATTTGGGGTTTTATTTGGTTAAAACCCCAAATAATTGATAAAATAGATTTTTCAATGGATTCTGTTACTATTGGGTATGATAAACAACATACTAAAAATTCTGGAAAAAATGACTACCGGAAAGGCACCATTTTCAAGATGGCGTCCACGATGGCTGCCGGGAGCTGAAAATGCCTATAAACTGGGTTTTAATGTGTAAAAATTCATAATAAATCTGCACTTGATGAAGAGTTTTTGATTTTTGGTATGGTGTTAGGTATGGGTATAAGGTTTTCAAAAAACATCGCAAACAAGTTGGGCACGCCCCCTAGTGGTCTGTTTGCAATGAATCAAATATTAGATATGTCAGTATATGGTTAAACCCCCAAATAATTGATAAAATAGATTTTTCAATGGATTAAATGGGTAAAAGGTTTTCAAAAACCATCGCAAACAAGTTGGGCACGCCCCCTAGTGGTCGGTCTGCAATTAATTCAATAGTAGATTGGTCAGTACATGGTTGAAACCCCAAGTGCAGATTTATTATGAATTTTTACACATTAAAACCCAGTTTATAGGCATTTTCAGCTCCCGGCAGCCATCGTGGACGCCATCTTGAAAATGATACCTTTCCGGTAGTTATTTTTTCATAAACTTTTAGTATGTTGTTCATCATACCCAATAGTAACAGAATCCATTGAAAAATCTCTTTTATCAATTATTTGGGGTTTCAACCATATACTGACGTATATAATATTTGATTCATTGCAAACAGACCACTAGGGGGCGTGCCCAACTTGTTTGCGATGGTTTCTGAAAACCTTATACCCATACCTAACACCATACCAAAAATCTAAAACTTTTCACCAGGTGCAGATTTATTATGAATTTTTACACATTAAAACCCAGTTTATAGGCATTTTCAGCTCCCGGCAGCCATCGTGGACGCCATCTTGAAAATGACACCTTTCCGGTAGTTATTTTTTCATAAACTTTTAGTATGTTGTTCATCATACCCAATAGTAACAGAATCCATTGAAAAATCTCTTTTATCAATTATTTGGGGTTTCAACCATATACTGAAGTATCTAATATTTGATTCATTGCAAACAGACCACTAGGGGGCGTGCCCAACTTGTTTGCGATGGTTTTTGAAAACCTTATACCCATACCTAACACCATACCAAAAATCAAAAACTTTTCACCAAGTGCACGAAATTGATGATTTCTGACCAGTTCCTCTCCAGCTATAAGTAACTCATTTAACAATACAACCTGGTTGCCCACCCTTGCGTTAGAAGACAGGGACGTGCTGGCCATTGGGAAAAGCGGGACAACTCCCGAACGGCCGGTTCATTCCCGGCCGGTCCAGGCCGGCCATTAGGAACAAATTAAAAACAAAATGTCGGCCTTCGTTCCATTTTGGGGGGCGGCAAACAAAGTAAATTGTCACTGTCGGGCAGAAACCTTGTACCTCCAAGTTTCAAATTTGTACATTTTTTCACAAAGCAAAGCCCTGCTTCATCATACAAGGCCGGCGCACAAAAGTAGTGAAAACAGCAGATCTACAAGCACACAACGCCTCGCGGTGCGAGGCGTTGTGTGCTTGTAGATCGTCTGTTTTCACTAGTTTAAATCATTTTAAAAATGGTTTTGGACATACACGGTTTCCACCTGACAATGACAAAATATAACTCATGTAAATGGCCCACTGGCTTGTCACTTGTCATGATCTGAAATGGCAAATCTTTGAGTAGCAGCTGCGCTATAGAGAGATCTCTCTCTATGGCGCGCAATGAGGGCCTCTACAACTCTTTGCCCCGGGCTGAATCAGGGGCCCAGCATGTCCCTGCAGAACACTGTGGGCATTTGCATCTGTCCTGGCCAAAACCAAAAATATCACACTCTAGCTTCCTGGGTGATTAGTGGGTGGGGAGGTTTTACCAGCATCCCCCAGGGAGCCTTTTGTGTTATTGTCCTTTTATTGTGTCATTATTTATATTTAGGTATGCGATATGGGAAATGTGTTATGGGGATTTATGTGTCATGCTGTTGCATGTCGTTCATTTATCCGTTTATGTGAGTTTGTGTTACACCATTAGTAATGGAGGAAGCATGCTGGACTGTGTGTGTGCCTTTTGCGAGCTGTTTTGCGGCAATAAAGAGTAATCCTTTTAAAAGCTTTAAAAGGCTCCACTGGTCATTACAATAAAAAGTTATTCGTCCCAAACCAATGAAAAACTGTTTGACTGGACTTAAAAGAACCTTCACATACCAGTGATGTATTTTCATGTGGCTCTGACAGCTGTTGTTGTATTTCACGTGTACACAGAATCACAGATATCACCGTAAGATGTCTTGTTAAGCGTTGTTCTGTGGCTCAAACACAGTCTGAGCTCTTTTGAGACAAGCTTTGTGCTGTCGGGACAACTTTTTGTTTTGTGTTTGTTCTGGTGTGTCTTCTTTCTTTTTGATCAGCTGAAAGGAAGGCATTGTGGCAAAACTCCTTCCACGTACGTTGTTCCCTCGTTTCTCTCAAAGGTTTATTTTTACTCGGTTCTCGTTTTGGGACCGTTACACACTTAAGAGACAAACTCCTCACTAGTACAGCAACAACTCCTCATGCCTTTCCTATTCCCCCTTGATATATAAAAACACAAAAACATAATGAGTGTCGAGATGTGTGAGAGTGCGCTAGACTTCAGGGTAGCTGTATACTGGTATAGGTTCATGAGGGCCCAACATCATTTTGTAGTGGTTCTGTGGCCCGAGGTAATTTCTCCATCAGCAGATCCATACATAATTCACACTTTGTCAGCCTTCTGATTGGTCCCTGACTGACCAACCAGCAGGCTCTTTCTGCCTTGTCCCGCCCTGGTTCCGCCTTTTTCTATGTTGAATTAGCTAAAACATAATTTTTGGATACATAAAAACATTTAAAAACATGCCCAGTCACTATACTGCTCCTGAGAGGCTCCTTTTTACTGAAACCAAGTTTAAAATGAGAATTGAATACACAGAATAACAATAAGAAGCAACTGAATTTCAATGGTAGTGGATGGAGAGAAAGGACTTTTGTCGCAGCAACCATTGGGTGCGAAGAGGGGCGGGACAACGGGCGGGACTTGACAAAAGGGTGAATTATCGCCCCATTTCACAAGGAGCTGTTCTTTACACATCACACATTGCACAACTTTAATATTTCATTGCTACCCAGTTGTGGAGCATCAGAACTGGTACATTTGGGTAGAACACGGACGGCCGATTCATACTTGGCTGTGCGCCTTGTTGCGCACTGAAAATAGCCGATCTACAAGCCCACGGTGTGTTGCAGCGTGACATGTTGCGAGCTTGTAGATCGGCTATTTGTGGCGTACGACACAGTGCACAACCGGGAATAAATCACACTTGAGTGGAAAAAAATCGCAAGGACGTTGCTTTCCAGAGAGACGGCTCAGTCAACACTTGCTGTACTGTAGCTCCTGATAAATAGGTGAAATGACAGGCTGAGTGCTGAAGCAGTTATGGGTGGTGATCATTTCCAAGCATTCAGGAAGTGCTGTCAAGAGTTCTTCTGTCTCTCTTTCCTCTCTCTTGCGCTGAAAGACTAATTTGCATCCTCCAGAGTGGGTTTTTCAGAGATCTGCATGTCGTGGGTGGAAACTTGGCGATGGTATGACTGGTGGGGCGGGGGGGGGGGGGGGGGGTGCTTTACTGCAATCTGTAAACATGAGCTTGGGAGCGAGAGCTGTTTGTGATGATACTGTATGTATACATTACATACTATAAGTCAAACCTTGGACACGAAAGCATCACAACACAGCGGAGACAATAACAGTCATTTACACTTCCAAGCTCTGGTAATGTGGCATCCACAGTGAAAGATGATAGGATGGCTGTCGTGAGCTACAGCAGACCTTCAATCGCTGCCAAGTGCCACAGTGAGTCAATATACAGTAAATAAGTGACATACAGTATGTGTGACACCTTCATTTTCCTGAAAATGATACCACTGTTTACAAAATAGTCTATAAACTACTTTTACCAAACCATCCACAGCAAGCAGTGGCACCTGCAGCAAATATTGTCTATATGTAATCACTGTTATGCCTATACTGTATGTATGAAGATTCCTGCATCTTATGGGCATTTTGGGGAGTTCTGCTGATCTGACCGACTGCTCATCATGCCCTCGAGTCTTCGTCGATATACACGCCGAGTTGGATGTCGGTCGGCCCCGTGGGTATGCCATGGGCATTGGGCATGCCCATATACAGTATGGGTATATTTGGATCGGCGGTTCAATTGCCATCGACGCAAGGCACCGCACTCCCTCGACTCCTTGCGATGCGTGAGGTGAGTTTGTAGTCATATAAGCACATGAACATATCGTCACTGTCGGGCAGAAACCTCGTATCTCCAAGTTTCAAATGTGCATGTTTTTTCGCAAAGTAAAGCCCTGCTTCATCATACAAGGCCGTCGCACAAAGGTAGTGAAAACAGCAGATCTACAAGCACACAACGCCTCGCACCCAGATCGGCTTTTTTCACTAGTTTTAATCATTTTTAAAATGATAAATGCAAAACGAACGGTTTTGGACATACAAGGTCTTCACCCGACAACGACGATATGCTGTATGGGCATACCTTAGTGCTCAGATGCAGCAGTTAATCAATCAGTGCAAGCTTATCACCATCACCCCATCTCTGTCTTTTTACCACCAAAATCCAGGGCAAATACAGGCTGCATATTACAGTATGTGTTAATTGCGGTTGTCAGGTCGCAGTCAGTATGAAAACAGCCAGCTCATGTCAGTGAATGAGTGAGTCAGTCAGTCACACCTCATGTCACGCTCCATATATGACCATATAGAGATCCCTGATGTCATCAATATTAAGCCCACATCTGGGTACATTATTGTGTCAGTCTCATGATAACAAAATTCCATTAGTCTGACTAATTATGCAACCCTGTATTATACTTCATTGCACAACAGTGGCATACAAAAATAGCCATTTCAATGCTAATTCACTTTTCTTTAAATAAATCTATTAACATAAATAAATAATCGAAGTTTGAAATAATCGTGATACTGATTTGAAGTAATATCGCCCAGCCCTAATTCATACTACACTTTGCATACACTGATAGCAGTCAGACAATTTAAAACGTTCCATTGTTCAGCTAATGGAATCAAGTAATACAATATAATATCTTTCGATTTGATGACCACTTTGAACAGGCAATTTGTATCACACGCCAATTAGGCTGAATATGATCGCATATCTACATTTCATGTTCCAGTTCCATTTCATGCCAGCTTGCAAAACAGGGTAAATCCAATTTCAACAATAAATTGAGGCGGGTTTTACTCTCCACTACGTGCCTGTAATCGTTGAGGTTCAAGGTTTTCCATAATGGAAGTGTTAAGGTTACTATAGTTATACCGTCTGTACATTTTAGAATGCAACCAGCAAACATTTCTGATTAACAATATACTGTATCTGACTGGTCCTGATAAGTCCACAGACTCCACACATCAGGCACAAAATTATTTTGAGATACCATCTGACCCGAGTTTGCTACTGGTTGCATGGTTTCACAAGCTTGATATGGGTTGATAAAGGCAATAGCCTGAGTGTACATACATTACATTAACGTATTCACTGATTTGTGCCTCTATACTGCATAATACACTTTCCTGGTTGTAAACGCAACTGTGTGCTATAAGAACCATTTGCAAATACCATCTGGGCCCCCGGACTGATTACTGCCTCACTTTTATATCGCCACAGCTCCGTTTTTCATCCCCCCCCCCCCCTTCAGATAAGCTTCAATTCTACAAGCGGAGAAACTGCCCTCTCTGCCTCTTCACTATCGCGTCTAATTTCAGATACGATTTCTCCCTTTGGTAAATTAGTTTCAGCAACCGCTGCCGGTATGTCAGAACGCTGTTCCCTCTCCGACAACAGCGACGACGACGACAACAACGTCGTCCCCAAAAATAGCACAAATTTTCCTCCTAACGTTTACCCGCCATATGTGTGAATAATCGTTGGAAAGCGCTCCGGGTGATATCCAGAGATATAGAGGCAATTACACAGTAATAGATTCAATCTCGGGCCAAGAGAAACATAATTGGAGAGGGAGCGCCTGCCTGAGGGGGTCAGGATATTGTATAGTGTCACTGTGATTATAGACACTTGGCATAGCATGGCGCTGTTTCCAGTTAAAAATCAGGGCCTGAATTGGCAACATTAAACACTAACACATCTAGATCATGGCTTTGACTGCATTCATAAAAGCTTTCTTGTTTCCCTTTGCCGCTTGCCTATGATCAAAAGGAAAACCGGCAAAACCAGGCTTCGGAAAGGGGCGTGCGGAAAATGCAAATCTAACAGATGTATACGTGTAATACATGAATCATATTAAACTTTTTTTCCCTCTGTATTTTTGCAACTACATCACATTTTAAACATTTTATTTAGCTGACAGGTCTTATCCTGAATTCCTGGATCACCAAAATGACAAGCAAGTAGCCAAGCTGAAAGAGAGCAAGGGTCAGGGACGTGCTGGGCCCCTCATTCAGCCCGGGAAAAAGAGTTGGAGAGGCCCTCAATGCGTGCTATAGAGAGAGATCTCTCTCTATATTGCTGCTGCTACTCAATGATTTGCCATTTCAGATCATGACAAGTGACAAGCCAGTGGGCCAATTACTGTACATGAGTTATATTTTGTCGTTGTCGGGTGGAAACCGTATGTCCAAAACCGTTTGTTTTGTATTTATCATTTTAAAAATTATTTAAACTAGTGAAAACAGCTGATCTACAAGCACACAACGCCTCGCACCGCGAAGCTTTGTGTGCTTGTAGATCTGCTGTTTTCACTACTTTTGTGTAACGGCCTTATATGATGAAGCAGGGCTTTGCTTTGCGGAAAAGAATTACAAATTTGAAACTTGGAGATAAGAGGTTTCTGCCCGACAGTGACGATCTACTTTGTTGGCCGCCCAGCCCCCAAAATGGAACGAAGGCCGACATTTTATTTTTTCCTAATGGCCGGCCTGGACCGGCCGGGAATGAACCGGCCGTTCGGGAGTTGTCCCGCTTTTCCCAATGGCCAGCACGTCCCTGGCAAGGGTCATCGGTCAGGGTCAGACCACAGATGTAGAAACTATTCCTACGGCCGCTGAACATTCCTATGTAATAGAAACAAGGTCAGTAGAGATATAGCTATAAGGCAAGGCAGACACCAGGTGCTAACAACTGGAGGAGGAAGGTAGAGGGAGAGGAGAAGAGCGTGAAGAGCTTCTTGAAATGGCATAACCTGGAAAATAGTCGATAGTCCCTTATTTCCCAAGGTTTTTCTACATCTCTATCAAGGATTTCCAGTGAGGATATGTCGTGATATGAATATTATCTGGGATATTGGAAATATCGTAATATTGCATATCGTAAGTGTTGTCTTTTACTGTTCATTACTTAAGCACTATATTTTAGTAAAAATCAAAATAAATTAAAATTGGTGTTGCCACACTACGTCGCACGCCTTGCATTATGTGTACTGTGTAGATCTGCTCTTTTCGCTTCCTTTTGAAAATAATACGATAATATCGATAATGTCACATTATGAATAGAGGTATTTGTTTAAAAATATATATTGTGATTGCGACCGTCAGGTCGCAGTTACTATCAATTAGGGAGTCTTACTGGTAGATTATGTGGATTTTAATTTGTGTGCTTTTCAATACCATCTCCCACTTTGGATTATGATCTGCATAGGGATGTCACGCTTGTGCTAGCCTTGCGAGAAAATGAAGGGTTGTGTGGGCTAGCAGTTTCATTAAAGGAAAAAAATCCATTCCTCGAAGGGGGGAGGGGGGGGGGGCATTTACTGTCTGAATGATCAGAATTAGAATGTTATGGTGTGGGAGTGGGACGGGGTAGAATCAATCAAATCTGTGTAAGTAATGGAGGGGCACAGAAATGACATTTCATTTGGATATTATGTCGGGGTGAGCTGGCTAACCCCATTGAGACAGATGTCAAAATGTTGGCTGTGTGAACTGTGTCATGTGCTGGCGGCTATTAGTATTAGACAACACATTTAGCTAATTCAAAGTGAATAATGAATAATAATCTCTGTGTGTCTCCATTAATTTCAATTATCTCAATCTTCTTTGGAACACTCAACGGTCTTAAAGGGGAAATTCAGACCCAAATTCATCCCAACATATAATAACAGAAATCCACCAAACCAGGTAGGAACATCTATGAAAAAAGGAACATTTAGGGGGGGTGGATATGTTTTGGTCTGGATTTCCCCTTTAAATGTATTACTTTAGTTTGTCAGCGCTTCTAAGAGTGACCTTGTATGTAGTTATGTAGTATGTAGTTATCGTTTTAAAAATGATTTAAACTAGTGAAAATAGCATATCTACAAGCAAACAAGCAAGTAGGAGCAGTGTCCAAAAATGTGTTTTGCAAAAATCTGCCTGATGGTGGCGCTAGAAGAAGGCCATGTTAGAAATCAGGGGCGGAGGTTGTGATTTGCCATCCAAGGAGTGTGTGTGCAAAGTTTGGCATCGATAGGGCTAACGGTGCCAGAGATAAGAGTGGGGGCAAAATTGTGACGTGACGTGACGTGACGTGACGTATAGACAGACAGACAGCCGGTGGAGCTTTTCATAGTAACTTGCGACCTAAATATACAAGCTACAAGTTCAAAATGAGCTTGTGGATCTGCTACTTTAGCCATCTTTAGGTTTGAATCCTGAAAAGTAGCAGTATCTGACATACAGTATGAGGTTTCCACCCGACAGAGACAATATAAAATCCTATTTTAATAAACACTTATTCATCTATTCAAAACACAAAAAAATATACTGCACTGACATTTTTTTTTTTAGGATTCTGGAAACAGAAGTGCTAATTTTCTTCCCGTTGCTCAACGCGTATTGGCTCGGAGGTTAGAATTAATTTGCTGATGAATGTAAAATGTGTGTGCCCGCCGACCATGTTCTTCAGGAACAGATCCAAGCCCCTGCAAGAAATCCACAGGGACTCCAGAACTGTTCCCAAACCAAAGCCTACATGCTCCAGTGGAGCTGCAAGACAGTTTCTAGCGCCATTAATATGTATATGTTTTTTTCCCCGTCTTTTCTTTTAAGGCATATGGACAGTCCACTGTCCTTTGTAATGTTCTTTATTGTGACAGATAGTAGAGCAGTGGAAGGTGTTTTGTGTGCGTGCGTGCGTGCGTGCGTGCGTGCGTGCATGCGTGCGTGCGTGCGTGCGTTCGTGTGCGTGCAAGAGAGGGGAGGAATTTAAATACAAATAAAATAGTTAAGAGAACAGAAAATAAAAAGAAGCACAAATAAATAAGACTGGAATATGAGAATAAAGTTACAGAGCAACACGAGAAATTAATCAAAAGCCTCAATAAAAGGCAGCGGCAAACAGAAAAGTATTTAGCTTTGATTTGAAAGAACAGATAGTTGTGGCAGACCTGCAGCTTTCTGCTAGTTTGTTCTGGATATGTGGTGCATAAAAAACAGTGGTGGAAAAGGTATCAATAGTTCAATGTAGAAATACTCTTCTAATCTTTTGAAAATAGATCTACAAGCTCACAATGCGTCGCACCGTATGTAGTGGAGTAGAAGTAAAAGCATTGAAAATTGGAAATACTCCAGCAAAGTAAAAGTACTTAAGTACAGTACTTGATTGAGTGCATGTACTTAGTTAAATGGTACATTATTCCAAAGCGCTTCACATAGATTGTGCGCACACATTCATACACCGATGGTGGAGGAAAGCAGGAAACCATGCATGCAAGGCACCAACCTGCTCACCGGGAGCAATTAGGGGTTCAGTGCCTTGCTCAAGGACAATAACTCTTGCCTGGGATCTAACTGGGAACCTTGTGGTTCTCCATGCGGTCGCTCTACCTGCCAATCTAACCCTGAGCCACTGCCGCCCCACTGATAAAAACGGAATGCTGCTTCTCCACGCTTAGTTCTGACTCTGACCCAGATGTCCTGAGAGGTCTGTGTGGGCAGACCTCTCAGAGATCAGACCTCATACAGACCTGAGAGGTCCTGTAAAGTCAAGTCTACTGAAGACGTTTTTTTCCATGGTAGAAGTAGCAGCACATTCATTCCACAATGCACTTGTATGAATAAATAGCCTAAATTAATTATTGCACATGTTGCGTTGAGTATACATCGAATGTACTCGCACAGAGCATAGTGGCAGCACACCACATACAGTACATCCACATAGTAGCATACTGTATACATTCACTTGCATATGTATGAGAGAGAGAGATGCACTACTAGAGCCTCCTGGCAGACCACACATGCACTGAATCAGATAACAGCCTACCAGAGCTGCCTGGTAGGCCACTAGGGACCTACTGGACCATAGCTATGAGATGATAACGGTGGTAACAGCACCATTCAATGAGAGGTCAAGAGATTGTGAGAGAGAGACAGAGAGAGAGAGAAATAGATGATACAGGTAACGACAGTGGTCAAGATGGGATACTCGGGTTCAGCAAATACACCACCACCAGGTTAGGGTTAGTGTGTTAGTGTGTGTGTGTGTGTGTGTGTGTGTGTGTGTGCGCGCGCGCGCGCGCGTGTGTGCGTGACCAAGTAAGCGATGCGTTGTGAGCTTGTAGCTCTGCTGTCTTCACTAGTTTGGATCCCAGGCAAAAGTCTATATATCCACAAGTTTCCAACGCCCCATAGTGCATTGCGCAGACGCTGTACCGAGCTTCCGGCACCGCAGCCGAGTGTGATTTACAAGCTCACGATGGGTTGCATCTGCGACGCGACGTGAGCTTGTATGTCTGCTGTTAAACCGGAAGTGTGGTCCAAACAGGTCCAAATAATCTCCAGTAAACTCCCGCGGAAACAGGTGGATAGAATTTGAGGATTCAGACCCTTTGATTAAGTAATTTTTGCCCAAAATGATTCTGTCCAAAATGATTCTACTCTGCTGTACTGTAAACTACAGCAATGTTGATTTTGTCGACTATTACCATGACGAAATATTTTCGTCAACTATCTTTTTTCACAGACGAAAACTAAATAAAGACTAAGCTAATGATGACTAAATATATTGACAATTTTCGTTGTACAAGTAGGTAAGAGACCCAGTAGAACTAAAAGACAGGTAATTTTATGTTTGGTTGCACTTGGGTGTTGCGCTCTGAAAATAGCAGATCTACAAGCTCATCTACAAGCTCACGACGCGGTGTAACACTGAACTACAGTGCAGGGAAGTACTGTGTCGGTCATGGTTTGTCATGTAGAACTATAAATGTAGAACTACCAGACTAAAAACTGCGACCTACGGTTGCAATAAATTAATACATTGTAAAAGTAGACAACACAATTGCACCAAAGTCTTATCGAGAGTGAGCAGAGGCACAGCTCCCAATGCTTTAATCACATGAATCCTGTATATAGTGACCAAGTATACAGGCATCTGGGGGACACCAGTTAACAAGTGGTTAACTACATCGGGCGCATGCTTGTGGCAAGTACAACAAACAGATAACCCTTATTATTTATTGGCTGCAAACGGTTGCATCTCCCACAGGCCTAATTTAATTTGAAAAGTGCCATTGTTGTCATAGTGTTCCGTAACAGTTTGTTGTCGCTCTGCATATGAACATTAAGCACGTCGACAAACATCAGAGCGGCAAACTTCTTCGGCCTCGTCTAGGACCTGGACAGACTGAGGGGGTTGACTGGAGTCGCGCACAGTGGGTGGTTAATTGACGTCTATTCACGATATTCCTGGCCCCGCCCCCGGCTTCCTGTTCATATCCTGAAAGAAAATAAAAAACATCATTTGGTTTCCTGTGTCCTTGCATTAAAGTGTCAGTAGAGGCGCTCTGGGCTCTTGGCTCTAAATGAACCGGTGTTGCCATGTCTGCTTATAATAAGCAATTGGTGTCGTTGTTTATTGGGCTTACTTTCTAATATTTTTTAAACCAGTGGTTCCCAAATCTTTTCATATCAAGGACCCCAGATTAACAGATTTGTCCACAGTCGCAGACCCCCATCTGAAAATATGTGGTGCCAGGGACCGCCACACAGATTTGTGTTGTTAAAATGTTTCAAAAATATTCAAATTATTTTCGTTTTTTCTTTCCTCTATATTTTTTAAATAGCAAATATACAAGCTCACAATGTGTCACAATGTGACACATTGTGAGCTTGCTGATCTGCTATTTTCAAATGTAAATGTAAAGTAGTAAAACTGAACCTAGTTAATTCTATTGGGCTTATTATTCATAGACCTGGCCGCTTGTCTCTGGCAATATCTGGCAACAGACAATTCCCTGTCACTTCCTTGGGATCTCTTGTTCTTCGACTTGGGAGGAAGTGAAAAGATGTTTAAAAATGCTCCAGCGCCCTCTGTAAAAGGAAAATGGCAGCCTCCATAGAATGGCCAGGAATATCGTGAATTGCACACAACAAGCTGCTCGTGCAGCCGCAGCACAGACAGCCGTAGGGAGAGTAGTAGCAGCAGGCTACAGACAGTAGGGAGAGTACTGTAGTAGCAGCAGGCTACAGACAGTGGTAGGGAGGGGTCCGCTTCAGTGTGCCAACGGGCTGGTATTCCGACATTAAAACTAACCCTAACTCTAACCCTAACCCTAAACTTAACCTCAGTAACCGTGACGAGTACCTGCCGACGCTAGTCGGAACAGCGGCCCGTCGGGATAGTGAGCGGACCCCGGTAGGGAGAGTAGTGTGAGTAGCGTTGTGAGCTTGTAGGTCTGCTGTTTCTGTCTATGTATATTTAAAGACACAATCCAATCTCAATACTGTTGCACATCTGCAGTGATTGGAGGTGACCGTGGTCTCCCTATGCTTCCATTGAGAGATTTAGACTCTGACATTGGGTAGGATATTATATAGTCTTGCGTAGCCAGAAAACTATTCCACAATCTCCGAATGCTATATATACTGTATATAGGATAGAGTCTGGAACCACACCTTCCGAAAGCAGAGAAAGGAAGTCGACCTGTTTGTCATTTCCGTCCACAAAATATATTCTAAACTAGAAGCAGTGCTCTTCCGAGCACAGGTCTCCACCAGGCTAGGCGTCCAAGATTGCATGCTGTGTTCATGATCCGAGGCATTTTGTTCAAAACGGAGCAATCCTGCAAACTTTGGAAGCCAATTGTAGCCAATCAGGATGGAATATGGAAAATCGGACAGATCCATGTTGATCACATGACTGTAGAGATACTGTCTACCGATTTGAAGGATTTATTTATTTTATTTATTTATTTGTTTATTTAGACGGGACAATGCATATTAATGAACACTACATGAATGCAATGTAAATACACCGGAATTAGCAAGAATGCTAAATTTCATCCGTAGTCCCCACATGAAGACAAAAACAAAACAAACAAAAACAAACAAAAAAACAACAGACATAAGGAAAACCAAAACAGGTTGACGAACAAAAACACAGGAGGGGAAGAAAGAAAAGGCATAATGTGGAGGGGGGGGGGGGGGGGTTGCGTGGGGGGGGGGGGGGGGGGGTTGAAAGGCGGGTGTATGGTTGTGTGTGTGCATGCGTGTACGTCTGGGAGTCATGTTTGTGTTAGCGTGAGTCTGTGTAGAGGCTTCCAGATAGCAGCCTAGGTCAGAATGTCTTTTCCGCTGGTGTCAGTGCGATAATTGTCTCTCCGCGATGTTTGGGCTATGAGACATCCTTGGCTGGAACAGTCCAGAAGACACAACAACAGGTGTTTGAGGGTGGGAGGGTGGGAAGCATGAGGGGGTGTGGGGGGGATAGGCTTTCTTCACAGTGTCAATGGGAACCTTGCGGGAATGGGGGGGGGGGGGTCCAATCCGTTGAATTCAGCTTGTTTTAGAGCGAGTGAAATAGAATAGAGTATTCACTCTAATGTCCGTTTCCTGGTCCTCTGTATAGGGCAGTGAGTCTCTCCATCATTACGATCAATCTCCATGTTGTTATCTCCGTAATGCCTCAGCTCAGCGATCAGTGTTCGCATCAGTCCGGGCACACGGCCCTCTCAGTTCATTGATCGCCCCGTTCAGAGTACCCACAGCCCTACCAATTTCAATTAGCATGGCAGGCAGCTTGTTGGCTCCTTGGATTGCTGCCGTCTTGCAAATCTTCCGATAATCCAGGGCAATGCTCGTGACCAATCAGCAGAAAACCTGTTATCATCGTTCCGAAAAGATACGTTCCGAAAAGATACTTGACTCCCCCGAGCCAGTTTTCTTGATGAGAAGTAATCAAAAGCAGGAGCCAGGTAACCATATCCATTGTTAGTAGTTTGGTAATTCCGAAGACAGTGTAGAGAAAAACTCTCCTTAAAGCAGCGGGAAGACACACGAGGGAGGGAGAGGGATAGAGAGAGATAGAGAGAGCGACCGCCTTCGTTGAGAGCTAGAACAGAACATTTGTGGACAAAATCTCTAAGAGTCGTGTACAGAAATGTGTTTTGCAAACATCGGCCTCATGGTGGCGCTAGAACAGGGCCATTTGAAAAATGTGGGGCAGAGGTTCTGAATTGGCATCCAGGGAGTGTGTGTGCTCATTTTGGCAGCAACCAGGCCAACGGTGCCGGAGATTAGCTGGTAACAAACTGGAGGACACACGGACGCACGCACAGACGCACGCATGCACGCACGGACGGATGGACGGACGGGGACGAAAACATACTCTCCCCCATGCCTTCGGCTGGTGGAGACAAATATCTTTAAAACATATTTTTTAAATGGGGACTGCCCCATAGGTCGAACTCCCGTTGGATCGACTGAGGTTAGGGTTAGGTTTAGGCATAGTTTTACTGAGGTTAGGGTTAAGGTTAGGTTAAGGTTAGGCCAATTCAGGTTCTGAATTGGTATCCAGGGAGTGTGTGTGCTCATTTTGGCAGCAACCAGGCCAACGGTGCCGGAGATTAGCTGGTAACAAACTGGAGGACACACAGACGCACGCACAGACGCACGCATGCACGCACGGACGGATGGACGGACGGGGACGAAAACATACTCTCCCCCATGCCTTCGGCTGGTGGAGACAAATATCTTTAAAACATATTTTTTAAATGGGGACTGCCCCATAGGTCGAACTCCCGTTGGGTCGACTGAGGTTAGGGTTAGGTTTAGGCATAGTTGCGACCGTCAGGGAGCAGTTTACTATGAAAACCTCCACCGGCCGTCCGTCCGTCCGTCCGTCCGTCCGTCCGTCACACGTCACACGTCACACCTTTGCCCTGCTCATATCTCCGCATCAGTATGACATCACACCACATGTGTACACAAACCTTTGTGTACGTTGCTGTGGCAACAGTCTGTTGTTGCTGGTCTGTTAGTGTACGTTAGCAACCACCTTAGCAACCATGGTTTTACCCTAGCAACCAACTGTTTACCCTAGCAACCAACTGTTTACCATAGCAACCATGTTTTTTTACCCTAGCAACCAACTGTTTACCATAGCAACCAGATATGCAGAGCAGGGATCTCCATATATGGGCATAAACAGGTGACATCACACTGATGTCAGATACTCAGAGCAGGGATTTCTCCATAATATATGGGCATAAAAGGGATTCTGTTAGGGATCTCCATATATGGGCATAAAAGGGATTCTGTTAGGGATCTCCATATATGGGCATACAAGGGATTCTGTTAGGGATCTCCATATATGGGCATAAAAGGGATTCTGTTAGGGATCTCCATATATGGGCATAAAAGGGATTCTGTTAGGGATCTCCATATATGGGCATAAAAGGGATTATGTTAGGGATCTCCATATATGGGCATAAAAGGGATTCTGTTAGCTGTTAGTGATCTCCATATATGGGCATAAAAGGGATGCTGTTAGGGATCTCCATATATGGGCATAAAAGGGATTCTGTTAGGGATCTCCATATATGGGCATGAAAGGGATTCTGTTAGGGATCTCCATATATGGGCATAAAAGGGATTGTATCCCAGATTACCCTAGCAACCAACTGTTTACCATAGCAACCATGTTTTTTTTACCCTAGCAACCAACTGTTTACCATAGCAACCAGATATGCAGAGCAGGGATCTCCATATATGGGCATAAACAGGTGACATCACACTGATGTCAGATACTCAGAGCAGGGATTTCTCCATAATATATGGGCATAAAAGGGATTCTGTTAGGGATCTCCATATATGGGCATAAAAGGGATTCTGTTAGGGATCTCCATATATGGGCATACAAGGGATTCTGTTAGGGATCTCCATATATGGGCATAAAAGGGATTCTGTTAGGGATCTCCATATATGGGCATAAAAGGGATTCTGTTAGGGATCTCCATATATGGGCATAAAAGGGATTATGTTAGGGATCTCCATATATGGGCATAAAAGGGATTCTGTTAGCTGTTAGTGATCTCCATATATGGGCATAAAAGGGATGCTGTTAGGGATCTCCATATATGGGCATAAAAGGGATTCTGTTAGGGATCTCCATATATGGGCATGAAAGGGATTCTGTTAGGGATCTCCATATATGGGCATAAAAGGGATTGTATCCCAGATTACCCTAGCAACCAACTGTTTACCATAGCAACCATGTTTTTTTTACCCTAGCAACCAACTGTTTACCATAGCAACCAGATACGCAGAGCAGGGATCTCCATATATGGGCATAAACAGGTGACATCACACTGATGTCAGATACTCAGAGCAGGGATTTCTCCATAATATATGGGCATAAAAGGGATTCTGTTAGGGATCTACATATATGGGCATAAAAGGGATTCTGTTAGGGATCTCCATATATGGGCATACAAGGGATTCTGTTAGGGATCTCCATATATGGGCATAAAAGGGATTCTGTTAGGGATCTCCATATATGGGCATAAAAGGGCTTCTGTTAGGGATCTCCATATATGGGCATAAAAGGGATTCTGTTAGGGATCTCCATATATGGGCATAAAAGGGATTCTGTTAGGGATCTCCATATATGTGCATAAAAGGGATTCTGTTAGCTGTTAGTGATCTCCATATATGGGCATAAAAGGGATGCTGTTAGGGATCTCCATATATGGGCATAAAAGGGATTCTGTTAGGGATCTCCATATATTATATGGGCATGAAAGGGATTCTGTTAGGGATCTCCATATATGGGCATAAAAGGGATTGTATCCCAGATGATGCCCTGTTAGGAGATCCACACTAACAGAATCCATATATGGTCCTACCGACAGCTGCTATAAGCCAACCCTGGCGATAAGGTCTGAGTCGAAGAAATGCTTCTTTCCTGGCAAGAATTGCCCCTTTATACTGTAGGGCTCGTTTGTGTATTGTATGACATCACGCCACATCATCGGCTGAGGACTGTGTGATGTCATCATATCTCCATATATGGAGACATAAGTTGCTCATGCCCAAATATGGGCTGGTGAGGTCAGACTTAGTGTGATGCGTAGGTTATCTCCATATATGGAGATTCAACTTCAATGAGTAACCATGGCAAACTGTCAACTGCCTGTATGTTCTTGATAATCGGTAAAACAAACTTTTGGCCTATTTGTGGAGATAAGCGACCAACGGTCGCTTATCTCCCGATTAGGGAGTCTTACTGGTTTTACTGAGGTTAGGGTTAAGGTTAGGTTTAGGTGGTCGGACCAAAGGGAGTTCGACCTAAGGACATGTTACCTTTTAAAGGTGAAATCTCGCTACTACTACGTGTTATCATTTCGACAACGGAGCGTCGGGAGGGTTAGCGACTCACCCCACGGAGGTTAGGGTTAGGTTTGGGTGTCGAAAAGATGACATGTAGTAACAGCGAAACACTCCCCCTTTTAAATTCCCATTTCTGCTAAGCAGCAAACTATATATGCTTCGATTAATTCGATTTACGCAGCTGCGAATACGAAACAGAGGTGGGGGAGGCGGGAGCATCCGCTTTACCCGGGGATCATTTCCATCGCTCCCGTGCTCCAGACTGACGGAAGCATATTTGGAAATTATAGGAGGAACAACAGTCTGGCTCGCGAGACTAGGTAGGACACAATGCACACTGGTTGACAACATCAATAACGTTTTTCTTTTGCAACAGACGACGCACCAGATGGGACACTAGATGCACCCTGATCTTTATTTTAGTTGGACATCATTGAATACCTCTCCCCACTGGGAGAAACATAAAACTCGTGAACTGCACCTTTTAAAATCTACCTCCAATCCCTTCCACGGTACATACTGTCACCAAACATAGAACGCCTATTAATAGGAGCACAGACTGCTCACTCTTTTTCAATAGAGGCAAAGGAGAGAAAAGAAGGATACAGCCTCTTTGTGGGCAGCGTTCTGGATAACAAGGTCCACCGCCGCTGCCCCGGGATCAGCTCTATCCTTCTATAACTGGGGGGAGAAAAACATTGTCTGCCGCATACTTTCAAGCTCCCAAGCAATCGTTTTGTGACCAACAAGAGAGCCATCTTTCTGACACAAAGGTACCTTTTGTCCGTTCCGGTGTATAACACGGTATGGCCTATTTGTGTGAAAAGACAGTCAGCGTGTGACAATCAATAAGCATACCGCGGACAATCAACGCGGCACCTGTGTGCGGCGCCCGGCTCCCATTTCCCAGAGTGCTCGGCGGCGTCATGCGGGGAGACGGCGGTGACAGAGGAAGGTGGGGAAGGATAGAGGGGGAGAACAGATGGATGCGCTGTGTCCTTGTGTTTGAAGTTGCCTTTCCTCACGGCAACGCAATTTACTCAGACTTGACGCACACACTCTCGCACGCAAACAGGGACGTGCAGAGAATGTTAGAGACGCAAGGGCTTCAATTTCTAAATATTTGAATAGTTCAATTTGAAAATATTGAAAATAGCCGACCTCTGGAGGTCAGCTATTTTCATTACTTGATACCAAAGCATAATCAAGTGCTGGAGATGTTGCGTACAGCATGGATTTCTACACAGAGAGGGCAATTCTTTCAACATAAGGTGCGGCATTCAAGTTCAGGGGAGTTTGGACAAGGCAATTCTCTTGAATCATGTACCTGTATACGGCCTGTAAAGGGGGCATTTGCATTTCTTTCACCATAGTAAAAACTGCCTTCATGGTCTGGAAAGGGCACTTTTTACGGAAGGGTAAAGGGGCAGGGGCTCACGCCCCCTTTGATGTCTATGTGTGCATGTGCCTGCACACACACACACAACACAGAGGTGTGCGTACACACACACACTTACTGTATGCCTCAGTGGTTGTACAGACAGAAACGTGGGCAGTCACGCAAAACGTTCTTGCATAAACATTATGTGTGTGCAGTTGCATGCACGTAATGTAAAATCTACACGTGCACATTGCACACACAGGCAAGGAGAGCATCTACAGTACCTGAAGCACAAAGTGTTCTTGGAACTGATAGGCCGGCATGTGGGATATCTTGGTTAAACAGTAGTATAACTCACAGAGAATAATGGAGACTGGCATTAAAAAATATCACACCTTCCAATTCCAATGAACTGTTACACGCAGGCAGACTTGTTTTATCTTCTAGCATTGCCTGGCTCTGGGGTTGCATGATATTAACAAGAAATGAATTGCGATACGTGTCGACGCAGCGCTTTATAGACCATTTCTTTTCCAGGTCTTCAAAAGATTAAAAAAACACTTGTGTAGTACAGTGTGTGTGTGTGTGTGTGTGTGTGTGTGTGTGTGTGTGTGTGTGTGTGTGTGTGTGTGTGTGTGTGTGTGTGTGTGTGTGTGTGTGTGTGTGTGTGTGTGTGTGTAGCACCAGAACACGTTGCGTAGGAACCTGTCTGGAATTGCTTTTATCCATTGAAGGAAAATGTGCTTTCAATATTTATGTTCAGTATTGTGTTTTCAATATTTGTTCAATTAATTCTTGAACTTGTGGTTTGATCAGCAGCCAGAGCTTGTGTGTTTCATCAGAATAGCATTAAAAAAAAGTGTTACGTTTAATCTTTCACTGACAGCGCAGAGAATACAACTATTGTATTTGAGCAGGCTGCATCGGGGAAGACAGACGACAGAACACCATGTGATCTGGATTGGAATTAGTGCTGGGAACTATATCAAAATTATATGCATTTTGTGATCATGGGGACTATACTGTATAGTCTGGGATATTTTTTCATCGTAATAACATGATATATATAAAAACATGAACAGCCGATTATTTCTTTGCAGTGAGGCCATTTACATCCATCGAATGCACAGCGATTGGCTGACGCTGAATGCCCGGGTGCCTACAGAGGGTGAGAAATCAACTGCATTCGAGATCCTTAACATAAACCATTATTACATTGACATTTAATCGTCCATAAGGAATCTGTAATAGACCCTCACTTCACTGCCAGTCAGTGCCAGATATTCTCACTCGGTCTGCAACCGAGATCCAGTCGACAGATTTACATTTATTTTAAAGTTTCTAGTCATTCCATTTAAACTAATTCGATAACATTGGTAAGATGGACCATTACTACTGCTATCTGTTGGTGTTGGTGTGAATGAAGTTTTCATAGACTGTAATAATACCATAATCATAACCTAGGATTCTTCCTTATATTTCCAGATACTCTCCTCAAAGCTATTGATATGCTTTAGACATAATGATCTCTTTCCTTGATATATCTGACACACACACACACACACACACACACACACACACACACACACACACACACACACACACACACACACACACACACACACACACACACACACACACACACACACACACACACACACACACACACACACACACAGAGAGAGAGAGAGAGAGAATTGGAACTAAAAACAAATTATTTTCCCCACCCGGCAAGGGATTTAATGAGCTGGTAGACCATTCATTTCCAGTGAAGCCATTATCATGGAGGACAGTGCTCAGGGATGCTGACTGCCTCTCTGTCTGTCTGCCTGCCTGCCTGCCTGCCTGTCTTTCTGTCAGTCGTTGTGACGGGGCCAAAATGCCTGTTGGTGCCCACGCAGGGAGGCGGGCACTCTGCCTTCTACACCAGTGTTTGGGACGAGGCTCAGCTGTAATTGTTAACCAATTTAAATCGGGAACGCATTATTACTTTAACCATTGTTTGGAAAAAAGAAAAATAGCAGATATACAAGCTCACAGTCTTTGAATATTTTTTTACCCGATTCTATAAATGTCCTCTAAATCCTTCTTCTAAATCAGTGGTTCTCAAACTTTTTCATGTCAAGAACCCCCAGAATTACATGTATTTGGCCACGGACCCCCCCTCCCCCATCGAAAATTATGTTGTTCCAGGGACCCCTAGAATCAGAGATTTGAGTTACAGAAGTTTGCTTTGAAAAATATACATTCAAAAGATTTGCAAATGTTTTCAAGATTTTTCAAAAATAGCTCAAGTGTCAACTAATTCCAGGTCTCAACTGGTTAATTCTAATTGGTCAGTAATGACTGGGTTGCCGGGCGTAAGAGTCCTCTCACTGGGGTGCACCTGGGTCCTGTTTTCCAGACTGATTATGCTCATTGTGGAGGAGGTGCCACGCCACACCACCGCCTCTCCATCTTGGGAGGGCAATCGGGTTTGGAGAGAGCAATTAAATACACTACATAACCAAAACGTCAGTAGACACCCGTCCCTTTCTTAACAATGACGTTTTGGACAATTGTGTGCTCCATATTTATGGCAGTAATAGTTTGAAGAAGGCCGTTTCCATTTTCAGAATCACAATTACAGAATACATACTGGCACGCATAAAAGAGGACATTCATTATCCCTGGGTGTAGGATACTTTCCTCTGTGTTCCATGGTTCAGTCTGAATAAACACTTTTACTAGTGTGATACATTTACTGTACATATGCCTAATGTACCTATAAGTCTAGCAAAATGGTCCCTGGAGAACGGACAGATTTATGAATGAAATTCTAATTTGAAAAACGTATTAACTGTACAGTACAGTTTCGTTAAACTAACAACTGCTGACTCAATAACTATTTACTAAATGAATCTGGATTTTAGACAAAATGTAGCCTCTAAATTGAATTCCATATTACTATTCTTTCGCATTATGTTTCCATTATTTAAATTATGTTGCCCTCTCTTTAAAGTGCAGCCCATCCCAAACTTTAGTTAGGCCTACAGAAAAGAGCATTAAAATAAGTACTATTCCCTTAAAGGAGCACATTTAAAACAGTATCTTCAAAAATTGGTCCTCTCTAATGTGCATTATAAGATGGCACCATTTCTGTGTCTCGTTGGTGGACTATGGACGGTTCAGAAACCTGCTTACCAATCACACCCTTGATGCAGACTCCGAGCCAATAGAAACTACGGCCTTTCTCTTCCTGTTCAGTTAGAATGCTGAAATAGAAGCCATTATTCTTGCATTAATAATGTAAACAAAAAAAAAACATTTGAAACGTTTGAAATCCTGTCCAACCGATGATGTCACTGGAAGGTTTCTGAACTGCCCACACTAGTGGAGGCTCCAAGCCTGAAAAATAAGTCATGATGCAAAGGTCCCCTTTGGTATGGAAGTACCTTAGGGCCATGGGTAAGAATTTATCCAAAGAGACAAGTTAGATCACCCATCGTTTTCTATTTATAGCCATTTTAAAAATGGCCGCCGACAATAATCCCCAATACCCCAGACATTTTTGGGGTCTAGTAATTCAATTAAATAGGTTTCAATGCAAAAAACCTAATACTTCACTAATTAACATGACAGCGGGGGGTAAAATATGCAAAAGTCATGATAAACTCTTTCCTATGGCCCTAAGGTACTTCCATACCAAAGGGGACCTTTGCATCATGACTTGAAGTAAAATGTGTCTTGGAGCCTCCACTACACCCCTCCTCTGAGAGTGAGACACAGAGCTAGTAGACAGAAACGGCACCAACTTGTAATGAGCATTAGAGAGGAGTAGTTACAGTATACAGTATGAAGATAGGTTGAAAATGGGTGAAGTGGTCCTTTAATGCCAGCCCCGGGGCTCTGCACTGCTGTTGAAGTTTTGGGGGGTTTATTTATTTTCAATCTAACTAATTCAATAAATGTTTTCTATGGTTCAGAGGACTGTGAACTTCTATGATTAATAATGGTGTGTACGCGCTTTGAAGGAGGCACAGTGTGTGAATACAAATTGTATAGTTTACAAATACCATCAGATACCTTTCATTTATGTCGAATACATAAATGAGAGTGAGTAGTCAATTATTCATAAAGCAGGTAAGCACTTGCTATGGCATTTATATCAGAAATCATTATATTGGCAAGTATATTAAGTATATATTCAATATTCCATACTGTAGGTGCAAAGTTTGCACATAAAATGAATTTGACAGGGTGTTGGAGCTCGATAGTGAACAGCAACAAATACAAGAAACAATACAGACATGGAAGGGCATAACAAAATAATAATCTGTATTATTATTTATTGGATATCAAATTTGCTCAAAATAAATAAATGAATACAACTGAGGCTAATATCTACCATGTGTTTGCTGTATTCTCAACTAACCTCTAGTGTTCATTGCAAAGTCTCAGCGTTTCCTGCAAATCACAGTAACCTTGGGTTAAAACATGTTTGAAGAACTGTGACGTCGGTACTGTATTTCTACCTCTGGACAACAGTCCAACATCATCAGGACTTAACGCTAAGGTCTCAGAGGCACTTGCCTCTGTGCCTCCGAGTACAAGTCATGTTCTTCTTGCCCAAAGGTCATGCCCACGTGCCTGAAAGGTTAATCGCCCATTTTAAAATTGTAGATACAATTTGGATTACCGTTCATTTCATTTTAACACATATTTTTTACTTTCTAACTTGCATACCTACCCAGCGTGTTCCAACTGAAAAATATGAAATTTTAGTTTAAGTCACAGGAATAAACAATCAATTAACTTCTCAAATCAGAGCATGAGGTATTCAGTGGATAGTGCATTGTTGCGGGCATTACTTATGCTGAATACTGAGGTAGTGGGTGAGAGAGTGAGTGTAAGGGAGAACGCTGTAGCCAAGTTCGTGTTTATAGACGGATATTTTGTGTTGCAAACAAGATGCCCGAACAGGAAGGCCATCAAATAAATCAAGATTTTAGTCCATTGAAATAATGAATAGAAGTTATGGGTAAAGATCAGTTTTTTGGGGCTTTTATGCCTTTATTGATAGGACAGTAGACTGACAGGAAATGGGGGGAGAGATGGAGAGCGACGCGTGGCAAATGTCGTCAGGATCGGGAATCGAACCGGTGACGCCGCCAGGCATCCATGCCTATGTGGCAATGCCTAAGTCGTATGCGCCCGGACCAGTAGGCCAGCGGGTGCCCCAAGGATGATTTTAAACATGTGTGACTATCTGCAGTGAAATAAATAATGGTATTTTACAATATGATCCCTGCTCAACCCTGCACTTCAATCTGCAACTGCAATCAAGGTTACTGGATTGTTTTAAAGATGGGAACTCCGGGGAGTTAAGAATTCAGAATCTCAACAAAAGACATTGGTGTCTACATGACAAGACAGAGTTTTTACATGACAAGGAAGAGACACTGGTGTCTAGATGACAAGAAAGAGACAGGGGAGAAATTGTGATAAAGTCAGCTGGGAAATTAAGGCCACTGTGGCCTCAGGTCATGCCATTTTTATTTTAGGGACACAAGGCCAAACTGAGGTGCAACGACGGCCATGGCCTTCGTCGCCTCCCTTAGTGTCAAAATTCAATCAGTCAGCCCAGTCTCCCTGTTTTCCATCTTGAAATCAGATCAAAGCTAAAACACACAGGTATACAAACTACATTAGACTACTGTAGGTTATTGGAGCTGAACTGGCCTGAAAAATTGCCTATTTATAAACTTGATAAATAACCGCATGCAGCCTTATATACTGTATGTATGCCTTGATATTATGATGTCATCCTTTGCCACTCTCCGATTGGCTAGGGGCATAAACACAGACAGACAGACAGACAGACAGACAGACAGACAGACAGACAGACAGACAGACAGAGATTACGATTATTTTATAGATAGGTTGACAGGAAATGGGGAGTGAAAGGCCATCGGGACGCGGACTCAAACCCGCGACACAACCGACGTCCCATTAGTCCGATTAAGGGTTAGGGTTAGGTTTTACGGTTAGGTTTAGGCATAGTGTTACTGAGGTTAAGGTTAGGTTTAGGCATAGTAGCATTCACTAGGTTAACATTCACCAGGTTAGCATTCACCAGCGTCGAACTAATGGGACGTCACACAAATGTGTCGTCGTAATATTGCTACACTCCCCCGTCAGGCTACATTAAGCCAAATCTCTTGTCTAAGATCTTTTCTAATACAAATATGTTTAATGGCTTCCCATTGGAATATTGGTCTTGAGTCATCCACCCTCTCATTACAATATACTGTATAGTGTATAGTACTGTCCTCTGTGTGTGTTGAGGAGTGTGGAATGAGCAAAAGAGAAGAGACAAACCGAGAGATTAAGAGAGACGGTAATTGTGTGGAGGTAGAAACAGATGGGGTGCAGTGGCAAAGTCAGAACAAAGGAAAGAGACACGAACAGTTGGATTATTAAAACCGAGAGCCGCTGAGAGAGACAGAGAGAGGAGGGAGCGAGAAGCACAGTGCAAAACATCAATATTGTGGCGAGTGTCCGAGAGACAGAAGAGAGAGATTAAGATAGTGTTGTGATAAAGAAAGAAGGGGAGAGAAAAAGGCTGAAGAGATAGAGTGCGTGTGTGTGTGTGTGTGTGTGTGTGTGTGTGTGTGTGTGTGTGTGTGTGTGTGTGTGTGTCAGAGAAAGGACAGCCTCATGTCATGTAGCAGAGTTCATGACTACATTATTTTGCATCCATGTGTGTGTATGTGTGTACTGCATGTAGGTCAATATTAGTTTGCATCCGTGCATGCATGCATCTGCACGTCTTTTGTATGTATGTATGTGTGTGTGACATGTGTGACAGAGATGCCAGTCTCCTCGTATTGGCGCTCAGAAGTGCGCTTGTTAATTCCGCGGGCCGCACCTCTTTATCTTCCTGTTGTCTTTGATTTGATGGATGATGTTGTCACTCGTGAAATTTATGGCAGACGAATATAAGCAGGGGGAAGGAACTGTTTACGTGCAACAATTCATCTCTGACAGATTACATTTCCCTCCGTCACTGACACGTACGTACACACACACACACACACACACACACACACCAACATACACACACACACACACACACACGCCACGCATACATAAAGATGCCACACACGCACACACCACTATATGCTTTCTCCCATCACTGACGCGTACGCAAAACGGATGCGCACGCAAGACGCTGATCCCTCGACTACAAACACTGTCAAGTTCCGACATGGATTGCCTTTGATGGCGTCTGCTCTGACAGGGCAGGAGATGATCCATGACACCCCTCTAAGTCTGTGAAAAACTCCATCTAATTGCGTTGCCACTCCATTTCCCACGAGTGTGATGAACCCGTGAGATTGTCTCTCCACGCGTATCCTCTTTGGAGAGGGCCAGAGGAGCCAAGGAGGAGCAGGGAGGAAGGGTGCTCTGCAAGGGATCGAGGAAGGAGAGGGGGGCGCGTTAACAGGGGTGTCGCACCAAATTCTGGGCCCTGCGTACAAGGATTCACAGCGGGCCCCCCATGAATGTTCTTCATAGGGAAATGGCTTAACCCATTTAGACTGGGATCGCGTTATTTTGTGCTCTAACTATTGAAAAACAGCAGATACACAAGCTCACAGCATGGCACCGAGTGCTGCGTTCCGAGCTTGTAGATCTGCTATTTTTGAAAAAACTGTGAAAAAGTCTATGAATAGTTTTGACCCGATTCTATAAATGGCTTCTAAATCCCTCTAAGGTTTTTTGAAAAACCTATGTTTCTATGACCGTGGTGCTCAAACGTTTTCACGTGAAGGACCCCCAAAATGATATGTATTTGGCCACGGACCCCCATCTCAAAATATTTAGTTCCAGGGGCCCCCCAGAAGCAGAATTTGAGTTACAAATGTTCGCTTAAAAAATGCATATATTCAAAGATTTGCACACATTTTCACAACTTTTCAAACATAACAGATCTACAAGCTCGCAGCGTGCTGCGAGCTTGTATACTGTAGCTGCAATTTTTCAATAGCTAAAGTATAAAATAATTAAGGCCCCTCCACCTTGGGCCCTAGTAATTCAGTCCCACTCCCCCCCTCCCCTTGTGACGCCCCTGGGCGTGTTAACTCTCCTACTGCCAGATCATTTATTTATTTATTGGGTCTGGCGCCATCAAAAAGCGGCTTACCTTTGCGACGTTATAGTAGATAGACAGACAGACATTTATTTATTTATTTTTATTTTTTTTGGTTGTGCAATAGTGCACTTTGGTCTGCCAGGCAGCAGAGGGCGGCGTCATGCGAGAATGAATGTGAATTTGCCTGTTATGTGTTGAAGAAGAAGAAGACCAGTCACTGGCCCCAGAGCCTTACAGCCAGAGGAAATCAACAAGGAAGTGAATTGTTCTCCGTTGATCTAACGCATAATGGATTTTTTACACCATCACCGCGGAAAATGTGTTTACAGTAGACGGCCGCGCGACCCCTCATCAGCTTACAGTCATCAGACGAACGAACCGAACGAGCGCCGTATTGGCGGAGAGGTCTTGCGAAATCGGGCGAACGTGAACGTTCAAAGCGTGGGGAGAGTTAAGGGAAGGGAGGGGCGGTTTGCAAGGAGTGGAGAGCTTTACTCGCAGAGGACTATTTCGGAGAAAAGAGTGAGTGAGGATGTGGAGGGAGGGGAGGAAGGATGGATGGATGGGTGGCGCGCAGAAGAGGATGGAGGGTCGAGGGAAGAGAGGCTCGGAGGCTGCGAAGGAGAGGAGAGAAATCGAGGGTGCTTCGGAGGGGGCGACGCTAAGACAGAAGCCACGAGAAAAGAGGAGGAGGAGGAGAATAATTGGAGTAGGTGAGGAGAGGAGTCACAGGCTTTGGAGGAGGTCAGGGCAGCAAGAGGAGTCAGGAGCACTGGAGGAGGGTGGGAGGTAGGTGTGTGGAAAGGAGAGGGCTTCAGTAGAGAGCCGGAGGGCATAATGGCCTCGGGCACAAGAAAAGATGAGGATAGACCGTGAGGGAATGAGAGAGAGGGAGAGAAGGCCAGAGGGTTTGTGAATTGACAATGCCAATGCTCATCACTGCTGAATGTGTATTTATTTATGAAACCCGATTTATATACCTGGTCGTGTGCTGTCGGTCTATTGGCTGTCGGTCTCCTTTACGCGACGCGGCGCATAACAAGCACGGTATAAATCACGCATTAAGGCAGTTTATTATACGGAACGTTATCTTCTGCCGCCTGTCTTGGGACGTTTCACACAGCTGTATTTACCGCGTGCGTTTCAATAATGTCTCTGCACCAGCAGCACCTCCCAAGTCAAATTCACAGGCCGATTTATAGCGCGTAGCAAATAAAAATACCCCGGGGTGTAAGAGAAGGAGGGAGGCGAGGAGGTGGAAAGGGAGAGCAAAAAAAGACATGGGGCAAAGAAAACGAAAAGAGGGAATGACAGAGAGAGAGAGAGAGACATTTTACACTGGAGCCAAAAATGGAGGGAGATGTACATAGATGCCAGTCTGCCCATGCAGCCTGACAGAGATGGAGTTTAATCTGCAAACATCCCTGGAACAAGCAGGGGAGGAGGGGTGATGGGGTGATGGTGTCCGTGGAGGGCAGGGTGGAACAAATGGAGTGTAATTGCACACAATCTGTCTTCAGAGCTCAATCAATCGGCCCTCTGGGCACCGTTTGGTGGAGCGCTCTCTCCACACTAATCTAATAACTTCTTTGTCACCGTCGTCCCTGAAGAGTCCGCCACGTCTCGCCACGTCTCGCCTCGGCTACGCCGTGTCACGCGGCGTCACGCTAGCAAAACACAGGGAATGCTAATTCTACAGTAGCGCCAGTGTGTCATCAGCCCCGGTAAAGTCATAAACATTGCATAGGCCTATAGTTACACACAAGTTATCTATCATTTACGTGTAGGACGATTAACTGGATTTTCTGCTGCATAGTCACGTCAGAGGGTGTTTTCAGAAACCAACAGGATTTTATATTATACATTTATTGCCGTTTTATAATTACAGACAGATGAAATAAAGAGCAAAACTTGCACTCTGGTGGTTACTTTATTTTTTTAATAAGCTTAATAAGTTGTTTCTTTTTGGATGCCCAGTATTAGCTTTCTTTTATTCCTCGGTGACCCTGTGTCTAAGTTATATCTGGTATTTCAATTGTTTATCTTGTTATCAGTGTTGTTTTTTGAGTCTATGGTGCACTTTTTATTTAACCTGCATACATTTGCATATGATTTAATCACAGAGTTAGTCCCAAGTGACAGCAGCTTGGCCTGCATGGCAACTGAATAATGACATGTTTTACTGATGTAGCCGTTTTAGAGGTCCCCTCTTCATTAATTTATCCTGCATTAGTACTGTACACTACATTTCTATCCATTTTAATTCCCTTCTTTATGCATTTATCTTGCATCTATCCTGCATTAGTAATGCATTGTAGTCCCTCTTGGGCAAAGAAGAATAGTGTAGCAATAGTTCCTGTGCAATAAAAAGTGGTATTATTAATGGAACATCTTTAGCTCCCTTTTCTATTTCATTGCATTTGCCTATTTTCATTTAATTTCTACAGAAACCCCGTTTCTAATTCAGGTCTTGTATTTTTCTTTTATTGCTTATCTTATTGGTTTGCATTCATTATTGTTTCAGTGTCTACAAAGCACTTTGAGACTGTTTTCAAGATCCCTTCCCTGCTTAAAGTACTATGCAATGAAGTTTGTCATTTGTAACCCTATATTAAAATTGCCTAATGGTTCAACGAACGGTACAATGTCAGTAAGATATATATAAATACACTTATATGTACATTAGTGCAAGTAAATGTGTAAGTAAAGCTATAAGTGGGTATTTACAGATTGAATGTTGTTTTTTGTTTTCTTTGTCCTTGACTTGTTCAGTGCTCTGACAGCCTCAGGGAAAAAGAACTCTCGCTGAGCCTCTCATAATGAATGTGAAACAACAGTTTGTTGCAAAAGTGAAACTCATTCTGGAATGGTATTTCATTCCACAATTGAGTATAGTTTAAGTCCTTCGCCTACAGTACAGTATGGATAATTATACAGTAGACCAAAACATTTGTGTGTCTGCACATCTGCTTCTGCTCGCTTAATTGCGTTTATACATACAGAAAGATGCATGCTTTTGATATAAGATGATGTTTCAAAATGCAATGCTGTACTGTATGTACAGGGCGTTCCTCCATTCCTCCCAAACCTAGGAGCAACATCCTTCCTCCTGGCAGTCTGAAAACTCATCTATTCACTCTCACCAACTAGCACTCCTCATTTCTTTATGTCAGTATGTATTGTCTATTTAGATAGATCAGTGGTTTTCAACCCCTTTCATGACAAGGTCCATTATTTATTCTGCATTTGAACCTACGGACCACCCTGCAGTTGTCCACTCGGACCTGAAACAAAAAAATATATATATTTTGTTGTCGTTGGATAAGATTTTGTCCACAGAATTCCATGCATTGTTGATGTGTTACCATAGGAGAGATAACAGGTAAACATTCTCGGTGTAGCCTTCTTGTAAATTAAGTAATGCAGATTTTTTTACATTCATTTAACGGGTCCATTTGGTTTCACTTAACATTCTCAAGAGTTAAAGATCTATAAGGGTCCATTACGTTACCAACTATCCTTCATTTAGCTGGGATCCACCTGGGATCCCTTCAAGGACCACTGGTGGTCCCCGGACCACTGGTCGAAAACCACCGAGATAGATGCTAGTCATGTCATCCGGATTTATACCTATTTGCATAATGCTATACGTTGTCGTATGCCGTTTGCTCGTCCACAGATGCAAAGTACTGTATGTTATTTAGACAGATGCAACTGTAGGTTTGATGTTTACCTGCTGCTGTCCTACAGTAATTACTTTGTAGCACTTCATTTATTTCTTGGCACTGTTCCATTAACTTGACCACTTGCCCAGTAGAGGATGATTGGCTAGAGCTGCGCTTTGTACTATATAGTCATTCCCAATAGCGTCGGCTAGTTGCCAACATTTTAAATTGTAACTGCATACAGTACTGTACACACACGTTGGTAAAAAAGAAAATCTATTCATGAATTTCAACAGCAATCGGTTATAACTTATATGTTGGCAGTGGTGAAAAGTAACTAAGCACATTTATTGCGACCGAAGGTTGCAGTTTAGTATGAGAAACGGCACATCATGTCTCCGTCTGTCCTTGTACGCTTTTTTACGGTCTATGGGTTTGCCGCTCTGACATCACTGGGATGTCAGGGGAACCACACAAACAGAATCCCTTTTATGCCCAGAGATCCCTGATGTCATCAATATTAAGCCAATATCTAACAGGAGTCACAGGACTTCATTATGGGAATGCCCATATATGGAGGCCCGAGGCCACATTGGCCACATTCCACACTAACAGAATCCATATATTCCCTCCCACACTTACTCCTGTAATTTCCCCCAACTCCCATGGTCCCCCCATCAGTTCCTTCTCCTCCTTTGCAACAATATCTTTAGAATCACTTGTTAAAACTATCTCTCACATGAAATCCACCTCCTGTAAACTAGATATTCTACCCACTCAATTTCTGAAGGAGATCCTGCCCTCTGTTGGTCTCCATATCCTATCATTAATCAACACTTCCCTAGTCTCCGGGTCTGTTCCGCCCCTTTTTAAAGCAGCTATAGTCACCCCCCTCCTCAAAAAACCAAACCTCGATCCCTCAGTTATGAAGAATTATAGACCCATCTCAAAACTCCCGTTTTTATCTAAGGTCCTCGAAAAGATTGTCTTTACTCAGTTAACAACCCACCTTTCAACAAATACCATTTTCGAAAAATTTCAGTCAGGTTTCCGTCCCATGCACAGTACGGAAACTGCCCTCTTGAAGGTGTCCAACGACCTTCTGCTCTCCACCGGCTTGGGCAGCTGTTCCATTCTGGTCCTGCTAGATTTAACGGCCGCATTTGACACCATTGACCACGCAGTCCTTATCAGCCGACTCGAGACGGTCGTGGGTATCTCCGGTGTGGCCCTGCAATGGTTCCGTTCATACCTAAGTGGCAGATGTTTCTCTGTTGCCATAGGTGATGCAATATCATCCCCAGCCCCCTTACATTGTGGGGTCCCCCAGGGCTCGATTCTCGGCCCTATCCTTTTTTCGTTATACATGCTCCCATTAGGGGCATTAATCCGCAGCTTTAATATAAAATGTCATTGTTACGCTGACGATACTCAGCTTTACCTTCCAACAACTCCCGACAATAATGACAGTGTAGCCACCCTCCATAGCTGTATCTCCGCCATCAAAATCTGGATGCACAACAATTTCCTTCAGCTTAATGAGGATAAATCTGAGGTCTTAGTTTTTGCCCCCCCCCCCCCCCCCTCGCTAGAGCCCATATTGAAATAAATCTTGGTCCACTACTTCCAAACCACAGTAAAAAATTTAGGTGTAACCTTCGATCCAGACCTCAACCTACAGCAGCACGTTAAAAAAGTCATCCAATCTTCATTTTATCACATCAGAAATATCTCAAAAATCAAATCATTCCTGACACTCCCTGACCTGTCCAAAGTAGTCCATGCCTTTGTTTTCTCACGCCTCGACTACTGCAACTCCCTGTATACCTGTCTCTCCAAAAAATCCATCCACAGCCTCCAAATGGTTCAGAATGCCGCAGCCCGTCTACTAACTAACACTAGAAAATATGATCATATTACACCAATCTTAGCATCCCTCCACTGGCTCCCAAATCTTACTCATTACATGCAAGGCCAGGATGGGCCTTGCCCCCACCTATATAGCCGACCTGGTGACCAATTATGTGCCTCCCCGTACCTTGAGATCGGCAAACAAAGCACTCCTGGACTTTCCGTCTGGGAACGTTAATTCTAAAGGACGTATGGCCTTTTCTTTTAGAGCCCCTACCCTGTGGAATGCCCTGCCCCTAGAGATCCGCCTCGCCGAGTCTGTCCCCCGTTTTAAATCCCTTCTTAAAACCTATTTCTACAGACTTGCTTTTAACCCCTAACCCCTATCTCAATGTTATTTGCAAGGTTCTATACCATTTTGTTCCTTTTACCATTGTGTAATTAGGTATTTACTTCTTTGTATTGTTTTTTTTTTGCATTGTTCTTTTAACCTTTGTATGTCTTTGTTTCTGCGTCCATTTGCTGTTTTGTTCTGTGTCTCCTGTAAAGCACTTTGTAACTCTGTTTTAAAAAGGTGCTATATAAATAAAGGTTTATTATTATTATTTATATATGGCCAAGACAGCCTATATCTTCTTCTTTTGTGTATCGTGGCTGGTTCTACAGACAGGGATATCCATATATGGGCATAAAAGGGATTGATGTATGATGTCACATAATGACTAACTGAGTAAGCATGCTTGGGCTCTCACAGCATATCTCCATATACAGTTCATGGATCTCCATGGGTACCAGGGGTCTCCATATATGGGTAACTGGTCCGATATACATCACTGGCCAGATGGCCATGACATGGCGTGACCTCGCCCTTAGGCGTCTTACTGGTTTAAGTACTTTACTTAAGTACAATTCTGAGGTACTTTTACTTTACAAGAGTATTTCCAATTTTTAGTACTTATATTTCACTCCACTATATCTCAGAGGCAAATATTGTACTTTTACTTCACTACAATCATTTGCAAAAACTTTAGTTAGTTACTTTGTAGATTGATCAATAGGTAATTACAAAACATACATTAACCACTTCAGCCCTCTATATACAGTATTTCATCCATTTGAGATCTGCTATTTCAAAAGATTTTTAGACATTTTATACATTTGAAAGCGGGGACATTCTGCAAAATGAGTACTTTCTATTTTTGTACTTTAAGTCCATTTTGATGCCAATACTTTTTTCTCAAGTCAATTTTGAATTAGTATTTATACATTGCAGTATTGATACGTTTACTTACTGTATAGGTAAACATGTGTGTACTTTTCCCACCCATGTATGTTGGTTGATTTGTGATATGGCTTAGTAACACCAATCCTTCCACTCATACTTACTACACACAGCCTACTAACAAAGAACAATTGTGCAAGTGTTGTACAGACAGACCATGGTGGTGTTTCATAATCAAGAATGCTGCCTCCTCCTCTTCATCCAGAATCACAATGTCCTTCTTTTTTTTCAGGGGCGACAGGGACATGCTGGGCCCCTGATTCAGCCCGGGAAAAAGAGTTGGAGAGGCACCTCATTGCGCGCTATAGTGAGAGATCTCTCTCTATAGCGCTGCTGCTACTCAAAGATTTGTGACAAAGTGACAAGCCAGTGGGCCAATTACATGAGTTATATTTCGTCGTTGTCGGGTGGAAACCTTGTATGTCCAAAACCATTTGTTTTGTATTTATCATTTTAAAAATGATTTAAACTATCGTGAAAACAGCCGATCTACAAGCACACAACGCCTCGCACCGCGAGGCGTTGTGTGCTTGTAGATCTGCTGTTTTCACTACTTTTGTGCGACGGCCTTGTATGATGAAGCAGGGCTTTGCTTTGCGAAAAAATTTACAAATTTGAAACTTGGAGATACAAGGTTTCTGCTCGACATTTTTTTCCTAATGGCCGGCCTGGACCGGCCGGGAATGAACCGGCCGTTCGGGAGTTGTCCCGCTTTTCCCAATGGCCAGCACGTCCCTGGGCGACATACTGAAATCCCCCCCCCCCCATTCCCTCACACTTTCAAAAATAGGCAGAGAGGAGATGCATCATAGTCACAGGGCATCTCAGACTGAATGCTGATTAGAGGAGCTAATCCAAAATAAGGGGGATATTCACGCCACTGTGAAAAGAGGTGGGGGGATTGGGGGGGGGTGCTCAAAATCCATTGTTGTACCTACAAATGAACAGTTATAGCCGCTCGCCGTCTTCTTCTGCTCCGTACCGCGCCCCAAAGTGTTTCTAATTAGGATGCGGGGAGGAGCAGGGGGACAGATGCCTGTGCACACAGTGTGGAGGATTGAGGACTCCTGACTGTCAAATTAAGTCCTGCTAAATAGTGTTTGGGCTCGTCGCAGTCACGCAGCCTTGGGAGGTATTCTAACACAGTCGAGCGCTGAGGTTTCACAATTAGACATGAGTAAAGATGAGGGCCGGTGGAGCGCAGGCCGGGCTTGAGTATTGCTCTCGTCAACGCAACAGGAAATGAGTTAAGACTCAGTGGTTCGCAAAACTTTTCAGGTTCGAGACCCGAAAAGAGAGATCAGACGTTTGGCGCCGCGTTGCGAGCTTGTAGATCGTCTATTTTCACTAACTGATTATTGTGTTTTTATTTATGGAATTTGTTAGTGTGTTTGTTTGTTTGTTTTGATATGTACAGTAGTACACTGTATGTTTTTATTATTTAAAAATCAAATGTTATATATATTTTTTTAATGTAGGAAAAGAAAACTAGATTTTGACTTGAGCTGTGACCCATAAATATTGGTCCTTGACCCACAAATGGGCCCCGACCCACTGTTGGGGAAACAATGAGTTAAGTCATATGATTTAGCCAATTATTATAGCAACATAAACAGGTTAAAAATACAGTACCTGACCCACCCCTGGCTATACAACCAAATCATGAATTTGTGATCAGAAGCAAACTCACGTACACGTATGCGTGCAGCAGAGACAGAGAAACACACGCACGCACAGTAGTGTCATGATGTTACAGCATGTGTTGAACACCAGGCTGGCAGCTTGGCTGAGAGAGAGAGAGACAGAGAGAGATTGAATACAGAATACGGAATGAAAGAGAAGCTGGCGAGACAAGTGAGAGGCAGAAACTTTGAAACGGAAGAAGAAAAGGAGAGGCCAAGAGAGGAGATAATACAGAGAGATAGAGCATGACAGACAGACCAGAGAGAGAGAGAGAGAGAGAGAGAGAGAGAGAGAGAGAAACAAGTCTGGCCAAACCAGACATGGAATAAATGGTAAATGTTGCATTTATATAGCGCTTTTATCCAAGGCACTTTACAAAGATTGTGCATTACATCATGCACCCATTCATACACCGATGGCGGAGGAAACCATGCAAGGCACCAACTAGGGTTTCAGAGTCTTGCTCAAGGACTCTTCTTCAACATTAACTCAGGGGGAGCCCGGATCCGAACTGTGAACCCTTCGGGAAACTTTCGTGCTCTAATGACGGTTTCTCTACCCCTGAGCTATGCCGCCCGGAACAACACAGTAAGACAGACACACGGTAAAATCCTTTGATTTAATTTAACTCTGAGAGTCAAATGACACTCTTGATTTCACAGTGTAGGCAGGCAGTCAGACAGACAGACAGACAGACAGACAGACAGACAGACAGACAGACAGACAGACAGACAGACCAAAGGAGAAAGAAGAAGCCAAAAGAGGGGAGCAAAGCCTGTGATGATTTGGGCAGACGGCGCTGCAAGCCTTAAACTTGGTGTGGCTGACTGCTCTCTATTTGTCCTGATCCACTGGCCCTCTCCTGTTGCATCCAGGGCCATCTCTCCAGTCATGTACGGCGCGCGCAGACAAGTGGAGCTTAACAAACCTTTTCCATTACCGTAATGACCTTCATGACTCAACACCCAGGGAGCGGCAGCCAGTAGGCCGTTACTCCCAACAACATCGCCATTAACTCCCTCCCCATGGGTTCCGCTAGACGGGCAAAGAGGAAAAAGAAAACGTTACGGCAGTAGGGGATGCTTCCTTTTACCGCTGACCGGATCTTCCCCTCGATAAAAAGGGGGAAAGGAATCCATAGCAATTCTGCCGATTTTTACGTTTAATTACACATAGATTCTTCCAGACGAGATTGGGGGGAGAGAGGAAGAGAGTAGGGAAAAATGCATCCCGGCTTGAGTGCGCCAATATCTCATGGGAGATATTGGTACTACATTGTCAACCAGACACAAGGGTCGACATTTCTCAATGGAAGTGAAACTACTTCCAACCACTAACAAATGGTTTACCTTACAGATCAATTAAAACCACAATTTATTTATTTATCATTGTAGGTTTTAACCCATTAAAACCAGGAAAGCATCTGTGTCGTTTCAGATTTTTTGCGTAAATAAATAGCAGATATACAAGCTCACAGCGCGTCACTGATAAGCTCACAGAGCATCACTTTGCGCCACCCTTCGAGCTTGTACATCAGCAATATATATATTTTTTATCTTAAAACAAGTGTGAGAACTACTGATTTTGTACGCATTTGCAGACTCGGCCGCAGGTCTTAAAACATTTACTGTAAAGAGTAAAAAATGCTCGATGTCCACAACGGGAGCAGCCGGGCTTATGCAAATACACTTATTCCATCGCTCCAAAATCCATTCTTTCAGTGTTTATAAACACACTGTTGAGCTAACATGCAGAAGTGAATGAAGGGTTACGTCATTGTTGAGATTCTGCCGCAAAAACAATTCTGTCGCGTTCTAAATCTCGTCTCACAAGACTTCCGAATCCTATTGATCCAATAGGATAAAAAAAAAGCCATTTAGACCGGAATTCTCCTTTAAATACAGAAATGCAGTGGACTTATGTTCCATTCCACTTGGCTTATACAGTAGGCCTATGTCACACCATAAAGGTTGGCATGATGGCAAATACAGACCAGTCCAGGACAGAGGTCAGGTCAAACCTAAAGCCAAAACAACACACAGTCCATTTGATGCAAGGCTTTAGAGTCAAGTTGAATACGTTTCTCCCAAGGTCAAAGTTGAGAAACACAGCCCTCAGCATCGATCACAACAATGTGCCAACAGCAGCTAACAATCCATGGGGAATGTGTGGGTTCACGTTCAGTTCAGCGTTGGTTCCATTAAGAGCAGAGGACAGAGGAAACAACCAACAGCAAGGAGGCCACAGAGACGCTCAGACAAATCAGACCGTTCTGACTTCTCAACACTACAGCACCACGGCATGTTTTCTGAGAAGCACTAGGAGAATCATAATTGTTCAGTGGTGGGAAAAGTAAACACGTTTTGTACTAGTATCAATACTGCAATGCAGAGATACTCCGTTACAAGTGTCACAGCTGGCTCAAGCAGTAACAAAGGAAGGGGAGAGGAGACGTTGTCAAAAGTATAACAATAGGATATTTATTAAAGTAAGGCCTAGAACATGAACTAAAGAGCAAATCAGCAAACTTAACAACAAAGGATCCAATGGAGTGTGGAGTCAGTGATCAGTAGTGTAGTTGTGGATGTGTGAGACATGGTGTAGTGCGAGGTGTTGCATGGAAAGTAAAGTCAAACAGAACTCAGGATAACATAAGCGGGCATGGTGGAGAGCACACAGGAGCTGGAGGGAACACGTCTGCTTCCTCTGGACCTCACATGCAGAATGGAGAGGGGAGGCCTTTTATAGCCTACTGGAGGCACCGGGCCCAGGTGCACTCCATAGGCCATCAGGCAATCAGCCAATGAGGCCCCACCCTGCTCACCTGCAGGAAGAGAGTTAGGTGGCACCTCCCTAACCACCCAGACTATACCATCTCTAGTATGTGGGGCATCACACAAGTAGAAGTCCGGAATACAAAAATGTACTTGAATAAAAGTACAAAAAGAATTGGCATCAAAATGTACTTAAAGTACAAAAGTAGAAAGTACTCATTATGCAGAATGTCCCATTTCACAACTTTTCAAATGTATACAAAATTAGAAAATAGCAGATCTACAAGCTCACAACTGCATTGCATTGCGATGCATTGTGAGCGTGTACAGGCAACATGGAAAATAGATTTGATGGCGATTTAACATTGCAAAAGGGTGCAGGAAGAGTGAGCACCTTAACATTTTGTACGCAACAATGCCAACTAGGCCGAGCGTTTGCACGTTTCCATTTATGCCCATATATGGAGATCTCTGTATCTTTGTCTGTGTCCCTTTTGTGCCCATATATGGAGATCTCTGCCCTTCGGGCGGCCAAGCGTCTAGTCGCGTGCCGGCCTCCTCTGGAACGATGTAAATAGGGAATGAATGCCCCACCCTTTAATGCAAACCCCATTATACCTGTTGTCATAGGACCCGTTTTGACCATCTGTTTGCCTGTGTCCATTTATGCCCATATATGGAGATATCATGCCCATATATGGATATATCTGTCTGTCTGCGTCCATTTTATGCCCATATATGGAGATCTCTGGCCTTCGGGCGGCCAATTGTCTAGTCGGGGACCGGCCTACTCGGGAACGATGTAAATAGGGAATGAATGCCCCACCCTTTAACGCAAACCCGATGTATCTGTTTGCTAACGGATGCTTTGCCACCCATGGGGAATGATGCCCCTCCGGTTGTTAGGCGATCTCTGTAGAGTGCAAAGTACAGGAGTGATGTCAGAATGCCCATATGGAGATGTCTGTGTCATAAGACCCGTTTTGACCATATGTTTGCCTTTGTCCATTTATGACCATATATGGAGATCTCTGTATCCGTCTGTATGTGTCCTTTTATGCCCACATATGAATATCTCTGTCGCTTTTTGTTTGTTTCTTCTTTAAGCAGAATACGCAGATGTCAGCAGCTATTTGTGACATCAGAAGACGTCATACTGATGACATTCAATACGTAACCATGGCATTTTTTGTTGACTCATGTGGCGTACGTGATGTCAGTGTCTTTTAAGAAGTGATGGCACAATGAGTAAGCGCTTGTGCCGGTTTCCTCTGAAACAGCCTGATGGCAACAATCAGCTCCGCATACGGTGATTCCGAACGTTTCGCGCCGGTTCTGGAAAACCGCACAGCACTCCGCGCCGCGGCGGGGAACGCGCGTGCCGAATCTGAAGCCGGTGGGACAAACGGTTCTCGAGATGCGCGGATTACATCTACTTTTGTCGCATTTATTTTGAATCGACAACATTTTTATTAGACAATAAAGTCCTGACATCAAAAGTCCAGTTTTGATGTCAATATGTTGAAAATAAATGTTAAAGGAGTAGTTCACCCAACATGACTTTTTTTTCTATTGATTAGTCACGCCATTAGTTAGGTCAAATTAGCCAAAAGTTAAACCAATCTGGGAACTAAATCAAAATCAATATCTTTCTTCACAAATGTGTTCATAAAGGTGTCTACTATCACCTCTGAACTTTCTCAATCACAACTCCCTTGGGGAACTTTGTGGGAGCCAATCAAAGTTGGGGGTATCACGTGGGCCTGGGATTAAAGGGGGAAAAAATGAAAAATGGCCAATAGGAGCGTATGAGGTGTGTAATTAGGGTATTTTGGGGCTGCTGAATCCATTCCAACCATTAGTAATCAGTAAAAATGACTCCTTGGCCATAAAATAGGCCACAACAAACTACATTTTTGTGTCCATGAGACATAATATTGGCAATAAAAAAAATGGTTGGAGTAGGGTTTGAATTCATGAAAACTATTCAAGATCAGGTGGGTAAGCGCACATCATGACACACATGATAAAATGATACAATCTGACAAGGAACACTCAAAAGGGTTTAAGCACAGGGACTAACAGGACACAGGTGAACTCGAATGACATGATTGGCTAAGCCTTAGCCAATTAGGCCTATTTTATGGCCAAGGAGTCATTTAAACTGAAAACTAATGGTTGGAATGGATTCAGCAGCCCGAACATACCCTAATTACACACCCCATATGCTCATATTGGCATTTTTTTCATTTTATCCCCTTTAATCCCAGGCCCAGGTATCCCGATACCCCCAACTTTGATTGGTTCCCACAAAGTTCACCAAGGGAGTTGTGATTGAGAAAGTTCAGAGGTGATAGTAGACACCTTTATGAACACATTTGTGAAGAAAGATATTGATTTTGATTTAGTTCCCAGATTGGTTTAACTTTCGGCTAATTTTACCTAACTACATGGAGACTAGAGTTCAATAGCGGAACGAATGGGGGTCAATTTATTGTTATCACATTTTTGTCTTAGGAATGCGACAAAAAACTACAAATATTATTGAACTCTAGTCTCCATGCGACAAAAAACTACAAATATTATTGAACTCTAGTCTCCATGGCGTGACTAATCAATAGAAAAAAAGTCATGTTGGGGGTAAACTACTCCTTTAAGTAGACAGTTTTTTTTAAGTAGCATTGTTTTCTATTCAGTAACAGTTGTGCTAGTCAGGTTTGTGATACAGGTTTCCTGTAGCACTTTATTTTTCATCCTTTGAAGTCCCTTCTATCCTCTATGGCAGGTGTCATCCGCAATCCAGTCTTTTCTACCCCAAAACATGTTCACGTTTCTATGAAGGATTTCTTGCAGTTCCCCCATTCTCCCTCAACCTCGCCGAGTGTCTGCTAATCCTCAGAATCTATTCTTCAATGTCAGCCTGCATCTTTCTTGACCTGGCGATCACTTCGTTTTCAGTTTTCCGTTAGTCCTTTGCTCAGGAGGAACGCTTCTTGATTGGGTTCACGACCAATGAAGTTCTTCAGCATCTCCTCAGCGTCTTTAGAGGCACCAGGCTTCAGGATGCAGTTCCTGTAGTCCAGACCCACCTTAGGGTTCATGATTCCTTCCTGTTTGAAACGGCTGTAGAACATGTCCATGGACAACACCTCACCCCACAGGTAGCGATAGTCCTTGCCATCAGACACAAGTGCACGTACCGCATAGTCGAAAGGTGCTGTGATCGGCGTTTGAGAAGCAGTGACCCCCAGAATGTCCTCATAGAGCCTCATGTGCTCATTATACAATTTCAAACCCAAAACCAATCCAGCCTGGGTGTGAAGAGCAAGGTCCAATTTAGCGCTGACTATCTTTGCTAGGCAGACCAAACCGATGTTGGCGAGGCGAGACTTGATGAGTTTGTCTAGCAGGTCGTCAGGAATGGGAGCTCCCGTCTTGTAGTGTTTAGAGATTCTCTGTAGTGGTTCCTTCTCCCAAACCCAGTTCTCCAACATCTGGGACGGAACCTCTGAAAAGTCCTCTTCCGCTTTGAATGCACTGAACACAGCGTAGTCGACCTGAGCACAGAGGAAGTGCATGGCGTGACCAAACTCATGGAAGAACGTCTTTACATTCTTGTGTTCCAGCAGGCAGGGGACGTCGGCCGTGGGTTTGCTGAACTCGGTCACTATGGCAGCAACAGCCATCTGTCTTCTCCCATCAGACAGCAGACAGCCGGGCTGCAGCAGGCAACAATATCCAGCAGATGTTCCCATGTCCTTTCCCTCTCTGGTGAACAGGTCAAGGTAGAACTGTCTGACTGTCTGTCCAGAGGAGCAGTCGGTGACGCAGTACAGAGTGACATCGGGATGCCACACGGGGGCGCCGTGCACCAGGCTGAAGGACAGACCCAACAGGTCCTGGCAGATGTCCAACAGACCCTGGGTCACAACCTCCAAGGGAAAATACTCCTTCAACTGGTCGTGATCCACTCCATACTGGTTCTTCACCACCTGAGCCTGGTAGTCATCCAGGTCCTTTATATACAGCTCTCCATTGAATAGCAGACCTCTGTTCTGATACTCCTCCTTCTTTAGTTTGAGGAGGATTGTTCTCTCTTTGTCTCCCAGTGGCTTCAGCTTATGGGCCAGCTCGTCCAGGAAGATAGAGACATCCTTAATAGACTTTACCATACTTCTCTCTTTTAAATTGATACGTTGATAGTGAGTTAAGAAATCCTCAACTTGTTGCTCATACGAGGGATCTGTTCCGCCCCGGTGTACCCCCTTGCATTTCTTAGCCTTTTTACAAAGATTTTCCCAAAGATAACTTAATAAAAACTTAATAATAATCTCTCCAATACTTTCCCCAAGCCATCTCTCCATGTATCTCTTATCCTCTGCAGTAAGACTTTTTTCATCCACCTTCAATCCCAGAGCAAGAATCCTCTGGTAGACGTCAGTTCTCATGCTCATGACCTTGTCAAACTTATACAGCTTCTCACATGTCTCTCTGCAGGCGGCCCTAACCTCCGCACTGGGAGAAATACTCATGAGGAGGTCCAACATGTTCATCTGGAAGGCGTACTCAGCTTCCATGTCGGCCAGGGCCTTCAGGGTGTTGTTGAAGGTCACTCTGTCCAGGTCCAAGGAGCCCATGGCATTGTAAACCTTCTCTGTGTTGGCGATGAGCTCGTCAGACATCTGCCGGATCTGTTTGGGGCTCAGATCCCAGCGTAGGCGGTTCTCGGTGCAAACCTGAGTAGCGCTGCTGAAATCCACCTCTCCAGTAGCTACCATGTTTTTTCTTTACTTCAACGACAAGCGTTACAAAGGTTATCTGGGTTTTAAGGACAGATATCTTCGGAACTGAATATGAGTTGGTTGAGTTGGAGTGTCCTTGAAGATCCGAGGATGGTCTTGTGGGGTAGAGTTGGAGTCTTGCAGGTAGAGTTGGAGATTCTTGGGTGCGATGGTTGAATCTGAAGGTACCCATGGAATGCGGACTGCTTTTATACCCACAATGGTTGAGTCAGTCTTGGTGATGTCATGATGACAAGTCAGGGTGGTTGAGTCGTTCTTGGTGATGTCACGATGACAAGCCAGCCATATCCAATCTGGAGTCTGTGATGCCTGACATCTCCATATATGGCCGTCCAGGGCTTAGTGAGGTTGGTGTCGTGATCTCCATATCTGGAGATCCATGTGATGATATTGAGCTCCATATATGGTGATCCATGTGTTGTACCCATTTAGGAGGTAACAAGCAAGATGATGCAGAAAGCCTTCGTAACACCTGGGTGCGAAAGACGTGCAAAAAGGGATCTCAACTCCGAAGTGAAGCCGGACTTTCACTTTGTTGTACGACCGCCATGTTGCATTCTGAAATTAGCCGATCTACAAGCTCACAACACGTCACATTCGCGAATCGCGACCCAGAAACGTTTGGCTTCACAATAAACGCTTATATCAGCTTGCTTTCCCAGACCGGCAACATGGAAAATAGATTTGATGGCGATTTCACATTGCAAAAGGGTGCAGGAAGAGTGAGCACCTTAACATTTTGTGGGCACCAATGCCACATTTCTTTTCTTCTCCTGTATGCTATATTTTATTGTTGTTCAGAACTTTGTAACTTATGTTTTGGAAGGTGCTATATAAATAAAGTTTTTAGGCATATTAAGCTCGGCCGCCCGGAGCGTCTAGTCAGCGACCTGGCCAACTCGGGAACAATATAAATAGGGAATGAATGCCCCACCCTTTAATGCAAACCCCATTATACCTGTTGTCATAGGATCTGTTTTGACCATCTGTTTGCATGTGTCCATTTATGCCCATATATGGAGATATCTGTCGGTCTACGTCCATTTTATGCCCATATATGGAGATCTCTGTAGGACCCGTTTTGACCATCTGTTTGCCTGTGTCCATTTATGCCCATATATGGAGTTATCTGTCTGTCTGCGTCCATTTTATGCCCACATATGGAGATCTCTGTATCCATTTGTCTGCGTCCCTTTATGCCCATTATGGAGATCTCTGTATCTGTCTGTGCCTCCGACTGTGTTGCAGACACAGTGCCAGTTCCCCCTTTAATGCAAACCCCATTAAACCTGTTGTCATAGGACCCGTTCTGACCATCTGTTTGCCTGTGTCCATTTATGCCCATATATGGAGATATCTGTATCTGTCTGCCTGCATCCATTTTATGCCCATACTGTAGATCGGCTATATTCTAAAAGTACAATATTTGGATCCGAGATGTTGTGGTAAAGTAAAGGTAAAAGTAGCCTATTGGAAATACTCAAGTAAAGTACAAATACCTCAAAATTGTACAGCACTTAAATAAATGTACTTAGTTACATTCCACCACTGATAATATTGATTGATTCATGAGTGATACAGATTACCTGTATTTCATGATCATTCCCAAATCAGAAGCCATGGGTCAACAGGCTTTAAGTTAAGTGCATGCCGTGCTAAAAAGCACAGCCTACTGATTACAAAACAGAAGTTCTGGATTCAGGTGCAGCATATAGGAAATATGGGTATGAGCTGCAGGGTGCAACCAAAATGGCAAAGAATCAATATAGGGATAACGTGATGCAATTCCCAGGAATGCAAAAAGAAAAGAAAAAATCGAACCCATGCAGTGGACGTGAGCAGTTCATTTAGAAGTTACGTTTTCTAACTAATCAATGTATGTGTGTCTCTGTGTGTGTGCGCGTGTGCGAGAGTGTGTGTGCCTGGCCTGCTCAACAGCGCCCCTTGGTCACAGAGGCCTGCCACTGGTCACCAGCGGTATTGCAGCTCAGTCTACATACTGTACAGTATATAGTAACATAGTAACACACGGACAAAGTAACTCTTAGAGAGACGGTGTGACCACAGCTCAAAAAGTGGAAAATATGTCTACAGCGTTCCCAAATGTACCAGGAACCCTGCCTACAGGACATATCTATGTATTTATGTGTGTAAAATCTTCAAAAGGATTTATACACACAAGGCACCTGTCTGGCCCAGACAGTATCCTCAGTCGAGACCTTTAGGCACGGGTGGATCAGCCAGACGATGTGTCGAACATTTCAACATGTCTCTGCTACAGTCCCAGCACGTTTCACAAAGACCACTATTTTCATCATTCCTAAGGAAAATAAATCAATGAATCTGAATGACTGCGTGCTGCCCCTGTTACGTTCGCGTAGCCAGTCAACTATTCCACAATCTCCGAATGCTATAGAGTCTCTGGAACTATACCTCCCAAGATCTGAATAAAATCATGAAAATGCAGAAATTTGAATATTTTGTAAAAGTAAACATTCTTGAAACTTTTATTTCTTGAAACGTTCATACATTCTAGAATAGATACATTGCACATTCACTGAATTATTACCAGTAAGACTCCCTAATCGGGAGATAAGCGACCAACGGTCGCTTATCTCCACAAATAGGCCAAAAGTTTGTTTTACCAATTATCAAGACATACGGGCAGTTGACAGTTTGCCATGGTTACTCATTGAAGTTGAATCTCCATATATGGAGATAACCTACGCATCACACTAAGTCTGACCTCACCAGCCCATATTTGGGCATGAGCAACTAATGTCTCCATATATGGAGATATGATGACATCACACAGTCCTCAGCCGATGATGTGGCGTGATGTCATACAATACACAAACGAGCCCTACAGTATAAAGGGGCAATTCTTGCCAGGAAAGAAGCATTTCTTCGACTCAGACCTTATCGCCAGGGTTGGCTTATAGCAGCTGTCGGTAGGACCATATATGGATTCTGTTAGTGTGGATCTCCTAACAGGGCATCATCTGGGATGCAATCCCTTTTATGCCCATATATGGAGATCCCTAACAGAATCCCTTTCATGCCCATATATGGAGATCCCTAACAGAATCCCTTTTATGCCCATATATGGAGATCCCTAACAGCATCCCTTTTATGCCCATATATGGAGATCACTAACAGCTAACAGAATCCCTTTTATGCCCATATATGGAGATCCCCCTTTTATGCCCATATATGGAGATCCCTAACAGAATCCCTTTTATGCCCATATATGGAGATCCCTAACAGAATCCCTTGTATGCCCATATATGGAGATCCCTAACAGAATCCCTTTTATGCCCATATATGGAGATCCCTAACAGAATCCCTTTTATGCCCATATATTATGGAGAAATCCCTGCTCTGAGTATCTGACATCAGTGTGATGTCACCTGTTTATGCCCATATATGGAGATCCCTGCTCTGCGTATCTGGTTGCTATGGTAAACAGTTGGTTGCTAGTGTAAAAAACATGGTTGCTATGGTAAACAGTTGGTTGCTAGGGTAAACAGTTGGTTTCTAGGGTAAAACCATGGTTACTAAGGTGGTTGCTAACGTACACTAACAGACCAGCAACAACAGACTGTTGCCACAGCAACGCACACAAAGGTTTGTGTACACATGTGGTGTGATGTCATACTGATGCGGAGATATGAGCAGGGCAAAGGTGTGACGTGTGACGGACGGACGGCCGGTGGAGGTTTTCATAGTAAACTGCTCCCTAACGGTCGCAACAAACCTTTTTTTTATGCCATACAGCTCATGCATATTAAGTCCATATTACAATATTACACAAGACGATTCAAAACAAGGATTTATATTAGAGAAATGTCAACCTTATGAATTCAGAGTTGTTGTTTTTTTTAACAAAATATTCAAATTTTCTGTATATTTAGCAGCAATATATATGCTTAGATGATTTTTATTTATTAGGATAAATGTAAAAACGAAACGGAAGTGGGGAGGAGGGTTCACATCCGCTTTATCGCTTCTCATGCCGGATACTCATGATCAGAGCTTCCGTGCTCCAGTGCTCCAGACTGTACGACAGAAGCATTTAGCACATTGTGGGAGGCAACAGTCTGGCCTCATAATAGTCAGGGAATATTATCAAAATACCTGTCAAAGCTTGGAATACATTTATTACCAAACAATTTCTTCACCAATTTGTTTGTAAAGGTGTCTAGTAACATATCTAACAAAGATTGAAATTCAAAATCCCTCATGCAAAACAAATGCTTGCAATGGATTCAGAATAATTAAAAAATACCTAGTTGGACCCCTCACATCCCACTTAAAGCAGATTTTTTGGGAGTAATTATTCCCTTATAGTATAATATAGTAAGTGAATGAGACCCAGAATTACCCTAGCAGTCAAAGATTTTCCTAGGGATTTGGAATCAATCTTAGATATGTTACTAGACACCTTTACGGACACATTAGTGAAGAAATCGTTTGGTAACAAATTTATTCCCAGGTTTTATTAATATCCCCTGACTGTCATGAAGTGCTTCAAGTGGGTATACAGTTTGCCCATAGAGGTGCTCAACCAGTGGTCCGGGAACCACCAGTGGTCCTTGAGGGGGTCCCAGGTGGTCCCCAGCTAAATTATGTAGAGTTGGTAACCAAACCACCCTTATAGATCTTTAACTCTTGAGAGCGTAAAATCATTGTTACACATCCGCATTACTTAATTTACAAGAGTCTACAATTAGAGAATGTAGAAGAATTGTTATTTTGATCAACATTCGCTTCTCATCTCTCCTATAGTACAAACATCAGTCTTGGGTCTGAGAGGCTAAATGTCATCAAATGGTGTTCCGTGGCTCAAATGCCAAACAGAGACCTTGATATGAAAAAGATTGAGAACCACTGCGATAGACAAAACGTGTCAAACAGACAATGCTATATCACGGTCACCCTTCACAGTGCCCACTCCCAACTGGAACTGAGGAACACATAATATGTGTGAGAATACTGTTCACTGAATGGAGTTTCTTTAATTTATTAAAACAGGGAAAGAATCTGTGTCAGGGCTGGGACAGATTAAAATAATTAATAGAATGAATTAGAGTTTTTGTCATTAATTCATCAAAATGAATCGCATATAATCACATATCAATATTTGACCTGAGAAGCATAATTTTATCAATTAAAACAGATTTTTGTGTACGAGTGAATCAAGGAATAGTGAATACATTTTTTTTTTATCAAGGTGGTACTAAAGAGACCAACAGATCATTGCAAGCTTTACCATAAAGTGCAGCAATTGTAGCAATATTCATACAATGTGTAATTTTAATCGTGTTATTTTCTCTGTCATTAATTAATCAAAATTAAAGTCCCAGCCCTAATAGCAACATACATTTTTTTCTGAAAACTCTCAGGATTAAGAACAAGGGTTCTCAAAAATAACAGGGGAAAAAAAGAAGAGAAAAATATAAAATCTTAGAAGCAAATCTTTTCTTCTGGTGGTCCCTGGCACAAAACATTTTCAGATGGGGGGGTTGACATGAAAAAGTTTCTACGGGAGGAAGGACAACTGAGCAGGCCATGCCTAAACCACTCCCAATTGGCAAATTCGAGTTCCACAAATAAATACAGTCTGGCACTACACCCTTCTGTGCTTCAGCATTTAACATCCCATGTTCCCTCCGACACTACTGTGGCCGCACTGCACTGTGGCTCTGCCCCATTTTAGGCATCCTGCTCGATCCACAACCCTCCATACCTCATCCCACACTCACCCTCCAGTAACATCAACATATCCCTCATCAGCCTGGCTGGACACGGCGCCTAGCTGGCCAAGGTATCAGCCTTCAAGGTCATATAGCCTGGAAAACCAGACAATGCTGCCAGTGCAAAAAAAAAAATAGCCCTCAGTCTGGCCATGCCAGGCTATCAAGGCCCTTCCTCTGCATCCAGAAAGCTGGCACCTTTTGGGGTTTAATTGCAGGGTAAGTTGTGTTTTTGCAGCAGGACTCGTGTTCGGCTGCAAGAGTAGCCACAACCAGTTCCAACACCCACTCTGAAGCCATCTGCTGGTTCCTCACCCACAGCTACACACTAGTACCATTCATAGAGTCTACCATTATGTCAGTCATCTAGATCACGATGAGAGTCTGATTTGTGCGTTCCATTTCACTGCCCGAAATTCTAAGCAAACTAGAAAGTGTCACTCGTGGAGCACAGATCTCCACCAGCTAGGCGACCTAGAGAGCAATGGTTCTCAAAATGGGGTCCGGGGACACCCAGGGGTCCTTGAGGGAGTTCCAGGGGGTCCCCAGCAAAATGATAGATAGTTAGGACCATTTGGACCTTTACAGGTTTGTGACTCAGAGTGTGTACAAATGAGACCAAGTTCCATTGTGTACGCTCTTTTGGGCAGGTGCCCAAGCACCAAAAGCCCACAGTACAGGCACAGTAGGGGGTGCACAATGTTGTGCTGCCCACTAGGGCGGTGGATAGCACAAAGTCATGAACCCCCAACTGTGCCTCCCCTTGTCCTCCTTGTCCATGCAGGCAGGGTGCCCGCTTGGACAATGCCAAGTGGTGTACTGTAGAGTGACGTCAATTGCAATTTTCGGGTTATACACAAGGGAAACTAACATTACATCACTGTCTGTCTGCAATGTTACAAACTGTATCATATCGTACATGCATGACAATAAACTGAGACTTTGGTGGATCATGTTTAGCACAATGGCAATGTAATCTCTTTTCTTCTCATCTCTTTTAAATAGATGCTGGGGAGCTTTGCTAAGCATGCATGCTGTCTTCCAGCCATATTCTGCTTCATATTCACGCATTTCGGAAATTGGACATTTCTGTTGCAAAGCCCACAGCGATACAAGACAGTCGAAGAGCTTTGAATTTAGAATACATTAAGATACAGTCTTTGGTTTTCAGCAAAAGAAGAAAAAAAAATGTTGATGCAACAACCTAAGATACCATAAAAACTGTTTGCTTTTACATTCAATTTAACTCTGGCTCCCTGAAGACTAGATGAGACAAAGAATTTGCTGCATGTAACCCCAACAGGATAGCCTTTTTTTGTTTTCTGTTTTAAATCCGGGGGAAGGATTGCTGAGCACGCTGCTCTTTTTCAGGAACACCCTGCTTCAAATTCATAGTGCTAGAGCCACATTCACACCTGGGAGCTAGCAAGCGGGCAATCTTCTTGCTATAGCTTTGTTCACAGCTATGTTTGCAAACCAGAACTGCAATTTGGGTTCAATTCAACTTGAAAGGAGAAAGTCAGACAGTAATTTCGTGATGCCAGACCAGATCAAAACTAGAAACGTGCAATTTGGGGACATTTGGGGACCAGAGGAATCCACTGCAAGGCGGTGGGTTAGAGACTGAGCAACGTGCGATTGAAATTTGGTGTTTAGTGTTTAGTTGAGTTTTTTCATGAAATGGGCCAATTACTTTGTCACATACCCTATTAACATGTGTAATTTGGAGGCGATTGATCCCCCAAAAATCTGCTTTTTGTTTTTAAGAAATAGAATAGTGCCCACTCCTTGGGGTGTTTTTTGTCACAGTATATATGCACATAAGTGAAATTTACCCATTATATAACAAAGGTCCCTGCCCCTAATTTTACTAGCCAAATACAGTCACATTTCCCCTGATGTCATGTGTATTGTAATTCGAGGGGATTGATTCCCATGTTTTTGGGTCGCGAGCCAAACTTTAAGGTTTACGTGACAATAAACTATATGACATAGCCTATCCCTTAGCTAAATGGAAGCACACGATTCCTGATAAAGCCAATCGATTTTACATTATGGCTTGTGTGTGCCGCTAAAACTATGGGAGGAGTAGCGTGCTAAACTTTAGGGTTACGTGACATTAAAAGTCGCACATGTACTATACTGTTGGGACAAATTAATTCACAAATAAATATATAACTTTTACTATACTTAACCCGATGAACGCGATTCCCGATGAAATATTAAATAAAAAGTGCTATATGGAATCAATCAATAATTGCGACCGTCAGGTGGTCGCAGTTACTATCAAAACCTCCACCGGCTGTCAGTCAGTCTGTCAGTCACACGTCACACTTTTCCCCTACTCATATCTCCGCCACCGTTGCCCCGATTCATGCCAAACTTTGCACACACACTCCTTGGTTGCCAAACCAAAACCCCTCATTTCTCACAAGGCCCTCTTCTAGCGCCACCATGAGGCCGATTCTTGCAAAACACATTTTTGGACACTGCCCCTACAGATTTGCTTTAAAACCAGTAAGACTCCCTAATCGGGAGATAAGCGACCGTCAGGTCGCAGCGTGATTTTAGGGCAAAATGTGTTGGAGCAGTGTCCAAAAATGTTTTTGAAAAAATCGGCCTGATGGTGGCGCTATATGGGACAGATTCATGTTGAAGACATGAGTGTAGACATACTGTGTACCGATTTGCGTGATTTTAGGGCAAAATCTGTAGGAGCAGTGCCCAAAAATGTGTTGGAAAAAATCGGCCTGATGGTGGCGCTATATGGGACAGATTCACGTTGAAGAAATGTGTAGACCAAGTGTGTACCGATTTGCGTGATTTTAGGGCAGAATTTGTAGGAGCAGAGTCCAAAAATGTGTTTTACAAGAATCGGCCTCATGGTGGTGCTATAGAAGAGGGCCATGTGAGAATTGAGGGGTGGAGGTAGTGGTTTGGCAGGCAAGGAGTGTGTGTGCAAATTCTGGCATGGATGGGGGCAACGGTGGCGGAGATCTGATGAGAAGGGCAAAAGTGTGACGTGTGACTGACAGACTGACAGACAGACTGACTGACAGCCGGTGGAGGTTTTGACACAAAGCGGTACACAGTATCTCTAAAGTCATGTCATCAACATTGATCTGTCCCATTTCCTATATTCCCTCCTGATTGGCTACCATTGCCTTCTAAAGTTTGTGTATGCGACCTGACGGTACCTTATCTCCCGATTAGGGAGTCTTACTGGTACTAGACTATGCTCTAAGCTGTGATCGGGGCACTGTATCAAAGTCACAACTTAAAAAATTGTGTTTGCATTCATTCCTTCAATTCCACTCACAGAAGAAGAGCACTCTCAACAGCAGGATGAGATTTGACGCCTAAGGTTGTGATTATTTGATGAGCTAACGTTATCTAACTGCAAGTGTCCTATTTTGCAGATCACTGTAGCGTGAACGAGTGATCTACGCACCATATCAGTCAGATGCGCCCAAATCAAGAGAGGCAACTTGTACTGTATGCTTGTTGCCAGCTCCCCAGCACAGCACATAAACCGCTTGTAATTTGTACCTTTTCTGACTAGTTGGACATTTGAAGCCGTGTAATAAACACAGCTTTGGTGCACAAGGCGGTGGGGGGGGGGGGGGGAGTGTCTCGTCTCCCGAGCTTCGCTAACTGCTCTCTCAACCCGCTGGCCAATTGCTGCTGTTGGGCTGGTTGTTGCTGGAATCAAACATCAGTGTGCGGTGGAAGAGTGGTGTCAGCCAAGAAGCCTCTATCCTCATTCCCCTGGTGGGTGTCTGATGTGTTGCTGTTCTGAACCAACGCGTTCACGCCGAGATGCCGAGGCTCACTTTGAGATGTCTTCTGTCAGTTTCTCTCTCTCCGTGCATTCCGTTCCTATTTCTGCCTTTTCCTTCCCCATTTGTCTCTTCTTCCGTCTCTGTTCTTTCTCCCCTCGTTTACCTCTCCCTCACTATCTCTTTGCCAGCCACTCAACCCACCATTTCCTCCCCACTCTCCAACACAGCGGCACTGTAGCACTGATGCACACTTAGTCTCGCCCTCACACTCCAGGGGAAGGTGTTCATCTGGTACTTTGTGTCTCCTGAGTATTTCTCAGGCTAATGGAAAACACTCAAGATGCTTCGCTGCTCCATCATTCCCCTCCCGCGGTAAAAAGAGAGACCCTCGGTTCACATATTGCCTTCGTGGAGGCGTGGCTTCTACTCATGCGGGCCAATAGTGTCTGGTTACCTTCTGGTTATGGGGGGTTACTGATGGTTATTAACATTAAAGTTTGGTTTGTCAGAATCAGTGTGGGATCAGAATGTAGGCAGAATGTAGGCAGATGTGTACTGCACCATAATACAGTACTTCACAGCTTCCCTTCGTTGAAGAACAATTACCTTCAGTGTCAGTACTAGTAAGACGCCTCAGGGCGACATCAGACCTAAGGGAGAGGTTGCGCCAATTCTTTGCCATCTGGCCAGTGATGTATATCGGACCAGTTACCCATATATGGAGACCCCTGGTACCCATATAAGGATGTACTTACTGTATATGGAGATATGCTGTGAGAGCCCAAACGTGCTTACTCGTGAAAGTCCTATGATGTCTATGACATCTGACATATGATATGATATGATATGATATGATATAGAGCCCTGTCTGTAGAACCAGCCACACAGATATGGGCTGTCTAGGCCATCTGTCTTGGCCATATATGGATTCTGTTAGTGTGGTATGTGGCCGTTGTGGCCTCCATATATGGGCATTCCCATATGAAGTCCTGTTAGAAATGGGCTTAATATTGATGACATCAGGGAACTCCATATATGGGCATAAAAGGGATTATGTTAGCGTGCCATCACAGTGAAGCCAGAGCGTGATGTCGGAGCGGCAAACCCATTCTGTTAAGAGTGGTTCCCGGTTGAGCCGGTTTTCATAGTTAACTGCGACCTATGGTCGCAATAAACTATTTTGAATCCATAAACTCTTCCGAAACTCCAATTTCTCTGTCCTGGTGTTTCTAAAACAACTTAACATAGTTAAGCTTTACTGGCCATGTTACACAAATTAATTGGGATTGATCTTTTCACACATCCCTCTTTAGATTCAGAGCAGACACATATTAGGACATTCAGGCCTTTGCTCAAACTTTGGAACCATAGATGTATGTGTAAATCCGATGTAAATGGAACAAGACACAGGCCGCTAGTTTGAGGGTGATAATGTTCAATGTTTATCGGCAGCACAATTCAAGGGTTTTAGCAGTGTGACTCCCAGCAGCGGAACTGGTACAGCTGGTGCTGAGTGTCAAGGGCAGCTGTGCATGGAGCTTGATGCAATGCCATGTTGCAAAAATGCCCGCCAGTCCAATATAAACAAGAGGTCAAGTAGGAGGGAAATGTGGGAAAATGCAGGATAAACTCACATTTTGTCAGTGTCGGAGCAATACAATATAATCGCCTAGAGGTCGAAAGGTCTGCAAACAGGTTTCCAGTGAATTGGTCATACTGTAGCGCGACCACGGCAACAACCGGGAGGCGAACCCGGGCCGCTACTTTACAGGGCGCGACCACGGCAACAACCGGAAGGCGAACCCGGGCCGCTACTTTACAGGGCGCGTACGTTAACCAGTCAGCCAAAGTGCCAGGCACGTTGGCGAGTGACCAACGCGCTACGCCGGAGCCTACAGTCGTCCCCTCTACCCAGAAGCGCGACCATGCGCGCCGGCCAGGAGCGAAGCTCGACTTTGAAACTGGGGGGTGAACCCGGGCCGCTACTTTACAGGGCGCGTACGTTAACCAGTCAGCCAAAGTGCCAGGCACGTTGGCGAGTGACCAACGCGCTACCCCGGCGCCTACAATACCACACCAGGGTTGTTCAAATGCAGCAGCGATTAGCAAGGTGACCAAAAAAAAGAAGAAGAAAAAAAATGCATGGAGGGAAACATAGATATCCACAACCTAAAGACGCTACCTCCCATTTTCCAGCTAACTGGAATGGTTACCTATTTCCTTATCTACTTTGAATATTTATCCAATCTATCTAGTCTTTACTCCTCCCTGTGTATGTATGATTGAAACATTTATACATACTCTAGACTGTAAACTGTGTGTGTTAGTTGAACTCTGAGAGTATACAATGTCACCAAAAGGACCCCTATATAGGTTACTTTAAATAGTTAAAGTTATACAGTCAAAGTAATACAATACAGTACCTTTTGTTACTTACAGTAGTCGTTGTAGGCCTACTTTCTGTTTCCAGAGAGTAATAAGTAAAGTAATATTACTTCTGAAACGAGTAAACATTAACAATAGGACTATACTGTATATATTACTATTAACAAGCCCAACTCTGGCCACAAGACACCTCATGCTAATTCTCGCACATTGAATCTAGTTGGTGATTAATATGATTTCTGATCCTGACGAATGTGGCGGTAATTTCCTTGCCACGGCACGAGTTCAAGGGTGCCAAATCCATAGAGTCCGAAAGTGAAGAGAACGCCAGCATCACAATCACCTTTGCTCGCCCAGGGCATTACGTGCGCAAGTAATTCAGGGTTCTCGTACATCTCAGCGGCTTGCGCGCAGCACTAACACTGTCAAGGTTAAGGGTGGATTCCCAGTGGGGCCTCCTACACTAAAAATGAATGCACTCATGGCGCTGTAAGGCGCTCCACATGAAAGCGGCCCGCCAAATGGCTTATGTTATGTTGTTATTTTTCGCGGCGTATACATGCTTTCCACATCACGCTGCCGTCACTTTACAGCAAACATATTTTGACAGGGATTCACTCCCGGTGCATAGAGGACAGGTGGATGTGTACTGTGTTGAGTACACACGCAGCGCAGACTGGGAATATACTGTATAGTGCACTGCGAAATATAGCCACTGCGGAAGCCCTATAGCAGGGGTCTTCAACAGGGGGTCCATGACCCCTCACATATGTCAAACTCAAGGCCCGGGGGCCAAATCAGGCCCTTGAATTAATTATCTTCGGCCCGCGGGATGATATTTAATTACTATTAGAACTGGCCCACAGGTATATTGCACATGCAATGCCTGGGATTTGAACCAAGGTCTCCCACATGAAAGTCCAACAGCTTAACCATCAAAGGGATATCCCTATGGACTGGGGGAAATATTAGACTTTTTGATGCCATCAGGCTGAGGCAGTGAGTCACTCTGCTACACACGCACCACCATAATAGTCCCACAATGCACTGCTAGTGCATTGGCGCGTATCGGGGGCCTGTGACTGCAAGCCCACGTTTAAATAAACATTGAACCAATCGGGCCCTCGAATTTTGGCCCACTGTGTATTTGAGTTTGACATCCCTGCCTCAGAGTTACTACAGGGGGTCCTCCAAATCTTCCAATCCTTTTTTATATTAAATATCTTTAAACACAAATTGACATGAATCCAAAATACACTGACGATTGCGCTGTCAAACAATTAAACTACCGGTATATGGAATCTATGAAAAGGTTGTGGGGGTCCCTGCTTCATCTCTCTCTCAACTAAGGGGTCCTTGGCCTGAAAACGTTGGAGACCACCTGCCCTACAGTACCGTATGCCTGTATAAAGTATACCAAGGCATTCTTGGGCACATCGCTTATGCAGAAATGTTGTGGGAAAAATGCATAATTTAAATGTTTTCAGACATAAAAAGCAAACATCTACTGTACAAAAACTAAACACTAGTTGGTCTCTCAACCAACCAAGTTGAGAGACTATATTTTTTATGATCAGATTTTTTAGTTGGATTCATTTTGAACAAAAACCTTTGTACTGTTAACGTAGTACTCCCTGCTTCGAATCCAACTGGAGACCTGTGTTGCATGTATTTCTCTGTCCTGTCTCTCTACATTTTCTGTATACATAAAGAAACTGCCAAAATAAATATCATTAACAACCGGTTCAGTGGGTCAATTACATTTCAATACACAGGAGCTTTATTGGCATGAGAAAACATACATTTACATAGCCAAAGCAAGTGTCAAAATATCAGGGTAAGCAAGAGTCTATAATCTCCTTTGGTTTTCGGTACCTTATTTCTAAACCCTGTACATTACAACATTACAAAAAATATCTATAATTAACCCAATAGGCAAATGTTTTCAAAATTGTTCAAACAATTTCAAAAAGGTTCCAGAAATAATGTTCAATGTTGAACAAACTGCAATAAAATCCAGTAGGTCTACAAGCATACCGTTACAACCCATGGCATCAGTTCACACTATGAGCTTGTAGATACATTTTTACTATTCTTCATTCAGTATGGCAAAGTATGCATGGGTGATTTCCTGCATACTCCTGTAGAACTCCTGCAGTAAGACTTAATTGGTAAAAAATGTTATATATTTCTCCTCATACTGTAGACTAGATTCTCTCTTTCTCTCTGAGCTAATGTGTGTTGAGAGGAATGGCAACATAAAAGCACATGCTGCATTGAGCAAATAATGCACACAAACAAGGACCTTGTTCGGCATAGATATAGCATGACTCTTTTCTCATCCCATTGTTGATGCATCAATGTCATTTGACATACAGGTTATCTTGTAAAGTAACACAAATCAGATGTTCAAGTAATCATCTATCTCTTGTAAGAGATATTGTCAAATGTCCTACTCGGTTGGTTCCCCAAAGCGTCATATTTCACCGCTAGTTACGGTACCGTTCTCATCCAATGCCGACCTCTGCCCATCTCTATATGCAACACTAACACTGCTGCTGAGTCAGTAGAATTAGGATTCGCAATGATTGGTGCGGACATTCGCTCGCCGTGGGCACTGTTATTGCTTCCCACAGGACTCACAGGACTCAAACTTGCCTCGTGGCAATGTTTTTAACGTGTTTTCATGCCGTTTCCAATGTTGAGTCTACATTGTCCACTCCACACTAAGCCAGAGGCATCACATTCTCACCCAGAGGCATCAGGTGTTGCCCCCAACTCGTCAAATACTGGCGCTTGTGTAGCAGAGTGACTCACTGCCTCAGCCTGATGGCCTCAAAAGTCTATTATCTCCCTCGTTCATAGGGATATATCCCTTTGGATCAATGGTTAACTCCTTCTCAGACGATTAACATAGCCATCTCACTATTACGCAATTCTTTAATTGGCGCTCTCAGCCGGGACGTAATGAACCTATCGCAACTCCGCCCCCCTCCGCCTAGACCTCCGACCAGAATCACAGCCGCCTCTAAAGGAACCATTCACTTGAATGGACATCCAGCGGATTTTTACACATTAAATATTAATTCCGTTTTGGACCCAGAGCTTCGAAATATCTTCCAATCCATCAACAAGGCCTGGATCTGCATTGGAAAAAATATTTAGACCTTTAAACTTTTAAAACAATACGACATAGGAATATATAAGGTCGCAGCAGAGGAATAAGGAACATGTCCATGGTTGCTGGACCACAGAAAGCCGTTTCAAACCAATTTAAATATGAATGGACTGTATTGGCCTAAACGACAATAACCCATGACTACAAACACCTTATTTGTTATGTTAAATAGCAACTGATATGTAATGTACGTCTGTGAATGTCTGAATGAACAGGGGTAACGACGCGAATTGTTGTATTTCAACTCTGCTTTCGACTGCAGTCTGTGGGTAGGGGCGTCACAAGGGGGGGAAAAGTGGGACTGACTTACCAGGGCCCAAGGTGGAAGGGCCTTAATTATTTTAGACTTTATCGATTGAAAAATAGCAGATATACAAGCTCATAGCGTGGCACTGAGTGCCGCGCTGCGAGCTTGTAGATTTGCTATTTTTTAAATCCCACGATGAAGAACATTCATGTGGGCCCACAGCGAATCCTTGTACCCAGGGCCCAGAATTTGGTGCGACACCCTTGCCTCTCCCTCTGCGGCTTGGCAGCTAAACTTGTCAGGAATCGCGAACATTTCACGCCAGAGATATCAAATGTTATAGATAAGATTTATAAGCAATCGGCATGATAAGAAACATGTAGCCTACATTTGAAGCAGTTTATTCTGGTTGGTTGTTTGTGTAATGGAGAGTAATAGCCTCTAAACAAATCAGTGAAAAGTGAAAACGGCTCTGTATAGGTCCAGCAGACAGGCGATTTCCTCATTCTGCTGTTGCGTCCTTATATATTCCTTTGTCGTATTGTTTTAAAAGTTTAAAGGTCTACATATTTTTCCAATGCATATCCAGGCCTTTGTTGACGGATTGGACGAGATTTCGAAGCTCTGGGTCCAAAACGGAATTAATATTTAATGTGTAAAATCAGCTGTATATCCATTCAAGTGAATGGTGCGGCTGTGATTCTGGTCGGAGGTCTCGGCGGAGAGGTGGGGGCGGAGCTCCCGGTACTCATCCATTACGCAATAGGTGATTAAAAACGAAATAAATGATAATGATCTGAAAAAAAAAAAAAAACGATCGGGAGCCGTTCTCAGTCTCTTCTTCGACTGATCTAAAAGGATCACTTCCCCATCCCTTGGATGCTTCTGGTAGCTTTCCGGACCCTATACCCACAGTCCCTTTCACTTTCACTATAGCAGGAAGCGTTAGCTTTAGCATCTACACGCATAGTTTCGCTCAGAAACCCGCTGCATACGGAGTGGATTACATTCGCTTACATCGATGTGCACGGATCGTGCACGTTAAACGACCGTTGGGAAAGACGCTGTCGCTCAAACCCCCATTGTAAGCCAATGCAGAGCTGCAAGTTTCAATCGTGAGTACAACACGGCTGCTGCAGGAATCACTAAACGAATGCCATGCCGTTTGTTCTTTATGATAGTCTTGTTAAATGAATGCTGTCTCAGATCATAAGGTATATTCCTGAAATAATAGAAATGTCCGGCTAATCTGGCTAACAGTCATTTTGGCAGGCTATGAAAGTGTTAAGCTATTGGATATTCACGTGGGAGACCCGTGTTCGAATCCCGAGCGGGACACTTGGTCAAGTGACGCCTCGTGGCCTCAGTAAGCCACTTCTTTGTAAAATGAGCCTTACAGTACTGTAAAAGGAAAACAAGTGTAAGGCTTACTACTACCTCTAGATTACAGTACCATATGTATACAGATTGCTGCATATGATTACCAATTGCTTGGTAATGAGGCCTGTGGACATTTTATGCACACTATCAAAAAGACGTACAGTATACTGTGCATTGTGAGTTTTCGTTACGCCATCTTTCTCCGAGTGACCTCTCTGAAATCTTAGCACAGCGGAAGAGGAGCCTATTAGACCACAGCACATTATGGCTAATGATCTTGCTCAGCAGAAAAAATGACACGTACTTAACATACTGTAGCATGCTTAGCAAGCACATACAAATACACACATATAGTAGGTACTGTACATGCATGAGTAGGCACATACTGCACGCTGCACGCATGTAAATATGTTTAATTGTTGGCACACAAATACAATGCATGCAGTGATACATGTACCTCAACACTTTACATTATGTGTTTGGTACTTCACAAATAGCATACGTAAGCACAATTACAAATACAACATGCCACATAGACAAAGTTATATTATGGCATAATACTTAACAGTCAACTACACACCGTGTCCAAATGGAACCAATGGACCCTTACGGGTGCGTTTGGTTCCATTTGTACACCTTCAGAGTTAAATGAACGCCGAGGCTGCTGCAGAATGCCAGTTTATTAACATATCGTGGCGTAGCAGAGAAGCAGCAGTGCAGAGTCAGTTTTCCTTGGGACGGTAATGAGGAAGGAGTCGGCGTGGTCCACACACACACACACACACGCTCGCTCGCTCGCACACACACACACACACACACACACACACACACACACGCAAACACACGCACACACGCGCACACACTCAGAGGCTGGATGCAGCCTACCTAATGAAGACTATGCTGAATCCAGGATAGCGGCGCTCATTTACAGTAATTGGAAGAGACATCAGGCAAGAAAAAACGGTACCCTTGAATTATGCTGGCCGCTTCTTGGTGCTTGCACTCATCCCCAACGTATCTGTACAACACATTTCGCTTGATTATACGATTATCCAATACAATAAACAACTGATTTACACTAAGAGATGGCACACTTCATATGCCCTGTAGAATCTTGGTGCTTGTCTAGGTGAGAGTTATGATATATAATGTATATCGTTCACTTGATTACATACAGTATACTTTATTATTGTACTGTATAATTTAACCCAATAAACAACTTACACTGTAAACAATGTTAACTCATTGAGTGCCAGCGCCCTCTAGGGGCCATAGAATGCCAGCGCATCTCTCATAGGCGAGCGCTTTAGCTTCCAGGACCTCACCTTCCAGGACCTCACGTGTGCACGTTCATGCACGTCATGGAAATGTCCCGGATGATAATGCTAACAGAATGGCTATTCCCATTTTGTCATCTAAAAGATCATTTTTGGGCGATTTCGCCGTAAATAAACCTCGCTCCGCTTCCCTAAAGACACAATCCAGAGATATAAGCCTTCAAAGATGTGGTCTTTCATTGGATTAGGCGGAGATTGGCGATTGCGTTCGCAAATGACGGCCGGCCGGGAGGTTGCTAGCTTTCGGCTAGTAGCTAGAAAAATCAGGCCAGGCTTCAGAAGGCCTCTTATCATTTTATTCATTTAATTAAAAAAAGCCGGACTACTTCGGGATCGGCACACTCGTGTACTCATCGGAAGCGGCGCCGAACATCGGGTGAACATTGGGGAGCTCAAAAATGTATTTTAAACCATTTTTAATGGAATATATCGTCGGACAGAGTAGAATGGCTAGCTGGCTAGCGAGCCAGGACCACCCACGACTCTACAAGCAGCTCGGGGTAAGTGAATTAATAAAAAAAAAATTGTATTGGATTGAAATAAAGCCGAACTAGTTCGGGATCGGCACAGAATGAGTTAAGAGGCAGAAGACACTGGCTCAATTCATATGCTGTGCACGTCTCAGGTAAACACATCAGACAGTGCATAATGCATACAATTATTAGCTTAGATATAACACAATAAGCTATATACAGCAGTGGTTCTCAGAGTAGGGTCCAGGGACCCCCAGGGGTCATTGAGGGGGTTCCAGGGGGTCCCCAGCAAAATCAGTTGATATAGAAAGTTTAACCACTTTAACCCTTACTGAATATTAAAAAGAAAAAATAAGAAGAAATGCTGTTTGCTACTTTTACAAAAACTTGGGAAAAGTGGAAAATGTGGAATATTTTTGAAAAGTTTTAACAACATAAATCTTGTATGGGGGTCCCTGGCACAAAATATTTGAGGACTGATAATACCATAATACCAAATATACTGTAAGTATAATACCAAAGCTGTTCCAGATAAACACACTTCCACTGGCAAGGTCTATAAAAGGAAAGAAAAGGTTCAGAAGAGCAGCTTCTTCTTTCAGAAATATTCCATCACATATATCATCAGTATACCTGTATCCAGACCAGTATATTGTATGGGCTTGAAAACGCAATTTATTTTCATTCAATTTGTTCCGAGCAGAGACAGAAGTGTACAGTTTCTGTTCTTGTGTTTCACCTCACATTCCAATGTTCCAAAACCGTCTAGAAAAAATTAATATATACTGTGTGTGTGTGTGTGTGTGTGTGTGTGTGTGTGTGTGTGTGTGTGTGTGTGTATATATATATATATATATATATATATATATATATATATATATATATGCATTGGTTCCATTTGGAACACTCGTTCTTTTGTCAATTACCTAAAAAGTTTGGGTTTCAGATATACAGGTTCTCCACCTGAAAGCGACCCACTATGTTTTTTGTTTTCTACCTTTATTGCAGGGTAGGTCTGCTGAGCACGAATCTTTTTCAGCACTGCACTGACTCACAGCAGTTACACACATTCACACCTGGGAGCTGCCAAGTACAAGTACAACCACAGTTTTATACTTTTGGCCACAGAGCAGCTCTACTGGAGTATAGTTAATGTATGCAATATGCTCATAAACCCGTTATTATTGATGTGCCCTTGTAAACAAGAATAAAACATTGACGCACGCAGCAGGCTAAATAAATGAAACTTCTTTAGCTTTTTTTATATTTATTGTCTTTATGAAAATGTTTCGCTTCCGAATTGAACAGGATATATATATTTTTGTAGTAGTTATTGATTAGCCTGTGAACTCGCTTGTGGGACCAAGTAAAAAAAAAATTTAAAAAAATAAATAAATATATATATATACATATACACACACACACACACACACACACACACACACACACACACACACACACACACACACACACACACACACACACACACACACACACACACACACACACACACACACACACACACACAGAAAAGAATGCACCCAATTATCCTACTATTTGATAAGGATATCATTAGTTACGCTAAAGGAGCCCATTAGATTCTACAGTCCCCACAGGTGTTGTGAAAGAGCTGATAAGACATGATCAAGGTGCTGTAGTCTATTGATCAGAATAGCAACAGCCCATATAGCAACAGTCCATAGCAACAGCATGTTATTCATACCAGCGAGCTGCTATCAAGAAATAACAGCGATTGCCCAATCAGAATTGTGCATTCAACTAAGCTGAGTAACAATACACTATAAACAAGTTATGTTTGTTTGTTTATGTGTGAATACGTAGAGGAAATAGTGCCACATGGCCCACAGATGATCTGTAATGAAGCCAATACACCCAGGTAGGAATACAAGATACATACTGTAGGCCTGCATCAGGGACGTGCTGGCCATTGGGAAAAGCGGGACAACTCCCGAACGGCCGGTTCATTCCAGGCCGGCCATTAGGAAAAATAATTAAATAAAATATCGGCCTTCGTTCCATTTTGGGGACTGGGCGGCCAACAAAGTAAATAGTCACTGTCGGGGCAGAAACCTCGTATCTCCAAGTTTCAAATTTGTACATTTTTTCACAAAGTAAAGCACTGCTTCATCATACAAGGCCGTCGCACAAAGGTATTGACTAGACTAAAATGTTAGGGAGGGACTAGTGGAGAAGAGAACCAGTAGAACTAAAAGACATTTTATGTTTGGTTGCAATCGGGTGTTGCGCTAATGAAAATAGCAGATCTACAGTTCTACATGTAGAGGGGCTATTTTCATCATGCAACCAAACCCATTTAGGCCTAACCTATAGTTAGGCCTAAATCAGAAATTAGCCTACAAAAACAAATATGTTGCTACATACTGTACATGTACTGTAAGCCCCTCCCATACACTAAAATGTGTTCCCGGCCTGAATGGGTTAAAATCAGGCATTGCGACTTCAACAAGGCCCGCCAAAAGATATTTTAGGTAACAAAATAAACTGTAGATTTAATCGACTACAACTAAAATATGACAAAAAAAATTGTATTCAAAAGACTATGACTAAAACTAAATCAAAATGTGCTGTCAAAATCAACACTGCTTTAAATTCTACGATCACAAAGAGACATAAACCTCAAGCTAAATGAGTAGAGTGGCCACCTGGGAAGTAGAAGGTCCCAGGTTCAATCAGTATGTCAGGGGGTCCCTGAGCAAGACTCTTAACCCCTGACTGCTCCTCCTGTGCTCGCCTGAGAAGAACTCCGCTGGGATAAAACCGGTCTAATTATTACAGCACGTACGTGACTGAATGTACATTCATGAAAGTAGAGGACCAAAGCTACCAAGTGAGATATCACTTGCTTACATTGACCTAACAGTTTTCGAGCTACAGCTTATTGGAAATGGAATATGCGTTTCTGAAAACTGGCTTTCTTTTACGTTTTGCCATGGATTTTCACACTTTCTCAGCTCAAAATAGATTGTTGCAAAAACAATACACATATAGGCTACAGTATGCTTGAATTTGATTTAACTAGGCCGCTGCCCGAACACCAAAATCCAATTTGAATCATAAAATTATGAAATATTTATTGCCTGCCTCACATGACTCGGATTCGGAGGTCATTTAAGGAAAGAAACAATAATTTACATTCATCACCAACTACTCTCCAGCACACTACAGTCTGTTACTGTACTTCAGTTTGAAACTTTAACAAAATCACACCCGTGTGAAGTGGAGCTGTGTGTGTGTGTGTGTGTGTGTGTGTGTGTGTGTGTGTGTGTGTGTGTGTGTGTGTGTGTGTGTGGATCATGTGTACCGATTTTTGTGACATTTGAAGAAAATATGTAGGAAAAGGAGCAAAAAGTGTGTTTTGGAGAAAATTCAAGATGGCGGAAAATCTATCATGGCGCAAATGGGCGTGGCCTATATGGGGAGATGCGTCATGACCCAAGGAATCCAGGGAAAAAATATTTTTAATTTTCCGACCTACGGTTCAAGAGTTACAGGCCAAAACGTAAAGTGGGGTGTTATGGCGCCACCATGTGGCCAAATGCCAAATTATTTTTTATTTAATCCTTGAAATCATTATGAACCTCCTCTCCAAGTCTTGAAACTCTAGCCCCTATGGTTTGCGAGAGACAAATAATTGAATGTGAGTTTTTGCGATTCCCATTATAAGTCAATGGGGAAAATTAATTCACTAATAAATTAATATCAATTAAACTATTGAACCTTTCTCTTAGCAAGTTACTAGCCCACGATTCCCGAGTAAGCCGGTCGATTTGACATATGGCGCGAGTGTGTGGTGGCAAAACTGTGGGACTAGTAGCGTGCCGAAGTTTAGGAAGTTCAGGCTACATACAGACACACACACACACAGACAGACACACAGACAGACAGACCCACACGGCCACGTATAGGGAGCCTGTGCTTCACACAGCTCCAAAAAACGTTTAACAGCTGCTCTCCCTATTTTGTTCGTACAAAGGAGTCAAAATCGTGTCAATAGGTGATTATGTCCTCAGCAACTGCTGCTTCGACGCGCGCTTTAAAGCATCAATTAGCAGCACTTTACAGCAGGTGCTCGCCTGGCCATGTGCACGCTTGACTGTGAAATATACAATGCATATTTTTAGCTTGGCTAATAAACAGGCTCGTTGAGGTAAACAGAAAAGATATATAGCCCCAAGTGGCAATTAACACCCAGTTAACTGCCGTGCCAACGAAATGCTAATCACGGAAGAAGATGACGTACAGTCAGTGAGTAGATCAGTGATTCTCAACATATGGGGGCGGGGACCACTGCTGGGCCGTGAGGATACTGCAAGTGGGACCCAAAATAATTGGCAAAACACTACGATTTTAATGCTAACTTTTTTTATTATATACATTTGTATCCCACAATTCTTAATTGTAACCCATTTTTTTCAATGTGTCAATTGCCTAATGTAATCCTGGGCGCTACTCTCCCTCTGCCAACCTGGGGAGAGCAACGGACTGACCTCATGTTTCCTTCTATGCACAAGGAGTCCAAGCCGCTTCTTTTCACCTGACAGGGGGAGTTTCCCCGGCTGAACGTACTGTAGCACGTTTTTTTTATTGGCCAGTTGTGAGTGACTGCGTTTGTGCCTGACCACCATCTAAGATTAAATGAAGATGACAAAATTAAAAGAAAAGAAAATAACCACTCATTAATGTGCAATAAGTGATAAATGGCTTTATGAACACTACTGTAATAATTTCTTGATCGCCTCATGTCTTGATTGTTTAAACACGACGTCATGGACCGCTATGCTCGATAACATCAATTATTGATACCGGGTCTCAATAAATGTGTTACAGTGTTGTTTTTGACAGCAAATTTTGATTTAGTTTTAGTCAGTCTTTTGAATAAAATGTCATTTAGTTTTAGTCAGAATTTAGTCACCTGAAAAGTTTTAGTTTTAGTCAAATTTTAGTTGACTAAATATACATTTTATGGCGACTAAATCTACAGTTGATTTAGTCAATTAAAATCTATTTTGGTAGGCCTTGATGGCATCGTAATGACTGATTTTACACTTGATTGCGTGCTGAAAATAGCCGATCTACAAGCTTGTAGATCTGCTATTTTCAGCATGCAACACCTGAGAGCAACCAAACATAAAATTACTCTCTTCAGCACTAGTCCCTCTCTAACGTTTTAGTCTAGTTTTTATTTTGTTGAAGAAATTGTCAATATACTGTATTTAGTCTTAGTTTTAGTCATCACAGCTTAGTTTTTATTTAGTTTTTGTCACTGAAAAAAACGCAGTCGACAAACATTTTTCGTCATAGTTTTAGTCGCCAAAATCAACACTGTTATCAAGTTTGTAATGGGCTCGGGTTTTGAACTCCATCCCTAAGTATCCCTAATATTGCATTTACTGTATCACAAGATTACTTGATGAATTAGTGGTTTGGAACACTAAACAGTGTATTTTAGAGCTCTTTAAGTGGTCTTAATGTCCAAGAATGGCCACATTACCTGATTGGCTTAATGTAGTGCAAGGTTTGGGTGCAAGCATCAGCCTGCTCATTAGGAGCAATTACTCTGCAGCGGTTCAGTAACATCATGAGATTAAAGAGGCTTATCAAATAACATACACTCTCAGACAATCCAAACTATTGAGAGGATTCCACAAACACAAATAGTTTGTTTCATGAAATCCTTATCCATTGATATAACATACAATGTACATGAGGGTAAACGCATAAATTGTACATGAGGGCACACGCATAAATTGCCATGAGAATCAAACCGCTAGGGACCCTATATTATTAGTACAGTATCCCCAGAGAAAGTGACTTGCTGACTGTGCCATTGAGGACACATACAAAATGAGTTGACATCAAATGCAGTAAGAGCGAGATCATTTAGCAACCTACAACCGGGTCGCAACGTGGTCGGTAGTTTTCATCGACCGGGTCGCTAAATCGAGCGACCGGGTCGCTAAATCGAGCGACCGGGTCGCTAAATCACCGACTGCGCCGCTAAATCGACCGACCCGGTCGCTAAATCTACCGACCTGCCTGCAGTTTTAGGTCGGTAGACTTAGCGACCCGGTTGGTACATCTAGTGACCCGGTCGGAAGAGTTTGCGCCCCAGTCGGTCGATTTAGCGACCCGGTCGCTCGCTTTAGAGGCGCGGTCGGTGATTTAGCGACCCGGTCGGGAGGTTGCGTCGGCAGGTTAGCCTACTGAGGTAAGGTTACTGAGGTTAGGTTAGGGAGTGAAGACTTCAATATATTGTCCTAGGTCAAGTCAATGCCTAAGATGCAATATAGAGAATCGTGCTTTCGCCATCTTGTTTTTAAAAAGAAAGAATGTTGCAATTTTAGGCTGGGTTGGTTCCCCTAGTTCATAAAATCATACAGGTCATTTTGTAGTTTATGTCCTATGGGTTTTATGTGCGAGACTGTGCACATAAAACGACCACCGGTCTGTGGATTTACCTACCCGGTCGGTGGATTTAGCATCCCGGTCGGTGGATTTAGCGTCCCGGTCGGTGGATTTAGCGACCCGGTCGGTGGTTTTAGCGTCCCGGTCGGTGGTTTTAGCGTCCCGGTCGGTCGATTTAGCGACCTGGTTGTAGGTCGCTAAATGATCTCGCCCTCTCTCATCAAATGTGCCAGACTGAGGTCTTTTTCTTTATTGGTGAATGATTGAATGAATGAATGAATGAATGCGAGAGTGATTGAATGAATGGGGTCCATGTGTCCATTTTTGGTCAGTTGTTTATTTGAAAAATTTAGGCCTATGGCAATATTAAAGCATAGCAACAAAGTTGGTTACAACAGCATAAGTCAATTATAGATTTCTGAGCGTTTTTGTAAAACGTAATATAAAGACATACAAAAATTATATGAAATATTTGTTTTAAATCCTGAAAGTATGTTTTTCCATTTTGGTCCAGATAATAGGATAGGATAGGAATCCAGTGAGAAAGGAATATTGATTATACGATCGACAGAACAGAAGTAATAGGCCAGATAATAAACTTGCTTGTTACGGTGCCATTATGAAGCCAATTGACATGAGACCGTGGACCTTTCCGCCATGCTTGGTCATTTTGGCTTCTGAGATACAGATCATTTTAGGACAGAAGAACAAGCCTAACAAATACAATATAGTTTCAGCACCTTGAGCGCTTTGTCCCCTAATAATACAGGCACAGAACCCATTGTAGTATTATTGCTTAGAGATTTTTTGTTAACTGCTTCAAAGACATTGTCCTCAGCACAGGCATATTGTGAATCATGTCATTCTGAATTCACTCATGCATTTTGCACCAAGAACTACAGTATAGGCCAAACCACCAAAACAACACTATTGAATCATGGCATGTTAAAATCTGGGTGGTGAAGAGGTTGACTGTGTTTCGGTGTGCAACGAAAGTCTAAATCAGGAGTAGATTCAAAGCTCGAGATGCATCACGAAATTTATGCGACTGTAAAGAGGAAATGGAAGAGGCTTCCGCTTTATATTTTCCTCATGATCAGAGCTTCCGTGCTCCAGGCTGTATGACCGGAAGGAAGCATGTGAAGATTGTGTGAGGCAACAGTCTGACCCGTGAGACTACAGTATATATGGACATGCTCAGGTAGAACAACATGACAAACATGCACACAAACACCAATAGGTTGAGGCCCACATACAGAAGGTAGCCCGCACTCACTTTTAAGTCGCTCCAAGCTTTTTATTGACAAGCAGCAATATGATAGACGTTCATGCTTCATACTTATAGTATTACTGCACTGTCAGTTATAGCTCGGCACTGAAGAACGGAGGATGTGCATTATTTCTCCTTTGAATGAGGCCCACATACACACATGCCTACACATGTAAACGTGCCTGCCCCGTCTCTCTCTTCTCTCTCTCTCTCTCTCTCTCTGACACACACAGACACACACACACACACTTTATCTAGGCTCTAAAATGAATAGATTGCCAATCCTGAGGCAGGGTCAGAAGATTGCAACATTACTATTATAAAGGCCAGGTCAATGTGTCTACCCGTGAGCTCTCTCTCACTCTCACTCTCTCTCTCTCTCTCTCTCTCTCTCTCTCTCTCTCTCTCTCTCTCTCTCTCTCTCTGTTTTCTTTCCCCATCTCTTCCTCCCTTTTCTGAGTTCTTCCCCCATCTCTCTCTGTCCCCCTCTCTCTCAGTGTTCTTTCCCCATCTCTCTCTCTCTGTCTCTCTCACTATGTGTGTGTGTTCTTTCCCCATCTCTCGCTGACGTTCTTGCTCTCTCCGTTCCTCCCTTCTGTTTTCCAGCATCTCTCTCTTTCTCTCTGTTCTTTGCCTCTCTCTCTCTCTCTGTAGTCTCATCATCAACTAGCCGTTGGCGACCCCCCCCCACCCCCCCTTCCCTCCACTTCCCTCCAATCCACACAGACACCTCTGCAGCCCATAATGCCATTAGGGGGAAGAGCTTCGAGCAGCAATACTCATAAATATTGACTCAGGTTTCAACATATCCCCCAGGAAGTGTTGAGAAACAGCAGGCACTGCATTAGCCGACCAGGAGCAAACATAACCCATTGGTCAATACTGACAAGTTACTGTGGTGGCTGAGCTAGCCTTTCTGCTCCTCTCCACTCTTCTCCTTCTCTCCCCCTTCCTCTTTTGTTTCCTGCATCTCTACCCCAGGGTTTCCCAAAGTGGGTGTTGCGGCACCCTATAGGGCAGGGGTTCCCAAACGTTTTTGTCTCAGGGCACCCCATAAATATTTTTTTAATCCGAGGCACCCCTACATTATAATTTTCAAACCTTTCGTTTTGTATTTATCATCTATAAAATGTACTAAACTAGTGAAAACAGCAGATCTACAAGCACACAACGCCTCGCGATGCGAGGCGCTGTGTGCTTGTAGATCGGCTGTTTTCACTAGTTTTTGTGCGACGGTCCTGTAACTTGGAAATACAAGGTTTCTGCCCGACAGTGACGATATTTTAGTGATTATGTTGCGAGGAAAACGTTTTGGTTAGAACTGACTGAAAATAACTTTGTACTTCAGGTTTAAAATTATACTAAATATTTGTTCAAGTGTCCAAATAAATTCCAAATATTATCAAATTATCTCGCGGCACCCCTGGACTGCCGTCGCGGCACCCCAGGGTGCCCCGTCACCCACTTTGTTGAAAACCCCTGCCCTAGGGTGTCGTGATGCCAGTCCAGGGGTGCAGCAGAATAATTTGATGGCATTTGATATTATCACTTCATCAATATCACTTCACTATGCTTAGTAAAACAGACCGGGTTTGCACTGTACTTGACGAGTTATTTCTCCATCTATCCGGCCATCTCCGGCTATCTGTGACGTGCTGTGAGCTTGTAGATCAGCTAGATCAGCTAGGTCAGCTTGATCAGATAGGTCAGCTTGTACATCATCTATTTTTGGTGAAAAGAAGTTTGAAAACCCCTGCTCTACCCCATCCTCTCCTCCCGTCGTTCTTTGGGGGTGGTGGGGGCTCACAACATCACCAGTGTTGATTGCACCTTGGCGTGCGAGGTCTTGTTACCAAACATACTTTGTGACAAGTAAAAGTTTGGTATTCTGACTTTACTTGAGTAAAAGTACATGGCAAGTATTGGCATGAAAACGTACTTAAAAGTACCAAAAGTAAAAGTACAAATTTGAAAATATTTAGAAAATCTACAAGCTCACAATGCGTCGCATCGCACATTTTACTTGTACTGTAAGAGTACGGTACTTGAGTAAATGTACTTAGTTACTTCACACCACAGCTTGTTAGTAAAGATATTTCATTAGCGCAGTCGCTCCACATGAGTGATTGTATCAGGAGGAGCTGGCTGTCTGTCACAGGGGGCTGGCAGAACGGGCTTTTCTCTTGGAGGAGCAAGGGGAAATCTTCCGCTTATTTCTCATTTTATTTTTAAAAAAATCACAAAAATTAGGTGAGAGGATAGTGTATTATTCCAACACCTACAGAGATTGGGGTTACAGTATTATGGCTTTGTGCCCATGAGCGTCATCGTCGTAGTATTAATGAAAACGCGGAAACTGTTCCATTACACCAGCAACCTGAGCAGATCCAGTCTTTTGGACCCCCTCCCCCGACCCCCATCACCAGAGGCATCGTTAATTAAAGAGGGACCACACTCGCTCTCAGAGCCGGTAGAGAAACAGATTGTGTGTGGCCCCTCTCAATATGCCAGATAACACGCACAGCTGTGGCTTGGTCTTTAGTCTCTTTTTGGATATTAATTGCACACACACCACACACTAGAGACCTGGCTTATTTCAGAGAGGAGAATGGTAATTTAAGACTGGGGCAGGTGTCGAGCCGCAGTTTGAAGAGGCCTCGACTCCCCTCGCAACGGATCCATCTTTCTTAAGGTGTTTCCCCAAAATGCGGATTTTGAGTCGACCCGGAAAGCATGACTGATAATGCAACATTTTCTAGTCCTTCAATATCTGTCAAGGTGCCCTTCAGCAATTATTTCTAGCTGCTCCAGTGGAGCAGCTCACTGGGAAAGAAGGGAAGGAGATCGGGGCAGGCAGTCCCCCATGCAGATGTTCATGTGTGCAGCTGCAGGGGTGTCGCACCAAATTATGGGCCCTGGGTACAAGGATTCACTGTGGGGCCCCTGCATGCTTTAACTATTGAAAAATAGCAGATCTACGAGCTCGCAGCGCGGCACTTGTACATCTGCTATTTTTCAATAGCTAAAGTATAAAATAATTACCAGTAAGACTCCCTAATCGGGAGATAAGCGACCGTTGGTCGCTTATCTCCACAAATAGGCCAAAAGTTTGTTTTACCAATTATCAAGACATACGGGCAGTTGACAGTTTGCCATGGTTACTCATTGAAGTTGAATCTCCATACATGGAGATAACCTACGCATCACACTAAGTCTGACCTCACCAGCCCATATTTGGGCATGAGCAACTTATGTCTCCATATATGGAGATATGATGACATCACACAGTCCTCAGCCGATGATGTGGCGTGATGTCATACAATACACAAACGAGCCCTACAGTATAAAGGGGCAATTCTTGCCAGGAAAGAAGCATTTCTTCGACTCAGACCTTATCGCCAGGGTTGGCTTATAGCAGCTGTCGGTAGGACCATATATGGATTCTGTTAGTGTGGATCTCCTAACAGGGCATCATCTGGGATACAATCCCTTTTATGCCCATATATGGAGATCCCTAACAGAATCCCTTTCATGCCCATATATGGAGATCCCTAACAGAATCCCTTTTATGCCCATATATGGAGATCCCTAACAGCATCCCTTTTATGCCCATATATGGAGATCACTAACAGCTAACAGAATCCCTTTTATGCCCATATATGGAGATCCCTAACAGAATCCCTTTTATGCCCATATATGGAGATCCCCAACAGAATCCCTTTTATGCCCATATATGGAGATCCCTAACAGAATCCCTTTTATGCCCATATATGGAGATCCCTAACAGAATCCCTTTTATGCCCATATATGGAGATCCCTAACAGAATCCCTTGTATGCCCATATATGGAGATCCCTAACAGAATCCCTTTTATGCCCATATATGGAGATCCCTAACAGAATCCCTTTTATGCCCATATATTATGGAGAAATCCCTGCTCTGAGTATCTGACATCAGTGTGATGTCACCTGTTTATGCCCATATATGGAGATCCCTGCTCTGCGTATCTGGTTGCTATGGTAAACAGTTGGTTGCTAGGGTAAAAAAACATGGTTGCTATGGTAAACAGTTGGTTGCTAGGGTAAACAGTTGGTTGCTAGGGTAAAACCATGGTTGCTAAGGTGGTTGCTAACGTACACTAACAGACCAGCAACAACAGACTGTTGCCACAGCAACGTACACAAAGGTTTGTGTACACATGTGGTGTGATGTCATACTGATGCGGAGATATGAGCAGGGCAAAGGTGTGACGTGTGACGTGTGACCGACGGACGGACGGACGGCCGGTGGAGGTTTTCATAGTAAACTGCTCCCTGACGGTCGCAATAACTCCCCCCCCCCCCCCCCCCTTGTGACGGCCCTGGCAGCTGCTGCGTTAAAGTGAAGCAAAGCTCAGCCCAGAAAGCCATTCCTGGCTTTAACTACTCGAACCTGGCATCCCTATAGTAAGCATGTCATTATACAAATGTTCCAAAAATAGCTGTTCTATAAGCTCGCAACGCATCGCACCATTGCATGCACTTTCAGATCAGCTATTTTTTTGCCTCATGGCGCGGTTGTATGCCAAAGCATAAATCAGGCTCAAGTTGTGGAGAAGGAAAGTGGCAAAAATAAGAGAAAAAGCTTTAATTGTGTGTTTAGGGAATCTGAATTGTGCGTGCTTTGCCAAATGCAGTAGCTGTAGAGGAATCTGCCTCGTCGGCACAAATAGAGAAGCGTATTGACATACATACAACACAGTACATACAAATGTACTGTACTGGCATTGAACAGCAAGGTCAGCAAGGCCTTGCATTTAGGGAGCCGAGGTGCTGAATACAGGATGAGACACTAGACATACGATAGACCTCCGATCAGATGCAAGTCAATAGTGCAGCTTTACACAACTTAATTACGTTCCTGACACACTGAGAAGCCTTCGCACAAGCAAATTGCCTACCTAGCTCCAAGCGACTTGGCTCTTAAGAATTCCACTCCACAGGCAATGTCAAAATTACGGCAACAAACATTCGAATGCCAATCAAACAGCGAATGTTTTACGATAAACGGCCAACAAAGGATGCCATCAAACTGACAGTTTAGCTATTATCACCGGTTCCGTCTGGAAATTGTGGGTGCTGTCAAGCAAGTTAGGCTCCCCTCCCCACTTTAAACCATGTGCTAATGGCTCGACGCATTGATGGCTGATCACAAAAAAAGGCATTTTTAGGAACTCTTGACAGAAATGCGTCGTCTGAAATATTATGGTAGAATAAACTCCCCCTCTCTCGCGTCGAGTCGAGCTAAATGATTAATGATATTCGTTTGATTTTGTAGGAACGCTGCGAAATGTGTTTTGACTGGGACTCAAGACGAGTGACAGCAGGAATGGAGGATGTCGGCCAAACACACCAGGGATTATAAGTCAGAGTGGCGTAGGAGTGAACACAAATAACACTTAACATCAATTATTCAATGTTCGGTAGTTTAAGTGCGGGCTCAGGAGCATTCTCACACTTAAAGACCCACTGTGTGATAAAAAAAGACCCTCTGCCAATAAAAAAACACATAGAATTATTACTGTTGTGTGTGAAAACAAGCCAGCTATCCCCTTCCCCTGATTCAGTTTACAGTTTACAGTTTAGGCATTTACAACAATATAACAAATGCAAATGAATATCAATCTAAAAAACAATATAATCAGTAAAGAGAAAAAGGATTAAAAAAAAACTAAAAAACTAATGCTAACTAGCTTCCTGTATGGTCATTGAGTGTTTCAGTAGTGCTATGGGTTTAGGTGGAGTCTGAAAAGGTGAGTCTTCAGTCCACGGCGAAAGCTAGCGAGTGAGTCCGTTGTTCTGATTCATAATTTCCGTGCCAAAAATAGCAGATATACAAGCGAAAAACGTGTCATGATGTGACACATTCTGAGTTTGTAGGCAACGCGAAGTACAACATGCATTACTGTATGTGCCAGATGCCAGGGAGTTTCACCAGATCTAGGAGAAGCTTGGGGAGAGGGTCATAATTATAGTCACAGAGTCTGGTGAGCTAAAAAAGAAGAATATATGCAGCAGAAGATATTATTTTCAGGCCTTGTGTGACTATCATATAATTCGCAGAAAATTATGCTGTAGGTTGGGTCTACCACTATCACCAATCCTATCAGTGGTATTCTGCTAAGAACTTCAGTCAAACTGAAGTTTACTAGCAGGACTAGCAGTTGTAGAGAGTTGGTGTTACACTAGCTACTGCTTGTAATGTTGGTCATCAAACAACCTATTGTATCGCTGGACTTGTAAGACACTTTGATGGATGACAATATCAGCTAAAACCCTAAAATACAAATATATTGCTTTGCAGGCACTTTCCTGGTCTCTTCAGTGAAACAAAGGTCAGTCTAGTGTCACTACAGAGCTATAGGTGTGTCAGCATTAATAATTATATAAATTATATAAGTATAAATATGTTATTTATACTTTAGGCATGAAATGCTTAGACCTATAGTGACATTTCTAATACAAATGTGGGTCCAGTCCTCTTGTAGAATTAGCAGCAGGGTTTGGAGTGTTCTGTTCAGCTAGGAACAGTACGATAAGTAAGTAAAGCCCTTAAAAGTTTTTGCAGTGATCTATCAGCAACTGAAGGGATTTTTATTTGCTCTTCTAAGAGCATCAGCTCCAAGTACCTAATAACACGTTCAGTGAGTACACTGTTGCTTAAACACTTTCCTACTCTTCCTCAGCTTGTCTCATGATGTTTTTTAACACACACTTTAGTACACTGGCAGCTTTGGAGCAGGCTGTGTATGTATTTTCATGGTCTCAGTTTACCATGAGAAATGTCATTTATATGTCCATATATGGGCATTCCCAGAAACAAAATACCTTTTATGCCCATATATGGAGATTTATGATGTCATCAATCCCAGGCCCTAACTGGCCCAAGAGCCTGCTTTACTCTGATTTACACCCTAGCTTCCCCAAAAACGTTAATATTAAGTCCATATATGTATATGGATATTAATAAAGGATAACATACATAAATTGTCCATATACAGTATGGGCATTCCCAGATGATGCCCTGTTAGAGTACCCCCTTATGCCCATATATGGAGATCCCCAGGCATCAAACCCAGGCCCTAACTCGCCAAAGCCCTGCTTGGATTTAATAATTAAAATACGTTTTATGCCCATATTTGGAATGCCCATATATGGGCATTGGGCATATTTTGACATAACATTGTTGACTATCATGCAGGGGTCTCCATATATACTGGTCCGATATACATCACTGGTCAGTGTGTGTGTGTGTGTGTGTGTGTGTGTGTGTGTGTGTGTGTGTGTGTGTGTGTGTGTGTGTGTGTGTGTGTGTGTGTGTGTGTGTGTGTGTGTGTGCAATTACTGTGACCAATATTGCCCCCTGATATTTCTCACTTGGAACGATACAGCAAATTTTTACTCACAAGTCAGTCTCTGTGTGCTTCACTCAACTAGAGATTGAGGACAATCTCCAAGCTTTCATTATTAAAACTGGGTGGAAACAAGTAGTGAGAAAACACGCACGCACGCGTGCACACACGTATTGCAGAACCAATCCATAGTCTCATATTGGGTAGCTCTGGTCCATATAGCGTTGAGACCAGAGCTATGGACCAGAGCTAGAAGTCCCCAAACGATTGGTAGGCACTAGGCAGAGATTCTCTGATGTTTGGCATCACAAGTCTACAGCAAATTAAACTAATACGCTTCACTGGTTTGTGAGATGCTCTGGGGAATATAATATCTATTGATACTCTAAGACAGGGGTCTTCAACAGGGGACCAAGTACAGAGTGAAAGGTCAAGTTAACTACATATAGACATTAACACGAATCCAACATAGACTGATGACAGTGCTATCAAACAAGTAGATGAAAATCTGCACAACGCATTTATACAATATGTAGAGGGGGTCCCTGCTTCATCTCTCTCTCAGTTAAGGGGTTCTTGGCCTGAAAACGTTGAAGACCCTTGCTCTAAGAAGACACACTTAACTCTCTAGAGCATGGGTCTTCAACAGGGGGTCCTCAGAGTTACTACAGGGGGTCCTTCAAACCTTTGAGTGACAGAACGTTTTTTTCTCCTTTTTTATATTAACCACTTGAACCCTAGTGTCCATATTCTGAGAACTTTAGCCAAAAATAGCAGATCTACAAGCTCACAACGCCTCGCGCTGCGAGGCGTTGTGAGCTTGTAGATGGGCTATTTTTGGCCAAGAGGTTTGGTGCAGAGGGGAAAAAGAGCAGACAAGTTTATCAAGTATTGATGGTTCAAGTGGTTAAACATCTGAAAATACAAATTGACACGAATCCAAATTTCACTGACGATTGTGCTGTCAAACGTGGGGGTCCCTGCTTCATCTCTCTCTCCGCTAAGGGGTCCTTGGCCTGAAAACGTTGAAGACCCCTGCTCTAGAGTATCAGTAGTCTGATCTGTTATCTCACAGAAGAACTAATAGCTAACTGTGTGTGTTTGTTCAGCACCAAGTACTGTATGCCCAAGAATGCTCCATCAATAACCACAGCCTTATAAACACTTGCCTCAGCCGGGTCTCTACTGTGATTTTAAGAGAACAAGCATTAGCTGTGCCTCGTAATGTCTTAACAGAACTAGTGTCAGCAGGGCTGTACAGTGAACAGGGACTTGCTGGGCCCCTGATTCAGCCCGGGAAAAAGAGTTGGAGAGGCCCTCATTGCGCGCTATGGAGAGAGATCTCTATAGCGCTGCTGCTACTTTGCCATTTCAGATCATGACAAGTGACAAGCCAGTGGGCCAATTACATGAGTTATATTTCGTCGTTGTCGGGTGGAAACCTTGTATGTCCAAAACCGTTTGTTTTGTATTTATCATTTTAAAAATGAATTAAACTAGTGAAAACAGCCGATCTACAAGCACAGATCTGCTGTTTTCACTACTTTTGTGCGACGGCCTTGTATGATGAAGCAGGGCTTTGCTTTGCTAAAAAAAATTACACATTTGAAACTTGGAGATACGAGATTTTTGCCCGACAGTGACGATTTACTTTGTTGGCTGCCCAGCCCCCAAAATGGAACGAAGGCCGACATTTTATTCTTTTCCTAATGGCCGGCCTGGACCAGCCGGGAATGAACCGGCCGTTCGGGAGTTGTCCCGCTTTTCCCAATGGCCAGCACGTCCCTGACAGTGAACACTGAGGGGGCAGGTGCTCAAACCTCACAAAAGGGCACTTCAGCTCACGCCGATTTCTGGGGTGGTTGTTTTGTGGGGGTCCCTTGTGCCATTTCACACCAGAAATGTGGTACAGTGAACTTGGCATGCTTTCTGGTCTCAAATAAAGTACGTGTTTGCTGCTGCAAGTTAACAAGATGGGAGGGCACTTGACTCTCTGCATCAGGTGAAATAAAAACTGACTGAGGAAAAAAAGGGTCACTTTGAGGCAAAGGGCAGGTGCCCAAGCACCCAAAGCCCCCACTCTGCAGTCTTTACTGACAATTGGCACAACCCAAATTAATTATCAACCCTAACCTTAATGCGTATTAAACACTTGACTATTCCACTAAGATATTCGATTTTCTCTAACTTAGTTTAGTATTGCAGTCAGGCCTGGAATTTAGTCATTTTAGGGTCAAGGCCACTTGCCCTTTAGTGTTGTCCATTTTTGAGGGCACAAATGCCAAATGCCAGGGTAGGAATTAAGGCAATCAAATAAAACATGAAAGAATGTGTTGAATTTAAGGGTTAGGAATGATAACCTAATCTGCAGTGAAATAGATGCCTTAATGGTCCACGTCACATTGATATAAACCAGTAGGCCTATGCGCACACCGGTCGGCACCAAATGAACCCCACCGTTCATAGGATGCAATGGATGGCACTCGTGTTTAAAAATGCATTCCATCAAACTTTCAGATGCCGTTTTTCTCCCAGTGTGGAGGAAGAATGCTTAGGATTTTTACTGTAAATTCTCACTCTTGAAATATATAATCCTTAGTTTCTGTTGATTGTAAACAATAATAGCGATTCAAAACAGTTGTCCTTCAAACCCCACCTCTATTCACCGTCATCAGAACAGAGGGAGCGCTCCTCTTGATCACCCACCCGATCCACTGGATCACCAGAGCGTCTACTGCTCGCCCAGCTGCAGTCCATGAAGCTTAATTATGCTCCGTCCTGCGACGGTGTCGCGCGCAGAGCCGCAGACTATGGGATTAGATTCATGCCAAATGTCCAAACCTTGAAAGTAGTATTTCAAGACTGTAAAATGGTTTTGAATCTCTGAAAAAAAAAATTGAATCTCTGAAAAAAAAATTTGAATCTCTGAAAAAACAATTTGAATCTCTGAAAAATTATTTCGAAACTCTGTACAATGTCTTGGCAGAATTTCTTCAGAGATACAAATCACTTTTTAGAGTTTCGCCAACACATTTTCAGAGTGTCAACTTCATCATAAACACAGTTTCAGTATATACATTTTGGCACTTTTCTCCCTGCATAAAACCTTGTAAACTCCTGACTCATAATAAAGATTTCAAAACCTTGAGAGTTATTTTCAATCTCTGAAAATATTTTTTGTAAGACTGAAAAATGATTTCAAAACGCAGAATAGTGATTTGAATCTGTGACAAAACGTGTTGTATCTCTGAAGAAATTCTGCCAAGACATTGTACAGTGTTTCGCCCACACATTTTCAGAGTTTCAACTTCATCAGAAACACAGTTTCAGAATATACATTTTGGCACTTTTCTCCCTGCATATTATTTTGTTCTCCGTGTAAATAGTGATTGTTTTCGAAGCTTGCAACTCTATTGTTGAAAGACTCAAAGTCATCTTCAAGGGTTAAACTTTCACACACCACAGCACGATGCATGCGCATCTGACGCTATGCAATCAAGGTCTGTGCCTGAAGCTAGTTGCAGTTTTGTGGTCTGAAGCTAGTTGTTTTGTATGTGAAGGATTTTGTTTCGAACCTGAAGGATTTGGTTTTGAAGGGAGGCGGGGGGAGCGGGGGGGAGCGGAGGCGGGACCGGGGGTGTCCAGTCCAATCACAGAAGCTCACGGTGATTGACAGACTACCCAGCCAATGATAGTCACAACATGACGTCATGACGTCATGACGCCGACACAGGAAGGCGCACGCATTTTATTACATGGTGGTCCTCCTCCTAGAAGGATCAACTCTGTGCGTCGTATTAAATGGATTTTATTCCAGGATAAAGTCCCCACATAACAACATGTCTGCAATACAGGTGAGCAAAGTTCCTAATACTCATTGCGTGTATACTCGGTCGCGTTTCTGCGACGGTAGGTCACAGAATTCATAAGTCAAGTCAACAGTTTTGGTGTAACAGTCTCACTCGGCGATAACATAACATTAGGTTTTCAGAGCGTTTGTATTTGTCACGGTGGTGTGTAATCACATTTGATTTCGTTGTGAAATCACTACGGCAGTGTTTTTCAAACACAAAAATCAGCTTTGACAGTATACAAATGGAACCAAATGGACCCCAACGGGTTCATTTGGTACCATTTGTATACTAGCTGTCAGTTACTGGTATGGGTCAATAGACCAGTGGTTCTCAACCTTTTCAGGCCGCGACCCCCAAAATAATCATATTTTAACTGGGGACCCCCCACCCTGACGAGAGTTGAGACATTACATTTTGTATAACACAGTTCTATTGTTGCGAGGCGTTGTTGTGAGCATGTAGATCTGCAATTTTCACAATTTCTGCATTTTATATTTGACAATATGGACAATATTGGCTACATTCATTTAGGTATTAAATCCTTAAATGGTCACGTTAGAAATGTATAGATACCCTCTATATACACTTAAAACTTTATGTTGGTTTGTTTACTGCTGAGAGATAAAACAATGTTGCACATTAACTTAATCATCTGGGGACCCCCACAATAATTTGGGGAACCCCCTGGCGGTCCCGACCCACCGGTTGAGAACCACTGATGTAGACTAAAGCGTCCATTTGGTTTCATTTGTATACTGTCATTGCTGGTATTGGTCAATGTGTAGACTAAAGGGTCCATTTGGTTCCATTTGGTTCTGTTTGCATAGTGCAGTACATGTTCCGGACTACCAAAAACAAGTACCTGAATAAGTCAAGCAAACTTGTTTAAGTCAGGGTCCACAGGATACTCAAATCATCATCATACATAAATATACTAGGCAACAATATACAAGTGGAGGTCTCCACTTCATAGGATATGCATTCCACATAGAAGGAGAATGACTTAAGTCCCTTGTTAGATCAAAATCTGGGTTTAACGTGGTCTGTGGAGCATGGCACATACTCCATCACAAATCATGATGCACAGTGATGTATGTTGTTGTTATTGCATGTTGTGGCAATCTATTGTACTGTATGTCTATATGGGACAAAATGACTCAAATTCTGAGTAGTTCTAGTCATTGTGTTTGTGTTGTGTATTTATTAATGGATTGGCCTTAAAAATTATAAATTTTCGAATCCAGAAGCTCCTCAACAAAACATTTTTCTTTGCAGGATGATGTAGACGATATTGCTGAAATGTCCCAATATCTCCTTAGCTATGTTTCAGCAAGACGACATGGAGGGAGGGGACGACTATCCCAGCAGCACCTTCAGATGCTGGATGGGGCCCCAGCAGTGCAGACAGTAGGCACATGCAGAGGTAATAGCTGCCACACATAATACATTTTCGCTGGATACTTGGTAAACTTGAATGTTGCTCTGTACTTGATCTGATATTTTGTTCCCTTGCTATCTTGTGATGTTTAAATGATATGAAATAATAAATTAATCCAAATTCATGTCCTTTCAGGAAATGTTTCCATGTCCACTGTGTGGTGTAACACCAAGAGGGGACATAGATGAGCATGCCAGCTTCTGTGGAGATGGGTACGAATACATTTGACTTAATCATGCCTTTACGTTTCACTAATGTGATGTTTGTTTTTACAATTACTGCAGAGGTTCTGATTAGGGCTGTCACGATATGAAATTTTACATGACGATTAATTGTCACTCAAATAATTGCCGATTAACGATTTAATTGTGTATTTGTCGTTGATAATTACATTTCTGTTTGGCTTTTAGGCTTTGAAGTTGCATATGGTAGATATGACACATAACCTAAATATACAAATACATTACTGACATATTTGACAACTTACTACTTAAAAAATAACATTGATAGTGGAAATAGCCGATCTACAAGCTCACAACGCGTCGCATCGCGACGCGTTGTGAGCTTGTAGATCGGCTATTTCCACTATTTCTGAAACTTTTCAACATTCACGATTATGACAAAATAATTGCGATAATGTCAAATAATCACGATTAGGCGATTATGTAATAATTGTGACAGCCCTAGTTCTGATAGTATTCTTGTATTTAAATCAAGAATTTCAGAAGACAGCAGTCTCAGGTTGAGCTGAGGGTCCCAGTCACACAACGGTCGGTCCTGTTGTCCCGGGTCCCAGCCACGCATCACTTGGTCCTGCTGTTCCAGCCTTCCGGGTACGATTCACACCTCAAAAACACACCTTTATACAGGTATTACAGGTGTTAAGTTATTAAAAGGTATTGCCTTTTTAGACAGAGGGACGGACTGACAGTCTGTGCCCACCACAGCATCTGTGCTAACTCAATTGGCCCTAGTCTGGGATCACTTCACTTTTCGGGCTTGTAACCGGTCTGGAGCGGAAACCACAAAACGTCATGTTGTAGTACTCAAAGGACTACAATTTGGTCGGAACTATCCACCGGAAACAGTTTTAACCCAAAATAATTCCCCTGCGCTCAAGGACATACTTTTAGGACCTACCTAATAAACTCTGTGATGCGGAGTAGTTTTGCCTTTGAAAAAAATGTTTGGTATATGCATCTTTTAGTCCAACTGTTAGCGACTGGCAAGACTACACAAGGCTACTCGAGCATTTTAATAGGGATTGGGGAAACAAACGGAGGGAACCAAATCAAAGCGACGCCGCTTCTTCTAGTGGTTTCCGCGCTTTAGGTGGAAACCAAACGGCCTGTTATGAACGAAACACCAGGCTTTCTCTCAGAAAGCCTGGTGGGCGAGGTTACAATTGGCCCATGTTCGGGGGTGGGTGATAATAGTCACTGCATGTATTTTTACGGGCTGGGGTGGCACCTGTCATCAGGTACCCCTGGCCGGGAGGAGTAGGACAAAGGCTCTATATCCTTCTGGTGGGGGTTTCTGCCTGGTGCAGCAGTGACTGACAACAAAGAAATGTGTGTGAGGAGTAATCAAATGAAAAATGGGGTCTTCAAAATAATTGGCTGCTTTAAATAACATTAAAGACAGAGAGAACAAGATATGCAATATACTACCATCTAAAATGACAAATGATATTTCTCAGGTTTGAATGGGTTAATTTGGCCATAATGCTACACGGTAAACTCTCTAAGCCATTACAGTTGTTTCCAATACAGACAATCTCTGCTATCGGTCACTTATGCAGATGTTCTTGGTTAGACTTAACCATATTTTCTGTTACAGGATTCGTGGAGACCAAGGAGTTGAAAATATGGACACCGCCTTTATGTTCCAGAGACGTGGAACAGGCAGAGCTAGTTATATCTCTGGAAAAAGTGTACACAATTAAAGGTAATGTCTTGAGAAAGTTTATAGCATCCCAACAAGTCAATGTTCCTTGGTGTGAAACTGATAAACTGCAGTTAAACATCATATCACATTTTGCCAGTCGCTATTCCTTATACAGGGTTCCCACGGTCATGAAATTCCTGGAAATATTTTGAAATTAGAAAAATATTTTTCCAGTACTGGAAACGTTTTGGAATTTATCAAGGGTCCCAGAAGGTCCTGGAAAAATAGCTATGCATTGTCTTTGGTTATTGATTTTGTTAATACCTCTGAAATGACAAATTAAACATTGGACAAATTGTCAAATATTAGAGGCAGAAATTGTGAAAATAGCCGATCTACATGCTCACAACGCCTCGAGGCGTTGTAAGCATGTAGATCGGCTATTTTCACAATAGAACCGTGTTATACAAAATTCCTCAACTCTTAGTGCTCGTCAGGGTGCCGGGTCCCCAGTTAAAACATGATTATTTCGGGGGTCACAGCCTGAAAAGATTGAGAACCACTGGCATACACTACCTGTCTTTGGGCATTGCGCATAGGAGTAAGCGACCTGTTATTGAGCTGAATTATTGTTATATAGTCCTGGAAATTGGGTTAAATATTCTGGAAAGGTTTTGGAAAGGTTTTGGAAATTAATTGGTAAACGTGTGGGAACCCTGATTATAATGGTGTGTAAAAAGTAACAGAAAATCTAAAAATTGCCCCCCTCCCTCCCTCCCTCCCTCCCCCCCCCAGGCCCACTACCCAGCCAGCTGCAGCCACATGTCCCAGTGGCTGGACGACGGAGGCTTCTACGAGGGCATGAGCGCCGAGGCTCAGTCTGTGTTAATTTTGAAATTCAATGGCCTTCAAAAATGCCTATTTTCTTATAAACATCTCATGTATAGTGCAGCAAATGTTCTAATGGCATAGCAGGGCAGAGACGGATACAGAACATTAAAGGAGTAGTTCACCCACAAAATGACTTTTTTTCTATTGATTACTCATGCCATGGAGAGCAGAGTTCAATAATATTTTTAGAGTAAATTTACCCCCCCTGATTCCGGATGGGGACCCGTCGAAACGGGTCCCCATCCGGAACGAATGGGGGTACATTTATTGTTATCACATTTTTGTCTTAGGAATGCAACAAAAAACGAAAAATATTATTGAACTCTAGTCTCCATGGCGTGACTAATCAATAGAAAAAAAGTCATTTTGTGGGTGAACTACTCCTTTAAGAACATTATCTTAAAGTGCATTAACATGGGTTTAACTGATTATAAACAAACAAACAGTAACATGCTTCCTGTCTCTTCAAGTTCAAAGAATTAGACTTCCAAAAGGGAAATTTAACAGATCAGAGAACGAGAGAAACTATATTTTAAAGCCAGGCAAACACATTGTGCTTTGGTATAGTCCTTTACAAACAGTGATGTCTTCTGAAAGGTTTGAGACAAGGGGAACTGGACTACAAAATACACGCCGAAATGTAAAAAAAAGTAGGTCTGGTCAAAAGGATGGCATTAAGAGCAACCAGGAGTGATCCGAGCACTCAGAAAGTCATGAGGAGAGGTAATAAAAACAAGGTGCTTTATTTATGCAATAAAAGCCAACATGTTTGACCTTCAAACGGTCTTCATCAGGGTAGGTTAGTGTCAGATGTTGACACTTGTACCTGCCCTGATGAAGACCGCATGAAGGTCGAAACCGGTTGGCTTTTATTACAACAAAGCACCTTGTTTTTCAACTATTGTAGTATTGAGAAATGTGAGATTACCTAAACATGCAGAAGACAAACTATTACCATAATTGCCACTTGAAGCACCGTACTTCGAATTTTTCTACAGTTGTGTATTTTGTAAAAAATAAAAATGACAAAGTTCAGTCAATGTGTTCTGCTCTGAGTGCTTTATTTTTGTTTTCTTAAGTCATAGATGGACTTCAAATAGAAGTATGGCTGTAGTGGTTATTAATGTATTTTTGGTTTTAAAATATACTGCTGTAAATTAAAATGAACAGTAGAGAATAAACACGTTCTACCACTGAAAAAAAAAGAAAACAGTGATATGAATATAATTTATTTATATGTACACCGTTTACTCCAAATGACAACAAAAGCTACAGTGTTTATAGTTGTGTACTGTACCGTGTCTGCTGCAACAATGTATTATGACAAGTCTGTATCTTACTTGTCCAAAATGTTGTGTAGGCCTAAGTATGTGTACATTATTAAACCAACTGCTGACCAGCTGTCAGCATTGAGTGATTTGTGTTTATAGCGTAGTCACCGTAGTGTATAATACCTATTCAAGTAATAAACATGTATTGGCCATTAAAAGTCCAACAGGACCTAGTGGGGTTAACTAATGCATTTTAAGGTGGTCTTAGGGTAATTAATGCCTAACAAATTCCCACCTGCTGTTGTCTAGAATCGGGTACTTTTTTCGAATGGATGATTGGAGGTACAAGCACAGCTATCATTCCTATGACCATGCTATTACTTATCTTACAATGAAAGAGACGTGCTAAAGAACATGGTCTGAATATTTGCAACAACCAACTTTAAAATGTACTCAAGTAAAGACAAGTTACGCTAGATTATCTATCGGGAGGTAGCTGTGATAATAAATATCTGCTAATTGATCTCCCAGCTAAGGTATTGGTACTGTGGGATTCCACATATCAATAATGTAGACATTCTGATGAAGGATGCATGGAGAACCTAGATGACTGAAGACAGCAAACTGAGGTTTCATCTGAGAGCAACCTAAATGGAATGAAAAAGTCATACAATATGTACTGGCACCATCACATATTTTAGCTGGCTGTCCTGATTATCTCCTCATCCATTCTATGGTATGCTATAGAGGACGAGGAGCAGTCAACCAGAGTGACGCTCCCAAGGTTGGCACAGCATGATTTGGTCAGTCCTTAGTTGCCAGAAGCCATCAATTCAATTCAATTTTATTAAAGTGTCAAATCATAACGAGTTATCTCAAGACACTTTACAAAGGCTAAAGAGCCCTCCACAACCAAATCTGACCTAATACTATGTTATATTCTGGGACGTTCTCAAAGTGTATTCCAGGGACTCTGTGGGTTCCATTAGGAGGTATAAATTAGGGTGTTTAAATTGACCTTAATATCTTTTATGCCCATACATGTCACCTGTGATGTCACAGTGATGTGTCAAGGGAACAACCCATAAGGACTGCAAATGTTTACCCAAGTCCTAATGTGTGATTTGTATACGAGTGTGAAAGTAGCCCCCCACACAATCAGCGCTCATTCCTAAACACAAGATGTAAATATAGCCTTTGATTGATTGACTTTAACCTTTGATTTTATATGAAATAACTGAGACCATACTCTAATGCAAGGGTGGGCATCATTTATTTCCAGAGGGCCATACTGACTTCAATAAAGTGAATGAAGGGCCACACATTGGACAACTGAATTGAAACTTGAAACACATCGTGCTGAATTATGTTAAGACTGCATGAATTTGGTAGACATTTTCTCTGTGAAACAAGAAATCAGTTTTGGCGCCTGATAACTTTAATCCATGTCAATGTGATATTTGAGTGTTTCGGTGACAAAGGCTAGCACCTCAATATAAACGTTATAGCCATTTGAATCGTCATCTGCTAGAGGGTCAATTGCAGACTGAAGTGCTGACAGATCTTGAGATGGGCACCGGAAATTCTGGGACCTGAACTCAAGATGTCTCGGTGGTCTCCCAGTCCATTTCTGCATTTTGCAGGTCCTACACATGAGATTTTGTGACACATACACACACACACACACACACACAGGCACGCACACACACGCACACACATTAAGCTTAGACCACTAATAACAATTTCATAAATAACAGTAATATGTTAGCTTCATTCATGGCAGCTGAGAAGTAGACAATATAAAACACAGCAATAGGGGTTAATAAAGTTACCTCAATATTTCCTTCTTCCACTGGGGTGTTGAGCTGTCCCATATGCCACAGTTGTTCTGGAGTGTGGTTTCCCTCTGTCCTGAAAAGGGTATGTTAACACTCTGTAAGATGACATGCTGGAATGGTAGTTCTGCCATAGAGCGTAGGGATCACTCGACTGTAAAGACATGTAGCGCTGCTCAAAGGCGAGGTAGGAAAACATAATGCACACAAAAAAAGATGCACTTGGAGATGTCACGTTCAAGGTCTTCCTCCAGTGTGAGGAGCACATCATAAAATATCTAGGTGGCGGCCATCCACACATCTCGTCACAGCCGTTCAATATTGCAAAAGTACAAATGTGTATTGATTGATTGAAGAGTTTTTTAGCAGTTTGCACCAGGAACCACTTTATGTATCTCATATACCATTGAAAGATGGATAAAACATAGTACTTTACATAGGATAACATCAATTACAATCGCAGAAAAAGAGGAGAAAAGAAATGGGAGGGGGGGGGGGCCTTCAGGCGGGGGGGGCACCCGCCTGAAGGTGACTTACACTCCTATAAGGAATAGGGACTGGCAAAATGTGATATGATGTTTAACTGCAGTTTATCAGTTTCACACCAAGGAACATTGACTTGTTGGGATGCTATAAACTTTCTCTAGACATTACCTTTAATTGTGTACACTTTTTCCAGAGATATAACTAGCTCTGCCTGTTCCACGTCTCTGGAACATAAAGGCGGTGTCCATATTTTCAACTCCTTGGTCTCCACGAATCCTGTAACAGAAAATATGGTTAAGTCTAACCAAGAACATCTGCATAAGTGACCGATAGCAGAGATTGTCTGTATTGGAAACAACTGTAATGGCTTAGAGAGTTTACCGTGTAGCATTATGGCCAAATTAACCCATTCAAACCTGAGAAATATCATTTGTCATTTTAGATGGTAGTATATTGCATATCTTGTTCTCTCTGTCTTTAATGTTATTTAAAGCAGCCAATTATTTTGAAGACCCCATTTTTCATTTGATTACTCCTCACACACATTTCTTTGTTGTCAGTCACTGCTGCACCAGGCAGAAACCCCCACCAGAAGGATATAGAGCCTTTGTCCTACTCCTCCCGGCCAGGGGTACCTGATGACAGGTGCCACCCCAGCCCGTAAAAATACATGCAGTGACTATTATCACCCACCCCCGAACATGGGCCAATTGTAACCTCGCCCACCAGGCTTTCTGAGAGAAAGCCTGGTGTTTCGTTCATAACAGGCCGTTTGGTTTCCACCTAAAGCGCGGAAACCACTAGAAGAAGCGGCGTCGCTTTGATTTGGTTCCCTCCGTTTGTTTCCCCAATCCCTATTAAAATGCTCGAGTAGCCTTGTGTAGTCTTGCCAGTCGCTAACAGTTGGACTAAAAGATGCATATACCAAACATTTTTTTCAAAGGCAAAACTACTCCGCATCACAGAGTTTATTAGGTAGGTCCTAAAAGTATGTCCTTGAGCGCAGGGGAATTATTTTGGGTTAAAACTGTTTCCGGTGGATAGTTCCGACCAAATTGTAGTCCTTTGAGTACTACAACATGACGTTTTGTGGTTTCCGCTCCAGACCGGTTACAAGCCCGAAAAGTGAAGTGATCCCAGACTAGGGCCAATTGAGTTAGCACAGATGCTGTGGTGGGCACAGACTGTCAGTCCGTCCCTCTGTCTAAAAAGGCAATACCTTTTAATAACTTAACACCTGTAATACCTGTATAAAGGTGTGTTTTTGAGGTGTGAATCGTACCCGGAAGGCTGGAACAGCAGGACCAAGTGATGCGTGGCTGGGACCCGGGACAACAGGACCGACCGTTGTGTGACTGGGACCCTCAGCTCAACCTGAGACTGCTGTCTTCTGAAATTCTTGATTTAAATACAAGAATACTATCAGAACTAGGGCTGTCACAATTATTACATAATCGCCTAATCGTGATTATTTGACATTATCGCAATTATTTTGTCATAATCGTGAATGTTGAAAAGTTTCAGAAATAGTGGAAATAGCCGATCTACAAGCTCACAACGCGTCGCGATGCGACGCGTTGTGAGCTTGTAGATCGGCTATTTCCACTATCAATGTTATTTTTTAAGTAGTAAGTTGTCAAATATGTCAGTAATGTATTTGTATATTTAGGTTATGTGTCATATCTACCATATGCAACTTCAAAGCCTAAAAGCCAAACAGAAATGTAATTATCAACGACAAATACACAATTAAATCGTTAATCGGCAATTATTTGAGTGACAATTAATCGTCATGTAAAATTTCATATCGTGACAGCCCTAATCAGAACCTCTGCAGTAATTGTAAAAACAAACATCACATTAGTGAAACGTAAAGGCATGATTAAGTCAAATGTATTCGTACCCATCTCCACAGAAGCTGGCATGCTCATCTATGTCCCCTCTTGGTGTTACACCACACAGTGGACATGGAAACATTTCCTGAAAGGACATGAATTTGGATTAATTTATTATTTCATATCATTTAAACATCACAAGATAGCAAGGGAACAAAATATCAGATCAAGTACAGAGCAACATTCAAGTTTACCAAGTATCCAGCGAAAATGTATTATGTGTGGCAGCTATTACCTCTGCATGTGCCTACTGTCTGCACTGCTGGGGCCCCATCCAGCATCTGAAGGTGCTGCTGGGATAGTCGTCCCCTCCCTCCATGTCGTCTTGCTGAAACATAGCTAAGGAGATATTGGGACATTTCAGCAATATCGTCTACATCATCCTGCAAAGAAAAATGTTTTGTTGAGGAGCTTCTGGATTCGAAAATTTATAATTTTTAAGGCCAATCCATTAATAAATACACAACACAAACACAATGACTAGAACTACTCAGAATTTGAGTCATTTTGTCCCATATAGACATACAGTACAATAGATTGCCACAACATGCAATAACAACAACATACATCACTGTGCATCATGATTTGTGATGGAGTATGTGCCATGCTCCACAGACCACGTTAAACCCAGATTTTGATCTAACAAGGGACTTAAGTCATTCTCCTTCTATGTGGAATGCATATCCTATGAAGTGGAGACCTCCACTTGTATATTGTTGCCTAGTATATTTATGTATGATGATGATTTGAGTATCCTGTGGACCCTGACTTAAACAAGTTTGCTTGACTTATTCAGGTACTTGTTTTTGGTAGTCCGGAACATGTACTGCACTATGCAAACAGAACCAAATGGAACCAAATGGACCCTTTAGTCTACACATTGACCAATACCAGCAATGACAGTATACAAATGAAACCAAATGGACGCTTTAGTCTACATCAGTGGTTCTCAACCGGTGGGTCGGGACCGCCAGGGGGTTCCCCAAATTATTGTGGGGGTCCCCAGATGATTAAGTTAATGTGCAACATTGTTTTATCTCTCAGCAGTAAACAAACCAACATAAAGTTTTAAGTGTATATAGAGGGTATCTATACATTTCTAACGTGACCATTTAAGGATTTAATACCTAAATGAATGTAGCCAATATTGTCCATATTGTCAAATATAAAATGCAGAAATTGTGAAAATTGCAGATCTACATGCTCACAACAACGCCTCGCAACAATAGAACTGTGTTATACAAAATGTAATGTCTCAACTCTCGTCAGGGTGGGGGGTCCCCAGTTAAAATATGATTATTTTGGGGGTCGCGGCCTGAAAAGGTTGAGAACCACTGGTCTATTGACCCATACCAGTAACTGACAGCTAGTATACAAATGGTACCAAATGAACCCGTTGGGGTCCATTTGGTTCCATTTGTATACTGTCAAAGCTGATTTTTGTGTTTGAAAAACACTGCCGTAGTGATTTCACAACGAAATCAAATGTGATTACACACCACCGTGACAAATACAAACGCTCTGAAAACCTAATGTTATGTTATCGCCGAGTGAGACTGTTACACCAAAACTGTTGACTTGACTTATGAATTCTGTGACCTACCGTCGCAGAAACGCGACCGAGTATACACGCAATGAGTATTAGGAACTTTGCTCACCTGTATTGCAGACATGTTGTTATGTGGGGACTTTATCCTGGAATAAAATCCATTTAATACGACGCACAGAGTTGATCCTTCTAGGAGGAGGACCACCATGTAATAAAATGCGTGCGCCTTCCTGTGTCGGCGTCATGACGTCATGACGTCATGTTGTGACTGTCATTGGCTGGGTAGTCTGTCAATCACCGTGAGCTTCTGTGATTGGACTGGACACCCCCGGTCCCGCCTCCGCTCCCCCCCGCTCCCCCCGCCTCCCTTCAAAACCAAATCCTTCAGGTTCGAAACAAAATCCTTCACATACAAAACAACTAGCTTCAGACCACAAAACTGCAACTAGCTTCAGGCACAGACCTTGATTGCATAGCGTCAGATGCGCATGCATCGTGCTGTGGTGTGTGAAAGTTTAACCCTTGAAGATGACTTTGAGTCTTTCAACAATAGAGTTGCAAGCTTCGAAAACAATCACTATTTACACGGAGAACAAAATAATATGCAGGGAGAAAAGTGCCAAAATGTATATTCTGAAACTGTGTTTCTGATGAAGTTGAAACTCTGAAAATGTGTGGGCGAAACACTGTACAATGTCTTGGCAGAATTTCTTCAGAGATACAACACGTTTTGTCACAGATTCAAATCACTATTCTGCGTTTTGAAATCATTTTTCAGTCTTACAAAAAATATTTTCAGAGATTGAAAATAACTCTCAAGGTTTTGAAATCTTTATTATGAGTCAGGAGTTTACAAGGTTTTATGCAGGGAGAAAAGTGCCAAAATGTATATTCTGAAACTGTGTTTATGATGAAGTTGACACTCTGAAAATGTGTTGGCGAAACTCTAAAAAGTGATTTGTATCTCTGAAGAAATTCTGCCAAGACATTGTACAGAGTTTCGAAATAATTTTTCAGAGATTCAAATTTTTTTTTCAGAGATTCAATTTTTTTTTCCAGAGATTCAATTTTTTTTTCGGAGATTCAATTTTTTTTTTCAGAGATTCAATTTTTTTTTCGGAGATTCAATTTTTTTTTTCAGAGATTCAAAACCATTTTACAGTCTTGAAATACTACTTTCAAGGTTTGGACATTTGGCATGAATCTAATCCCATAGCAGACCTCCAAGCTCAGAAGGGCATTGGTGACGCGATGTGAGTTTGTATATCAGCTACTCGGTTGACGTGGAACACCGTTGCGCAATGAAGTATATATGTCTCGATGGGCGCACCCATGGGAGCACCTCACTAGCACACAAGAGGAGGTTGAATAACCAGTGCTCCCCAAAACAACAGGTTTGGGGATCTGTTGGGAATTGATTACATGATACAGTCAGCTGTGCATTCAGTCTCAATGTTTGTAAACAAATAATTGGCCTATAGATAAATAATGGTATTTACAATCTGATCCATGCTCAGCCCTGCACTGCAAGTCACTGGATTGGTTTAAAGATGGGGACTCGGGGAGTTAAGATCTCAGAATCTCAACAAAAGACACTGGTGTCTACATGACAAGAAAGAGACTCCAGTGTCTACTGTCTACATATTGACAAGAAAAGAGACAGAGGACTGAGGAGAAAGTGGTACAGTCAGCCGGGGCATTAAGGCCACTGTGGCCTCAGGTCATGCCATTTTTCTGAGGGGCACAATTCCTGCCCTGATTGCAGTAGTATTTCTGTAAAACTAGTGGCAAAATGTCTATCGCCATGATGCATTCACCGCACATAGTGTGCTTTAGTAACACACAAGGCAGACTTTGTGTATTTTTTGAGCGGCAGTTATGTAGTTTCCTTGATAAACAAATGATACTTCAGCTGAACTTTTCTATACTCTCAAGTGGCGTTATGAGAGAAACTTCTAACAGTAGAGTCTTATACTGTAGCAAGCAAGTAGCAACTAGTACAACCAGACTCTCCCATGAATAAGTTATCTATATGAAGTATTGTTTATTAAACTTGCTTTCGCTCTCTAGTGATATTCTCGGTTTTAGATTGGCAGTATTTTTGCGGTAGAACTAGGAGCCAACTTTAATTTAACTGTGCACATCCATCCGTTAATTCATTATAACTGCTAAATACTAATTATCATTCCTGCCAGGCCTAAGGCAAAGCGGCACTGTTTTTCCCCCTGTTTGTCTGGGGCTAATCTTGCGAACCGCTGGACCATCACGATCAGTGGCAAATGTCTTGTGCAGACTGCCAGTAGGCCACATATGCTTTATATCTTTTTGGATATATTTAACTAAAAATGTCATAATGGTAGTCAATGGCATGTGGCTGCATGTTTATGCTGAAACTTTGCAGTCTTTTATGTCATTAAACAAGAATCGACACACAGTCAATTTAAAATCTGGTGTATTGGTGTGTTGAAGTTAGTGTTGGTGTTCTTTCTCATGTATATTTCATAATATTCTAACTTACTGTAGGCTATATGTCTAGGGATGGCCAAATGGAGTTTTTTTCTTAACCGATAACCGTCAGGCCTTATCAGTTAATTAACCGTTAACCGTTAAGGAAATGTGTTCAAAAATGCGCTATTTTAGCGATTTAAAAAAGGAAAATAGGCCTACACACGTTTTTCCCCATAATAAAGTGCTATATTTACACATTAAAAACCATAACACTGGGAGAAACAAGAATACAAATGTTTTCTAAAAGAAATGTGTTTTTGCAAAGAAACGGATTGAAATGATAAGTCTGTAATGTGACGCGCTGGTCGCCAGGCACGTGCGCACATACAGCAAAAGGGGCTTGAGCCCTTAACTTTTATCCGTATGAAAAGGCCCTTTTAGAAATGTCAGCCCATGCCTCTCTAAAATTCTGTGCACTCCCTGGACCCTGGCTATTGCCTAACAAAACCAGCATGAGACGCATGTAGCCGCATGTAGCAATAACTTCCAATCGTATGACTTTTGGAATCGTTGAATCGGCTAAACGTGATGTCCATTTCATTCATTTACTTCTCTCACGCCCGTGTTTTGTGTGTGCTGATGCAGCGATCATTGAATTTGCGACTCTGAGCTTTGTTATTTTCGCATAGCCTACTATGTAACCAAGACGACTTTAGCGTTCCTCACGTCATCAATGTAACATTAGAAAGTTGTGTTTTAAGCTCTTCTTAAACAGGATTCAATGTGACGACGCGGGTCTGTTTTGTAAAATCCAATCGACGAGGGAGCATGTTTCCTGATGAACAAGTCAGCGTGTACAGCCAAATCAAGCACGCAGCGGCAGACTCGCAGTTGTATAAATGCATGGATGTTACACAGATATTGGTGTCCAGAAATGTGTGACCACAGGGCCTGACCATAGAGTTCTAGGGCCTGACCTGTGAAGTGTGAAGGAATGGTGCTCCCTGCTGGACAAAATATTTCATTACACCAGTCTAGGTTTCCATAGCCTAGAGGAGCGGGAAAGTCCCCTGCTATTGGCCCTAATGCAGTACCCCCCATCCCATCGTTTGGAGGGCCGCTTCCAATCATGAAACTAGCTCGGTTACCATGTGACATTGGACAGCCAATCGGCAAATAGGTCGCCTAGGTCGCCTGAATGTCTCGCCAGAAAATGATCTCTTTAATGATCTGGTTTACACCAGATAAAAAAGGATCTCAACTGAAACAAGCCATAGGCTTTTTTTTGTGGGGGGGGGGGGGGGGACTCGGGGGAGGGGGGATCCTTTTAGTTGACCTTGTTCCAGTGAACTGTACTGTCATGAAACTGTACCTTTTCCTATGCAAACCTCTAATAAAGTCTTCAATCAATCAATCAATCAATCAATCAATCAATCAAACAAATAGGTATGTCATAGCTGACAGACGTCACACACCACTTTTTTACAGCATGGTTCTGCAGGTAGTTTACAGTTTACAGTTTAGGCATTTAGACGCTTTTAATCCAAAGCGACTTACAATAAGCAGATAATATATCACTATAATAAGCAAGATAATATGTTAAACCATCAACAACAATAAAACAAATGCATAGGAATATCAATCTAGAAAAAAACTATTAACATAGGTAGACCATGCACCTTGCTAACTAGCTTCATGTATGGTCATTGAGTGTTTCAGTAGTGCTATGGGTTTAGGTGGAGTCTGAAGAGGCGAGTCTTCAGTCCACGGCGGAAGCTAGAGAGTGAGTCTGTTGTTCTAAGTGCGACAGGGAGTCTATTACACAGTTTGGGGGTCAGGAGAGCAAATTGTCTAGGATCAAGGATCAAGGACGAGGTAGCCTATTAGTTGGGAGTCTATAAGACGGTTGGTTGGTCAGTGGGTCTTAGTTTGTGTCCGGAGCTAATCTCACAAACTGCTGGACCAATCTGCACCAAAGTTATTGTGCAAACTGACATTATGCCACAGATGTATCTCCAATGATATTTCTTTCCGCTAATGTTCTTTCCAATATGTTTTATACTTTTTTGAAATGTAACTTTCATTTTATAATGGAACAGTATGCATGCTATCTAGATTTCCCCTTTGAAAAGAGCCATAATGTAGTTCATCATTCTTTCAGCTCTTGTGACATTCTAACAGCATAACTAGTGAGATCTAGTAAGACGTTTTCCATGCATTATTCATATACTGTACAGTATATAAGTACAATCTCTAAAACCTGCATAATTATCATTAATTATCACCTCATAAAGTGATATTTTGAGTATTCTTAGCCAAGCAGGAAGGACCCTTATAACACTTTCAAATGTAGATTCCTCTGTGTTAATTTCATTTAAAAATAGACCCTGGGGTGCATGGTGGCTCAGCCAGTTAATGCAAAGACCATATGCTCCTTGTGAGAACGAGGAACCAAGTTTGATTCCAACTTCCGCCATGTCTCTCCTCTCTCTTCCCTTGCTTTTCTGTCTCATTACACTCTCCTATCTGAGAAAATGTGGAAATGTGGAAATAATTTACCCTTACAGGCTGTGTAGTGTTGTTAATGAACGAGATCCAGATACTGTAACCTACATGAAACAACTCTCAAGTGATATTCTGAGCACATACAGTTTGGTGCAGAAATGCAGCCCAGGGGGCCTTGGTGGGCATTCCACATCTTCAGAAGAATGTAAATAATGTATCTTATTGGATTTGAGGGAGGCACACAATGCTTTGCAGAGGGAAATATCACAGTTCAAATACAGCGCAACAGGCCACGCCACAGAGAGAGCAGAGAGAATGATAAGAGAGCTGCGTCGGCCGAGTTTTCATATTGTCTTCATCATGCGAGTGGAAACGACGGCGCTTCACTGCACCTCCCCGGCAGATTAAATGATGTTTCTCTCTTCCTCCTCTTCCTGCATCTTGCTATTCTGACTTTTTTGGCTGCTCATTCAATAAATGTGCTAAAGGGGTATTATTTAGTCGTCTGTGAAAATATCACAAAGTTGAAGTTTCTTTGTTTGCAAAGTTTAATTTAGGATACCTCTTTTTACAGCATTCCTTTCAAACTCCTACCAGTGGCAGCGGTCGTTTTGGAACAGATGGTTTCCATTTTGATCTTAATAACTTTGTTTATGGATTAATGATTGCGATAATAATAGCCATAACATAACAGTGGCAATGCAAGTAACATTATTTCTTAGTTCTGTAATGGTAATATTGTTACTCAAGTTGCTAGTTCGATGCCGGGATCGTCCAGAGTTAGTGTCGAAGTGTCCTTGAGCAAGACACTGAACCCCTAATTGTTCCCAATGTGCAGGTTTGTGCCTTGCATGGTTTCCTCCGCCATCGGTGTGTGAAAGGGTGAATGTAATGCACAATCATTATAAAGTGCCTTGGATAAAGCAATATAAATGCACCATTTACTTATTAGTTACAGCACACAAAATATTACTATAGTAATGCGCTACATTGTAACGCATTACTCCGCTTGTGACCCACTTTGGGGTTCTGACACAGAAGTTTGCAATGATTGCACTGGAATACCACTGTATTGCTCTGGACAACTGCAATATTGTCACAAATACAGCAACAAATTCAAAGCGAAGGGGAGCCATATTGTGTGGGGCGCAGACTTTTATTATTTATTTCTCTTCTTTTTTTTAGGCTGACATAGTTGACCAAAGGAAACTCCCATAGTTCCACAGGACTATGTGCTGAAGCAGTCCTGATTAATGTCATTCCCCTTATACACTTTGTGATCTTTGGGGAGTAGGGGGCCAGGGAATCCAGACAAAGCACTATTTCTGTCTCTCCATTTGAGTCCAAATATGGGCAAGTGAAAAGAAGACAGACAAAGTGCCTGAGTTGGATTAGGAAGTCATCTCCCTGTTTGATTGATTTGTATTGGAGACCTAAATCAAGATAAGAAGAGGATGTGAGGTGAGCTTGCATTTCTGATATATGCAGTACAGGTCTACAGGAACATTTCACCAGGGTTGAAGCTGGTTTCCAAAAATGTTGGGACCTTGCTGGTGTGTTTTCATTGGACAAGCCCATAAGCCGTAGAATTCTCAGTCGGGACTGCAGTCGGGATGTGTTTAGATTTAATATGAAATCGTGATCCTTTGAAACCTTCAGCAGTGAATAAAGAAATCCGTGGCCTTCTAGGGTGCAATGTTCTATATTAGATATGCAGGGAAACAGGAGGTTACCGAGATAATATACCAAGCAAAACTATGAAGAGAAAATCATCACTTAATGTCAAAGGAGTGCATGTAGCATATTTTACTCATCAAGGACACAGACACCTTGCCATAGAAACAACATATTCACTACTTTTCACAGATTAACCTCATCGTAGCATCAACAATAATAACAACAGACAATTTCTTCCCATTTTGCTGTTATTATTGCTTTTCTTGGTCCTATTATTGTATATCACACTGTTGAGGAGGCTCAGGAGATCAATGCAATGTTGGCACAGCTGTATTGTAAGCCTCTCACTCATCCTCTGTGGCAAGGGATCTCCAACTGGCTGTATTGTACCGGTAAGTACATTTGACAATAAAACCTTGAATTGTAGTAATTCAGGGGGGGGCTGGGTTTTTGTTTTAAAACCACAACCAGTGTGGGCACTGGGCATTGATACTCCGTTTTGTACTTTTTATTTGCTACAAAAGACAGTTGCAAACCTCTGGAGATCTGCAGAGAAAGGGGCATGTGGCGGCAGAGACAGGGCTCTTTCTCCGGACACCCCCATTGATGCCGAGTCGCAGAAGTACTAACATTTTATTATTCTGAAAATCCAGAGTGCAACAGTGATAAAAGCTGTCTGTCTGTTCCACTCCCTCTTGTCTAGCATTGGGGTCTTGAGTTCTGTAGTTACTCCGCTGTTGCAATCACTTCTGTGGGTTTGAGAACTGAACTGGAACTTAAACAACATGAACTCACCACTATGTGCCACCTTTGACATTTGCTCTAGTACCGATTCCTGTTAAGAACAGACAGCTGTTGTGCCGTGAAGACGAGCAAACCGACAGGCATCGACGCAACAGCAGGAGTTCAGTTTGATGGTTCTTTATAGAGCCCTGGGCTGACTAGAGTGTGTGAATCGGTTCACACCAACTCTCACGCCTAGTGTGCACCTGCCATTACACAGAAGGTTCATCCTCACTCCACAACAACACTCAGAGTGTCCTTGACTGCCAATGTAGCTTCTGGGAAGCTCCCAGGTGTGAAATCTGTGTAACTGCGTGTGGTGAAACAAAACGCTGCTTCGAATAAACCAATCGATACACAATGTATAACAAAAGACAAAGAAATTGCAGAGATATGCCATTTTCATTTTCTACATGGCAGTGGGATACAAAAAAACCTACAGAAATGCATAAAACACTCACACAGATCGACGTACACGCTCGCAAATCCATACGGACACACACACATCAAACAACACATCGCTATGTTTGCGTAAAGTAATTAAACAGACTATAAGTAAAACAGGAAAGAGGTGAATCAGCGAGGGGAGATAAAACTACTACTGTGCGAGGGTGTCGCACCAAATCCTGGGCCCTGGGTACAAGGATTCACTTAATTATTTTGTGCTTTAACTATTGAAAAATAGCAGATATACAAGCTCACTGTGAGCTTGAAGATCTGCTATTTTTGAAAAATCGTGAAAACTTGTGCAAGTCTTGGAATATTTCAATTCCTTCTAAGGTTTTTTGAAAAGTCGGTTTCTATGTCAGTGGTGCTCAAACATTTGCATGTGAAGGACCCTAACCCAAAATTATACGTATTTGGCCACAGACTCCCATCTCAAAATATTTTGTTCCAGGGACCCCCCAGAAGCACACATTTTCACGACTTTTCATCTACAAGCTCGCAGCACTGTGAGCTTGTAGGCCTATGTCTGCTATTTTTCAATAGCTAAAGTATAAAAGAATGAAGGCCCCTCCACCTTGGGCCCTAGTAACTCAGTCCCACTCCCCCCCCCCCTTGTGACACCCCTGCTGCTCTGTGCATCTACTGTACATACGGTATTGTACACCTGAGGCAGAGCACTGCCTGCCTTTGATTCACATGCTCTTCCTGCGCTTTTCTCCCCTTTAAATTAAAACACATTATATATTATAATTGAATTACGGAGGCGTTGTGGAAACGTATTACATGGATCCGTGGGGGGTCCATGTAATCTAATGCTGTTAGCATATGTTTTGATAGTACTGTATTTCTTTAAGATGTGTGTGTGTGTGTGTGTGTGTGTGTGTGTGTGTGTGTGTGTGTGTGTGTGTGTGTGTGTGTGTGTGAGTGTGTGTGGTATGTACTGTATTTAGAAGTGCTTGGATGCTGGGAGGGACTGTTGATTCGTGTCTGACACATTGTTTTCACGTCTTTTGTTTACTGACGCATGGTCATTATCGACTTTGCACACACTCCGATTTTCTCGCTGTTGTGCTACCTGCGAGTCTTTTCAAAAGACCTCGTTTATAATTCTCACTTTCCACGGGGGTGGTATTCCTTCACTTGCACCGTTTTCCCCTTTTCATTTTCTAGAAAAAACAGCCAACAGCGGTGCTAACTAACAAGCTTTTAAGCATACATTATGAATCATAATTTGAAAACATTACATGATCATTTCTCCTGGGTGAGAACATGAGCGAGGTTCTGTATCTGAAAGGGGCTGAGGGTTAGGGGAGGGTGGGACTAACTGGGAGCAAAAACCCACACATGCGCCAGACCGGCAGCAACACAACGGATGGAACCGTTGGTGGAAAAGGTACTCAAATGTTTTATGTAAAAGTATTGATACTGCAATATAGAAATACTCTGTTACAAGTAAAGGTCTGGAATTCAAAATGTACCTGAGTAAAAGTACAAGAGTATCGGCATCACAATGTACTTAAAGTACCAAAAGTAAAAAGGACTAATTATGCAGGATGTCCCATTTCAAGTCTTCAAACGTATCAAAATCTTTTGAAAATAATAGAGCTACAAGGTCACAATGCGCCACATCTTAAAGAAATACAGTACTATCAAAACATATGCTAACAGCATTAGATTGCAATGAGGAGCACCGCACCATCAAGTGCGTCACTTGATGGTGTGTAGTATGACACACACACACATATACATACCTAGAAACATCTTAGATCAGCCGCATCTGAAATCACAAGTGAAATCCATAACAGGTATCACTACGGTCAGCTAGCTTCCCTTTAAAAGCTGCTGTGAGTGCATTATGGATAACTCTAACAGTTACCTCTGGACACATGGTTGCCCAACGGGACATTATTTTCCAGAGCCGGCAAGATCATAAAATGGGCCATGAGTGAGCCATTATGGGAGTCTTGTGGCTGAGACGGGGGGGCAGTAGGAACATTGGGGGCAGTGGAGGTGGCCTTGATCATCTTGCACAAAAGGAAAACAAATCCGTTTTTGTGGCCTTTGGGGGCCTCGAGTCTTTGTTAAAAGCTTTCTGCTTGTTTTACCAGAAATAGATTTTAGTCGATGACAAAAGACGTAACACACTCTTTCCTGGGGTCTCTGCAGATACATGGTCGAGGTGTGAACAACGTGGGTCTGCATGTGGGTCACAGGACGATGACAGGGGTGGTCTCTCTGCAGCCGCACGGTCACAGCCCTCTGTAGGGTTCTCTCACTTATCACCACCACCAGACCTCCCACAAGGAATTGACTGAACACAAACTCACACACTTACAGATACCCCGATAGTCACGCTAAAAACCACAAGCTAATGTGTAATATGTATGTCCCAACACATTCCATAGGGGTGTATGGAACACAAACACACAAACACACTATATACATACTGTATCGTCACTGTCGGTCAGAAACCTCGTATCTCCAAGTTTCATTTGTGTACGTTTTTTCGTAAAGTAAAGCCCCGCTTCATCATACAAGACTGTCTCACAAAACTGGTGAAAACAGCTGATCTACAAGCACACAACGCCTTGTGTGTGCTTGTAGATCAGCTATTTTCACTATTTTAGATCATTTTTAAAATTATAAATACAAAACGAATGGTTTTGAACAAGGTTTCCACCCGACAACGAAATAAATATATATGTATATATATATATATATATATATATATATATATATATATATACACACACACACAGTACACACAGAGTTGCTGGACACATGCGTGCACACGCACATGCACGCACGACAGGCACTTTAGCACTCTCTCACACACACACACGTGTACACACAGCCCTCCAAAGCAATCTCCATCACAGTGAGCCTCGAACAGCGAGCCAGGGGAAAGCGATGTATATATTTACCTCCTTAAGAATGGATCGGTCACGGCGAGGGCCCTAGCTGCGCGCAGCGCCGCAACAGAAAAAGCAAAAATGCTCTCAAACAGTGTCGTTTCACACTGCTAACTGCCTCTTCAACCACAAACCTCTGTCAGAAATAAAAAATACACACAGAGAGCGCTTTCAGAAACAGAGCTCCTTGAGGAATACTGTGGAGGGTTGAAGTGAAAATGGCTTGAAATGAAGAACGGGGAAGGGGGAGGGAGAATGAAGTCGACACTTTTTGTGTAGTCTCTCGAACGCGCTCTCCGTTTGGCGAGCATATACACAAAGTGCTTCGTCACCAATATTCTGTCGCCTGAAGTCAGTTCACAAGAACAAAGATGACGGCACTCAAAGACAACAGTTTTGTGAGCAAAATACATTTGGTAGCAGCAGAATGCCCTTTACCTTCAACGCAACAATCATTTTGCAGGAATAGGCAAGTTTTTCAAATGATGGATATCTTTTAGACTGTTTCTTCACGGTTCACAACACATATCGTCACTGTCGGGCAGAAAACTTGTATCTCCAAGTTTCAAATTTGTATGTCTCTTTCGTAAAGTAAAGCGCTGCTTCATCATACAAGGCTGTTGCACAAAACTAGTGAAAACAGCCGATCTACAAACATATGTGCTTGTGTCATTGGCGTAACAGCTCATCTGCGCTGCCCGCGACGCGATCGATGAAATCTAATTAAAATACATTTGTTTGAGACCGTTCTGACGTACCGCGAGCGAAAACGCATCGTGCCGCGACGTTGTCCACCCCTCCTATTTTCGCTCGCAGAGTCTCTATTTGAGCGAGGTTTTGCGGCGATGTCCCGCCCCCAAACACATTTTATTGGTTGAGATCACAGGGAAGGGACTCCCTGGAGGCAGCACTACACATTACCTGCCAGAGATGGACAAAGTAGGCCTACTCGACCCCAGTACTTGAGAATAGAGATACTCATGGTCAAAATGTACTCCACTACAAGTAAAAGTCAAAATGTTACTCAAGTAAGAGTAATAAGTATCAAAACAATGTAACACTAAAGTAAAGTAGGCCTACAGATCCTCAGAATCTGTAATTAAATACAGTACTCAAGTAAATTTACTCCGTTACTGTTCACGCAATGGGCAAAGCTCCATATGCGGACAGTATTTTGTGCGACATCGCGCTGCGTCGCTCGTGTTGAAAAGAACAACATCATGACGTGGTAGAGCTGAGATCAGACTATTTTGGTGAGGTGTAGAGGGAACATGAGAGAGCTATATTTTCATCCATGACTTATCCCTTGGGCCTAAACTTCTTTGCCTTTTTTACCATTTTGAAAAAAATAGTAAAAATAAACATCTTAAAATACTTCAAATAGCCGATTTACATGTTGTGAGCTTGTAGATCAGCTATTTGAAATAGTAAAAATGGCAAAAGAGTTTAGGGATAAGGGGTAAGGCATGGACGAAAACAGAGCCCCAAGTATTGACCCCAGGGGGACCAGGGAGATTGGATTTAAGTGCTTACATGCTGAAACTTCCACAACAAAATCCTACAAAACTGCAGAAAGGTGTACTACTGCCTACTAGTTTCTACATCTATGTGCACCACTTCAAATGAACTCAGTGACTCAGTTTCTCACAGTTGCATATTCAATCTCCTCAAAACATTCGCCCTCTTGCACAGCCCTTTAAGATAATGTGTAACTTTGATAAGCAATGTGTTTGCTGTAGCAGCTATCCGTTGTGAACAATACCAACATTGTTCCCATGGAGTGTATTGATTTAAATTCTACTTATCTGCAAGCTCAGTGCAAGTTATTGCCTGTGGAGAGGGGGTGGAGAGAGAAGTTTTTTACAGACAACATGGAAGCAATTTCTGTGAACAAAAGCTTGTACTGCAAAGTTTGAAGTAATGAATGAGGTAATGCACAAAGCTTTGGAATATAACAATGTCTGTCTGCGGGTTATTTGGCAGTTTCTAACCAATCAGAGATATATTGTGAATATTGATTACATGTCTTTAAGCAATGAACAGTGGCCTAATAAGGTTTAAGCTATAGTGCAACAACGATCAAGACTTGTCTTGTTATATGATTGATCACCATTATTATCTATCAAAAGAAAACAAATCATGATCATCTGTCGATTTTCCTCTCCTCTTGCCTGGCTTTCATCCGCTCCTGTTACTTTTCAAGATCAAACCTTTGAAAATGTTAGTGTTTTTTCACGTCCAAGTTCTTTTCCCTCAACTGTTTAAAAAATGTCTATATTGAAGTTTGTTTGTTCTTTAAATGCCACTGGGTTTTGTCTGAATAGAAACAGTAAGGTATGAGTTAGGGGTTTAAGTTTATGTCTAGTGTACTGAGAGGCCATTCCTTTGTCCTAACATCTGGCTTTGTACGGGACACTAAGCGTGGCCTACATCTGGCCTACATCTTGGCACAAAGCACTCAAAGTTTGTACCGCGGTGCGGCGCCACGGCCCCGTTATGACGTCCAGGGACGTGTTAACTGGTTACCATGGTAATCTGGATTCGGTAAAATGGCCTTTTCTCCCTTTTTTCCCACATCGCTCGTTTGGTCAAGACGACGCCATGTTCTATGGACTATTGTCTGACTCATGGATCGCCGCGGTTGTATTTTTTCTTCTCTGTGTGAAAGACAAGACGTTGAACGGCCGTGATTGGGTGCACGCTGCCACTGGAAATCAGGTAAAAACAACAGGAAAGATACATGGTATGAAGAAATTAAACAACTCTTCATTACATCTTCTGTGCCGGTGATCAGTTCCCACTGAATAGGGTAACCAGTAAGACTCCCTAATCGGGAGATAAGCGACCGTAGGTGGACGAATAGGTACCGGCCCCGGCTCTCCCGGACGCTCCTAGGCCGAGTTAGGGCATTTTATGTGAGCTGCAGTGGAGGGGGTCCTCCACTGGGGGCGCCACCACTTTTGCATCCGTTCTGGAGCACCAGGAGTGGGTGGTCCCCAGGAATTCCCCGTGAGCAGCCCCGTTGGGGTGGTCATTTGGTCATTTTTGCACATTTGCACATTGCACATTTGGTCATTTTTTACATATGGGGGTCATATGGGGGCTCGGGGGTCCTTGGAGGTTGTAATTTGGCAGGCAAGGAGTGTGTGTGCAAAATCTGGCATGGATCGGGTCAACGGTTGCGGAGATATGAGCAGGGAAAAAGTGTGACGTGTGACCACATTTGGTCATTTTTTACATCTGGGGGTCCCCCAGGGACCTGGGGGTCCCTGGGGCTCCGGGGGTCCTTGGAGGTTGTAGTTTGGCAGTCAAGGAGTGTGTGTGCAAAATTTGGCATGGATGGGGGCAACGGTTGTGGAGATATGAGCAGGGCAAAAGTGTGACTGACTGACTGACTGACTGACTGACTCACTCACCCACGGACAGCCAGTGGAGGTTTTGGTAGTAAATGCGACCTACGGTCGCAACAAGACAACACCTAGTACAGTATATGGCTGGAACGCAATGGAAATATGTATTTGTTATCCTCAATATTTTCAAGAAATATGCATTTCTTGCGGTGTGTTTAAATGTAACGGGGTCGCAACCACATAATAACCTTTTCCTCTGTGCAAACCCCTGAATACTGTCAACAAATTAAGTGAAATTAATCAAGATTTGACGAATCATCCAGCAATTTGGCCAATGTTTAATTTGTCATTTCAAAGGTATTAAGACGTCCTTAAATTATCAATGTGCAATACACTTAAACTTTATATTGGTTTGTTTACTGTTGAGTGAGAAAACAATGTTGCACATTAAGTTAATCATCTGGGGACCCCTCAAAATAATTTGGGTCGGGGTCCCGATCCACAGGTTGAGAACCACTGCCATAGATGAAGCCATATAGCCACAAGGCTACACACTACCCTCTCCCACCTGGAGTAAAGGAAATGTGAACTGAGAACAGTGTCTATAGATTATTTTTTTACATCTCTCCTTCATAATGGAGGAAATGGCAACAGCCGCTAGATCCCGGAGCACTAATCACCAGAACAGGCTCCAACACCTCCGCCTCCATGACCCTCAACACAAGACACTGACCTCCGCCTCCTTGTCCGTGGTGAGAGGAAGCAAGCCACACACCCCCAGAGGCAGCCTGGGCCTTAGTTAAACAAGTGCCAAGGACACAGGCACCGACAGATGTTCATAATTTATAAGTAAGAACCTTGGCTTGCACAACATAGCACCTTCATACCTGTGTGCAGTGGACCAATGGAGAATAAGTCCTGATAGTACTGCTGCTATCTTTTTGTTGTTATTCCCTTGTCGTTGAATATATCTTTATTACTGCTGCTACAATGTCTGAGGAAACCATTTTTCCCTCTTCTGTACGCCTGCACAAGATGTAACAACTAAAGAAAGCTTGAACCGTGAACACATAAACCTGCCTATAGTAGGCCGGTACACCAGCGGTTCCCTAACCTTTTAGCTTGAGACCCAAAAGAGGTATTTTATGTCTTCCCCAGGACCCAAACCAGTGAAAATAGCTGATCTCAAAAGCTCACACATCATTGTCAACTTGGGATAAAGGGATATTTAGAACTCGGGGGAGTGTGGTGCCCACCGTCGAATTGTTCAGATATCCAGTTGTCCAGAACGGCTGATCCAACCAATATGCCCATATATGGGTATGCCAATATACGGGGTACGGGCAAATACTAATGACATCAGGGATCTCCATATATGGGGGACAAAGACAAATGGGTACAACGGGCACTCTGACAAAGCCCCCCGACAGCATGACCCAGACTTATCGCTTGGATCACAACGTGTTGCGATGTGACGAGTTGTGAGCTTGTAGATCTGCCGTCTTAACAATTGCTGTATTTTTCAAACATCTCAATTTCAATACAGCAATGCATTGATATTTAAAATAAAATGTAGGCTACTTGATCATTCCCTGCGATATCCCGAGTTTCCCCAAGTTATTCCCGATGTCTTTCCATGCCAAGCCAGAGTATCCCGAGTTACTTTTTTTAACTTTCTATTTCCAACTCCCGGTTTCGGCATGACCGCCAACCGGAAATGCATGTTCGACCCCGGAAACTCCATTTTGCTATCACTTCCTCTTCTTCCTGTTTACTTTGTATGTAAACATAACTGCAGCCAGGGACGCGCTGGCCATTGGGAAAAGCGGGACAACTCCCGAACGTCCGGTTCATTCCTGGCCGGTCCAGGCCGGCCATTAGGAAAAAGGAAAAATAAAATGTCAGCCTTCATTCCATTTTGGGGGCTGGGCGGCCAACAAAGTAAATCGTCACTGTCGGGCAGAAACCTTGTATCTCCAAGTTTCAAATTTGTATGTTTTTCGCAAAGCAAAGCCCTGCTTCACCATACAAGGCCGTCGCACAAAAGTAGTGAAAACAGCAGATCTACAAGCACACAACGCCTCACACCGCAAGGCGTTGTGTGCTTGTAGATCGGCTGTTTTCACTAGTTTAAATCATTTTTAAAATGATAAATACAAAACAAACGGTTTTGGACATACAAGGTTTCCACCCAACAACGACAAAATATAACTCATGTAATTGGCCCACTGGCTTGACACTTGTCATGATCTGAAATGGCAAATCTTTGAGTAGCAGTAGAGAGATCTCTCTCTATAGCGCGCAATGAGGGCCTCTCCAACTCTTTTTCCCAGGCTGAATCAGGGGCCCAGCACGTCCCTGACTGCAGCTATCTCATGAATGCCTGAATGGATTTCCAAGCGGATGTTTTTGTTTGAAAGCTGTGTACACATGCGAGGAGGTGCATGATCCGTGCATGATCCATGCACCACCATGCATGTGAAAAGGTAAGAAAACCACGGCAGTGAACCCCGAAAGTCACCATTTTTTTATGGAGGTAATTGAGTAATGTAATTCATGTATGTAAAAATTGTACGTTTGAATACATAAGAAGTTTAAAAAGCAAGTACTCCAGTGCAAATTTGTCTGAGCAACTTTCACTTCAGTTGAGTAACGTTTGCATAGGATAACATCAATAACAAAAGCAGAAAAATGGGGAGAAAAGGGGGGGGTGGAAACATGGGGCATTAGTCCATTTACAAGTCTTGAGTAGCAGCCGCATGAAGGTGACCTTTCAGACCAATTTTGAAGGAGGCTAGGGATTTGCAGAAGGGCGTTCCACATGTTGGTGGTGTAGCTGGAGAAAATCTAGGTTGAACATGATTAGTGGAGCTGCCTCTGGTGTTGTGATCGTGGACATCCTAGAGACCTTTAGGAAGTTGTTTTTTCAGGTACATGGGTATCTTTGAGGTAATGCATTTTGTACACCAGGCCCATTGCAAGATGCTGCACTCTGTCAGCTACTTTGAGCCACTCAGTACTTTGTCCACCGATGCCCATTGGTGGTCGGCCAATTCCACAGCCTTTCTCCATTCTTCAACCTCTTCCTCCTGACGCCCCGTTATCCAATTCAGGGGTTTATGATTGTAATACTAAAACAGAGCGAGTTGTCAAGCAGAATCGGCGATGATGAATGCCTTGCTTGCTGCTCTGCTTGTTTGTTTGTGTTTTCAGAGGAAGGGGTGGGCTTGGAAGTGGATGGAGGGGGTGGGTGGGTGGGTGCTTGGTTGGTTGTTTGGTTGTGTGTGTGGGTATCTGTGTGTGTGCGCGTGTGGGTAGAATTGAATTTCATGCTCACTTGTTTGACCACGGCTACTCCCGTTTTGCACTCTTGAAGGCAGCATTGATTAAATGAAATGGTCCTGTTATCTGGATAAAAAGAGGAGAGAGGGAGAGAGAGAGAGAGAGAGAGAGAGAGAGAGAGAGAGAGAGAGAGAGAAAGAGAAACATGGAGAACGATAGTGGGGAAAGGGAAAAATAATGAGTTCTTTCATCTCAGCAGCGAGGGTGTCTGCGTCTCCAGCCAAGACTTCCCAGGGAGATGTACACAGCTTAAGGAAACGTTTAATTAGAAAATGTCAACCTCGTGTCTGTGTGCTATGTGCGCGGAATAATAAAAGTTTTTGATGTGACTATGACAGTGTGTTTCTCCTTCCCGAGCAACTCAAAGGGATGCACAATCAATTGATTCTGAAGAGCAGGGGAAAATAATTAACCACAGCCGCTGCTTGCATTTCGGGCTCCTCTGCAGCAAAAGGATGGCGGTGTTAGAGACTCTGTGACTAAGATAACTACATTATGTCTTTTCTACTTTATTACCATAGAGTTCATGTCCTGCGTTGAGCCAGCTGTCCCTGCTCAAACATGCGTGGGTATGCCGGGTACCCGCTGGGAGGATTGAAAGGAAATTGAACGAAAGCTTGTTGGAACCCATTCTATTGTCACCGTGACTCATCTAGTATGATATTTAAAGAGATCTGAATTCTTAAGTAAAATGTTTGACTTCAGAGAAACGACACGGCCTCAAAAAACAAAACTATTCCTTCCTTCCACAGTCCCCATAAGTAATATCGATGTGTTTTCTTCCAATGGACTCCTTTGTGTTTATTCCACAACTCAAACTCTTTGAGCTTCGTTATTCAAACAATGCCACTATCACTACGCCAGCTCAAATACTACAACACCTTATTCAAGATTTGTATTTGTTACATCTCATAGGTATATAACTACACAAGAGGAAACTTATTTGGTTGTTTCCTCAACACTGTAGAAGAAATAACAACAATAACAAGACATAATTAATATAACAAAATGTAGTAAAGTACAGTAAGAGTAAGTACGCACATTAATCGTAGCACAGTTTGAGGTGCTTGAAGGTGCCATTTGCATGGGTCCTACTTCTACACAGCATATCGTCGTTGTCGGGAGGAAACCTTGTATGTCCAAAACCGTTCGTTTTGCATTTATCATTTCAAAAACGGTTTAAACTATAGTGAAAACAGCCGATCTACAAGCACACAACGCCTCGCACCGCGAGGCGTTGTGTGCTTGTAGATCTGCTGTTTTCACTACTTTTGTGCGACGGCCTTGTATGATGAAGCAGGGCTTTACTTTGCGAAAGAACGTACAAATTTGAAACTTGGAGATACGAGGTTTCCACCCGACAACGACGATATATTTCATTCTAACTATTATGTGAGCAGCATCTATATGTACATTTTGTGTGCATAAGTTTGCAATCTTAATTATGTAAAGTGCCAGGTGCCTATGAATGGGGGCTGTGTTTAAATATGATAGTAGGTCAGGTGTGTGAGGGGTGCTTATCTGAAATCAACACATATACGCCAAGCCCAGTACAGATTCTAATCAACGCAATCCTGCCATGACTGTCATTTTACCCAAACAATGTTTACTACTGTATATGCAAGTGCATGTGTCATACGTCAGCATAAGGTACATGCTTTTCGGGTTGATGCTACAGTATGCCACACATCATCCCATGATATTGGTATATTATTCGGCCTCTCACCAGATACCTCATGGAGAATCAAAGAAGGATGGTAGAGCCAATACTATACACAGAGGTGTCGCACCAAATTCTGGGCCCTGGGTACAAGGATTCACTGCGGGCCCCCCATGAATGAATGTTAAAAATAGCAGACATACAAGCTCAGAGCTGCGAGCTTGTAGATCTGCTATTTTTGAAAAATTGTGAACATTTGTCATTTGTTCAAGTCTTTGAATATTTCAAATCCTTCCATTTATTTATTTATTTTAACTATGTTTCTATGTCAGTGGTGCTCAAACCTTTTCATGTGAAGGACCCCCAAAATGATATGTATTTGGCTATGGACCCCCATCTCAAAACATTAGTTCCAGATACCCCCCAGAAGCAACATTTTAGTTACAAATCTTCGCTTAAAAAAATACACATATTCAACGATTTGCACATGTTTTCACGACTTTTCAAAGATAGCAGATCTACAAGCTCGCAGCGCTGTGAGCTTGTATATTTGCTATTTTTCAATAGCAGAAGTATAAAATAATTAAGGCCCCTCCACCTTGGGCCCTAGTAACTGCAGTCCCACTCCCCTGTGTCGCCCCTGACTATACATAGAATGCAGAGAGTCCCTTTTTAGATGATATTTCTCAAGTTCTAAATTGAAGTGTACTGTTCAAACAGTACATTAACATTTCTTTTTTAGTCTTCCAAGAACACTTGTAGATTCCCCCGCAAATGAATATTTAGACTTATGTGCGCTACTATATTTAGAAAATATTTGAATAAGCACAGTATTTTTGCAATCAAAAGAAGCATAACAGTATCTCATTTGGGAGATTTAATTTTGATATAAATGAGTGTCAGTCTTACTATAGCACTATGGTGTACAGATTGTATTTGGCCTTCAGATACATGAGGCGGCTTAAGATGGTCAGACAGGTAAAAGCGGCACTTCTCATGTGCCTTGTTAATCCTTGCTAAAACACACATAGATCACGGTTTAATGGAAAACACCCCTGGTGCTCTTGTATCTACTACGGCCTCAGAGACTTCATAAAGACTCATTCTTTCCAGAAGTTTGTCTTGGCGCCGCTTAACCTCAACACTCTGAAAGGGAGAGTGTTTTGAGGAACCTTTAGAGCATTATTATACAGAGGGTCACAGAAAGTTCCTTAAGGAAAAAACTAAATTAAGCAATACTTACTTATTTACTTACAGGTATATAATGGCCAAAAATACAAATATTGCCCTTGTGTCTAGCCTTTGCCTCAATCGTCATTAGTTGATGTTCGGCTGATGATGTGCCTTTAACACTTTCCAATAATTGTTGTTCATGTGCATAATTTGCTTCTTAATTGTGTTTTACGCACTTATGCCAACCACATTTTCAATTTGTGTCTGATAAGAGCTACACAAAGGACCCAGTGATGAGGCCCTTAAAAGCTTTCAGGGTGTAATGTGGTCAAACACAGGCCCAGTCCATTGAGTGCTCCTGCCAAGTTAAACATGGGAAGCGCTGTGAGTTAATTTACGGTCTCCATAAAAGCCAGACAGTCAGTGAGAATGGGTAGAAAGAGATGAACAATGGAGGAAGGGGGGAGCAGCTGTGTGGGCCCAGCTTTCAGAGCATCTCTAGTTAGTTATCTGAGGAGGAAACCAGCGTCACACAAATCAAACCAGGAAGCTGGCTGCGCCGGAGGGGATCAATTTGCCGGGGACACACGTATCCGCAGCACAAAAGCAAACAAAGGCATAGTCTGTGAATGTGTAAGTGCTTGGCTGCTCTGTACGGCACCAGGTAGAGAAAATGAATAAATGAACATGCACAAGCAGAAACAGAAAAGGAAGACAGCAGAGCGCAGGAGGAAGTAGGCTATGTTTCCGCAAAGGCAAAAATACACATGCAGAAACACACGGATGATGAGCGCCTGACTCATAATAGAAATTTCACACTTACGTCACCTCAGCTACAGTTTCATAAAAATATGCATACACATGCACACCAGCACTCACGTGCAAACATGCATGCACACACCCACAAAGCAAGACCCATTAAATGAACGTCAACAGACATACGCAGACAGACAGGCAGACAAACAACAACCAGAACGCCAGCTCTCACACAAAACATTTTCCCATGTAGCCACTCTAGCTCAACCAATTCTGTGGCAAAGGCAAAACTGTCCCTGTTTAGAGGCTGATAGCGAGAGAAGCATGCCTTCCAAATGCCTGGAGATGAGAGAGTTCGGCTGAGAATATTGGATTAGAACCCTTTCTTCTCTCTGTGTGGTGTCACGTCCTCGGCGCTCACAGTGATCAAAACCTCCACATGGGGTGAGGGCAAAAGGTGGCAGGTTGGCCGAGGGGCAGACCAGTGATTCACTGTCAGTGCTCTGGTTGGTGTTGGGAGAAACGTCGGCAACAGTGGCATTACTGTACAGCAGAGTCTGTTTCACTTTAAATGCATAGGATTGTAAACTTAATTAATTTCTTTAGACATATTATACCCTAACCGTATAACTATAAATATGAGAGAGAAAGGGGGAATAGAATATTGTGTTGGAGATAAAGATCCTGGCTCCATCTGGACAGGCTGGACTAAGTAAGCAGGTCAAAGATGCTTATTGTCTGTATCAGCCAGGGTGCGGGAGTCTATCCCAGAATCACAATGTGCTAAACTCCTGGCTGAGGTGGAGTTCAACATCTACTATCAGCTCCCAGTACTTACCGTACGACTTGCACACTTTCTGACAGTTTAAAACACTATTATTATATTACTATTATGATTTCTGTCACTAATATATATCAGACTTTAGACCCCCAACTACCAAACCAAAATGAAGAGCCATATTTTGGGAGAAGCAAGTGAACTGGTGCAGAAAAAACTAAGTCAATGGCCTGTTGGGGTGGGTGTGGATTTAAGCAATATTCCACGAGAGGGTGTGGGTTATCGTGATTATTGGAACGTCTGCGTTGCCCGTAAGCAGCGAACCACAGTGTCAGGCGTTACCCAGAGTTGTAGAAGAGAGAGTTACGTCACTTACGTCGACTCCCATAGTAAGCGTGGAAAGCCTATTTACTCTATGGTGGGAAGCTAACTTAGCCTAGCTTACTGGAGCCTGTTCTCATTCTTAGCGAGCCTCTGCCCCGTCCGCCCCCATTCATTTTGTCACTCGCTGGTAAGTAGACTAAATTACGTCTTTTTCACTCTTTTAATAATGTTTTCTACCTTAGCGAGGCCCGTGAATGCGTTACAATGGTGAAAAAGACGTGATTTGGTCTACTTCCAGCGATTTTAACCCTCTAAGGCCCGCATTAAGAAATACTTGAAATAAAAAATTGAAAAAAATCAGATGGTGTTGTAGGAGTCCTAGGGGTGGGCGATACTGGATAAAAGCATTATCACGATATGCTTCATGCAGTATCACGATACACGATATTATCACGATACTGTTTTATGCGGGTTTTTAGGTTTATTATGATTATTAGACCCTCACATATATTCTATAGATAATCTATTCATTTGTATGCTGCAGATAGAAAGATAGATAGACTAATCTATGATTTTTTTAATGATAACATTCAGATTTTTGATTAAACAATTATCATTTTTTACCTCAAAATATTTACTAGTTGGTGTGATGATGGTTCAGGTCATTCAAATGGGTCCCAGAAATGTTTTATGGGTTCCCTTAAAATGTTATCAGAGTGTTGTGAGCTTGTAGATCGGCTATATTCAAAACAATTTGGCGGGACCTCTCTGGGGGTCTCGACCCACAGGTTGACAACAACCCATGCCTTACCATTGAAACTTGAGGGAAAACAAATTACCTTATGGTTGGTTTATTAGACCCACACAGATATTCTATAGATAATCTATTCATTTTTATGCTGCAGATAGAAAGATAGTTTTTTTTAATGATAACATTCAGATGTTTGATTAAACAATTATCATCTTTTACCTCAAAATATTTACTAGTTGGTGTGATGATGGTTCAGGTCATTCAAATGGGTCCCAGAAATGTTTTATGGGTTCCTTTGAAATGTTTTTTGAGTGTTGTGAGCTTGTAGATAGGCTATATTCAAAACAATTTGGCGGGACCTCTCTGGGGGTCTCGACCCACAGGTTGACAACAACCCATGCCTTACCATTGAAACTTGAGGGAAAACAAATTACTTTATGACCAACCAAAGTCAGGAGGTTTGTTATGATACAAGCTTTATTTTTAGAGAATTACTCACTCATTATCATCCTAGCTTTTCGCTTTTCTACTAACAATAATGGCATGGTTTTTATGACTAAGCCAATTATGTAATAGATAAAATAGACGCAAAATAGACGCGACGATTTCACCGCGATTCGCGACGACACACGCATGCATCAATGGTGAAAACATAAGCACTTTACAAATAGCAGCAAATAGCTACTTGTTTATAGTTAATAAAAACAGATGCATGGATTTACAAGGTGATCTAAATCATCTCATCAATACTGCCAGAACACACAGCTATGGATGAGACTCCAGCACAGTTCAGCTTTGCAAGCAGTGAGATGGCTGATAGCGATAGCAGGACGGATAAGTAGTTTGCGTCCTGTTAGTTTAATGCATCCATTATAAAAAATATGCTTCAAAGAATGCAGGCCAAGCTGCATCACTGCTTTACTAAAGTCCCGTGAAAGTGAAACTAAATCGTGGACCACTGTGCCGTGCTCCTGCACACAATCACAACTCAGTCAGTGCTGTAGACACTCTGTAGCCTGTCTGCGTGCTGCACGGGGGAGGGGCCGTGAAAGCAGGGGACAGATCCTCAAACTATATGACACGTTGAGCCGCGACACGTTATAGCTTGTAGATCTGTTCTTTTTGGCGAATTACACCACAGTACTATAGAAGTATAAATTAAGCAATAGAGCTGCGACTCATGGAACGTGCACTCGCTGTATCCAGAGCCTTTTCTAAATGACTGTTTGTATCACGAGAGAAACGATATTCTGAAATGGCCTATCGTGGCAAAGCTGTATCGCCGAGACGATAATTATCGCCATATCGCCCACCCCTAAGGAGTCCTATTAAGAGGAAAATGTAATGTTTTTTTCAAAAAAATGTTTGTGTAAGATTTTATAGCCATAAATCAAAAATCATAAATCATGCTCTAATTTACATATGGGGGATATTTTTCAAAATAATAACATATGTACATGTTCTAGACATTCTAATGATCACCAAAAAAATAGTACAGGCATTTTACTTATGTTTTTTTGAGGTATAGCTTCCATGAAAAAGTGAGATGTTGTTCGTCAAAACTCTGGAATTTCAGCGGGTGTGGCGGGTGTGAATGTCAGCCCCTGTGGGGGGTATTTATATGCAAATATTGTGGCCAATGGCATTGTAATACTAAACAATAGAATCCAATGGTGGTGTTTAGGTGGTAGGGGGAGCTAAAATAAAATGATTTAAACCTTTTTTTGGATAAAATACAAACGTTGTAATATTACAACCGTGGGCCTTAGAGGGTTAAATGCCTCGGCTAGAATGGGGGCGGACGGGGCAGAGGCTCGCTAGGAATGAGAACGGCTGCGGCGAGTTCAAAGCGTGACGCCACTCTCTTATATATCGCTCTGGCGTTACCCATCCGGACAAGCTGTGCCGGTTCTGATTTACCATCAGAACCGTCACAGCTTGACCGTATCCGTCTGTCCATCCGGACAGGTAACACCTGACACTGTGGTGTCCATCCGGACAGGTAACACCTGACACTGTGGTTCCCCTGACCAGGGACGTGCTGGCCATTGGGAAAAGCGGGACAACTCCCGGACGGCCGGTTCATTCCCGGCCGATCCGGGCTGCCACTAGGAAAAAAATAACAATAAAATGACGTTTGGGGGCTGGGCGGCCAACAAAGTAAATCGTCACTGTCGGGCAGAAAACCTCGTATCTCCAAGTTTCAAATTTGTAATTTTTTTCACGAAGCAAAGCCCTGCTTCATCGTACAAGGCTGTCGCACAAAAGTAGTGAAAACAGCAGATCTACAAGCACACAACGCCTCGCGGTGCGAGGCGTTGTGTGCTTGTAGATCAGCTGTTTTCACTAGTTTAAATCATTTTTAGGACATACAAGCTTTCCACCCGACAACGACAAAATATAACTCATGTAATTGGCCCACTGGGTTGTCACTTGTCATGATCTGAAATGGCAAATCTTTGAGTAGCAGCAGTGCTATAGAGAGAGATCTCTCTCTATAGCACGCAATGAGGGCCTCTCCAACTCTTTTTCCCGGGCTGAATCAGGGGCCCAGCACGTCCCTGCCCCTGACACATCACTGTGACATCACATAATACCGGATGATTATAGGGGGGAGGAAATCATGGCACAATGTCTTTAAAGGCAAAAGTCCTCTGACAGTCCACTGTATTCATAGGTGTACAAATATTTTCAGCACTAAATAAGCACCAATAATAACTCAATGATGCCCAGCACTGAGGCAAACAGAACCTGCCTGCATGTTGTGTAATAATCCATCTAGTTGACCAATGACTAGCCATTTATGGGAGAGAAACCACCATGATTATCATGCCTTAATTCGATATTTGCCATGCATCACGACTCACAATTGTCTTGCTTTACTTGCTTTAATGAATTTCATTTGTTTACGCAATGAAGATTCATTAAATATTACTTCTGTGAAGCTGTTCTTCTCCTCAGACAGATCACAGGCAATGACTTTGCATTTCCTATTCCTTGCGGGAGTCGCAGGCTCCCAGCTACAGCGAAGTTCAAACTGCATGCACGGTTATATGCTCATTCCGATGCTTATTAAAATAAATGGTTGTCCTTTCACTTTAATGTTTATACCACCAAATCATATTCTATAGTAGCCAAGTGTGGGGAATCCATAGGTTTATGCATATTTCTCCTCGTTGCATTTAGTGTCGTTTGATCAATGTGTTTTGGGGTTTTGACTGTATGAAAGCAGGGTAAATTTATCTGAATTTCCCAGGATAGTGGCTTCATTAAAACCCTGCATGGGCATGGAGATACATAAAAACTAAACAAAACACAGACACATATCTCCAACACACACACACACCATCTCCCACATTCATGGACACGCACGTCTCACACCACACACACACACACACACACACACACACACACACACACACACACACACACACACACACACACACACACACACACACACACACACACACACACACACACACACACACACACACACACACACACACACACACACACACACACAGATCCCTCTGTCAAACACTGGCTCTGTTTCATTTTTAATGCAGTAAAGCCTCTGGCTGTAGTTTTAGCAGTGCGACAGACAGCCCTGGTGTCAGCTCGGCCTCATCCAGCCAACACCACCACGTCACAACCAGACACAATCATGATGTAGGGCTTAGCAACTTTATCACAGAATAGAATACCGTAGATCATACATGGGCAACTGGCGGCCCGGGGGCCACATGCGGCCCCCACCTTCACTTAATGCGGCCTTCAGGTTGATACCGGAATACTGATATATTATTGATTTCAGCTGTTACAATTACAACCATGATTTGCTTTAATTCCTTCAGTCTATAATAGTAGCTTAACCCTTTCCAAGCCACGGGGAGTCACTTAATATTAAAACCGTTTTATACCGGACATCTGAGCAAGGAGTCTCAGCCACGCCGTCTTTTACTGTACTATGTCATTAAAAACGAAATAAATGATTTTTATCCGAAAATCGGAGATCGTCTAACCTTCCCTAGTCACCGCTCGTCCATCGATAGCGCATGGCTCGTCTGACATGAAGCAGAAGTGACGTCAGGTCCTTTCCCTGTAATAGCTTCCCAGCTGCCGTCCATTTTCTGTTTAGACGTTAGTGCTCGCATAGCTGGAGTGCTGGGGGCTAAGCTAGCGAAAATGTTCATATCTACAGTAGAGTCATACTTGGATTATTTGAGCCGACATTTACGTGAACGGATTGCGCACGCGAAACGCACAGGGAGAAGATGCGTCGGCCGAAACCGCCACTCTAAGCCAATGCAGACTGAAGAATTTCGCTGGGGACTGTGGTGAGAATACAACGAGGATCGCCTGATGGTTATGGGGGATGAAGACTATGTGATATAGCGCTGAAGGTCTTGTAAAATGAATGCGGTTCAGATCATAATATAATAATAGAAATTTCACGGCTAATCTACCAACTAGCCATTCTATTTCGGCTGGCGAAGTGTTAATGACTAATATAGTAGTAGGTATTAAAATGTCTTCTTTTATGTCCAACGTATTTGTATTTGGGTTCATAAAGTTAACATGAGTATATAACTAAATGAGTTTGAAATTAAATCAACATGTTACATTTCAGGATTCCAATTAAATAATAACAAAAAATTATTCAGAATACCAATTCAAATGAAGCAAAAATAGACGATCTACAAGCTCAAAACGCATCGCGCTGAGCTTGTAGATCTGCTATTTTTGCTTCTTTTGTATGAGATACTATAGAATGACAAAGTAGGACGTAGCAATATGCAATGTGGCCCTCTGGAGTGAAGGTGGGAATATAGTGGCCCTCGCCATCATCAATGTTGCCCACCCCTGCCATAGATGAATGGGAAGTAGTGTTGAATTCGTCGTCTATAACGATGACGAAAGATTTTTGTCGACTACCTTTTTCCACTGACGAAAACAAAAGAAAAACAAGCTATGACGACTAAAACTAAAATTAGATATATTGACAATTTCGCCAACAAATAAAAACTAGAATAAAATGTTGGGGAGAGACTAGTGGAGAAGAGCTCAGTAGAACCAAAAGACAAGTAATTGTGTGTTTCGTTACCCTAACCCTCTGAAAATAGCAGATCTACAAGCTCACAATGTGTCGCAGCATTGTGAGCTTGTAATTTTCAGCATGGAGTGTAAAATCAAGCATGATGCCATCAAGGCCTGCCAAAATACATTTTTGTTGACAAAATCAACTGTAGATTTAGTCTTTCAGATGACTAAAATATGTCAAAGACTAAATTACATTTTATTCAAAAGACTGACTAAAACTAAATCCAAATTTGCTGTCAAAATCAACACTGATGGGAAGTTGAGGTAAACTATGATCTTTAATCCAAGCCGGAACAAAATCGTTGACATAAACACGGCTCATCCATCTGACCATGGAACACTTTCACCATTTTCAAGTAGGCCCAGATCCAGAGGGGGTTGAGAACCACTGCAGTAAACACTAACACTATATTTAGAGGAGGTCCCTACTTGATCTCTTTCTCTCTCTCTATCTCAGCTAAGGGTTCCTCTGCCTGAAAAAGAAAAATACATTCAAGACCCCTGAAAAAGATTGAATATATTCAATAGATAGAACTAGAATAGATAGAAACAGAATAGGGTAGAGCTTCACATCGTCCCAAACGGGAATTATAAAAAAGAAAACAGAAAGAGGACAAGCAGTTCTCCCTCAGTAAATAAACACACTGACCAGTGCACTTCAACACACGCACACGGCACACACACATAGCCGAAGCAGCCCTACTTTTTACATGCTTGTTGCACGGTCGGCACCTGCACCACAACCTCCCCTTCCCTCATTCCAAGACAGATAGTTGCAGCACTAATACAGGTCAGATATGAAAGGTGGGAGCAACTACTTCCACCGGAGGATTTAGAGACTGTTTACATTTGGACTAGGCCTATATGGTTATTTTGATTATGACTCTTATTACAAGGCTGCAGGCAAAATATTTTCTCATCTGTCAAGCATTTCTTTTTTTTTCAGGAGAGCATTGGTATAGAATACAGTCCAATACATTGGACCAGATGGACTTAATAGAGTGAAATAGCATAGCAGAATAGATAAGGGCAGGTTTACAAGCATGCACTTTGCAAGTGCAGTGAGTAGTTTACTCTAGACCTAATTCCCATATACTGCTGACTGTTTTAGGACTGTACCACCTTTCTGTGCTCTTGCTTTGACTTTCCCCTTTCTCTTTTTTTCTACTACTCACATGCACAGCTATCCGCACGCATGCACGTACGCACACCCCTGCTATATCTCTTTCAATTGTCTCATCTATTTACTTGTCCTATAGCTCTATCTATTGTTCAATGTGCAATATGGTTATAGCAGTAAGAGAAACCCGATCTCAATAGGACTAACCTAAATAAATTTAAAAAATCACACCCGTGTGAACTGAGCGGTGGTTTACCCACCAACCACCCCCCCTCCCCCCTTCCCCCCTGTGTGTGTGTGTGTGTGTGTGTGTGTGTGTGTGTGTGTGTGTGTGTGTGTGTGTGTGTGTGTGTGTGTGTGTGTGTGTGTCTGGCCTGAACAACAGCGCCCCTCCCTTAACATGTGTGGTCATAAAAGGTACTGCAGGCCTGCAGGCTACATACAGACAGACACACACGCACACACGCACGCATACACACACGGCCACGTATAGGAGACGGTGTAACCACCGCTCAAAAAACAAGGTGTGTGTACAAGCTTGTATTTTGCTGTGTGAATATTTTTTGCTCCATTGCTAATCTCGGAAGCTCAGCTTACATTCAGACTAAAGTCGCATTTTCACAGACAAAGCAGTTTTACCTTTTCTGCTTAACATGGGAGAACTTTCTTTTCCACACAACACACTACCGTGTACAGTACGTGTGGCCTACATAGAGAGAGATGTTGCCACCAAGCCAATCATGTGAACTAAAACGGCCACCCTGTGACAACTCACGCTCACACAGGTGCCGAGACGAATACAACACAACACACACTGACGTGTGACACGCATACTGACAGAACTTTACGGACACGCATACACCGGCACAAACCAACTTACACAGCCAACATCCACACAAACACACACCTTTATACACACCCCGGTCTTCGTAGTAATTTTTCCACGTCATCTCTGTGACTTACATTCATTTAGCATCCGCTAAATTTGTTCATATTTCCAGGGTTATTCCCTAAGAGACAAAACAATGCATGCACCTGGTGCTTAAGGCTCATGTCAGGCCAACAAACTCCCTCAACATCAAACAAGAAAAGACCAAGGAACAAGGTTAAAGTCCCATTGTGCAACATGTGTAACATACTGTACTTAACTGTAGGTGATATTTTAAAAGTTGTTGTGAACAACAAGCCAGCTCTCCTCGCCCCCTATAAGCTGGTTCACCCTACTTAGTAGTGGTAGATGACAATTTCTAAGAACATATACTGTACACCCAACAGTCCCCAGAAGTTATATTTCGCTTCACTCTGAGTCTGATCTGATAAAGAGTGATTTGATTTATAGTTCAGCATCTAGAATGGGGCACAATTGTTACTGCTACTGCTCCAAGTAAAAGAATGACATACTACCACTATAGCATTACAACTTACAACCCATTGAGACCTCATTTCATCAGTCCCAGATACCGTTTACAGCCCACAGAGCAGATTACCCCACTATCATCATTTAGCATAAATGGGTATGAAACAGCATCTCCCCTCCCAAACATCCCACAAAGTTTTAGAACACGACACACGGTTATGGCGTGATTTGGTTTTCACGAAATGAGAGTCACTGAGCCGCAGACAGCCGTCTCCCTCCGACAATCAGCTCACCATGGGCCCTTCCCTCATTTGCATGGCTCACGGCTCGTTTCCGATACATGGGGCGTTGGGGACTTTGGGTTGTGAGCCCCTACACCACTACACACAGAGCCAAAACCCCCTGCTTCTGGTTCCAGGGGCGTCAATTGGGTATGGCTGGGGTATGCAGCTGCCATACCCTGGGTCCAGGGGGGAAAATAAAAGTTACTTTCAAATATAAATCCATGAATGTCTCTTTGTCAATCTGAGCTGGTTATGTTGTTAAATTACAGTAAAATAACTACAAATGCAAAATTTAACAAAACGGTCACTTTAACAAGGTATTATGATTATATTCTCCAGACTTGTATTCTTCCCAGCTTGACAAAATGGTATATTCCCAGGTTCCGCAGGTCAGCTGCACAGGTGCAATGCATTATTGTTAATTGTGGCACGTTTACTAACATGCTAAGTTTAGCTGCACTTGAACAACCGTTCCAGGCTGCCATATGCAGCCCAAGAAACCTGTGTAAAAAACTGAAATAAATAGTTTTTTTTCCAGACATTGTGAAAATAGCCGATCTACATGCTCACAACGCCTCGCAGCGCGAGGCGTTGTGAGCATGTAGATCTGCTATTTTCACAATAGAACCATGTTATACAAAATGTAATGCCTCTTTTCCATGAGGACTCCCATGACTTTGCCATACCCTAGCTTTTGCTGAACTGACATTTTCACAATAGAACCATGTTATACAAAATGTAATGCCTCTTTTCCATGAGGACTCCCATGACTTTGCCATACCCTAGCTTTTGCTGAACTGGCGCCACTGTGTGGTTCACCAAGGTACCCCATCACCTGCTGCCAGGAGCTCCTTCCTTTCACGGGGATTTTACCCGCTCCGGTGATGCGTGCAGCGCAGGGAACACTTTCCCTGTGGGTTTTGCATGCACACTTTTCATGACCAAAGCAGTCTCTGTTTCTTTCTTTTTTACCTTTTCTTGATGGCGGATGTGCTACTTGGCAAAGCCGTCTGATTTCTGTCATGTGCAGACGCACACACACACACACACACACACACACACACACACACACACACACACACACACACACACACACACACACACACACACACACACACACACACACACACACACACACACACACACACACACACACAAAATACTGTATACAGTATATAGTATACAGCATCACCATGATTCCTACACTTAATGAAAATGAGGTCATTGAAAGTAGTGACAGTGAATGTGATAGTGAATGCTCAGATAGGGAGAACCAGGGTAACATAGGTCACAGGAAAAGGCCTATACAGAGATACAGAGATGTTGCCACCAAGCCAATCATATGAACGAATAGGCCTACTACAAGCAGCCACAACACAGCAGGCACACTGCAGATCCACATCAATATTCATTTTCAATCTTCACTTCACTCGCTGTACATCATGTTACATTGCCACCCAGTCTTTGGGTCCTAATATGACCGCAATAGAGCAACAACCTGAATCACATTAGTACACAACACACAAGCAGCAGCAGCAAAGGGAAAAAACAAAGTTCCTACTTCCCTGAAACTTCTAGGACAGGTCTTCCTCGGGCAGGCCCTCCAGCGCTGAATCCAGTCAATCCTCCATACATAGCTAGTTCGTCGTCCCTCCCTTCCACTTGGTAGCCCCCCATACAGCTTGTTGGCAACATGTCCATCCTGTTTGATACTTAGTATTGCACATAGTGGCCAGGTACAGTACTTCTGTATAGGGAAGGCTTTAGGGACCAGCGTTCACAAGAGAACGGACTCTACAGAAGAAGCTGAGCTTGATTTGGTGAGGGAGGTTGGACCCCCATGCCATTCAGAGCCTTCCACGAAAGTTATTTCCTCACTTTAAGGTTGTGTTGTTGACCCCTTGAGCCCAGGTGTTTAAAGTCGATTACTTCTTTCAGCACATTGGAGGCAAGGGTGCCAGGATGTTAAAACTCCTCGCCATTACTGTCTGCTGGGGCCTTGACCTTGGCTCTTGTACCTGTGGAGTAGGTTGGGAGGGACAACATAAGCCTTGCATGAGTGAGAAAGGAAGAAACAAACAAACAAACATATTGCAGACATAGTATATTGGTGCATGTTTGTCCAACATTATGTGCAACATATGTACAGTATGTAAACAGTATGTGCAACATAAGCAGACATAACATCCCACTGAGCATGCCGTCTAAAAGTGGTCTAACGCAGTGTTAATGAACTCATTAACACTGCGTTAAAAATGACCCCGGCCAGACACACGGTCAATGGCCCGGCGGCACAACCACCACAGGACAAACGCCCGGCACCACAACCACCATCCCTGAAAACGCCTGAAATTGCCCCGGCCGTGCCCCAGAAATCTGTGGCCTGGGTGCTTTCGCCCCCACCCATCCCTCCACGACCACAACGACAGAAGACCCAGGCCTCCCAGCTGGACAATACGTTTAGCCGTTGATGTCAGCTGGGTCCATTATACCCAGCAACTAACGTATCTGGACCCGATGCTCCTTCAAGCGCTTTTATTAAGCAGGCTCACAACATTTCTACTGTAATTTCAAATAGAGAGTCCAGGATAAGCAGTGGCTCTGCTAATTTAGCTAACTTAACTTACATTCCCTGTAGGGGCTATAGTACAGTAAAATGTCATAAAATAAACCTGGCACTTTTTAACATCAGGTCACTTTTAAACAAGTCCTCCTCTGTAAATGATATAATCTGTGAAGAGAAATTAGATATAATCTTTTTAACAGAGACATGGCTGGGCAACGATGGAGCTTTTGCACTTGGCGTCGCCTGCCCACCAAACTATCACTTTATTCAATCAGTGCGCGAAGGAAAAAGAGGCGGAGGCTTGGCATACATTTTCTCTGACATTTTTAAATTCAAGTGCCTGTCCTTTGGAAGTTTTTCATCCTTTGAATATCAAGCTAACTTATTTGAGAGTCAATCCTCTGTTCTAATGATTACGATATATCGCCCACCAAAATGTAGCAAAGCCTTATTTCTTACAGAAATATCTGAACTTCTATCTATCTGTTCCACGGACTATGAGAGAACCCTTATTGCTGGTGATACTAACTTGCATGTGGACACTGTTACTGATCTTACAGCTATGAGTTTCTTACAGTTACTGCATTCCCTTGATTTTGATCAGCATGTTACCGGGCCAACCCACAATCAAGGCCACACCCTTGATCTTGTGATCTCTAAAGGGCTAAATATTTCTATGGACAGGATTATCGCTAAGCCTGATTTATCAGACCACTATTTACTGTGTTTTAATATGACTGTCTCTGATCTAGAAAAAAACAATAGAGAATATACTATAAAAAAGAGATTTTTCGGTTCCTCGGCAGCAGAAGAGTTTGCCAGCCTTCTTGCGTGTGCACCCCGCCTTCCTGATATTCCCTCAGTAAATGATATGGTTCAACGTTTTAATCTTAAATTGGAGTCAGCTCTGGATATAGTGGCTCCTATGAAAACTAAAAAGAAATATAATTCCAAAGTAACACCCTGGATAAACGATCATATACGTTCACTCAAAAAACAATGCCGCAGAGCAGAGCGAGCTTGGAGAAAAAATAAATTAACTATCCACCTACAGATATTTAAGGCGTCAACAGCCACCTATAATAAAACCATGCGTCTGGCTAGGCAGGCCTATTTTTCCGGAATTATTAATGAGAATAAGAACAATGCTAGGGTCTTATTCTCTACCATTGAACGCCTTTTAAACCCCCCCCAGTCCTACAAGCAGTCACTCCCTGCCTCTAAAGCAAAGTGTAATGAGTTTGCATCCTTCTTTGACAACAAAATTGTTAACATTCGAGCTGGTATTACGAATAATACTGTCACAAATGCAAATGCGGTTAATGGTGCCATGTGTAAAAGCATCGATAAATCTAGGGGGAGCCTAGTATCATTTTGTGCAATTGATGAAGAGGAACTTCGTAAAACCATATCGCAAATGACATCGTCTTCTTGCTCGCTGGATGCAATACCCACGCCGTTTCTTAAAGAGGTTGTAGACTGTGTTATTGAAGATATCCTAAAAATAGTAAACAGCTCTATACAATCAGGTGTCTTTCCAGACTCACTGAAAACGGCTGTAGTTAAACCCTTACTCAAAAAACCCAACCTTGACCCGTCCGTGCTGGATAATTATCGACCCATCTCTAATTTGCCTTTTCTGGGCAAGGTCCTAGAAAAAATTATCTTTCATCAATTGGATGTGTTTCTGCAGAACAATAAGGTGCACAACAAATTCCAATCCGGCTTCAGGAAAGGACACAGCACAGAAACTGCACTTTTAAAAGTTATTAATGATCTTAGGGTGGCTGCTGATAACAAAGATGTGTCCGTTCTCCTACTGCTGGACCAATCGGCGGCTTTTGACACAATTGACCATACAATTCTAATACAACGTCTCGAACACTGGGTAGGACTGTCAGGTACAGCTCTGTCCTGGTTTTGCTCTTATCTGACAGGCAGAAGCTACTCTGTTAATCTAGCTGACTTCGAGTCAAACAAACACAACATCTGCTCTGGTATTCCACAGGGCTCGATTCTTGGTCCTTTATTATTCTCCCTCTATATACTGCCGCTGGGAGAACTTATTTCCGCTCACGGTGTGAATTTCCATTTCTATGCTGATGACACCCAGTTGTACCTTTCGGTGGCTACGGACGACCCCTGTGCTCTAGACCCATTGCTGACGTGCGTGTCCAGCATAAAATGCTGGATGAGTGAGAACTTTCTCAAGCTAAATGAGGACAAGACAGAAGTTCTCATAATAGGTTCTACTGCCCAGAGAGAATCAATAATAAATAGACTTGGTAACCTGGCTAAAGAAAATAACACCTCTGTTAAGAACCTGGGGGTGATCATTGATGCTGAATTAAATTTTAATACACACATTAATCATGTCACGAAGATTGCCTTCTTTCACCTTAGAAATATTGCGCGAATTAGAGCCTATCTGTCGCTGAACGATGCAAAAACGCTGATCCACGCTTTTGTTTTCTCTCGGCTTGATTACTGCAACGCACTTCTCTCTGGTCTGCCAAAGAAAACAACTGACAGATTACAACTTGTTCAAAATGCAGCAGCCAGAGTTTTAACAAAAACTAAGATAAGAGAACATATTACTCCAGTTTTAGCGTCGCTACACTGGCTCCCGGTTGTTTTTAGGATTGATTTTAAAATTATTTTACTTGTTTATAAAGCTCTAAATGGTCTGGCACCTTCGTACCTCTATAACTGCCTGCATAGATATGTTCCAACCCGCCCACTCAGGTCCTCTAGTGCAGACCTACTTGAGGTGCCAACAATGACATATAAAAAATATGGTGAAGCAGCTTTCTGCTTCTATGGACCGACAGCTTGGAATAAACTACCACTACACCTAAGACAGGCAGCCTCGGTGGATAGCTTTAAAGCACAGCTCAAGACCTATTTCTTTACTCTTGCTTTTAGCTAAATTTTTTAATCCCTATGCTGCTATTGACGTCCGCACGGCTCTGAAATTGTTCTTCAATGTTCTATGCTTTTATTTTTTCTTGCTTTATTGTAATCATTTTACTTATCTCTTTTTTATGTATTTTTTATTTCTATTTTACTTTTTCTCTGTTAAGCACGTGTGCTTCATTTTATGCTCTGTAAAGCACTTTGAGCTGCATTTCATGTCATGAAAGGTGCTATACAAATAAAGTTTTATTATTATTATTATTAATAGTGGTATAGATTTGAAAGTTTTTTAGTTGTCTAAACTTAGACTAGACGACTAATAGATGTCTAATAGTTGTCTAAATGTAGACCGTCTATATTTAGACGACTATTAGACATCTATTAGTCGTCTAGTCTAAGTTTAGACAACTAAAAAACTTTCAAATCTATACCACTATTAGACCACTTTTAGATGGCATGCTCAGTGGGATAGTAGCCTACACTACAGAGTGTCCTGTCACAACATACACAGCCTAGTATTCCAAAGCCAGGTACACTGAACATGGTTCATTGCCAGCTGGGGGTAGAGTTAGTTTCATATTGGATAGTATCATATTCAACCACAGAGCTACTTTTAGGGACCTGTCGACAAAGTAAAACATGTTGAAAACAAATGTTAAAACATCGTGTTTATAGAAATGAGTATTTTCAATTGCTTCTACAGTAAATAAAATGAGATATTGACCCCTCAACAAACTCGATGGTGCATGTGCATGTATGCAAAGTCTGGAAACCCTTTAGATTTCTCATAAAATATGTTAAATATTTTTCATGAAAATTGTATTTATTTTATTTTAGTCTATTTCTTACATGAACATTTTAAATGTGTTACTGTATTATTGCCATAACAGTAAAACTGCATTTACAAAAGAACATGATTACGCCCAGATTGAGCTTTGAGTACTTTGAGTTATACTTCTCTTAGACTTAGACTTCTCTTTAAATCCTCTCTTTCAGTCCTCCTTTTCATCATTTGCAGACCTTGAAAAAGTAATTTGTGTTTTCATTTCATCATGCTTCCTAAGACTACTGCTATCTCTATCTCCCCATCTGGGGCAAAAAGTCAGCTGCTATATTAGCAAATTCTAAGAAACCTGACCACACCACACTACATACATCTGTGCTCATCTTTATTGGTGGCTGGTGATGAGTTCCAGAATCGATTTAAGGAAGGGAGGGAGGCACTTTTTTGTTTGGATGTATGGGCTGTCAATGGTTGATGTTGTAACTCTAGATTCATAAATCTAGAGTTGCAATTTGAGGCCAATAGGATCCATGCATGCAAGCACCTTCAAGCATCTAATTGTTTGTTAATTTCAACCATTGTGTGTGTGTGTGTGTGTGTGTGTGTGTGTGTGTGTGTGTGTGTGTGTGTGTGTGTGTGTGTGTGTGTGTGTGTGTGTGTGTGTGTGTGTGTGTGTGTGTGTGTTCAATCATTCTGTCCTACCTGTACAGAATGATTTAACCACAATTCTCACACACACACACACACACACACACACACACACACACACACACACACACTTAACAGGCCTACTGCCTGTATCTTGCCCATAGAGTATATAGGCTATATTATAGATCTTGCCTTAAATCATTAACAGCAATCAACACAGCTGAGCTCAATACAACTTATTCCATTTCCAGTGTTCCAGTAACCACAGATTCTTTGCTTTACCATGTATAATAATTGAAAATATAGCTGCAAGCAGCGATAAAGTGGCCAAGGTAGAAAAAGTAGGAAAGCAAAAAAGCATCAAGGGAAAGCAAAGAAGAAATCAAAGAAAAACTAGAAGCAGTGTTCTTCCGAACAGGTCTCCAGCAGGTCAGGTGTTTTTTTTTTTGGTCTAGTGGTGACTATAATAGGCCAAAGTCAAAAGGGTACCACGTGTTCTTTGGCCTTTCACGGCAATCGGACGCTGCATGCGGGATTTGAGGCATTTTGTTCCAAAAATGGGTTTTGCTAAAATTGACCCGCTGGTGTCGCTATAACAGGCCAATGTGAGAAGGGTGGCATCTGTTCCTTGGCCTAGTGGGAATGTGCGTGCAGAATCTCACACAAATAGCAGGCTGCGTTTGAGACATTTTGTTCAAAAAGGAGCAATCCTGCAAACCTTGGAATTCAATGTTAGCCAATTAGATAGAATATGATATTGGACAAATCCGTCATGATTACATCACTGTAGAGATACTGTGTGCCCATTTGTGTGATTATCGGATAAAATCTGAAGGAGTAATATTGAAGAATGCGTTTTCGGCCTTCTGGTGGCGCCATAAATGACAGAGACTCTTCCGATTTTACACTAATCGGCATAGTTATTGGTAAAAGCACAAATTGACCTCTACACAACATGTATGCAAAAGACTATATGCAACAGACATAAAATAGTTCCAAAGAACTCCTCAAGGTTTTAACTCAATATCTTTATTTTCCAACTTTTTCATTAGTTGTCTTTGTTGAAGAGTTGGTCATCAGGTTGTAAACCTTCAAAACAGAGGGTTAACAACCTAGCCATTTTCAGGCATGTCTTTTAAATCACAATGTTTTCAAATAATTCAAGTAGTAAACGTCTTCAAATAAAGTTTTTAAACATTAAAGGGATATTCCACTTTCAAAAAACTTTTTGTCATTGTATGGTCTAATCAGGCTTGTGTGAACACCCTGAACAGTTTTTAATTTTCTTCATTCAGTATTTAGATATTTGATGAAAATGTTTTCTGGCCCGACACGCCCAGTCCCTCTCCCCACACACACTCATTGTAACTTCAAACTCCATTTTAACCATGATAGATTCATTAAAAACACCCATTATTTTTTCTGGTGACTCATAATACCCTCCTAATACGTGAGCAGGCCGTGTTTTTTCCATAACAGTTTTCATTATTTTTTTATATATTGTTATTGTATTTAGTTTTTTCCATTTTCCCAAAGAATTATTAAAAATACATGAAAAACGTTATGGAAAAAACACGGCCTGCTCACGTATTAGGAGGGTATTATGAGTCACCAGAAAAAATAATGGGTGTTTTTAAATAATCTATCATGGTTTAAATGGAGTTTGAAGTTACAATGAGTGTGTGTGGGGAGAGGGCCTGGGCGTGTTGGGCCAGAAAACATTTACATCAAATATATAAATACTGAATGAAGAAAATTAAAAACTGTTCAGGGTGTTCATACAAGCCTGATTAGACCATACAATGACAAAAAGTTTTTTGAAAGTGGAATATCCCTTTAAGTATTGTGAAGTCTGAACCCAAACCAGCACACGGAAACAGTTCTCAAGGTGAAAACGCAATAAGCGTTGTTTTATTCAATGGGGCGTTCCCCTAAAACATGAAATAAAGTTCTTCCCAAAACCGGGGCTTTTAACTCAAAATATGCTTCTTTCCAGAACTTAACAAACAGGGGTTACATTCGAAACATATGTTTCACAGTATGCCGTTGCTTCCATTAACACATGCCATTTCTCTTCCAAGACTCAGATGCAGCTCCTAATTTGCCTACAATGGGAACAGATAGAACCACCATTAGCAATGTGGCAAAATACAGAGCAAATGTGCGACAGAGGAGAACATAGTGGAGTTTTGCTTACTGCTCGATGGAAGAGTCCCTTCGAGAGCCAGCTACACAGTGAAGCAGAGCTCGGTGGTTAAGAGCAAAAACATTTGGATTGCCTGACTCGGAGAAGCTGTGTTGCGGCCAGGTGCTGACAAATCAAACTGATTGCAACAAGCAGCCATCTTAGCTGCTGCATTCTGGGAAATGTAGTTTTTCTGAAAACCAAACTAAGCCATCAGTTAGATTCAGTTCACACGCACGCACGCACGCACGCACGCACGCACGCACGCACGCACACACACACACACACACACACACACACACACACACACACACACACACACACACACACACACACACACACACACACACACACACACACACACACACACACACACACACACACCTGTGCCTAACCATTCTGCATTAGAAGTGGGATTTATGGCTCTTTGAAGTGAGACAGTACCATCGATCTGGCTAACTAAAAAGAGCCGTTCAAAAGACTGGCTCATTTGGCTCCTTGTATATTTATATATTTTTAAAAAGAATTTGTTTAAACATGAATCCACAAGGTGGCACCACATTCCTCTGCTGACAGTTGAGATCACAATTTAGTATTTACCCTTTTCATAAAATGTGTGTGTAAATTAAGCTACCTTGACTTTTGTTATTCATAATACACCAAAAAAAAACAAGCAGGCAACAATGAACTCGCTCCTCCACTTGCTCTCTCTCTCTCACTCACTCACTGTACTCAGTCAGTACTCAGTGGAGTAGCAAGGAGATGTTGAATTGGGGGGAGGGGGTCTCCCCCCCAAATGAACGGCTCTCTACTGCGCGAACCGGATCCCAACGTTCACTTCAAAGAGCCGTTCAAAAGATTTGATTCGTTCGCGAACGTCCCAGCTCTATTCTGCATCTAGCCTAAGGCCCAGATCATGGGAAAACCCTACTCACGTCAGGGTGGGGGGTCCCCAGTTCAAATATGATTCTTTTTGGTTTCAGTGATATTTGGACTTACCCTCTACAGTAGTTCATCATGAAAATTTTACTTTGCATGTATGTTTTAGAGGCAGAAGAATAATTTGCATAAAACTTGCAATGTTGATTGAATTATTAAAAAAGCATGTTTCAATTTTTTAAAAATCCGATCTGACAGATCTTTAGATATTGGTCCAAAGTTCATGTAAAAAAAGTTCCGTGCACGTGACGCGAAAGTTCCGGAATAAAAGCGGGTTTAAGTGTTTTACGAACTGCTCCAAAAGGCGGAAAATCTAAGGGCGGAGCTTACTTAACAAAGACACAGATGTCTTCAGCTTGAGTCAAGGCACGCGTGTAAGCAAGTTGCATGTCTTCAAACGAAACGAGGCATGACTTATGCCCCTTTAAAGTTTGAGTTTTCAAACGCTTCGTATAGCGCCCCCCTTTGGCCAATTCGAGTAAGATTGCTTTCAGTGATATTTGGACTAACCCTCGACATATTTGCCAAATGCCATGAACGTGTCACTTTGCATGTATGATTTAGAGGCAGAAGAATAATTTGCATAAAACTGCAACATTGAGTGAATTATTAAAAAATAATGTTTCGCTTTAAAGAAAATCCGGCTAACTTTTCAGACCGTATTGGTCCACAGTTCATGTAAAAAAAGTTTTGCGCACGTTACGCGAAAATCCCAGGAGGAGATACATTTTTACTGTTTTTCATATAATTCAAAATTGTGGGAGAGGTAAAGGTCAGAGGTCAAAAGTCAGAGCGTAAAAGTTGTTCGGCATGAGGAGACGCATACGTGTATACAGGTTTCATTGCTGTACCTGAAACAGGGCATGAGCTACACCAGTTCAAAGTTTGCACTTTCGAAGGCTTCCTACAGCGCCACCCTTTGGCCGATTGTTGCGAGCTTCGCGTTTTAGCCGTTTGGCATAGTCCTCTGCCATACTGCCGAGTTTCGTAAAAAGCGACTGCACGGTCTAGCCGCTAGAGAAAAAGTGGCGGAAGAAGGAGATGAAGTCCAATAACAATGAGTGGCCAAGGCATTGCCACTTCGTGGCCTTGGCCACTAATTACACAAATTCAGGATATTCATGGCATGCTAGTGCTAAGTAGCTAACTGTAGGTAGCTCACCTGCTGGAGAATACAACTCAGTTGGAAAGAAAACAACAACCAAAGCAGTTTGTTTATGACTATAATTAACTTCTCTTTCATCTGTCACACAGTCACAGATGTAATACTCAGAACTCAACTTCCACATTGTGGAACATTAATCATTCTAAGTTGTTTATTTCACTCTTACTTCCATAGAGCTTGCTGGGTCAATGTAAATAATGAGTGTGTCTTGTGCAGGTGTGTGTGTGTGGGCTGGGGGGGAGGGCAGCAGGAAAACCAGAGGATTTAAAGAGCCCAGCTTCCTTCCAGGCTGTGTGTGTACACCCAGGGGCGTCACAAGGGGGGGAAGTGGGACTGAGTTACTAGGGCCCAAGGTGGAGGGGCCTTAACTATTTTATACTTTAGCTATACTTTAGCTATTGAAAAATAGCAGATATACAAGCTCACAGCGCGGCACCAACTGCCGCACTGTGAGCTTGTAGATCTGCTATTTTTGAAAAGTCGTGAAAATGTGTGCAAATCTTTGAATATATGTATTTTTTTAAGCAAACATTTGTGATTTAAATTTTGCTTCAGGGGGGTCCCTGGAACTAAATATTTTGAGATGGGTGTCCGTGGCCAAATACATATCATTTTGGGGGTCCTTGACATGAAAATGTTTGAGCACCACTGACATAGAAACATATAGGTTTATAAAAATAAATAAAAAATAGAATGATTTGAAATATTCAAAGACAAACTTTCATGATTTTTCAAAAATAGCAGATCTACAAGCTCGCAGCGCGGCACTCGGTGCCGCGCTGTGAGCTTGTATATCTGCTATTTTTCAATAGTTAAAGCACAACATAATTGAAGTGAATCCTTGTACCCGGGGCCCAGAATTTGGTGCGACACCCCTGTGTACACCAATCAGTGTTGCCATGTCTGCTTATTATAAGTGACTTTGGGCTTGTTTTTCTCAGAGCCCTCTATTGGAGAGTTGCTCCGCTCACTTCTTGGGGCCAGGTCTTCCTCATACACATCTATTGAATAGTGACAAAGCGCTGAACCGGAAGTTTCCGGAATGCATTGGAATCTATGGGGGAAAAGTGACATTTCCGGCATACATGAACCACGTGGCTGGCGCTGTTTCTGACTCTGCATTGGCAGAACTCTCTATACAAGACTCTGTTTTTTCTGAAAAGTAGTCAGTAAATATTGGTAGGGGGGGCTTATGTCCTAAGTGTCCTTGCTTATTTGCTTCCAAATGTTGTTTAAACCAGTGGCTCTGAAAGAAGGAACCCCAAATTAACATGTAGGCATGTAGACTCCTCCATCTGGAAATATTTTGTGTATATTCCACATTTTTCAAATTTGGTCAAGATTTTAACTATAATCGGTTCTATGTAAAACAGACCCCTAAAGACATATTCAGGTATAGATCCGCTAGTTACCAGTATAATAAAAGACAAAAGGCATGTCTAAGCTCACAACTTCTGAACTCGATCTGCTATTAGTTCTGTGTTCATTCGTTAAAAGTGTTCTGGCTCAGGTCTCTTTTCCTCACAACGGTGTGATAAAACAAACGCAATACAGTGTCATGTATATAAATATATATATAAATATATATATTTATATATATATATATATATATATATATATATATATATATAGTTGTTGTCGGGTGGAAACCTTGTATGTCCAAAACTGTTCGTTTTGTATTTATCATTATAAAAATGATCTACAAGCACACAACGCCTCGCACCGCCCATGTATATGGGCCATTACAAACCCTCACAAAAACATGCCGTAATCCTGGTCTCTATACTGCCTGCCCGTGGCCAGCCTGGGCGCCCTGATGGAGGGGCAACGCTCGACACGGCGACTCGCTCACTACCGCTCGCTCGGTGGTGTCTCACGTGGCTCATGGTCACCTGAGACGGTGCACCTCCGTCGCCATCACAGAAAACAAGCGCTCCTTCCCTACGGATTCCAATATAGCTTACGCCACCCACACCGTTGGGAAATTCCAGCAACACTGCCATTTTGTTTGCCAGGGGGAGTTATTCATAGACAGTAACATGAATCTATTAACTGAAAGTGTTGATCAAATGCTATTTTCTCATCTGTGAATAAATAAGGCTGCGGGTATGTGATGATGCACAAATTATCACCCGACATTTATCATATTATCCAATCTCAGGCAGACAACATCAGCCTAATAAGCCTAGCCCCAGGTTGGATAAACTCAGCAGATGACAAAACGCCTGAGTGATAATTTCTCTCTATATATACAGTGCATATGATCAGTTAATATGAATATACAGATGATTGTATACAGTGTGACTTACACTTTTGCAAGCAAAGGGATTAAATTACTCATAATGAGCTATGTGCTTCACTTTTATGCCAGCAGTCATTTTGAAAAGAATAGTGTGTCCACGTTTTCAAATGTCAGATAGCCGTCTACATTATAGGCATGTAGTCATCAAGCAGAAGCAGCAGGAATATGATCCTACCCTATATACTGTAGATCACTAACAGTAGAACCAGCCAAGAAATCTGGTCTATTTAACCCAAGGGGAACATTCTCCCAGTTGGATGAAAGGAATATGTCCATTATTTCCAATGCAGTGTCAGCTGTTCAACTACATTAGCGTGGCCAAGTCAAATCCCTCATTATTTCATCATAATGTCACATGACATGACAAGGGGCACGGTGGCGCAGTCGGTAGCTCACAGCTAGAAGGTCCTGGGTTCGATTCCCCCCCGGGGGACGCTGTGGGCGCTGGTGACGCGGAGGAGAGAACACGCCCCCCAGCCTTTCTGTGTCAAGTTTGCATGTTCTCTCCGTGTCTCCTAGGGTACGTACCTTCACAAAAACATGCAGTAATCCTGGTGGTCTCTATACTGCCTGCCCCTGGCCAGCGTGGGCGCCTGATGGAGGGGAAAAGGAACTGGTTGGAAGGCGCTACGTCCAACCGGGGAAGCTCCCCTCTGTCAGGTGATAAAAAGCGGACTGCTCACTCCTCATGCACTGAAGGAAGCATGAGCTCAGTTCGGGACTCTCGTCAAAAATCATGGGAGGGTCCCCACGTGAAAAAAAAGAAAGAAAAGAAAAAAAGACCATTACTGCAGGTCAAACATTGGTCAAATTGTCAAATAGTATAAGAAAGTTGTGAAAATAGATGATCTACAAGCTCACAACGCCTCCATGAGCTTGTAGATCTGCTATTTCCACAACATTTATCTGTGTAGTCAAACAAATCGGTTGGCCTAACGATAAATGATCCAAACGCACAGCAATTGTCCATCCAGGCTAAGGCATGCCAGTTGGCCTAACGACGAAACTAGCCAATCACAGCGCAATCATCCATGGGATGTAGTCTGTCCAACCAAACATCTCTTGTCATTCGCAGGGCTCTACAGAGGCAGCATTTCACTCGCATTTGCCCCTAAAAATAGATACTGTACGTGCAAACCAGAATAACGTAATCTTTTCAATCAAAAGTAAAAAGAGAATTTGTTCGAAGTAATTCAATCGTTTGTTGTCATCAGAATCCTCTATTACAAACACCCTCTCATGCCTCGCAATTGCATATTGCCTCTGGCTAAAAGATAGTCAGATAGAGAAAGAGAGAGAGAGAGAGAGAGAGAGAGAGAGAGAGAGAGAGAGAGAGAGAGAGACTATACTCAGGTACCTCATGAAAGAAGTTAATTTTACAGTCTATGGAACACACTCATTTACTCATGCACTCAGGGACATATAGCAAGACAATGACAAATCACTAGAGCATAGTATCACATCTACTCTACCCTCTGACTTTTGCAGATGTGAGTGTAGCTCTTGTGTATGTGCGTACGTGCGTGTGTCAGAAAGAGAGAGGGTGATGTCTGCTGGTGTGTCTGATTATTAATGGGCATCTACTGTTATTTCTATGTCAGTGTTTGTGTGTGTGTGTGTGTGTGTGTGTGTGTGTGTGTGTGTGTGTGTGTGTGTGTGTGTGTGTGTGTGTGTGTGTGTGTGTGTGTGTGTGTGTGTGTGTGTGTACATTATGTGTCTGACTAAGTGTGCCCAACTAATGTACCTTAGATGTGTGTGTGTCTGTGTGCAGACGAGTGCGAGTATTTATCTGACTCATGAGGCATATGCAAGTTATTCAAGTGCTGTACGTGCGTGTGTGCGTTTGTGCACGTGTGTTGTGCCAGCGTGGGCTTGTGTCTGTCTACAGTTTGCCTGCTGTGTGCCAACAGTTTTTGTGCATGCATGTGTGATTCATCCCAAATCCGAGCTTGATCAAAGATTAAAATAAGACACAGGATGACAGATACAGACAGAGAGTAAAGGAGAGTTGAGTGAGCAGCAGTGGTGTAAAGTAACTAAGTACATTTACATAAGTACTGTACTTAAATACAATTTTGAGTTATTTGTAGCCTATACTTTACTTTAATATTGTACTATTACTCCACCACAATTATTTGAAAACTTTAGTTGCTACTGTAGTTACTTTGCAGAAATAAATTATACATAATATTATAAAACATACACTAACCACTTTAGCCCTATTTTATCCACAACTTTCCAACATCCCATAATGCATTGCGCAGAATTTGGACGGAGCTTCTGGCGCCGCAGCCGAGTGTGATTTACAAGCTCATAACGGTTGCAACTGCGACGCGACGTGAGCTTGTATGTCTGCTGTTAACCGAAAGTGTGGTGCAAAAAAATCTCCAGTAAATTCCCACGGAAAGAGGTGGATACATAGGCTATTTGAAAATAGCAGATCACATCACATCGTATCACAACGCCTTGTGAGCTTGCGGATCTGCTATTTGAAAACATTTTGATACCAACACTTTTGTACTTTTACTTGAATTTGGTACTTTTACTTGTAACAGAGTATTTCTACATTACAGTATTGATGCTTTTACTTAAGTGGGAAATTTGAATAGGCTATACTTTTTCCACCACTGCATGTATGCATATGTGCAGGCAGAGATGGATTGAAGGCTTTGAAGCCTCCAGCAAATGAGAGCCTCATTATAGCAGACAGCAGTTCAGAGCCCATTTGTGTGTTTTTTTTCCCTTAGATAGACAATTCTGAGAGCTGAAAGGGTAAGGCACTACTGGGATTTTATCCAGGGCAGCTGAGAGATGTTCACTCATCAAGCAGTCATTGCGACCGTCAGGGAGCAGTTTACTATGAAAACCTCCACCGGCCGTCCGTCCGTCCGTCCGTCCGTCCGTCCGTCCGTCCGTCCGTCTGTCACACGTCACACGTGACCATCAACAAACGTCACACCTTTGTTGATGTTTAAATCGAAGAGTCTTGGTCAAATACTTCTGTTGGTTTCTGCACTGATCATTTATACAATTCAGCTGTGTTTGCTCGTGTCATCATGATGAGGTCATAAATCAGCCATGCCCAAATATAGATTTTACGGGTTTACATGCTTACTCAGTTATTCGTTATGTGAAAGTCCTATGACGTCTATGATATCTGACATCATCATACATACATTCCCTTTTATGCCCATAAATGGAGATCCCCTCTGTAGAACCAGCCACTGACATCACTGTAATGTCAGGGGAACCAAATCCCTTTTATGCCCATATATGGAGATCCCTGTGATGCCAGGGGAACCAAATCCCTTTTATGCCCATATATGGAGATATGGAGATCCCCGTGTTGCCAGGGTAACCAAATCCATTTTATGCCCATATATGGAGATCCCTGTGATGCCAGGGGAACCAAATCCCTTTTACGCCCATATATGGAGATCCCTTATGTCATCAATATTAAGCCCATATCTGTGAATATCTTTGGGTACCAGATGTCTCCATATATGGTTAAATGGTCCGATATACATCACTGGCCAGAAGACCAAGAAATGGTGCAACCTCGCCCTTTGCTTTTCTCCCTTAGGCATCTTACTGGTAGGTAGTTTAATGAGGAATGCAGTATGGTGGTAGGTAGGTAGTTATGGCCTTTGATGTAAGATTTTCACTTTCTAGGATAACTATATTTGCTATTCCCAGATGATGCCCTTTTAGGGTACCCCTCATGCCCATATATGGAGATCCCCAGGCTTTACTAATTAACATAAGTTTTATGCCCATATATGGAGATCATTGTCCCAATGTCATCAGATATATGGGCATAAATGGACACAGGCAAACTAGATGGGCTGTATGGATATCCAGATGTGTGATGTAAGTGTTTTATTCCAAATGTGGCACCCCACAGACATATTTCCAGAAACAAAATCCCTTTCATGCCCATATATGGAGATTTCTGATGTCATCAATCCCAGGCCCTGTAAAAAACATGGTTGCTATGGTAAACAGTTGGTTGCTAGGGTAAACAGTTGGTTGCTAGGGTAAGAAAACATGGTTGCTATGGTAAACAATTGGTTGCTAGGGTAAACAGTTGGTTGCTAGGGTAAAAAAAACATGGTTGCTGTGGTAAAAAGTTGGTTGCTAGGGTAAACAGTTGGTTGCTAAGGTAAAAAACATGGTTGCTATGGTAAACAGTTGGTTAGTAGGGTAAACCTTCAATGATTTTGACATCTTGTTACTAATCTGTCGGTAGATAATGCCGGTCTTATATAAGGGTCATTTGTGTACGGTGTGATGTCATACTGATGTCAGCAGTGTGACAGGAGATAAGCGACCAACGGTCGCTTATCTCCCGATTAGGGAGTCTTACTGGTATGATATATCTTTGTGAGCCTGAGATATCTTTGTGATCCTAAGCTGTCCAAATGCAAAGGCCCATTCATTCTGGACAAGGAGTGATGCATTTCAAGGTTAAGTCGATGTAACATAGAGAGATATTTCACGTCTCGCCTGAAGAAACGTGATTGGTGTGCTTTTCGCCAAAAGGAACAGAGCAACATCCAATACAATTCCCAGTTGGACAATGAGAAGTTGTTGCTGTGTGATGTGGATTTCATGATCTATATGATACAACACTGGTGAATAGATCCAATAACATAACCAATGTCTGTTTACCTGTACTTCAAAGTGTAATGTTTTTTTTTTATGTCACATGCAACAACATAATTTTAGTTAGGTTAATGAGTGCATTAGTTGCGACCGTAGGTCGCATTTACTATCAAAAGCTCCACCGGCTGTCCGTGCGTCAGTCAGTGAGTCCGTCACACTTTTGCCCTGCTCATATCTCCACAACCGTTGCCCCGATCCATGCCAGATTTTGCACACACACTCCTTGACTGCCAAACTACAACCTCCAAGGACCCCCGGAGCCCCAGGGACCCCCAGATGTAAAAAATGACCAAATGTGCTCACACGTCACACGTCACACTTTTTCCCTGCTTATATCTCCGCACCCGTTGACCCGATCCATGCCAGATTTTACACACACACTCCTTGCCTGCCAAACTACAACCTCCAAGGACCCCCGGAGCCCCAGGGACCCCTGGGGGACCCCCAGATGTAAAAAATGACCAAATGTGCAAAAATGACCAAATGACCACCCCAACGGGGCTGCTCACGGGGAATTCCCGGGGACCACCGACTCCTGGTGCTCCAGAACGGATGCAAAAGTGGTGGCGCCCCCAGTGGAGGACCCCCTGCCACTGCAGCGCACATACAATACCGTAACTTGGGCTAGGAGCGACCGGGAGAGCCGGGGCCGGTACCTATTCGTCCGCCTCGGCGGCGCGGAGACCCCACCCCTCATTTCTTACATGGCCCTCTTCTAGCGCCACCATGAGGCCGATTCTTGCACAACACATTTTCGGACACTGCTCCTACAATTTTGCCCCTAAAATCACTCAAATCGGTACACAGTATGTCTACACTCATGTCATCAACATGGATCTGTCCCATATAGCGCCACCTTCAGGCCGATTTTTGAAAGCACATTTTTGGACACTGCTCCTCCAATTTTTCCCCTATTATCACGAAACTCGCTACACAGTATGTCTACACTCATGTCATCAACATGGATCCCTCCACATTTTTTGGGGACACTGCTCCCTACTCTTTGTGTATACATGTGACCTACGGTCGCTTATCTCCCGATTAGGGAGTCTTACTGGTGTTAGGATAGTTTCTTTTTTGTCTTTGAAGTATGTTCAAGGAATGCCTTGATTTAGAACACACAAAATGATGTTTATAACTAGGAATGTGTGCTCTGAGCACAGATCCCTGCCATACTGGGTTGTACCCAAGATATTATGGTGTGGTATTATTAGATATTATCAGTGTGGTTGCTATAGGCAACACACTATCGAGGTCCAAGAACTTTTATGCCAGCTAAAGTTAACCTGTTTTTTGTTAACCTTTTAAATGAAGTTATCTGGGTTGAATAAGTTAACTGAAGTTGTCACTCGGCCAATATAATGTCCAATCAGACAGGATTGGTCATGATTCACGTCACATCGCAATATTATAAATGGTAAGACGGATTTCATTTCTCAATGGATTCCTAAAGAACCGTGTAAGTGCAACCACACTTGCAATTTCCCAGAATTTCACCTTTCTATTGTTATTAGTGTGGTTGCCCAGCACTGGCCAGCAGGTCAACCTGACTATAGTTGTGGGCTCGCCTGAAAGGCCAGAACACTATGTTATCTTCATTATTTATATAATATAGTGAGTTCCGTCGTATAGTGAGTTCTGTCGCAGACAGTATAAAGGCAGGGCTCTTAGCCAATGACGTGCGAAAAACCTGGGAGTGGTGTTAGCGGGAGCATGGTTGAGCTTCACATGACTGTTAGCACGCTGCAGAATATAGTCACGAGCGAGCCCACTCTGTTTCGTAGGAACAGTATTTCTAGTCCTTATCTATTGTTCTCATCATCTGATGTAACCCTTCACCCAATCAGACATCAGATACCTTGATATTGTGATGTCACCCTTTTACCCCTCTCTGATTGGCTCCCCATTCGAGTCAACGGCAACCACACTTGCAATTTCCAATTGCAAGTGTGTATTCCTGGGGAAACTTTATTTTCTCCACTAGACGTTTTTGTGAATCAGATGCCATTGGAAATTGAAGGAAAAACATTTCAGGAGTGATGCTAGCTCGAGTATTGGTTGAGCTTCACATGACAGTTAGCTTGCTGCAGAATATAGTCACGTCGGCAACCACACCTGCAATTTCCAATTGCATCTTTCTAGTAATTATTATTGCGACCGTAAGGTCGCAGTTTAGTATCAAAACCTCCACCGGCCGTCCGTCCGTCCGTCCGTCGGTCGGTCGGTCGGTCGGTCACACGTCACACGTCACACCTTTGCCCTGCTCATATCTCCGCATCAGTATGACATCACACTGCTAGCTTCGCTGCTGGTGATGTCACTAGCTATGATGTCACTGTGACTGTGCACCATGCCCAAATTTGGAGATCATGTGTGACAAAATATCAACAAACGAGTGAAAGGCCTTTATCAAGTAACCATAGCAACTAAAAATCAACAAATTGTGCAAAGTGAAATATCTTTATCTGGTAACCATAGAAACCAAAATAATCAACAAATATGAGTATTTGTCCCCTTGTAGTATGTCACTAATTTGAAATATGTGGGAATGGCTGACACAGAACTCCATATTTGGACATAGAAGTGACAGACAGATGATATCTCCATATATGGGCATAAAAGGGCATGGCTGATGATATCTCCATATATGGGCAATTGGGCATAAAAGTCGCAATCAGTATGACATCACACCGTACACAAATGACCCTTATATAAGACCGGCATTATCTACCGACGTAACATATCTGGAGATTCAACCTTCAACGATTTTGACATCTTGTTACTAATCTGTCGGTAGATAATGCCGGTCTTATATAAGGGTCATTTGTGTACGGTGTGATGTCATACTGATGTCAGCAGTGTGATGTCATACTGATGTCAGCAGCTATGTCTCTATATATGGAGTTATATGTTGTTCGTGTCCAAATATGGGGCTTGTGAGGTCAGACTTAGTGAGATTCGTCGGTTATCTCCATATATGGAGGGATGTGTTGGTTATCTCCATATCTGGAGATTCAACCTTCAACGATTTTGACATCTTGTTACTAATCTGTCGGTAGATAATGCCGGTCTTATATAAGGGTCATTTGTGTACGGTGTGATGTCATACTGCCAGCATGACTCACACCATCCTTCCTAGACGATTTTGACATATTGTTTGTGGAGATAAGCGACCAACGGTCGCTTATCTCCCGATTAGGGAGTCTTACTGGTAATTATGAGTTACGCAAACACCTGCTCCACCATATTTACAGACAGAAGGTACACGTTCCCTTCCTAGCATAAATTCTTAGTGATATACATCTGGCACTGTCTGAGGCCTTTTATATCAGCTATGTACTGTAACACTGTGTCGTTTGGGCAGCAGGCTGGCCTGGCCTGGAGGCAGTGAGATAGAATAACCAAAAAGATTGACGATTTGCCCTAAGGCAGTGACGTGTAATAAAGGCAAGACGTGCCATGCAGGATGAAACTAAGGCCATGTTTAGACGACAACGGTCTGTAGAGAAAACGGCGAGGTCCCGGGACCTCGCCGTTGCGTTGCCGCTTTTTTCCAGTGTTCATAGACCCGTTTCTTGTTTACAAACATTGAGACTAAATGCACAGGTGACTGTATCATGTAATCAATTCCCACCAATCCCCAAACCTGTTGTTTTGGGGAGCGCTGGTTTCACTGGCTAATTTTGGTACCGACCTGCGCGCGCATCTAGTTCTTATCAGTGTAACGTGGACCAGAAATGCGTCTATATGAAGACGCACTGGGACTGAAACGATGTAGTGTGCACACCAGGTCGCTAGGTGGCAGTGACACACTATCTGACATCATGTCCGCTCTACTTCCTGTCACAGTATTTGTTTACATAATCACCATGGTAGCGTACAGGCTCCACTGCGCTCCACTGCTGTCGGCTTTGCAGCGTCAGTCATTACATCACACATTTTGCGGTTTCCCTGTAACTCGCCCGTTTAGATGGAAACGCAAGGAGGATCGTTTCACAGATTTTCACTCAAACATTCGGATTTACTATCTTGCGTTTCCAACCCCCGAAAATGCTGTTGTCGTCTGAACGGAAGGCATATCTGACATTTCATTTTGCGGATTTCTCGTGGAAGCGGCATCGTGTAAACACCGCCTAAGCCTAACATTATATCTCCCTACTCCATTGGCACTAGAGCACAAAACTGCTGAAGCGCCCTTGAACTATAGGTACTGAAGCTCGAAAGGGGGGCATGTTTTGTTTTTTTATGGAGAAAAAAAAAATAGTATTTTATAGGGGGCACTAAATCGAGCCGTGTCATTTCTCTGGTTGGTTAATTAGAAGTTAAGCTTCATTTATACCCCATTGTGCAAGGCTGTCACTTGCCATAAAGAACATGACTAAAACATTAGCGTGCCATCAAGTCACCGCCAAAATACATTTTGTTGACTAAAATAAACTGTACATTTAGTTAAACATTATGCTATTCAGTCAACTAAAACTAGACTAAATCTAAAAAAAATCAGATGACTAAAATGTGACTAAAACAAGAGTTTTAAGATTTGTTTGTGGGCTTTATGCCTTTATTGATAGGACAGTAGACTGACACAAAATGGGGAGAAAGATGGGGAGTGACACACAGCAAAGGTCATCAGGAACGCGACTCAAACCTGCCACACTCTGTCAGGCATCATAGCCTATGTGGTATGCGCCTGAACTGCTAGGCCAGTGGGCGCCCCCAACTAACACGAAGTTAAATCTTGACTAAAAACGAAATCTAAATTTGCTGTCAAAATCAACACTGCTCTGGAGTATAAGAAAGACTCTTGTATCCCTCATGCCATAAACCTGCTTGACTAACAGTATTTCAGTATTTCAATTGACTGCTAAAGGCCATACACCCTAGGTGCGTTACAAAATCCGACAATGCGCTGGCGAATATTTCGCATCAAGCTATTCATATACTGTAGTTGATGCCTCATTCATACAGTCAAATAATGCTGCTTTATTGCCACGTAATATTACAATTCTTTTTGGAGGTAAATGATGTTTTCAGGCAATTTAATCGCACAGAAAAGGACCTTAAATAAAAAAGGAATTGGTATGCCAGACACCACCACACGGCAATGTATAGGCTTGAATATTATGTATATTCATGTGTATGCTTTGGGATTATACTGTGTTTGTGTAATTTTCTGCCATTAAGTTTCCAAACAGGCACAACAGTTCTTGAACTTGTTCTTCAGTGCAGGGAATGGTGAAGTCTGACAGTCTTAGCACTTGTGAAAATTATGCAGAAAAGAACGTAGCTGTGCTGTTTTTGAGGCTAAATGTATTCCCTTCCCTTAATATTCTATAGCGTTTGGTGCAGCCGGTTTACATGATTTCTGTAGCGAGCGCCTTGCCATTTGATTGAGCGATCTCTTTACACATTGATAACAAGGCCACCGCTCTCATTATCTGTCCCACTTGTAATAAATACAAGGTTTTAATTACTCCAAAATAAATGGTTAATGAGAATGTGTGTAACTCCTGTCGAACTCCATCATATGTCTGCTAATACTCCAGATGTCCGTACTAAATGTTTAATTGAGAAAGGTGCTTTATTTCATTGTTTCTGGGAGTGACCCAAGATGCAAATATTTAAGTCATAAAGTGTCTGTCAGGAATTTTCTACTCAACTCGGCGTACTTAGAATATATCCAAAGAACTTTATACAGACAGAAATGTTGTAAAAACACGAATGCCCCAACATTAAGGATGTGGCACAGAGAACTCATGAACTGTATTGGTGTGGAAAGACTAACATGTACAGTTAGGGATAAGCAACGATTTTGTCCAGCTTTGGGAGACAGGAGCTATAGTCAACATTTTCTTGAAAAACGGGAGCTTCATATATGTGATTCAATTCAAAAATGAACAAGCCTAAAATTATGATAAAATAATAATTTTGGCCATTGTCGGGCCGACACTTTGTTTACATCCTAGTCTAACACTATCAAAGAATAGACTAGAATGTAAACAAAGTGTAGGTCTGACAATGGCCAAATGATTATTTTTATTTGTGGTCATTTTTGAATAGAAACACATGTATGATGCTTATTTTTTTATAAAATATTTTCGAAACATAATTTTTATTTTAGCATCTGTTTTTCAATAAAAAAAAATACTATAGCTCCTTAAGAAGAAAGTAAAGAATATATATTTCATATGGTAAAGAAATTGTATGAGTGTGAGTGTATGTCCCAAAAAATGTAAATGAAAATAAATCTGTCCCACTCATTGACTGGCAACTATTGACCTTAAAACCCTGTCCATCTGGGCTTTTTCTTAAAATGGAGTTGCTTATGTTTTTTAAACCAGTAGCTTCCCAAATGTTTTCATATCAAGGACCCCCAGATTAATGTGTATTTGTCTCCAGACAATATGTGGTGCCATGGAGGGACCCCCAGACAAGATTTGTGTTGTTAAAATGTTTCAAAAATATTCAAAATATTTTCTTCACAATATATTTTTAAATAGCAGATCTACAAGCTCACAATGTGGCACAATGTGAAACATTGTGAGCTTGCTGATCTGCTATTTTCAAATAGCCGATGTAAAGTAGCCTAGTAAAACTGAGCCTACTGTAGTTGCAACTCAATGGCGCCCTCTGTAAAAGGCAATGGCGGCACCCTGGAGAGGAATATGGTGAATAGGTGTGTGTGCATGTGTGTTAGGGCATTAACGAAAAAGTCGATTGAGTCGCATTACACAAGTCGAAAGTCGAAGTTGAAAAAAAAAATATTTTGTATTTTTTTTCTATCATTATTTTTGCTCCATGTGTGCATCTGTACAGCATTCAAACAGTAGGATTGCTTATTGTCAAGAACGGAATGATCCAATATTACAGTGCTACATGAATAGCAGATATACATGCTCACAACGCCTCGCATCTTGTGAGCATGTAGATCGGCTATTTTCACAATTTCTGCCTCTATATATTTTGAAAAGGCAAACACTGTCTTCAAATGCATAAAGGGGAATTTAATATTTCCCTTTTTGCATTTGAAGCCAGTGTGCGTGGAGTTTTTGCCTTTTCAGTTCACCGACCATTGTTTGGTCTCTCCTCGACAGCACCTGTCGTTGTAGGTGTGCAAAAGCCTTTCGTTTCATTGCCTCTATATATTTGACAATTTGGACAATGTTTAATTTGTAATTTTAGGGGTATTAAAAAGTCCTTAAATTGGCACTTTAGAAATGTGAAGATACCCTCTATATACTTACATTTTATGTTGGTTTGTTTACAGTTGAGTGAGAAAACAATGTTGCACATTAAGTTAATCATCTGGGGACCCCCCCAAATAATTGGGGGGTCGTGTGATGTGATGACGTCATAAAACGATAAAGTCGACTTCAACTCAACTTTTTACTGAGTCGAGTCGACTTGCAAAAATCACAAGTCGTTAATGCCCTAGTGTGTGTGTGTGTGTGTGTGTGTGTGTGTGTGTGTGTGTGTGTGTGTGTGTGTGTGTGTGTGAGTAGTGCGTACATGTTTTTCAGTCATGTCCTTATAAAGAGTGCATACCTGTGTGTCTGTGTACTGTCTGTCCTCGTGTGTGTGTGTGTGTGTGTGTGTGTGTGTGTGTGTGTGTGTGTGTGTGTGTGTGTGTGTGTGTGTGTGTGTGTGTGCGTGTGTGTGCGTGCGTGTCTTCCTGTCATTCATGTAGGGGAATGAATAATACATTTGTCTGAGAACCAGTTCAAAATGAGAGGTTTATCTCTCTCTCTCTCTCTCTCTCTCTCTCTCTCTCTCTCTCAGTGTGTGCTTTCATGTTTTTTTTGCACCAAAGCGGGGTAAAGAGCATACCGAATAAGAGCGGAGGAGCAGCAGGTTCACTGGCTGACCGTGGTCCCCCTGCAGAGGATTTACGGAGACAGAGAGGGGAGAGGATTTGAATGAATGACACCCCACTGCTCAAAGACACATCAGCTATCAAAGCTCTTAAACACTTGAGCCCCAGCATCCATATTCCAGGGGGAACATTAGCCAAAAATAGCAGTTGCGACACATTGTGAGCTTGATTGATTGCTTGATTGATTTAAGACTTTATAAGAGGTTTGCATGTAGGAAAGGGTACAGTTTCATGACGGTACAGTTCACTGGTACAATGTCAACTAAAAGGACCATACACCCAAAAAAGCCAGTGGTTTGTTTCAATTGAGATCTTCTTTATTACTCATATAACATTGAATGACAGACAGATGTCACACAGTACTATGCAGAAGATATCATCAGAAAAACAGTTATAATTTACAATAGAAAGGTCAGGGGTAGGTAAGGATACCAGTTTCGAGTATAGCAGCTGCCCCCAAGTGGCTTTTCAGTGGACATGATCTGTGGAGCTGCCTCTGGCGTTGTAATTGTGAACATCCTTGACGGTTTGGAAGTATTTTGTCAGGTACAGTACATGGGTATCTTAGTGGTGTAGCGTATCTTGTACACCAGGCCCATTGCAAGATGCTGTTCTCTGTCATCTACTGTCTGTGAGCCACCCCACACTTGAAAAGTGTTTAGCGGTGAGCTGGGAGAGAATAGCTTGTAGATCGTCTATTTTTGGCTTAGTGTAGACGGGGAAAAGAGCGGTCCGAGTACATTTGTAACTCGGTCCGTTTTAATAAGGATAAGTGGTTGAACAGCTCAACCAGGCAAATTGGCATTTGAGGCAGGCTGCGTTCGGCAGCCATAAGCCCAGATACACAAGTACTGTACATGTAAACAGAGACAAACAGACTGTGGGAGATGTTTTTTGCAAATCCTCAGTGGGAATGGAAACGCATCCCTCCTCCCTCAATTGCGTCGGTGAATATGGTCGTTTCACGTTTGGAAATCCCATGATTCATATTCAGCGATTTTCATGTTTTTGCTTGGATTAAAGGATTTCACGCAGTCATTATGCTAACAAGACATATTGGCTGCTGTCTGTTGTGAACATCGTGTAGGCTATTGTGTTGGATGGATGGATGGATGGATGGATGGATTGATGGATGGATGGATTGATGGATGCATGGATGGAACACATCACACACACATCACGCTCTGGCTTCACTGTGATGTCACACTATAGCATCCCTTTTATGCCCATATATGGAGTTCCCTGATGTCATCAATATTAAGCCCATATCTAACAGGACTTCATATCGGAATGCCAATATATGGAGGCCACACCGGCCACATACCACACTAACAGAATCCATGTATGGCCAAGACAGCCCATATCTGTTTGGCTGGTTCTACAGGCAGGGATCTCCATGTATGGGCATAAAAGGGTATGATGTCAGATGTCATAGAGATCATAGGACTGTCACATAACGAATAACTGAGTAAGCATGTTTGGGCTTTCACAGGCACAGCATATCTCCATATACAGTTCATGGATCTCCATTTATGGGTAACTGGTCCGATATACATCACTGGCCAGATGGCCAAGAATTGGTACATGTCGCCCTGAGGCGTCTTACTAGTAAATTAATTGCTTTAACGCTTGATATAGACTATAATTGATAACGCACCAGCATAGAATGGAAAACACAATGGAAATCACTCTGGAGTCTGCACAGTAAAATCCTTGGTGTTAATTTATCTATTTGTAACTCCAAGAGTGTACAACATAAATAAAATGGACCCCAGTCAAATGGACACTCAGGATTCTACATTGTACCTCTCTACTAAATAAGTGCACCTGTCTAATTTTGCATCAAGCATACGGGTCCACAAACAGGTCCTTTAACGTCAGCTCTAGCTGTCAGCTAATGACACATTGCTGGACCTGCCCTTGACACCTGTCACCTTGAATCGCTGTTAAAGGTCTCATGTTGAAGATGCCTTCCCCTGCTGATAGATGAGGCACATCATTCCATTCTTCAGCCTATAAAAACACTTGACAAAAGAACTAAACCACAAGGGACATGTGACGGAGAAAAGAAGAGATTTAACACAAATGTCACAGCCTGCTAGATCCCTGGGTCAAGAGCGTTGCTGAGGGCGTACTCCAGTCATAAACTGTGCCACGCACGCGGTCAATAAAGTAACAGCTGCTTGCATGTATGAAGTGAAGACACAGCCTTACAGGAAACTGATGATAATACAGCGGGAACATTCTATGAAAAGTATTGCCAGTTAGTTCCTGTCACAAATATATTATTTTCAGTCTGCATGGTGGGGAAATTGCTTTCATTCTTCTGCACATCATGGCACCGTTGCCCCTATCCATGCCAAACTTTGCACACACACTCCTTGGCTGGCAAACCACAACCTCCACCCCTGATTTTTCACACGCCCCTCTTCTAGCACCACCATGAGGTTGCCGACCTGACGGTCGCTTATCTCCCGATTAGGGAGTCTTACTGGTATGTTTAATGTATTTTCAAAAACATTACAATTATTACCATGATATTCAAGCCTATTTTTTTTTTTATTAATATTATTTTGGGGGCTTTTATGCCTTTATTGACAGGAGAGTAGACTGACAGGAAAAGGGGAGAGAGATGTCAAGTGACACACAGCAAAGGTCGTCGGGAACGGGATGCTCATCGCAGCCTAGGGTGCCCGGACCACCACGCCCGGTGGCCCGGGCCTGTCTCAATGTTTTATCATTCATATTTCTATTTACTATTTTGCACACTCAGTACATCAGACTTATCCCACTGACTTAGCCCATTTAGGCCTAGAATTATTGAATGCTTGAACCAGTGAAAAATAGCAGATATACAAGCTCACAGCGCGGCACCGAGTGCCGCGCTGCGAGCTTGTAGATCTGCTATTTTTGAAAAAGTCCTGAAAATGTGTGCCAATCTTTGAATATATGTATTTTCAAAGCGAACATTTGTAACTCAAATTTTGCTTCTGGGGGTTCCCTGGAACTAAATATTTTGAGATGGGGGTCCGTGGACAAATCCATATCATTTTGGGAGTCCTTCACATGAAAAAGTTTGAGCATCACTGACATGGTAGTCTCTCAAGAACAGACTAACTGAGCTCCAGTTAAGTGAAAAGGACCTTTTCTTTGACGATGGCTGGCCAGATTGCTGTCATAGAAACATAGGGTTTTTCCAAAAGTCTCAGAAGGATTCAAAAGACACTTATAGAAGCGGGTCAAAATTATAATTTTCAAGTTTTTTTTCTTCAAAAATAGCAGATCTACAAGCTTGCAGCGCGGCACAGAGTGCCGCGCTGTGAGCTTGTATATCTGCTATTTTTCAATAGTTAAGGCATAAAATGATGATACACAATAATGTGTACCCGTTCTAAATGGGTTTTAAACACCTAATGGTCCTCTAAGTAACATTTTACTTTGGTATCAGGCCAGCAGGAGCCCTCCTGCTCTATGGTCCATCCATGCCTGAAAGGAAGAAAATTAGATGCGGCTCCGCCAGAGAACTCCGAGGTGCGTTGAAACGCATTCAGAGTAGTTTCATCCATTAGGGGCCACAGAGATGTTTAAAAGGATATTTTAATAATGATAATAGTGTATAATTGAGGAAGCGGGAAGCTAATGGATTAAGCGTTAGCATGAATACCAAAGCCACATTTAAATAATGAATCAAGGCGAAGATCTGAATCCCCTCCGCCTCCAATGAAGACCTACGGCACATGCAGACTAATTCATGTTGCCAATTCTTTTCATTCTTTATACATTATACATGTACGAGAAAAAAAAAGAGATTTATTTTTTTGGCTTTTAGGCCTTCATTGATAGTACAGTAAACTGACAGGAAATGGGAAGAGAGATGGGGATTGACCATAGACTGTAGAAAAATATGGACGAAGCGAAGCCATTGGTTTCTATGCAGCGCAAATGGCCCTTTCTACCCCTTGGAATGGGTGTCGCCATCATAGAATTGTAAAAGCATCAGAGATGCTATTGGCTGCCAACGGTCACGTGCAATGCAGGGATGCATGGGAGAATGTGGTCGGAGTCTCCCGAAATACAGCACACGAAGAAGAACACAGCCGACTGGTATCAGTTTAGTTGGCCACGCCCCCCCGCAACTTTATCATTTATTTTAAAATACATTGGACCACATTTCGACAAAACGAATATGATGGTGATTGAAAGGCATTTTTTAACTAGCGATAGGAACCATACAGTATTCATGAAAATGTTAATTAAGGTTAGAAAACGAAAGGGGAAAATGAATGGGATCCAATGGTGGGAAATTCTTTTTGCGATCGGCCGGGGGGGAAAACAGCGCAACTAGCGGCCAATCATAGGAAGTTTTAGTTCCGTATTGGAGTCATTTTAAATCGGCAGAACTATGCCCCTGGGATTGACACGCAGCAAAGGCTGCCAGGATCGGGACTCGAACCCACGACACGCTGTCAGGCCGGGATTGCAGCCCAGGGTGCCCGGACCACCGCACCGGTGTTGCTTTATCGGTTTCATTCCTTGCATATAGCTCAACGGGTGGTGGATGGCACTAACTCTAAGGGTTAGGTGTTCTTTTCCCTGTATTGCTCAGCACTCAAGTCTTCAAATCAACATGATCAGCTTCATGTCCGACAGAATCTCTATCCCGCACTGGACCACTGTTGTAAGGAACATTGATGGACAAGTAGCCTATCAGTGATTCAAATACAGCTGCGTCTGGGGATGTCATTATTAAACCTACAATCTGTACGTTTTATGCCTGTTGTCTCTCGCTCCCGGCAGAGTGAGCTAATTGCAATGATGTCCGATCGTCAATAAAGATAGGAGTTTAATCCAGCGCGCCATCTGCTTCATATAACTTCATTGACAATCATCATCCTACCCGACACCAGGGTCAACATTTCTCAATCAGAGTAGGGAGACGGCGGCTTCCGGTTTGAACCATGACCGAGTAGGACGCGAGTCACGTCGCTCCCGCAGTCAATAACTTTAAAAAGACTTAAAGCAAGATATACTGACGGAAAAACGGTGTCAAAACGACTTAATTCTCTTAATAACACATCGCCACGGGTTTGCTTGTAAAATATCACCATGTCTGGCGTTGGGCGTCGACGAGGGGGAGCGAACGCGGCGGCAGGCCGTGGAGCCCCGAGAGACGAGAGGGAGGCTTCCCCAGCCGCGGACGCCGATCCCCCGGAGAATGAATCAGTGCTGGGGGCTATCGCGTCGCTACGAGCGGAGCTTCTGGTTTGGAAAACTGATATATTAAAAGGGATCGATGTAAGGGCTGAACAGCTCTCGACTACTTTCAAGACGGAGATGACGGCTTTCAAGGGGGAAATCAACACAACTGTATCATCTATGAAGACGACGGTGAGCGAGCACGCTGACAAAATAGTGGACCTGGAGGGCAGCGCCATTAGCGCCGCCGATGCAGTTTCGATGTTGGAGCAAGAAGTGGCTGTTCTGAAGAAATTAGTGGAACAACTGTCTTTCCAGTGTGAAGATCTTTCAGCCCGTAGCCGTCGCTTAAACCTGCGCGTACTTTTTGTAAAAGAAAAGGCGGAGATAGGCAAGAAGCCCAGGGAATTTATTGCTGATTTACTGAAAAATGCTTTGTCCTTGGATAAGTCACCGCTGGTGGACAGGGCACACAGAGCTCTCCGACCACGTCCACGAGAGGGCGCCCCACCCCGCCCTTTCATTCTCAAGCTGCACTATGCTTGGGATCACGAGGAGATTCTGAAGAAAGCAGCAGAGCTACGGAACATCACATATGATGGGCAGAAGATACTAATTTTCCCCGACCTGCCCCCTACAGTGGTGAAACGTCGATTCCTGTTCAAACCTGCACGAGACCTAATGAGGGACAAACCTGGAGTCCGCTACGGGATGCAATACCCCGCAAAGTTAAGAGTGTCTATGGAGGGCAAAGACCACTACTTCACAGATCCTGACAAAGCACTGGAGTTTGCCAAGCGACACTTCGAAAATACGCCGGCGCCAGAAGCCAACCCACCGACACCAGACCCTGGACCCGATGCTGAACCCGAGGCTGAGCCTGAGGCTGGGTTAGTACCAGTCACTATGCCAGAACTTGAGGAATAATACCAGAACTGACTGTTTGATCTTCAATTCATTCCTTGCCTCGGACTTGTGGCCTTTGGACTATTGCGGTTTTACAATAAACTCTTCTTTTCCTTTTGTGACTGCCTAATACGAATCCTACTTTGCTGGACCTGGACTCTAAGCTCATCTCATTCATCTCTGTGAGTATCGGTGCATGGGGGGAGGGGGGGGGGGGCTGCGGGGGGAGAATGGACTCTCCAATTTTGATTGGAATCTGTGGAATTTGCCCTGGACTGCGCTAAATACGGGGGGCTAGTTGATTTCATAGATGGACTTCTGACTCTGTTTTGGGCTTGTCTTTTTATCTGCTTTATTTTCAAAATAATTATCCGCCCATCAAAGATGACAATAGAGCTCTATGTTAGTTTATGTTTTAGTTTTGCACTTGTTAGTTTAATGTCTTCTCCCGCATTTGATTTACTGAAGATAATGTCGCTCTGTCGTTCTCTCTCTCTCTCTCTCTCTCTCTGTGTGTGTGTGTGCGCCTGTGCGTGCTTTTTTGGGTGCTGTGTGTGTGTGTGCGTGTGTGTGTGTGTGTGTGTGTGTGTGTGTGTGTGTGTGTGTGGGTGTGTGTGTGTGTGTGTGTGTGTGTGTGTGTGTGTGCTTGTGCGTGCGTTTTTTTTTTTTTTTTTTTTTTTTTTTTTTTTTGTGTGTGTGTGTGTGTGTGCGCGCCTGTGCGTGCGTGCGAGCGCGCCCTTGGGTGTGCACGTACGTGCAGCCTGGGGGTGGGGGGGTGGGAGAGGGACGGAGCATGTCGATTTGCCCCATTCGTTCTCTTCCTATGCAGCTGACTACACTGTTAAATCTTAATTTTACTTTACGCTATTGAGAGTAGGGAGACGGCCACTGCAGATGTGCTAGCTGGAATGTATAAATGGTTTATTCATTAAAATAAGTCAGGGATTGTAGCTTTAATAAGGACTTTCTGTAGTGGTACTTGAAGCCTTGGCAGCCGCACTTGAACGGTAGCGGTATTGCAATTTACAATTAGTTTTAAAATAAGTACTTACCATTCTAATGGTATTAAACGAAGCAGCAGTGGCAGCGCTTGGTACTTGTTATTTTTGCCTAAAACACAGCAATGATACAACCCTGGAAGAAATAACAATCAGGCCTTGGTCACGTGGGCAAAAGATGCAGCATTATTAACACTAGCCCTTACCCGTTCAAAGATATGAGCTCCAAAATGATGTGCAGTGTGTGGGTTATGGGATGTGCACTGTGCATACAGTATATGAGGGATGGAAAGTAACTTTAACTGGTGCTTGCATGATAATATGTAGGAGCATCAATGTAAGAAATACCCGTTTCGTTTAATGGCTCCCCCCCCCCCCCCGCCCGCCCGCCTGCACACACACACACACTCCCCCCCCCCCCCCCCCCGTGTGTGTGTGTGTGTGTGTGTGTGTGTGTGTGTGTGTGGGTTTGTGTGTGATTGTGCATGGCCTGAACAGCGGCCCTCCCTTAACATGTGTGGTCACAAAAGGTACTGTAGGCTAAATAGATATAGATACACCATAAAAATGCTAATATACAGCATACGATTTGTGAAAGTGACAAACGGGCTTCACAGTTATGTCAGGTGTGTTCATATGCTGATGGTGATGCGATTTCAGATCAATTGCTCCAGCCACCGAGGAGAAACGCTGTTTCATACAGACAGACACTCACTCACTCACTCACTCAGACAGACATTCGCAAAATTATAGTATAGATAATGTAATCAGTGCCTAAGCCCCTGGGAGGACACTGTAGGAGGATGGGTGAGGTACAGCTCCGTTGTACTCATTCCAAACCCTCTATGGAATAGGAACAAAGTGTGCCCTGCGGCATTCAGATCTCTTTTCTGATGACTCAATCTCTGCCAGTCGAAGTCGTTTCAGGCTGTAAGACGTTAATTTGGCAGGCGTAGCTACAGTATATAGCCAATGCTGGGTCCTACAACAGGAACTGTATTGGTTCCCTCGCTATGACATTATTAACCCATTCAGAAAGGGTACACATTATGTGTATCATTATTTTATGCTTTAACTATTGAAAAATAGCAGATATACAAGCTCACAGCGCGGCACCGAGTGCCGCGCTGCGAGCTTGTAGATCTGCTATTTTTGAAAAATCGTGAAAATTAGAATTTTGACTCGATTCTATAAGTGTCTTTTGAATCCTTCTAAGGTTTTTTGAAAACCCTATGTTTCTATGTCAGCAATCTGGCCAGCCATCGTCAAAGAAAAGGTCCTTTTCACTTAAATGGAGCTCAGTTGGTCTGTTCTTGAGAGACTACCATGTCAGTGGTTCTCAAACGTTTTCATGTGAAGGACCCCCAAACTGATATTTATTTGGCCACGGACCCCCATCTCAAACTATTTAGTTCCAGGGACCACCCAGAAGCAAAATTTGAGTTACAAAAGCTCGCTTTAAAAATACATATTATTCAAAGATTTGCACACATTTTCACACATTTTTAAAAAATAGCAGATCTACAAGCAGTGCCGCGCTGTGAGCTTGTATATCTGCTATTTTTCACTGGTTAAAGCATTCAATAATGGGCCTGAATGGGTTAAACTGCTTATTGGTGGAGGCCAGGTGGCAGCGACCACTGGCCCAGAGTGTTCCGTGTTCAGTTTCCAGCAGCCAGCCAGTGCCTCTGGCTTGGACGGGCGCTCCATCACAAACACAACTGGCAGCGTTCCGTGGGCCGGAAGCCGGAGAGAGGGATCATGTCCTTGTCACTAGCATAGTCTGTTCAGTAGGGAGGGGATCTGAGGGAGATTATCAGATATTACACCTCTTCCCGGTGAGACCCTGAGTAGTAGCATCAAAGTCAGGATAATTTTGTTCACAGTGTACAACACATGCACATACAGCAGAGTATATTTGTCTAGGCGACACTGACATGCAGAAAGATAATGTCGACTATTTGATATTTAAGTAATACATTCGGTGTATAGCACATGATACAGCGGCTACGGACCTTCACACATGGGACACGGGTCATTAAAGACATGTCAATCTCCCACTACATATACATACATCCCCGTTCAACTCGCCAAGCTTCCACAGTGACGTTTAATGTCAAGGCAGAAAAACACAGAGCCTTGCACGGTACCGACCACAGCCACCACTGTGCCGGATTAAATCCACAGCCTCTGCGGCTGATGAAATCCCAGTCTGTGTCTGTACGTGCTTCCCCGGCTTGCGACTGTCACTTCAGAGCACACAGCTCCCGAAAGACGCCCCACGGGCGCAACCTTGCTCTCGTGAAAAAAAGAAAAAAACACCACAACGGAGGATCTGAGCAACCGCTGGTGTTCACCTCTCACTCCCACTGTGACCGTGGAACCGTATAGGAGGAGCAGCAGGAGAGAAGGGGAGGTGTGTGAGGAGGTGTAAAGAAATGGCAAACGGGAGTGTTTCAGGTGGCCCTGGATGGGTTTGGTTCCAGGTGAGCGTCTGAGAAGTGTGATCTCTGCCTCTCCTCCCTACAGTGCAGAATGTGTTTTCCTCTATCCCTATAGATCTGGGTGCCAAAGCCATGGATGCATCTCTGTCCCTGACACTCTGCCTACCAATATGTATGTATGTATATATATATATATATGCATGTATAGAGGGTAGGCCTATGCGCCTGCATAAAGTGAATGGCAAATCGAGTGGCAAATTTGAGTGGCAAAGTGAGTTTAACGTAGTTTAACATAGTTTAATGCAATCAGATAGGACTCTTCTGTTTGGATGTATGGGCTGTCAAGGCCAGAAGTACTGTAGTTTTTTGACACTCAGTAGGCATTCCTGTATAACTTCCGGGTATCATGATGATGTCACATGCATACCCCCTATTGATTGATTGAAAACTTAAGTTTGCATAAGAAAAGGTACAGTTTAATGACTATTATGTCAACTAAAAGGATACATACAAAAAAGCCTACGGCTTGTTTCAATTGAGGACCTTTTTTTTTAAACTCATATAACATTGAATGGCAGACAGATAGAACACAGTAGTATGCAGAAGATATCATAAAAAAATGTGTAAAACACAATGTATGTATGTACATGTGTATGTATTTATGCACTGTATTTATGCATGCATGCATGTACATACAGTATACAGTATATCTATACTATAATTTTGCGAATGTCTGTCTGAGTGTCTGTCTGAAACAGCGTTTCTCCTCGGTGGCTGGAGCAATTGATCTGAAATCGCATCACCATAAGCATATGAACACACCTGACATAACTGTGAAGCCCGTTTGTCACTTTCACAAATCGTATGCTGTATATTAGCATTTTTATGCTGTATCTACTATCTATTCTGCATCTAGCATGAGGCGCATCTATTCTGCATCTAGCTTGAGGCAAAATGTTTAACCAGCTCTGTGTGTGTGTGTGTGTGTGTGTGTGTGTGTGTGTGTGTGTGTGTGTGTGTGTGTGTGTGTGTGTGTGTGTGTGTGTGTGTGTGCAGGCAGGCGGGTGTGTGTGCAGGCAGGTGGGCGGGGGGGGGGGGGGGGGGGGAACAGTATCTCTGTAGCCATTAAACGAAACGGGTATCTTACATTGATGCTCCTACATATTATCATGCAAACACAGTTAAAGTTACTTTCCATCCCTCATAAACTGTGTGCACAGTGCACACATCCCATAACCCACACACTGCACATCATTTCGGAGCTCATATCTTTGAATGGGTAAGGGCTAGTGTGAGTTAAATTACAAAAAGGTGTAGTACATAGTACATGCAGTATAATGTGTGTAGGTATCTGTGCTTTTTGATTTTGCTGTGCACCATATGGCTAGAATTGTGTGGAAACTAATGAGTTCAGGTGTTTCAGCCACACACATTGTTAACCCTGAGCACATATCCATGAAATCTACATAAAGCACATAAACATTGGCAGTAGATTGTAGGGGTGCGACAGGCCGTCAGTTAATTGAATTGATCAATTTAATGGATACATTTTCATAAAATAACCTTAACCGGAAAAGGAGATCTACAAGTCGTGCAATGCAACGCATTGTGAGCTTCGATTCGAATATTTTCACGTTGATTCATTGAGATAAACATTTTCACCTTTTTTGAATGTATCCAAAATAACATGGATGACTGAATGAATGACGACTGAATGGCTACACGTTGAGAGCTTGTAGCTATACTTATGTTTTGCCACCCCTATTTCTTTCTGAAATGATACGCCCCTGATTACATCAGCAGAAGTACTGGTTTCTATGGTCGAGCAGCTATAACCCAAACCAAACCTCACGTCGGCGCGATCGATGTCAAGTGTCAGCTGGAGCAGCGTAAACCACGCCGTCACTGGACTCTGGAATGGGGGGAGCGTGTTCTCTGGAGCGAGGAATCGCGCTTCAACATCTGACAGTCTGACGGACAAATCTACAGTAGGTTTGGCAGATCCGGTTCATTTTCCCATATAATAGCTTTGTTCGATTGGCTCGGCAGCGGATTTGAACGGGAAACGCACATAAAGGTGTCATTTGTGTTTCCCGATTGGGCGCAGTTTTGGGAAGGCCCTTTCCTGTTGCAGCATCATTGTGTCCCTGTGCACAAAGCAATAAAGACATGGTTAGACGCAGGGACGTGCTGGCCATTGGAAAAAGCGGGACAAGTCCCGAACGGCCGGTTCATTCCCGGCCATTAGGGAAAAAAAATAAAAATAAAATATCGTCACTGTCGGGCAGAAACCTCCAAGTTCCCAATGTTTAATTTTTTTCCGCAAAGCCCTGCTTCATCATACAAGGCCGTCGCACAAAAGTAGTGAAAACAGCAGATCTACAAGCACACAACGCCTCGCGGGTGCGAGGCGTTGTGTGCTTGTAGATCGGCTGTTTTCACTAGTTTAAATCATTTTTAAAATTATAAATACAAAACAAACGGTTTTGGACATACAAGGTTTCCACCCGACAACGACGAAATACAAATCATGTACAGTAATTGGCCCACTGGCTTGTCACTTGTCATGATCTGAAATGGCAAATCTTTGAGTAGCAGCAGCGCTATGGAGAGAGATCTCTCTCTATAGCGTGCAATGAGGGCCTCTGCAACTCTTTTTCCCGGGCTGAATCAGGGGCCCAGCACGTCCCTGGTTAGACGGGTTTGGTGTAGGGAGGAAGTCGAGTGGCCTGTACAGTGCCCTGACCTCAACCCCACTGAACACCTTTGGGATCAGTTGGAAAAAATAATTGCGATTCAGGCCTTCTCATCCAACATCAGTGCCTGACCTCTCACAATCGCTCTTTTGCCTGAACGGGCACACAAATTCCCGTTAGACACACTCCCAAATCTTGCGGAGAGCCATCCCAAAAGAGTGGTGTCTATTACAGGCACAAGGGGTCATGGCATGGGGAATCTCTCAAGATATATTTTACTAAGAGCAGAATCTGTCAGCACTACTGCCTTAAAGGAGTAGTTCACCCCCAAAATGACTTTTTTTCAATTGATTACTCAGGCCATGGAGAGTAGAGTTCAATAATATTTTTTGTTTTTTGTCGCATTCCTAAGACAAAAATGTGATAACAATAAATGTACCCCCATTGATTCCGGATGGTGACCCGTTTCGAAACGGGTCACCATCCGGAATCAATGGGGGTAAATTTACTCGAATCAACATTTTGTCTTGGAATGGAATGTGACAAAAACCAAAATATATTATTGAACTCTACTCTCCATGGCCTGAGTAATCAATAGAAAAAAAGTCATTTTGGGGGTGAACTACTCCTTTAAGGGCCATTCACCATGATAGGGCCATTATAGGGCCATGAGCACTATAACTATAACTATAAAAAAAAATAAGTTTTAAAATTGTGTTCACACCAACTATAAAGAAAATACAATGGTGATAGATATAGTTATAGTTATCTTTATGGTTAACGTGCCCAGGGGGAAGGCTGCTTTAAACATGTAATGTTGTTATCAGTAGGAATAAACGTAGACGCACCCGGGAGGAAGTGGACTAAGAAAGGGGAGGAGCCATACAGAGTTCCTGTTTTACACAAATACGTAGTTTTTTTAACCGAATGGGTTTCGGGGCGAGGGTAACTCATATTAATGGCCATGGTTTTAGAATGGGATGTCTAATGGTAATATGTATTATAGTCAGGTGTTTACATACAGTACTTTCCCACTACCACTGTGACTGTGGGATTGATTATTTTGTTATTTCTTTAAACCAGCATAGTCGCCACTGCGACTAAAAATCATTTTCTGTGGCAGACCTAGCCAAGAGAGGCATGCAGCAGCAGCATAATTAAATAAAAACACAGATAGAAACAGAAAACACAAGGAAGACAAAATTAACATAGACCACGATGAGCGGCGGGAGAGCAGGGGAGGTGTGTGTGAGGACTGGAGGTGGAAGGAGCGGTGAACGTGCACTGAGCATATGGTAGAGGGAGGTGTTTTCATGCAGTGCCCCGGGATGGCTCTGGTTGCAGACCAGAGACCGAGAGGTGTGATCTCTCTCTCTCTCTCCTCCCACTCCTAGTATCTATCTGTAGAGATAGCCTACTGTCAATCAGTGGTTCTCAACCTGTGTCCCTTCATGATTTGGGGAGGGGGGAGGGGGGTCCTGAGACCTGAAAAAAAAGAAAGACCATTTCTGCATCAAAGGCAATCAACAAACTATACAAACTAATCGAGAGATAAGCGACTGTCAGGTCGCATGTATACACACTGCAAAAAGCAACCTCATGGTGGCGCTAAAAGAAGGGCATGTGAGAAATCAGGGGCAGAGGTTGTGGTTTGCCAGCCAAAGAGTGTGTGTGCGTGCAAAGTTTGGCATGGATAGGGGCAATGGTGCCGGAGATAAGAGTAGGGCCAAAAGTGACGTGACGGACAGACTGACGGAGGGACTGACTGACAGACAGACAGCCGGTGGAGGTTTTCATAATAACTGGTCAAACATGGACCAAATCGTCAAATAATATAAGAATGAGGAAGAAATGCGAGGCGTTATTATATATATATATATATATTGAGGGTCAGGGTGGGGGGTCCCCAGTTCAAATATGATTAATTTGGGGGGTCACAGCCTGAAAAAGTGGAGAACCACTGCTGTAGATCTCTATAGATCTATATAAAACTGTGTGCCTCACAAAGATAGACTCTTAGCCCTCCTGTCCACCAAAATGTGGAAAAAACTCCCCATTGCAATTAGAACTGCAGACTCACTCCCTAGCTTACGCCGTGGTCTGAATACTCACCTCTTCAGACTCCACCTTAGCCCATAGCACTTGCCTATACCCTCAATGACCATACATGTAATTTAGATAGCATTTTATATGTTTTTTGAACTGTTTACTGAATAGGTGCTCCTATTATACTATAATAGGTGCTGGTCTACAGGTACCTATGTTTTTCTTAGATTACTATTTCTATGCACTTGATGTTTTGATGTGGATGTATCGATGTATTACCTTGCTTATTGTAAGTCGCTCTGGATTAAGAGCGTCTGCTAAATGCCTAAATTGTACATTTTAAAGATACTGGATGGATTCAACCTCGCCACCTGAAGAAGAAAAAAAAAGCAACACTGAAAGAATCTGAGCAACCGCTGCCGTTCGCCTCCCACTCCCACTGTGACTGTGGAACCGCCTGCTCTACACCACAGATCAAGGAGCAGCAGGAGCGCAGGGGAGGTGTGTGTGTGTGTGTGTGTGTGTGTGTGTGTGTGCGTGCGTGTGTGTGTGTGTGTGTGTGTGTGTGTGTGTGTGTGTGTGTGTGTGTGTGTGTGTGTGTGTGTGTGTGTGTGTGTGTGTGTGTGTGAGGAGGAGGTGTAATGAATGGCAAACGTGTGCAGAGAGCGTTTCCACAGTACACACGGATGGGTTTGGTAACAGGCAGGGACGTGCAGAGAATGTTATAGAGGCAGGGGCTGAAATTTCTAAAAGGGCCTTTTGGTGAAAATATCGAAAATAGTCAAGATCAAGAACATAATCAAGTCAATACTGGAGATGTGGTGTAGGGTATGGAGGGAGAGTTTGGACACGGCAATTCTCTTGAATGCTGCCTTCAGGTATGCCATGGAAAGGGGGGCATTTTCATTTCTTCCACCATAGTAAAAACTGCATTCATGGTCTGGAGAGGGTACTTTTTTACAGACCGATAAAAGGCAGGGGCTCAAGCCCCCTTTGATGTCTATGTTGTGTGCACATGCCTGGTAACAGGTGCGGGTCAGAGGTGTGACCGCTCTCTTCTCCTACGGTGCACTATTATAGGTTTTCCTCCGGTGTAAAGTAACTAAGTACATTTACTTAAGTACCGTACTTGAGTACAATTTTTAGGTATTGGTACTTTGCTTGAGCATTTCCAAGTACATCCCAGATTCAAATATTGTAGCCTACTTACTCCACTACAATTTACTTGACAACTTTAGCAATCTACAAGCTCATAATTCGCTTGTAGGTCTGCTATTTTCAAAAGATTTTTTACACATTTGAAAACTTGAAATTGGTACATTCTTCATAATGAGTACTACTTTTGGTTCTTTAAGTACATTTTGATCTTTTAGTTGTAGCATTAGTATTTCTACAGTGCAGACTTTACACTTTTACTTGAGTACGAAAGACATTTTCAGAAGAGCGGCCGTAGTGATGAAATCCGCACTGATCAGCAATATATAATAGATAAACATGACTCTTTCAACTCCCTCCCAGATTTCTCCCTCTCTCTCTTTGATGTGGAGAGGAATCCAGAGAGCATGAGAGAGAGAGAGAGAGAGAGAGAGAGAGAGAGAGCAGTGGCATCAGTTCAGAAAAAGGTACGGTATGGCAACATGACTGGTGTCTTACGCGCGTGCAAGACACCAGTCATGTTGCCATACCTTAGCAACAGGCATGATACATTTATTTTAAGAAGTACATTCTATTTTTTCCCCAAAAAATGTATATGGTTTCTTGGGCTGGATATGGCAGCCTGGAACAGTTGTTCAAGTTTGGCTAAACTTGGCATAAACGTGCCACAATTAACAATAATGAATTGCACCTGTGCAGCTGACCTGTGGAGCCTGTATACTATTCTGTCAAGATGGGGAGAATAAAGTGTGGAGAATATAATTATAATGCCTTGTTAAATTTTGCATTTGTAGTTATTTTACTGTAATTTAACAACATAACCAGCACAGATAGACAAAAAGACATTCATGGATTTATATTTTAAAGTAACTTCTCCCCCCTGGACCCAGGGTATGGCAGCCGCATACCCCTGCCATACCCAATTGACGCCCCTGAGAGAGAGGCATGAGAGAGAGAAAGAGTGATGTTTATATATTATGTACTGCTGATGGACGCTGATTTTACAGTCGCTAAACTTGAATTCCATTAGAATTCATTATGGCGCTCAGCGAGCCCGATGGGGTGGGGTGGTGGGCTGTTCGGAGGAGGAGGGCATAATGTGAAATTGTCACGTTGTTCATGCCGATTTCCCCGCAATATCTTGCTTGGCGGCGTTTCATCTCGACTGGGGGGGTGGTGGGGGACCCGTGCAGAGATTTATGGTGATGTAACAGACAATTGATACTTCAGCTAACATAATGGCACAAAGAACCCCACATCAGTTCCCGGCTCGCCCCCCTGTCAGTGGTACATATACATGTTGAAGCCATTTACCAAGGTAAAGGGGGCTGCAATACGGTACATCACAGAGGGAAAGCAAGCGGCTGTAAATCTCCAGTGCTCCACATGGAGGAACTTTCACATGTGGCGTGTAACGCTGGCAACACAGCGGCACCGCTATACTACTGGCCGGGCCGTAATGAAATGTGGCACTTCAGTGCATTAGAATACATTTAAGCCATAATGAATTCATCCATTCTCCCAACACCCCCCATGCCCAGGGACGTGCTGGCCATTGGGAAAAGCGGGACAACTCCCGAACGGCTGGTTCATTCCCGGCCAGTCCAGGCCGGCCATTAGGAAATAAAATGTCGGCCTTCGTTCCATTTTGGGGGCTGGGCGGCCAACAAAGTAAATCGGCACTGTCGGGCAGAAACCTCGTATCTCCAAGTTTCAAATGTGTAAATTTTTTTCGCAAAGCAAAGCTCTGCTTCATCATACAAGGCCGTTGCACAAAAGTAGTGAAAACAGCAGATCTACAAGCACACAACGCCTCGCACCGCGAGGCGTTGTGTGAAATGATCTGTGTGAAATGATCTGAAATGGCAAATCTTTGAGTAGCAGCAGCGCTATAGAGAGATCTCTCTCTGTAGCGCGCAATGAGGGCCTCTCCAACTCTTTTTCCCGGGCTGAATCAGGGGCCCAGCATGTCCCTGCCCATGCCCCACGTCCACTCGCATCCTCCCCCCCTCGAAAGAAAACCACCAAATACCTTCGCAGGAGTATCTGCCAACCAACCAAGCGACCGACCAATGTGTGAGTTGGTTGACTGAAGTGTGGGGGAGGAGGGCGGATGCGCGTTTTCCCCTTATTTTCATATTTTTCATATTCACTCTCTTGGGGAGACTCCTGGCTGTCACGCCGTTGACTCTGTGACAAATGAGAAATATAAGTTTGATGACTGCTCTTTCATTTTCTTCTCCCCCACTCTCTCTCTCTCTCTCTCGGCTTGTTTTGAAGGCACGTGACCGTCTGTCTGGGGACCACGATGATGGTATACCTGCTTATAATTATGCTTGTCAAATGATGAACGGTCTCAACAAGCCGATGAAACCGTGCACACACACGTTGACGTGCGAGAGAGAACCTAAAAGCAATGGGGTTGCGCTATATATAAGTCATGAGTGACACACACATTCAAATTGCAGCCACAAAGACGCAATGTTTTACTGCATGCACACACAAACATTATGGACACACAGCTGTCAGCAGTATGACCCGTCATCAGACATCCACATACAAACACACATCACAGACCTCGTGCTTGTACACACAAGGCCACAAGCATACAAAGCACATGAATAACAGGGATTAAAGCAAAAATAAAATCTCATGACAGATTTTCTTTTAATCTAATCAGTGAAACAGTGTGAAAGGGGCCCACCACACACTAGCGCTGTGTTTCATAAACAATTAACAAACACAACGTGTAGAATTGTGATGTTTTGGTTGCCATAAATCGCAGACTTAACCTTTGCCTTTGTGAAATATCTGAGATCAGGGATTTTCTGAGAAGACTGAACATGCATTCTTTTGCTGGTTTGACCACTTCAAAACACTATTTGATCTTATATCAACGAATAACCAAAAACAAGCTTACTTACAACACGTCGTCCTGCGACATGTGTTGTAAGCTTGTAGGTGGCCTATTTTCAGTGCATGCCATGCTTCCACAGAAGACATGCCCCACTTCTATAGAATCCAAGTGACTTGAATCAGTTCTGGCGACCGAGAACTTTAATCCAACCTGCATAATAAACATGCAAAAGCCACAACCATGCGGAGTTTAGAATTGCCTAACGCACTCTGACAGAAAGTCATCAATTAAACACAGCAGGTGAGGCATGTGGGAGGGGTCCGCTACCGGGCTCGCCCTCCACAAAACAGGGAAGCAAACATGTAGCTGTCTCCTGCGCTTTGGGTTCCTTATTGCTGTTAGAAAAAAGGAAAAAAGAATCCTGTTTGCTGATTTCTTGAAGAGTCTGCTTGCCTTGCTGTGTCAAATCCATCTGCGTAACACTTGAACATGGTGTGCGCTTGTGAGTGAATGCGTGTGTGTGTGTGTGTGTGTGTGTGTGTGTGTGTGTGTGTGTGTGTGTGTGTGTGTGTGTGTGTGTGTGTGTGTGTGTGAGAGATATAAAACGTGAGGGTGCACCGTAGATGCACAAATGCCTGCATGTCAGCTAAGACGTGCACTTAGAAGTGTGTGTGTGTGTGTGTGCAGGGGTGTCGCACCACATTCTGGGCCCTGGGTACAAGGATTCACTGCGGGCCCCTGCACAATTATTTTGTGCTTTTAACTATTGAAAAATAGCAGATCTACAAGCTTGCAAGCTTGTCGATTTTTTGAAAAATCGTGAACATTTGTGCAAGTCTTTGAATATTTCAAATCCTTCTAAGGTTTTTTGAAAAACCTATTTTTTTATATGTCAGTGGTGTTCAAACTTTTTCATGTGAAGGACCCCTAAAATGATATGTATTTGGCCACGGACCCCCATCTCAAAATATTTAGTTCCAGGGACCCCCCAGAAGCAAAATATTTGAGTTACAGATGTTTGCTTAAAAAAATACATACATTCAAAGATTTGCACACATTCTCGTGTCTTTTCAAAAATAGAAGATCTACAGGCTCACAGCGCGGCACTCGGTGTATATCTGCTATTTTTCAACAGCTAAAGTATAAAATAATTCCAGGCCCCTTGGGCCCTAGTAACTCAGTTCCACTTCCCCCCCCCCCCCCCCCCCCCTTGTGACGCCCCTGTGTGTGAGACACATCCAAGGCCATCCATCTCAGACAGTAGCATCTGTGCGACGCAGCCTTGTTTACTCGTCTCCAGACCAAGGTGCAGCAGTCGGCAAGCAGCAGCCATCAGACATGGACGTGGGAGGTGAGGGGTGTGGTGTGTGTGTGTGTGTGTGTGTGTGTGTGTGTGTGTGTGTGTGTGTGTGTGTGTGTGTGTTTGTGAGCGCGTTCGTGCGTGCAAGTGTGAGCTCTAATTCGTCAACTCCATTCTCCAGAATAAATCGTTCCTCCTCACACAGATGCCAAACCATCGTCCATTCTTGTCTTTCTGAAGCAATCTCTTCCCCTCCCCTCCATCTTACTCTCTCCATCTCTCTCTCTCCTATTCGCATCCCAATTAGTTGTTGTTTTTTTGCCCTCTTTCTGCCAACCCCCCCCCCCCCCAACACACACACACACACACACACACACACGCACGCACGCACGCACGCACGCACGCGCGCACACACACACACACACACACACACACACACACACTTTCTCTTCCCCTCATCCGTCTTCTCATCTTTCCGAAGCAATCGTTCCCCCTCTCATTCTCTTTCCCCTTCTCTTTCTCACTCATTTTCGTCCCTCTCGTTCCCATTTTTCACGTCCCCATTTTTCTCCCGTGGCCCCCTTTTTTGACTTTATAGCGGGCGATGGCAGGCGATGGGGGCGATGGTCGAAGAGTAGGCGGAGGAATGTCGCCCAAAAATATGACAATAGTTTATCTTTTGGGGCGACGTCGTCCGGCGACAGCCAATCAAATTCACGTGTTGCTTTGTTCACCCAATGGAGGACATAGGTACGGCAATGACACCAGGAAAGTTCACTCGATCTTTTTATCTCCCAGAGTTGCCAGCTGTTGCCCGCTGTTAAAACGTAGGGTAAGTCAACAGAATGAACACCGCTCTGTGTGTCCATTACGTCGTTCACTCTCTGAATCTATAAGATTCTCTCGTGCTCTCCGTCTATAGCTCCTCTGCTCTTTCTCAGCCCGTCGGGAGGAGGACAGGGAACAGCCGGTGTGGGGCGAGACGGGGTGAAATACTGCCGCTATGAATATTCATCTGGTTGGAACCAGCCGCTGTCCCTCGTCACCCGCCTCGCCGGGGGCCTCCTCCAGCCCACAGATGCCACCGTCTATTTGTCATGGATGAAGCAGACTAACCCAAATACACAAAACAAAACCTAAAAAATGACTTTATACAGGGCAACCTGGCTGAGCCAGTTATAGCACACACAGCACACCGGACAAAAACTCGATCACAACGACACAGGTTTGAGGGGACCTATTGTCCCCTCTCTCCATCCCGTCTTTCCTGCTATTCTCTACGGTCGTGTGCAGTAAAGCAGTAATGCCCCTGAAAATCTGTTTTTGTATTCTTCTTTTTTATAAAGGGGCGCCATATGCCAGGGATGAAAAATAAGAGCTATTGTGCGAGCCTCCCTCCATCTTTGTGCTTAAGCAGGCTTAATAACCTCATGGTTGCATTTTTACGCTGAACCTGTAAACCTGCTGCCTGTCACAGCTTATGCGCGTGACCCGGTGAGCGACAGGTATGCAAGTGTAGAGTAAACAAGCCAGAGACACGCTTGTCTTAACGCTGCTGTGAATCGGTAAACACGCTGACAAGATACTTGCACTTCAAGCCCCACAGCTTGATTGTCGTCAAAGATGACCCCCTTCTCCCCCCCCCCAACTGTGTTGCAGTAAAAATGATAAGAGAATATAAGATGAGATAATCATCTCTATTTGTATGACGCCAACCCCTCCAATTCTGACCCTAGGCTATAATAACTAAATGTACCCTTCTTTTGATTTAGATCATTTCCGTTTATACACTCTCAGAGTTATATAACTTTTAAGGGGTCATTTGGAACCCCCAAGGAACCATGAGGGTCCCTGGACTAAACTTTGAGACCCACTGGTGTAGTGTTTCAAGTGAGCCAACATGCACAATATCAGCACCCTGACTGACTCGGTTTGACCAGAATGGAACAGAGCCTTCATTAGTATTATATAGTAGTATTATACACCTGTGAAGGAAGTGAGAAAAGAACCAACTTCTCTCCAAAATGGCTGCTGTGCATATATAGCCTATTAGTCATGGGTGTGTTTTCGACAAACATGAATCAACCTGGGATTCCTATCGGGTTCTTGCTGAAATAAACAGCATCTCTCTCTCTCTCTCTCTCTCTCTCTCTCTCTCTCTCCTCTCTCTCTCTCTCTCTCTCTCTCTCTCTCTCTCTCTCTGTGTGTCTCTCTTTCTCTTATACTGAAATTCACAATGCAGCGACTGCTTTTCAAATCAGTCATAACTAGGGGCCTACCTGGGGCCAAGCATGACGGGAACGATGTAGCCTCGCATAGCCAGACAATATCACTGCATGGACATTAGTCTGATTCTTCTCAGTGTTATTTATTTTTCCAAGGGGCGGAACAAAAAGATTCAAACAGACTGGTTAGACCACAGATATAAAAAGCTAGATACCTCCTCCTACGCCGCTGCAGTTCATTGGCGCGACTGGTAAAAAGAGGACTGGCAAGCTTCCGGAATTCTGAAGGACGGATGCTCGGTGGGCCAATCACATGCGGGACTCCCTCTTCCCAACTGCAGGGGCAGAGTCATATACTCTATGAGCAGAGTGCCTTCTTGCCAGTCCTCTTTTACCAACGCCCCTGAGCTGAGGAGGCGTCTACCTTTCTATGTCTATAGAGCATCGCAGTTTAAGCCTCGCCCACCCTCACTCCGGTGTCGGAAGCGTTTTCCCCCATGCATTTCATCCATAGTTAGATTAGCTGAATCTAACTAATCTAACTAATTAGAAAGCTGAAAAAAGACGAGGATACAAGTTGTAGTTTGTAGATCGGCTATTTTTTGGCAAAGACATTTGGTAGAGAGTGAAACAAATACTGTATCAAGTATGTATATTATAAGTACCTTTTACCAATTATAGAGGGTTTAAGTGATACGGGATATGCAGCTCGGCAAATAAAAGTTGAATTGACCCCAGTGCATGACGGAGGACGATTTCACGATAAATTAAATCTCCACGATAGGATTATCATGAGTGTTTTTTATCACGATAAACGATAATATCGCGTATCGTCCCATCCCTATTGCCCACCCCCGGCAGGTAAATAAAACTTTTGGGCAGGTGAAGTTTGCTTTCAGGTTGCCCAACCGGGCAAGTGCTCGGTTGAGAGGGCACACAACTGTCTAAAGGTATCTGTCTAGTGCTCTGTCTTCTGGTCTGTGGAATGTAAAATAAAAGCAATGTTTACCTATATTGTGCAGTTTTTACTGTTGCTACACTTAAACATTTAAATAACAAGTTTGAAACCATAGACATGTTCAATCATAGCTATGTAGGTATTTGGTATTACAGTAGGATTTGGAAGTATTGAAGTACAGTATGTGTTAAATTGAGCGGTAATTAAAATCTTACCTGTCATTTTATAATGGACGATTTGCTTTTCGGGCAATCAAGCATGACATTTGGGCAAGTAGAACATGAACTGTACTTACCAAGGGCAAGTACCTCTGAGACCTTAGTGTCAACGGGTTAAGTCGGGAATACATGCTAATCATTTCTGTTTCTTCTTCTTTATATAAGGTTTTATGGTGGTTGGCATCCTTATTTGTTGCATTCAAATTTTGATGATGGAGAAGGAGAGAGGGGGCGAGGCTGAAAACAAACACACACAATGATTGAGGTTCCTGACTGTCCAATTAATTGAAGATCACTTAAACGGCTGGCAAGCTGAAGAGGTCGTTACGCTGAAGAGGGTTGAATAAGGCCCAGCAGGGCTTCCCGTGGCCTGCACCCATGATGCAGCTCTTTCACCAGTGTTTTACGGCCCTCCAATAAAAAGCCACATGGCTGATTCTGCCATTCAGTCCAGCGGTTTGTGAGATTAGCTGTGCAAAGACAGACACACCAACCGACACAGAGACAGAGACAGAGACAGAAAGAGAGAGAGACACAGAGAGAGAGAGATAATGGAATTCAGCTCCGCCCCTTCCCTCGCAATCCAAGTCAGGTCAAATCACACATTTATAAAATGCTTTTAACAAACCCGGTTCGCCAGGAAAGTGCTTTACACAACAACAAAGATCAAATACTGTCGGGTGAAAGCAAAATGTAGGCCAGAGCTTGTAGCATGTGTTTATATGTGAACATGTGTACACATGCGTGCAACACACGTGTGTGTGTGTGTGTCTGTGTGTGTGTGTGTGTGTGTGTGTGTGTGTGTGTGTGTGTGTGTGTGTGTGTGTGTGTGTGTGTGTGTGTGTGTGTGTGTGTGTGTGTGTGTGTGTGGGCACTGTGGCAGTACCAGAGCAGCCTGCAGGGCAGAGGAAATAACTATGATGGGAGTAATACTGAGGCAGGACAGGTAAGGTAATAAATGGCCGGTATGCTGTGAGTTAATGGCACCATTTCTCCACCTTTCATCAGCTCCAGATCAGTGAAAGGACTCGAATTAATCAGAACACAGTGAAGAGTGAGCTAGCGTGGGGTTAAACTCCCTTTTGTATAAGAGAAATAAAACGGTCTCGCTACTTTTTAGCAAAAAAAAAAAAGAAAAAAGAACACAGCAACATTACGCCTGTAATGGGGCGCCCGCTGGCCTAGCGGTCCAGGCGCATAACACATGGGCTCTGATGCATGACAGCGTGTCGTGGGTTCGAATCCCGATGACCTTTGCTGCGTGTCACTCCCGCGTATTTGGAATTGACACCAGGCCTCCAGACGGAGCCGCTCGATTGTCCACGACACTGCAAGCGGCGCGCAGGCCAGCGGACCTTGGTCCTGCTCTTCGCCCCCGAGCGCCGCAGGCGCGAGTGGCCGCGAAGAGCGGGCCAGGGCCGCGCGGCCGGCGGAGCGCCGCGCGAGTTACGAAGCCGTGGTGAATGCAATCGTTATATTTATGCCCAGGCCGTAAGGCCTGGGCAAGCCCACGATAAACGCCCTGTCCAAGCGACTACAATTGAGCGCTCCCTAGCTCCGCTTCAGCCAATCAAAAGCTTCGGTGGGCGGGGTTTCCCTGGAGGCCTGGTGTCAATTCCAAATACGCGTCACTCCCATAGAGCTATAATAATAATAGAGAGGGCAACTGATATCCCCGCCCGTCCACTTGCATTGAGTTGCTCACCCAGCGCATGAAGCGTACTTCCGCGTTTGAAAAGCCTCTGAAAAGTGACGTATTGGGTCAACTATTTGACCCTGTGACGCGTTTTGCGTCATAGTTTGTTTTCATGGACGCGCCTGCGGCTCAAAGTCATGAACGAGCACTGCCACTGTGAACGCGCTGGAGCTCAAGTCATGAACGAGCGCCGCGAGTACGAGCTCTGTTGGTTTAGAAGGTTGAGGGCTCTCTCTAGTGGGGAAAAAAGAGAAACGCCGCACAGTACACGGCTCCTCTCCCGTCCTCTCCCCGCTTGAGAAGCACTCTGCTCGGATTAGATCTTCGATACGTCCCGCTGGACTGAGGCATCGCCTGGAAGTGTAACTCCACGTTGAATTAATTAACCATTGTGTATTTCATGGTTTAACGAATTCATTATTGGGTTCATTTTATATTTACGTTGCATATGTGATTAGCCTTCTAAATTGGGGTCTTCAACAGGGGGTCCGCGACCCCTAGGGGGTCCGCGGGGACACTGCAGGGGGTCCGCGAAAAAAAAAAAACATTATATATTTTTTATTTTTATTTAAAAAAAGAAAGAAAAATAATAGTTTGTCTTTAAATATAACAAAAAACATGATTCTGTCTCTTTTGAATAGCTTGTATACATGATTATTGTGCAATTGACAGATTGTTAGTGATAGATTGATAGTATTGACATTGGTTCTCAGTTATTAAGGTATGTTTATAAATGGCAGAGGTACAGCCACTTGTACATGCATGTTGGATGGAGCAGGGACCCCCAAGGCAGGGACCCCCAAGGTAGGGGGTCAGCAACACCTCTATTGTTTAAGAAGGCTTGCTACATTTCAGGTTGACAAATCCTTAATGAAACTGTTCTACAGTGCTTTTATTGAGTCAATACTCTCCTTCTCCATCATTTGTTGGTATATGGAAACCTGAACGTAAAGGACAAAAATCACCTTAGGAGAATTGTGAGAACGGCTTCAAAGATAGCTGGAGTAGACTTCAGTAGCCTGGATCAAGTCTACCAAAGGCAGGTGCTTAAGAAAGCCAAGTCCATTGGTATGGACAGCTCTCATCCTCTCAGCTCTGAGTACAAGCTGCCTACTGCCTACTACAAGCTGTAGTTGTAGTTTCATCATCTTTCAGGTACAGATATTTGACTGCACAGGTGTTAAAATAATGTGATGGAATATGATCAAAAAGATGATCTGGCTGGCTGGGAATTGGCTGGGAATGTATTCTGTTCAGAAATGTATTTTCAACATGGTATGAACAATGTATAATTATAATAAAGCTCTATATTCTGATAGCAATCATTACCATAAGAGTATGTGTACAGCAACAGGTGTCTGTATCTCCAGCTGTATAAACTGAAAATGATTTTAGGTGGGTTGACAATTTGATCACTGTACACTGATTGAGTGTACAGTGAGTGCTCCAGTTCCAATGTTGCATGCACACTTGTTTATCAACTATCATGACATAAGTTCTTGCTTTGGATAGAAGTGGTATTTTGGACTCTCCCATTATTTACAACAGGGGTCTTCAACAGGGGGTCCGGGACCCCTAGGGGGTCCTCAGAGTTACTATAGGGGGTCCTCCAAATCTTTGTGTGATAGAAACTTTTTTCTATTCCACTTGAACCCTAGTGTCCTTATTCTGAGAACTTTAGACAAAAATAGCCGATCTACAAGCTCACTGTGAGCTTGTAGATCTGCTATTTTTGGCAAAGGGCTTTGGTGTAGAGGGGAAAAAGAGCAGACTAATTACAGAGTGAAAGTGAAGCTTATTAAGTATTGACGGTTCAAGTGGTTAAATATCTGAAAACACAAATTGACATGAATCCAAAATACACTGATGATTGTGCGGTCAGGCGATTAAACTATATGGAATCTATGAAAAGGTTGTGGGGGTCCCTGCTTCATCTCTATCTCATCTGGGTCCGTTGCCTGAAAACGTTGAAGACCCCTGATTTACAATATCAAACTGTGTTGTCATTCAGTGTGGTAATCTTAGCATTTTGCATGGATTCCTTGGGTGAAACGAGTCATAGTTAAAGTTACTGGTCTGTTCTAGACAAGCCTAGAGTTGTGTTCTGTTCCAGAAACAAGTTTAAATATAATTCATATAGTAGCTACAGTCTGAATTGAAATAGAGTATTTTTATTAGATGACAGTGTGTTGACATATAGAGACATTCTTTGAAATCCACATTAGATATTATATATATATACTCTATGCATTAGATGCACTTTGTCCAAAATGAATACATTTAATTACGCATTTGTAAGTGTCACAGACAGAGTGATGGAGACAGGCCATGAGACAGACCCACTTATAACTCTATGAGACAGACAGGCCTACTCAGAAATGGCTTTCGCCTACTTGTGGGTTATCAAACCATGTATGTATCGCATTTAAATACCCATTTTGATAGTAAATCTTCATTAACATTTCACGTAAAGCTTCTATTTAAAAAAAAGATCGGACTTTTCAGAACCCAATGCAAAGTCAATGGCAGACAGCCTCTGTCAAGATGACAAAACGCGAAAATCGTAATAACTAATACTAATGAGTAAACCAACAGTTTTATAAGAACAATATTGTTGTAACTAAGAGATTCGGGAAGGTATCTATATTTAATAAACACAGAATAAGAAGTAATAAGAAGAAGTCGCTATGGTTATTTCCTGGTTTAATGCGGTCTGCTGCGGTGCGGTGCTCTCCGCTCCGGAGAGGAACAGAGGATTCAGCTTTCTGGAGTGGAGGGGGTGGAGCCAAAAGGCGCGTTCATGAGATTTATGAATAGTTGACCCAACTGCCATACCTCAAACGGCCACCATGTACTTTTTGCTTCAAAGCGCCCCCAGGGTTCTGGGGGCTTGGTCACTCCCCATCTCTCTCTCCCCATTTCCTGTCAGTCTGCTGTCCCAGTGGCGTCAGTTCAGCAAAAGCTAGGGTATGGCAAAGATAGATAGATAGATAGATACCTTTATTATCCCAAGGGGGAAATTTAGTTGTCCAGTTGTAGCACAGCAGTATACAGTTATTTACAAAGTTACAGAGAAGTAGGAAAAAATAGATAAGAGTAAAAACAAGAGCAGTACAGTACCAAAAAAGAGAAGGTGCATCAATATAGGGGGCGAATTAAATATAAGTATATATACATAAAGTGTCTTACAAAAAGAGACCAAAGCAGTCAATGCAAGTTAGTGCAACAAGTATCTCACTGTCATTGTTAAACAAGACACATACTCAGAAACTACCAACGCAACCAATAGTGCAATGTCGATAAACAGTGCGAAAAAAACAACAGAAACAGCTCAGAGCAGAAGAAACTAGGCAGCGTGTCACCGCAAGACGCACATGAGCACTCTCCCTGGAAGGTCCTTAGAGGTCAAAGTCAATACAGCAATAGTTCCAACTTAATAGTGCAAAGTCAAAAAACAGTGCGAAAAAACAAAACAATAACAGCTCAGAGAAGAAGAAACTAGGAAGCATGTCACCGCAAGACGCATGTACAGAGAGTGAACAGGAAGGGTGAGAGCACAGTTCCCTGAGGGGCCCCCGTGTTGCTCACCAGCACATCAGACCGACAGCTCTGCAGTCTGATGAGAAAACAGCATTATATGAACTTAGATTTATAAGCTAAATTGATTAAACCCTGTCCCCAAAAAGCCCCAAAAGTACATCCAAGGTTTATGGAAATTCAAGACAAATGTCACGAGTATTTTGCACAGGCAGGGGAATTTTAAAACATAAGTTAACGTAGATTCCAGTAATAAAAGGTGATTGCCACAGCATAATGTACACGAAACTGTTTTAAAAGAGTGATGTCAGGCACTCTTTTCCGTAAAATTTAAATATATCATTATGACAGTTGTTATTTTTAGTTCACTTCTACAGACAAATAGAAATCAGAATATAACGGCGATGTATCATCAATTTGACTTAAGCTGTCAAAAACGAAACTTAAGCTGTCAAAACGAAACTAGATCGAGGTCATGAACCCACCCACGAATCTCTAAAAAAAACTGACAAAAGGTGTGGAAACATACACAGAATATTAGCGATATTTCTGCACTTTGTTCTGCTTGAGTTGTTTTAATTTCAGGAAACGTGAAAACAATCCATCACTTGCGGTAAATCAAAGTTGTCAACACCCTGTCATGGACCGTCCCAAATTACCAGAAGATCAACCCATGACGAGAATCGACTCATCAACCCCTTTGATCTAAATTGTATAAGAAGCTCTGTAGTTAGAAACTCGGTGTGCAGACTTCGTGAACTGACACACTGAGTTTACTCTATGTGCTAGTTAAGTTTGGACCCAGAGCTCTGTATTGCTGTATTGCTGTATTGCCATTGTTGTAAGGTTGTATCATTCTTTTCTTACATTCATTCATTTACATTAGCATAGGTTCATCAATAATTGTACACTTAGAGAATAGGAAATAAATAATTTGGAATATTGGATTATAACTCTGCCTGGACATTGTTTTATTTGGGTCCCTCTGTGTTCCTCAAATAACAGGTTCAACGAACACTTGGGTTTTATATTGTATTAACAGTTGTTGTCTGATATCCATAACATAAGGTGAACCTGACCCATTTCCTTACCAATTTGGTGACCCCGACGTGATCTGTTGAGGACCTTCCTGAGGGACCCATTCCTGGGCCAGGTGACCGCCTGGACTTTGTTCCTGAGTGGTCCCAGTGAGGCTTTTTTTCGTGCGGACAAACCCGACTCCGGAGTATAAACATCTACTAACGGTAAGCAGAAACCTGTTATAACAAATTCTGCAATTGGCCACTCTAAAAAGGTTTTGTCCAAACGAACAAAGTGTTACTGTTGACTAAAAGCATAGTGTATTATTACCAAATTACAGACACATGGTGAATGAATGCTAAGATTTGATTGGTTTGCTTTTTAGCTGGGTCCGTTGGGATCCTTACTTTTTAGATTGTTATTGTTTAGTCTTTCTTGGTCGAGGACCAAATGAGTTTATCCTGATTTTTGTAATCAGAAGAGTTACCTGGTTTTAATGCCAGAGGGTTTAGTCTATCCTGATCTTAGTAATCAGACGGTGTACCTGGTTTTAGGACCAGCTGAGAGTCTAGCCTGGCCAGGGGCCAGATGAGTTAATTTTTGTTTGGTTAATCCTGATCTTAGTAATCAGACGGTGTACCTGGTTTTAGGACCAGCTGACAGTCTAGCCTGGCCAGGGGCCAGATGAGTTAATTTTTGTTTGGTTGATCCTGATCTTAGTAATCAGACGGTGTACCTGGTTTTAGGACCAGCTGACAGTCTAGCCTGGCCAGGGGCCAGATGAGTTAATTTTTGTTTGGTTGATCCTGATCTTAGTAATCAGACGGTGTACCTGGTTTTAGGACCAGCTGAGGGTCTAGCCTGGCCAGGGGCCAGATGAGTTAATTTTTGTTTGGTTAATCCTGATCTTAGTAATCAGACGGTGTACCTGGTTTTAGGACCAGCAGAGGGTCTAGCCTGGCCGGGGGCCAGATGAGTTTATAGTCCAGGGGACAAGTGTTAAAGATAAGTTGGCATTGTTGACACAGCACTTAGGTGGGTGTCGTACAAAGGCATTGACTTTTGAGTCAGGGACTCGTTGTGGGGACTGTGGGTGGCTTCCTTATACAGAGAATATTTAAAAGAAACAAATCTTTTATTCTCTGAATAAGTCTGTATTGGGGATTGTATTGCGGGTGGGAATGTGCTCGTGGTCAAGGATTTAAAGACCTGTCAGTTCATACTGGTGGTTCTTTTTCTCTGGAAGCCACATCTCCTCTGCCTATCTCTGTTTACGCTTGCATAGGAATATATTGCAAAAGCATTGAGCTGGTGTGGGTTTCTGAACCGTTAGTTGACACCCTCAATGTACCGCTCCTTCATGCTGTGTGTATTTACTTCTACTGTGTGTTTACTTGTATGTACCGATATATACTTATACTACATATTTACTTTTAGCATCGTATATAATTTTATACAACTAATACATTACATCGTTACCGGACTCCTCAATAAATTGAGCGTTCTGACTTTAGCCAAAATGTCCACAAGCCCGCCTCCTTAAAGCACAGGTTAGAAAAGTGGAGGAGGAACTTAGAAAAAGGCAGTGAAAGCACTTGCCATGCAGGCCCCTCAAGTTAATACTCAAACTATCACTCCGCCCCAGGGGACTGAGAGCGAGAATGGGGGGGACATGATGATTTATCAAGGGAACACTCAACAGTCTGTTCCTCAGCAGAATCAGGGGGGAGGGACACAGGGAGGCTCTGGGCCACCCAGGGGTCAACAAGGTGGCAATCCAAATGTCTTCAAATTCAATGGCGTTTGCTATAACTGTGGCAAATTCGGCCATATGTCCCGCAATTGCAGGGGCCCTAGGCGTGTATCCCCATATCAGCTGCTGGGTCAGCAGTGGCCACAACCACAACAGCAGTACTACGGACCACCGCCTCAGTGGTCTCACTTCCAGCCGCCACTGCAGTACCAGCAGCAACCAACCCCTGCTGCATGGCCCGTCCAAGCTCAGCCCCCTCAGCCCCCTCCTCAGCAGACCCACCAGGCCCCTCATGGAGCTGCAACGCCACCGATGCAATCTCCGCTCGGGTGGTCCCCTTATCAAGCATAGGGAGGCCTAGGGAGTCCCATTCCAGAGGCTGTGATGGCTGAGCCTTTGCTGGACATACGGGTGGGGGGGAAAATGAGGAGATTCATGGCAGACTCTGGCGCACAATATTCAACATTAAACAACGGCGTATTATCTGAAGACCTGTCTTGCACCCACATAACTGTTATGGGATTATCAGGAAAAACACAAGTTATGCCATTAACCAAACCCCTCGTGACGGAAGTGGGCCAACAGAAACTGGCTCATTCATTCATGTACTCTCCTACTGCCCTGTCAACTTGATGGGGAGAGACTTGCTCATTGCTCTCGGAGCATCTATTCTATGCACAAGCGAGGGTATTGTTCTCTCGTTTCCCGATGGAACTGTCATCCGTTGCACTGATGGACAGTTGATTCATGGACAATTTCCATTGTTGTCTTCGCCTGGAGGCACTCACACCTATGCTGCTGAAGTACTTTGGGGCGCTTTGCGGCCGCAACCTGTGGGTCAGATCGGTATTCAGACTATGTTTAATTCATGGAAGTCATGGATTGCCACCATTAGACCTTATATGGCGCCTCACGATCCTCCTCATGTCACCCTAAATTATCTTAGAGACCAAACTTAAGCTGGCGACTTGTACAGGGAGGAATTTGACACTAAGTTGCTAGGCACCACCAGTCAGGTTACTTCCTCTTTGAACTCTAGAGTTGAACTAAGTGTTTCTGACTATTCTCAGCTTTTTTTCTGGATGTTTCTGTAAAAAATAACGTGACCAACGCTGTATTATTCCAGAAACAAAGGGGGGAGAGGTGTGTGTTAATTTATCACTCAAAAAACTTTTGTCCCCCGAGCAAGGTCACCCGCCGTGCACTCGCGAATAGTACAACTGGCTATACTTCTTTTGAAATGACCAGGGGGTACCCGTTCCCCGGCCTGGCTACTACAGCTGTAAGGGGGACTGAAATAGACCGTTCAAAGATAAGTCACTCATCGTTCTATAATGCACTAACTACATTGGTAGCTTTCTCAACAGTCTCAACTCAGACGGGAAGCCATACACCAGAAGAGAGAGGAAGAACAACAGGCAGGACCGCCTGTTAAAGTTTCGGATTGGGTTTTTCTTAAGGTGATAAAGAAAAAGTGGGGCTTTCCTAGATGGACAGGCCCGTACAAGGTTAACTTAACGGTTCACATTCGGTCCAGTTAGAGGGAAAAGGGTCTACCTGGTTCCACTTAACCCAACTAGCCCCTGCAGCCACACCAGGAGACAGGTCCTTGGGACAGGTTCGAGAGGACCTCATCGTCAATTGGAAGGACGACCCCGATTTGATGATTAAGGCAACACTGTTCTCCTTTACTGTTGTTTTGCTTATGCTCATTTAACCAGTTGATTGCATTTGAACTCATATTAATAATTTTTTACAGGCTAGGCAAGGGGATTGGGCACCCCAAACCTAGCCTGTAACAGGCAGCGGCGGAATCGCAAGGTTCCAAGGGCACGTTAAAGACAAAATATAGTGCTGGGGAGAGTATACTGAAGGGCCCCCGTGTCTAGTGAAGGGTGAGTTCACACCCTGCCGTGGTACCGTCTAGTCGGCGTGGTTGTCGCACGTAATGGTGGCGGTAACTGTGTGGTACGTGGACGATAGTCCACACCTAGCAGAGGTGCGTGGTAGACGACCTCTGTGAACAGGCAAGGCTGGTGAAAACGGTCAAAGTTTCGATGCTCATAGCCAAGTGGGGTTGGGATCAGACCGTCGGCTTCCTCCCTGGGTGACCAATCATCACTACGGGGTCAGGGGTCGCTATCGACTGGGTCACCGGCCGGTCGGGTCACAGATGGCAGTAAGTCCATGCAGGTGCCTGTTGAGGACTGATGGCCGCCGTGCTCGGCTCAATGTACAGTCAGGCCACAGTAAGCCAAAAGCGAATGCGTCAGTAGGCGAGCTGTGCTCCTGTGATCGGGGGGCTTTGAAAAGAAGACACCGGGAAGCAGGAGGCTAGAGATCTCTACCCAGGGGAACCTGAGTGCAGGCCTCGAGTGGAAAGGGGTCTAGCCCAGGGCTGCACCCTGGTGAGGGAGGTCCAAAGGACTCAAGTGATCTTTGATCTAAGTCCTAACATGCATCCACAATGATCATATAAAAAATTAAAAAAGAGAGAAAAATAAATAAAAAGAGTGTAGTTGTTAGATGCCCATAAGAGCAGTAATACATAGTTATAGACATAGAGTTGTGAGATATGTGTACCAGTGTTCGCGCTGGATTGTAGACTTCTCTAATCATCTTACTGGGTTTGCAACACGTGAAGATCACGACGATTTTGATTCGTGGGAATTATCTCTAATTGATTACGCCAAGGCACTAGAAACAGAAATAGAAACTTTACTAAACTAAATGTGCAGGTGGAGAAGATTCTACGAACAAGGGGAGAAACCAGGTCTAAGTAATAGAAGGTATCAAATATTCCTTTGTGTTTCCGCTTATCTAAGGGGGACACCATGTCCTCGCTGCCCGGAAAACACGGAGGGGGAGTAACCCCAAAAACTGCTCCTCCTCCAGAAATTGCTCCTTTCCCCAGGGATTGGGCGGATGCCCATCGCCGCACTGCTATAAGAATATCTAGAAGGAGCAGGAAACCTATATCTCCCTGGTATGTTTTAAGGGGCCTAATGCCCTTTACTACTTGCTCGGCTGTTGTTTTTGTTGTTCCCATGTTGGGGTATAAAGCAGGAAAAGAAGCAGCTAGGTCCCCATACAGGATTTCCTGCCCAACCTCACGACCATTGACTGGCCCACTCGACTCAGCCGACCCCACCGCAGACTGCCCAGCCCCACGGCCAATGACTGACCCACCTGACAAAACTGACACCCTCGCGGACCGTGAGGACCAACCTAAGACCACACTGGGAAAAGTATTTTCCCATCGCTCCAGCAGCAGCTGTACCACTAGTGTTTTCTCCCACAGCCTCCTCCAACCATTCCTGCATAACTAGGAAGGGGCCTAAGAACGGTGTAAGCATGGGAGACTTAGATATCGGCAAGTGTGTTGAAACCCTTGATGTTACAGGTCAAAAGGAATCTAACAGTTTCCCTGTAGCAAGAGCCGATGTCTGGTGGTACTGTGGAGGTAAGGCATTGCATAGTGTTCTGACCAACGGGTGGTTAGGTACTTGTGCTATGGTATCCCTCATTGCCCCTGTCTCATTCTCTAAGGTGAATATGAATGAGTTAATAAGTGTACTCCTCATTACGTCAACGCAGACTATACCCCAAGCTCCTCCCGCTATGTCATGGTACCAAGTGAAGCTTCATATTATGACTTGGAGCCAGACCACTCAGTTCCCTCTAGCCCCTATGAATACACCGAAATTGACATAACCATTATGTAAACAACATCTGTAGTCCACCTGGCCTGACCAGGTGGAAAGGGGGACTGATGAGAAAACAGCATTATATGAACTTAGATTTATAAGCTAAATTGATTAAACCCTGTCCCCAAAAAGCCCCAAAAGTACATCCAAGGTTTATGGAAATTCAAGACAAATGTCACGAGTATTTTGCACAGGCAGGGGAATTTTAAAACATAAGTTAACGTAGATTCCAGTAATAAAAGGTGATTGCCACAGCATAATGTACACGAAACTGTTTTAAAAGAGTGATGTCAGGCACTCTTTTCCGTAAAATTTAAATATATCATTATGACAGTTGTTATTTTTAGTTCACTTCTACAGACAAATAGAAATCAGAATATAACGGCGATGTATCATCAATTTGACTTAAGCTGTCAAAAACGAAACTTAAGCTGTCAAAACGAAACTAGATCGAGGTCATGAACCCACCCACGAATCTCTAAAAAAAACTGACAAAAGGTGTGGAAACATACACAGAATATTAGCGATATTTCTGCACTTTGTTCTGCTTGAGTTGTTTTAATTTCAGGAAACGTGAAAACAATCCATCACTTGCGGTAAATCAAAGTTGTCAACACCCTGTCATGGACCGTCCCAAATTACCAGAAGATCAACCCATGACGAGAATCGACTCATCAACCCCTTTGATCTAAATTGTATAAGAAGCTCTGTAGTTAGAAACTCGGTGTGCAGACTTCGTGAACTGACACACTGAGTTTACTCTATGTGCTAGTTAAGTTTGGACCCAGAGCTCTGTATTGCTGTATTGCTGTATTGCCATTGTTGTAAGGTTGTATCATTCTTTTCTTACATTCATTCATTTACATTAGCATAGGTTCATCAATAATTGTACACTTAGAGAATAGGAAATAAATAATTTGGAATATTGGATTATAACTCTGCCTGGACATTGTTTTATTTGGGTCCCTCTGTGTTCCTCAAATAACAGGTTCAACGAACACTTGGGTTTTATATTGTATTAACAGTTGTTGTCTGATATCCATAACATAAGGTGAACCTGACCCATTTCCTTACCAAGTCTCACAAACTGTGGTCTTTCTGAAAGGTAGTCTGTGATCCATGCCACAAAGCCCTTGTCCACCCCCATCAGCGCAAGCTTCTCCGCAAGCAGAGCCGGTTGGATAGTGTTGAAAGCACTGGAGAAGTCAAAAAACATAATTCTGACCGTGCTGCCCAGATCTTCCAGGTGGGTGAAAGCCTTGTGGAGCATGTAGGTGATGGCGTCATCAACTCCAATGTCAGCCTGGTAGGCAAACTGAAGGGGGTCTTGGTGATCACTGACCGCCGGTCTCAGTTGGTTCAGAACCAGCCGTTCAAAGACCTTCATGACCTGTGATGTCAGGGCGACCGGTCTGTAGTCATTGAGGACCGAGGGACGGGTCTTCTTAGGCACTGGTACAATGCAGGAGGACTTCCACAGCTGTGGTACCTTCCCCGTCCTCAGGGAGAGGTTGAAGAGATGCGTAAAGGGGACAGCGAGCTGCTCTGCGCAAACCTTAAGCACCTTGGAGTTGATGTTATCAGGTCCCGCTGCTTTCCTGGTGTTGACTTTTCCGAGTTGGCGCCTCACTTGCTCGGTGGTGAGAATCAGGGGAGGTGAAGGAGCAGGGGGAGGGACAGGAACAGGAGAGGGGGGTGCGGGGTGGGAGGGGGGATGCGGGGTGGGTTGGGGGGGAGAAGGTGCAGGGGAGGAAACAGGGCGGCAACCGAGGTCACCGTTTGATCCAGCAGCTGCTTGTTGAACACTAACAGGAGCTCCGTCGAACCGATTGAAAAATCGGTTCATCTCGTTTGCCAGCTCCTCCGTGCCTGGCACAGAAGAGGTGGCAGAGCCGTACCCCGTGATCTTCCTGAAACCCCCCCACACTTGTCTCGTGTTGTTCTCCTGTAGACAGTTCTCTAGCTTAGCTTTGTAGCTCCCTTTTGCCTGGGCCTTGACTGTTTTAAGCTCCTCCACCACCACCCTCACGCCCTCCAAGTCTCCTGCATGGAACAGATCCCTTTTTCTCTTAAGGAGGTGAATGATTTCTTTTCTCATCCACGGCTTGTTGTTAGAGAAGCAACGAACCTTCTTAGTAGGAACGCATACCTTCTCGCAGAAGCAGATATAGTCAGTGATGACCTGACAAAGGCTATCTACATCATCACCATGTTCACTGAAAAATGATTCCCAGTCTGTCATTTCAAAATCAAATCTGAGTCTCTCCTCCACCTCCCCCGACCAACACTGAACTTCTCTGTTGATTGGAAGCACTCTCTTCACAACAGGAAGATAAGATGGCTCCAGTTTCACCATAGAATGGTCAGAGCCGCCCACTGGGGGAAGGGAGACACAGTTGTATGCGTTCCTAACATTAGCATACAAAAGATCAAGAGTGTTCTCACCTCTGGTTCTGCAAGTGACGTACTGGGAGAAATCAGAGAGTGCATATGCGACGTTCACCTGGTTAAAGTCCCCGTTCAGCAGAATAAGGGAGCTAGGGTAGTGCGTTTGAAAGCTAGCCACAGTTGAAAAAATAGTGTCCCGAGCTACAGCTGCGCTGCCACTAGGTGGACAGTACACGGCAGTGGCGTAAATTGCGTGGCGCAGCTGGTGCAGTCGCACCAGGGCCCACACACGCAGGGGCCCATGAAGGAAGAGAAAAGAAAAAAAAAGAAATCTGTCTGCGCGACCACACTTGGTAATACGGTAGTGACGTTCGGCGGTGGAATGCATCTGCGCGGCCGCAACAAGTATTACGGTAATGTGTGACGGCCCACCCAGAGGCAGTAGAGATCACATGATTGGCTGCTGCAAGCCCTCCCCCCTCCCTCCCTCCCTCCCTCCCTCCCCCCCAGTCCCAGCGTGCGTCTCAGAGCCAGGAGGAGTGGAGGAAGAAAAATGCCGGGCCGGTTGAAACGCTTTTCTACAGTCTATGGTTGAAACAGAGGAAAGAGGAGAGTGAGAATGAACTGGATCGTGTGTGTGGATGCTGTGGACTTGCGTGTGTGTGTGTGTGTGTGTGTTTGAGAGTGAGAGAGAGTAAGATGCCAAGTTGTCAGTTCAAGTTGCCAATATCATGTGGAGGAGGAAGTGATTTGGTAAGCAACACAACAACAACAACACAAGCATGGCAGTGTAGTGGAATATGATGATCTATTGCAACCAGTGGTGGAAAAAAAGTACTCAAGTGTTTTACTTAAGTAAAAGTATCAACACTGTGATGTAGAAATACTGTTACTTGTATAAGTCTGGAATTCAAAATGTCCTTGAGTAAAAGTAATCCAAGTGTTGCCATGGTATCAAAATGTACTTTAAGTACAAAAGTAAAAGTACTCATTATGCAGAATCCCATTTCAGGTTTTCAAATGTAGCCAACATAACTCGTTTGAAAATGATAGATCTACAAGCTGGCAAAGTGTTGCATCACAACACATTGTGAGCTTGTAGATTGGCTATTTTCAAATGGCCAAAATGTAAGCTGTGTAGCCTATGGCTGAAGTAATTAATGTATGTCTTTGTAATAATTATCTAAGTAACTAGTTGCCTAAAGTTTCAAATAATTGTAGTGGAGTAAAAGTGCAATATATGGATCCAAGATGTAGTGGAGTAGAAGTTAAAGTATTGGAAAATTAAAATACTTAAGTACATTACAAATAACCCAAAGGTGTACTTAAGTACAGTACTTGAGTAAATTAACTTAGTTACTTTGCACCACTGTTCGCAACAGTAAAAATTATATCAGTAATTATATCAGCAAAATGGTTCAGAAATGCTTGCTGCTTTAGCTCTATCTCTATCTGTTTCATTGATTAACTGTTTGTAAGACTCATTTACTACAATGTCTCACAACTCGCATGTGTTGTGAACTTGTAGATATACTTTCACTTGTTTTATCAGGATACCAGGGTTGAAGTGCCATTATGCACCTTTCTTAGTTCCCAGTTCCCACAGCCCATCTGGGTGTAAAAGACAGCAGGCAAAATAGATACTGCATGTACAGTTCTAAGCTACACATGTCACTGTGTATTGTTTATTGGCCTTTCACTTTCAGCATTATCACAGGTTATACAATTATTATTAAAACACTGCATTATTTGGCCGTTACACTTACTGTTACTACCTATACAGTAGCATTTACTGCATATTGAGCAATGAAATGCACAAAATATAATATAACCCAAGTGTGTCCAATTCTCAGATCAATTATACTTATTTTCCATTCATTAGCCAACAAGCCACATTTCTTATTGCTTGCAGACACATTTTGACATGCAATCATGTTCATACTCCCCTTGTTGGTGAGAACTGTATGCTAACTTATACAATTGATGGATTGTGTAGTTGCCTGTGGGTTGTGTAGTTGTGTAGGCCTGTGTAGTTATCATTTATGTAAAAAGAAAGTTGTGGTATTAAGAGCTTGTGTATGTATATGTGCCTCGACCGGATGATTCGGTAGAGTATCTGCGCGCGCTGGTTGTGGGGGCCCACAACAAATATCTGCACCAGGGCCTATCACAATGTTGTTACGCCACTGGTACACGGTCAACAGAACAACGCACGAGAATTCCCGCGGGAGATAAAATGGTCTCAAAACGACCCCCAGTAGTTCGATGTCTGGGTTACATATGACCTTTTTCACTGTGGCATGTTTTTCCCTGCACCAGCCCTTATTGATGTAAAGCAAAATCCCACCTGCTCTTTTCAATTTGCCATTATTTTTCATTATCTCTCGGTCTGCTCTTATCATACTAAAGCCATTTACAGAGATGGAGTTATCTGGGCATGAACTGTTCAGCCATGATTCTGTTAGACAGATGATGTTAGCATTTCTGTAATCACTCTGAGATGACATGAGAGTAACCAGTTCATCTGCATTATCAGCATCATTGAGAGATCGCACATTCCCTAACACAATAGAAGGAACGCAGTACCGAGTAGTAGGGGGAGGAGGGGGGGGAGGGGAGGTAGAGGAGGAAGGAGAGGTATTATTATTATTTCTCCACTGGGCTCGCTTTCCCGTCTGAATTCCACTGTTTTCCCTCCTCCTCAGGGAGGGAATAATCAAATGTCATTACTGGGTAAGGAGTGTTGATCTTTTAGTGAGAGAAGTTCCTCTCTACTGTACCGTAGTCGAGCGTCACCACGCGCCGGCGAGCCGTGCGCCCCGTGCGTCATGACGACGGCCAAATCCTTCCTCCACGCCTCGCTCCGTTCTTCCCTGTCTCCCGCGATACTGTTCATGTCCATAATCCACCGCATCCAACGACTCAAAGGCTCGGTGAACCGTGTGAGCACCGTTAACCAAGCAACAGCCCAGTTACACGACGTTGAAAGAGAAAAAAAAAAAACACACGGCGACATCCGCAGGTCCGCGCGTAAAAGTAGTCCCGGCGGTGGCCGTGTCTTGACTCTCCAGACTGTTCTAGCCTGAGATGCCTCCACGGATCGTATCAAAAAGAAAAAACCCGCACCGGTCGATTCAGGCACCGTTAACCGTGTAGGCCTACGGCCTGAATTACTACTTTAGATAAAGAAAAAGAAAAAACGGCACCGTTCGGAAACTCCGCTCACTAAACAGGCTGCGTCCAAGAGTCCTTTGTTCACAGTCTCCGACCAGCTGGTCAGAACCGAACCCAAAAAAAAACACACGTAAACACACGTAAATACACTAAAAAACAGAAAGATGGGAGTCCTCATGGAAAAGAGGCATTACATTTTGTATAACACGGTTCTATTGTGAAAATAGCAGATCTACATGCTCACAACGCCTCGCTTCACAATGTCTGAAAAAAAATATTGTTTTCAGTTTTTTTACACAGGTTTCTACGGTTTCTTGGGCTGGATATGGCAGCCTGGAATGGTTGTTCAAGTGCAGCTAAACTTAGCATGTTAGTAAACGTGCCACAATTAACAATAATGCATTGCACCTGTGAAGCTGACCTGCGGAACCTGGGAATATACCATTCTGTCAAGCTGGGGAGAATAAAAGTGTGGAGAATATAAACATAATACCTTGTTAAAGTGACCATTTTGTAAATGTTAGCATTTGTAGTTATTTTACTGTAATTTAACAACATAATAACCAGCGCAGATAGACAAAGAGACATTCATGGATTTATATTTAAAAATAACTTTTATTCCCCCCCTGGACCTAGGGTATGGCAGCTGCATACCCCTGCCATACCCAATTGACGCCCCTGTGCTGTCCTATCAATACAGGCATAAAAGCCCAAAAAACATAATCTTAAAAAAACAAAACATCACGCTCGTAAAACTGTACGCGAAAACAATGTTTCCTTATAATTAAACAGATGAATACAAATCTTTAAAAAACTAGATTATTAACATAGTTCATAGTTTGCTTTTTTTTTTTTTTGCCGTGAAGGAGCCCCAGTGGAGGCATTGCAGTATGAACTAATTATCACTCATTAGTGGCCTCAGTAATTACAGCAGACCCCTTTTTTTTACAGCTCCATCTACTCCCTCTCAGGCTCTCACATAGGAGGGTTTTTCAATTAGGGCTGCCTCGCAGCACTGTCTGCACCACGCCTGAGCCACGCTGTCACCTGTGTAGCCAAGCATAGCCAAGCAGCAGACAAAGCCTTGTGCTGAGAGACGGTTCCCAGAGAAAGATCAGTTTTTTTTCTCTGCCTGGACGGGTTTTATTCATTCCATATCATGCACCCATCAACGTAACATGACAATAAGACAGCTCTGCGTAGCATGTCTTTTTTTCGTTGCATTTTCAAAAATGTAAAATGAAATATTATGAAATGTCTTCCATTTGTCTCAGGTCTCTTAATTACTATTTACAGTAACACTACTAACCCCCATAAGTCACATCTGCCCATGAAAGATTGCGGTGCATCTTGGGAATGGGCTTGTTGTGTCTAAAAAAGACACTTTAGCCACTTGTACGCATGCCCCCACCCACTGAAATCAAAATCATTAAAATCGCTGTAAATGAAAACATTTTAACACTTATCTTTTCTTTTCTCTAATTACAATCTAAAATATGAACCCTTGTTGTAAAAAAAAAAAAGTTGTCCAAACCAAATAGTGTGAGTAAATATAGGCCTACTGTGCAACATGCAAACATCTCGGAAGTTCAAATGACAGAAGAGGCCTGTCTAGATGCAGGTTTACGCACTATAACTAGATAAATAAAAACAATGTCTGAATCCTTGGCCTGTGGGCCTTTCTTCATCCAGGTCAGGGTGCAGACATGAAACCAGGAGAGGAAGAATTGAGGAGTGTGAAGTAAAAAGTGAGAACAGGAGAAGACAGCAACGACTGTAAGGCAGGGGTCTTCAACGTTTTCAGGCCAAGGACCCCTTAGTTGAGAGAGAGATGAAGCAGGGACCCCCCACAAGCTTTTCATATAGTTTCATTGTTTGACAGCACAATCATCAGTGTATTTTGGTTCATGTCAATTTGCATTCTCAGATATTTAACCACTTGAACAGTCAATACTTAAACTTGACCCTTCAGTCTGTACTTAGTCTGCTCTTTTTCCCCTTTACACCAAACCTCTTTGCCGAAAACGAAAATAACAGATCTAGTGCGAGGTGTTGTGAGCTTGTAGATCTGTTATTTTTGGCTAAAGTTCTCAGAATATGGACAGTAGGGTTCAAATGGTTAAGGAGAAAAAGATTTCTATTACACAAAGATTTAGAGGACCCCCTGTAGTAACCCCCTAGGGGTCCCGGACCCCCTGTTGAAGACCCATGCTGTAAGGAAAAGGGGCAAAGAATTGCTCTGCGAGCTCCCCTCGGATCCCCATCTACCCCTCCTCATCCTTAATCTCTCACTCCAACCCCGGTACCAAATCAGTCACCCTAATTAACAGGCTGCAGAGAGGCACCGATCAATACTGTGTGGGGGATAATTAACCCCTCGCGTTCTTTATCCTCCCCGCGATTGTTAAATTGAAATTGATTGAGACGGCATTTTGTCTGCTAATTGCGGCACAGAGCTGCTTGAGGGCGGGTCGGCTAATGGCATGCGCACACTTATCAGGAGGAATCACGGGGATCGACGTCGGTTGAGGAAGTGCAGCTCTGTAGTGTTGATAGTACCGTGGCTTGGAGTGACATGTGCCATTTGCAAGGATGCATTTATCCACAGCGCATTACCATACCATGAAAGAAGACATTTAGCATTTAGTTGACACCCAGTCAAAGTCAAGGGCTCTAAAAGCACCTTGTAGTTCTTTCTGTAAAAGATTCTATGCGAGGGGTTGCACCAGTGACTGAGTGACTAATGCATCAATCACATGCAATATTTGCATTCAACAGTAGGATTCTACCTGGAGAGACCTGCGTTGCATGTCTTCCCTCCATCTCTCCTCGGCTTTGAGGCCATATATGGAGGGCAAAGTCACGCTTTAGGGCCATAAATAGAGGGGAGGGCCATATATGGCCATATATGGAGCATCACATGAGGCGTGACTGACTGACATGAGGCGGAGGTTTTCATACTAACTGCTCCCTACGGTCGCAATGAGCACGGATATCCATACATTGAATACATTCCGTACTAATACACAGGAAAGTGACAGAGTGAAAATGTAGGAGCGGTTTGCACTCCTCAAAAAGCATGAAGAACACTATGCATTATCGTCACAACAGGAAAGGTCATATAACAAATGATCAAATTAGAAGTTATCCGAGCCAAGGATAGGGCTTATTTTAAAATGTATTGTGTCTAAAACGATAAAAGGTTTTTCCGATAGAGAATCGCACAATTTCTGGGAGGGATTCGAAGTTTGGTCCCATTAACTCCACCTGACCCCCTTGACAGCCTCATTTCCCCCAAGCTTTTATCACCAGGATCATAGCGTTATATTATTGTACAACTGAGCAAATATTATGCAGCTGCCAGAGGTGAGGCTGCAAGGCACATCACTAGAAAGTGACGTCATCACAAGCCATGACTAGGCAGGGAGAGAGGTAGCCGTCAAGCTTCGGGACCTTTACGAGTGGAGGAAAAAGTTTAGTAAAAGGAGGACCAATACTGCAATGTAGAAATACTCAGTTACAAGTAAAAGTCGGAAATTCTAAATGTACTAAAAGTCTGAAAGTGTTGGCATCAAAATGTACCAAAAGTAAAAGTACAAAATGTTTGAAAATAGCAGATCTACGACGAGAGCTTGTAGATCGGCTATTTTCAAATAGCTTATATGTATAAAACAGGGCTAAAGTGGTTAATGTATGTTTTATAATATTATATCTGCAAAGTAACTAGTGACTAAAGTGTTCAAATAAATGTAGTGTAGTAAAAAATACAATATTTGAATCCAAGAAGTAGTGAAGTAGTAAAAGTAGTGATAATTAAGGCCCTTCCACCCTTCCAAGGTTATTTTACACTTGGTTGCATGGTTAAAATAGACAATCTGGACGGACAGGGTGCAACACCGAACGTAACTCCTTCAGCCTGGCGGAGACAAAGCTAATTATAGATTAAATATCCCCCTGGCCTGGACACACAATAAATATGCACCGGCTCTGGTCCGGATTCATCCATTATCTTTAATCATAACCTAGTGATTCTCATCATCCCAAAACCTTAGTCCAGTTAAACGGCACGAGCAGACACACACATGTGCACGCACGCACACACACACACACACACACGCACACGCACACGTGTGACATGTCACTTATGAGCGTTGAATGTTTCGTGGTCACTTTATGTATATATTCTTTTTTTTGCAATAGCTTTCGACACTTTATGTTTTATTTCTCTTTCTTTGTGCTTGCTCTTTGGACTGTACACTACATTACTCTTTTTCTTTTTCTTACTTCTCTGTAACTTGTAACCTTAACTGCTGTGCTGCCTCTGGGCAACTGAATTTCCCCCATGGGATAATACAGGTATCTATCTATCTATCTATCTATCTATCTATCTATCTATCTATCTACTGATAAAGACATTAGGAGGGGAGAAACAGTGCAGCACAATAATCATGTAAGCAGGTCCTTGATCAATGGCTGCATCCTTAAACATGCCTCACAGCACAGGTATGGCTCTGTTCATCGCCACCACAGGAGATCAAGCTCCCAGCAGAGAGGAACCGTGTTCCTTTAAACCAGTCATGCTGTGAGTCATGCAAAACATTTTGTTAGTTCAAACGGTAGTAACTCCCGGGCAGCCGCTCAGCCACCGTGGCGATGGCGGTGACTACGGCAGCTTTTGCGAGTTAGCAGAACACAGAGGCCTCTTGATCTGAGAGGACACCAACCTCGGGCAGGTGTGTGTAGGGGTGGGCGATATATGGTGACAATATCGTTGAGACGATTCAATGTCTCCACAATATGCCTTTTCAGAGATATCGTATATATATTGAATTGATACAATGAGGGAGCCTTATAACAAATCCTGTTGAATTGTTAATACAGAGATTCATGGCAGAATTCATTTAAAGGACAACTTTTGTTTTTTACAACAAGGGTTCATATTTTAGATAGTCATTAGAGAAAAGAAAAGATGAGTGTTAAAATGCTTTCAATTACTTCTTTCTATTGTTTTAGTGATTTTAACGATTCTGATTTGCATGCATGCCCCCAGGTTTGGGGCATGCGTGCAAGTGGCTAAATATGTGTTTTTAGACACAATAAGCCCATTTCCAAGATGCACCGCAATCTTTCATGGGAAGATGTGACTTATGGGGGCTGGTGTAAATGGTAACAAAGACATTGCTGGCTTATTGTGTCTAAAAATACATATTTAGCCACCTGTACGCATGCCCCCATCCACTGAAATCAAAATACTAAAATCGCTAAAACAGTAGAAAGAAGTAAATGAAAGCATTTTAACACTCATCTATTCTTTTCTTTAATTACCAGTAAGACTCCCTAATCGGCACGACCCATTTCAAGTTTTTAATGTACAACAATATTTAGAAAATAGGTCTACAAGCTCACAATGCTACGCATTGTCCTCGTCCCTTATATTCCCATAGGTTATATGGAGATCTCAGTGTTTGTCAGTCCTTGTTCATTTATGCCCATATATGGACATCTCTATATCTACTGTAACAGTCCTTGTCCCTTTATGCCCGGAGATCTCTTAACTGTAAGTCCTTGTCCCTTTTATGCCCATATATGGATATTCCTGATGTCATCAGTATATGAACATATATGGGCTTTCTGATATGCCCATATATGGAGATCTCTTAACTGTAAGCCCTTGTCCCTTTTATGCCCATATATGGATATCCCTGATGTCATCCGTATATGCCCATATATGGGCTTTCTAATATGCCCATATATGGAGATCTCTGTATCTCCATATATGGGTATAAAAGGATACTTCAGGTCTGACATCAGGTTTGTTTATATTGGGTTGCTAGGTTTGACATCACAAACTCCATGGGCCATCTGACCTAGAAATCTATATTTGGGCATAGATGACTCATCGTGACCTCATCATGATTTCAATCGCTATAAAAGGACTCTCAGTGACATACACTCTCCACAGATAAAGCAGTCAACCAGCCTACCAGTCAACCCATTCTTTGATTACTTTGTACAACTAGATTAACTTTTCAAATGTACGACAGACAATGCCGGTCTTATACCAGGAAAGAAGCATTTCTTCGACTCAGACCTTATCGCCAGGGTTGGCTTATAGCAGCTGTCGGTAGATAATGCCGGTCTTATATAAGGGTAATTTGTGTACGGTGTGATTTGCCATGGTTACTCATTGAAGTTGAATCTCCATATATGGAGATAACCTACGCATCACACTAAGTCTGACCTCACCAGCCCATATTTGGGCATGAGCAACTTATGTCTCCATATATGGAGATATGATGACATCACACAGTCCTCAGCCGATGATGTGGCGTGATGTCATACAATACACAAACGAGCCCAGATATGAGCAGGGCAAAGGTGTGACGTGTGACGTGTGACCGACCGACCGACCGACCGACCGACGGACGGACGGACGGCCGGTGGAGGTTTTCATAGTAAACTGCTCCCTGACGGTCGCAACAATCTAAAATATGAACCCTTGTTGTAAAAAAACAAAGTTGTCCTTTAAATCTGCATTTTGGTCTAAATCAGTAGTTCTCAAACTTTACAATGTCAAGGTCTCCCGTTAACTCTGACAGTATGCAAATGAAACCAAATGGACCCGTGTATAGACTACATGAAATGTGCATCTACTTATCAGAAATCCGTGTTAGCCTGCGGACTCAGCCCTCATCACACATGATATATATGCAACACACTCAGCCATCCGTTACCATCAGTCCTATACACAGCGCAACGTTGTTCACACAGCTCCCGAGACCATTTCACATCACACACATACACCACTCGCACACAAGTTCTAATCATCTGAAACGCATGCAGTCATTGCGCGGCATAGAACATGACAGCTGTCATCCGATATACTGGGGGGCTTTCGCTTTTTCGCAAAAGGTATGGCCGACTGGAAGCGAGTGAGAGAGAGAGAGGGAGAGAGGGGTGGGGGGGTTTGGGGGGCAGGGGGAGTTGGACAATTAAGGCTTTGGAAGTGGATCTGAGGGTCCGACCTGCCCAAAATGGACACGACTGACACTGGGGGCCTGGTTGGTTGCCTGACTGAGGCAGCCTAGTGGGAGATGACATGACAAGCGTGGAGTGCTTTCTGCTGCAACACTCCCGAGTGCTGTGGCTGACCCACTTACCCCCGCAACCCTCCCCCATACTGTCTTAATTGCGATTCCCACTAAAGAACTGTGTATTGCTGCGCACACACACACACACAAACTAGGGATGGGACGATATGAAAATTTCATATCACCATTATTGTGAAAAAAGAAATCGCGATTTACGATATTATCGCGGGAAAATCGCGCTCTTTCGAACGACCATCATTTCGACCGGAGGGTTAGCAACTCACTCCACGGAGGTTAGGGTTAGGGTGAGGGTTAGAGTCGGGTGTCGAAAAGATGACATGTAATAACAGTGACACGCTCCCTATTATCGCAATAATCAAAATCCATTATGCTGTGGCGGAACATTTGCCAAAAAATAGCAGATCTACAAGCTCACAACGCGCCACGTTGTGATGTGTTGTGAGCTTGTAGATCGGCAATTTTTTGGCAAAGACACTTGATAGAGAATGAAAAAAAGACTGTATCAAGTACAATAAGTAACTTTTACCAATTATAGAGGGTTTAAGTGGTACCGGATATGCAGCTCGGCAAATAAAAGGTGAATTGATCCCAGTGCATGACGGAGGACGATATCACGATGAATTAGATCTCCATGATATGATTATCATGAGTGTTTTTTATCACGAGATACGATAATATCACTTATCGTCCCATCCCTAACACAAAAAAATACAACAAAAAAAGCCTTAGTTTAACGGGATGTACAGCCTGGCTTGGTCGAAAAGACATTGTAAAAGAATTACGCATGTTGCGCGGCAGGGGGCCTCTCCATTATATGCACAGGACTGAAAATGTGCAGTTCTAATGCTATTCTAAGGCGTTCACAGGGAAAGCTTGTACATTTTACAATAGGTGAAACCGCTTTTCTCGCAGCATGCCTGGGGAGAGATTTTGAATAGAGTCGATTTGTCATGTTCTGTGCGGCGTAATATGGAGCTGTAATGAACTGAGGCCCCAAAAAACCCAACTCTGCTCACTCGGGGCCATAGCCGTGCGTTGATTATCATTTCAAAACAGCTCACGTTCATTTCTCACTGCATGTGTAGTTCGAATCGAAACGCGCCCCCACCATCACCCCTGTCTCTATATACTCCACATTGTGTGAACTGCCATCATCCGAGGAGCAGTTAAAATGGAGGTGAGCCAGGGGCGTCACAAGGGGTAGGAAAGTGGGACTGAGTTACTAGGGCCCAAGGTGGTGGAGGGGCCTTAATTATTTTATACTTTAGCTATTGAGAAATAGCAGATATGCTGCGAGCTTGTAGAACTGCTATTTTTGAAAAGTCGTGAAAATGTGTGCAAATCTTTGAATATATGTATTTTTTAAGCGAACATTTGTAACTCAAATTTTGCTTCTGGGGGGGTCCCTGGAACTAAATATTTTGAGATGGGGGTCCGTGGCCAAATACATACGATTTTGGGGGTTCTTCACATGAAAAGGTTTGAGCTCCGCTGACATCGAAACATAGATTTTTCAAAATACCTACATAGATTTTTCTAAAAAAAAACTAAAAAATAGCAGATCTACAAGCTCGCAGCGCGGCACTCGGTGCCGCGCTGTGAGCTTGTATATCTGCTATTTTTCAATAGTTAAAGCACAGGGGCCCCCACAGTGAATCCTTCTACCCGGGGCCCAGAATTTGGTGCGACACCCCTGAGGTGAGCAGTAGCTATTCGTGCACCAATAATAAGCCTGAACAACCACACACACAGTAAAATCCTTAGTGTTCGTTTAATTGAATTAGCCTAACACTGTGTGGGGAAAAGCACCATTACCAGAGAAGAAAGCTGATGGGTAAAATCCTGCGACTGAACGGCCCCCTAATTGTTCCAAGAACCGCCATCATCTGGAAGTATTTGAAAGCAGTAGTTGGTAGTACTTAAGGTACGCAGGAAGAATGAGTGGACACAGGAAGAGCGCCATTTTCTGCACAAGATTACTAGGATTCACATTAGCAAAAAGGCCTCCTGGACATCCTGGTCATTTAGAGTACACAGTGAAAGATGTCTTTCTCCTTGCGAAGGCAGGATGACTTTGTTTTCCCCAGTAGTGTTGATTCCGTAGTGTTGATTCCGTCGACTAAAACTCTGGCGAAGAATCTTCGCCAGTTTTCACAAACGAAAACGAAATAAAAAGCTATGATGACCGAAACTATGACTAAATATATTGACAATTTCGTCAACAAATAAAAACTAGACAAAAATGTTGGGAAGGGACTAGTGCAGACGAGATCCAGAAGAACTAAAAGACAAGTCGTTTTATGTTTGGTTGTGCTCGGGTGTTGCAAAATAGCAGAGAAGAGCTTGTAGATCGCCTATTTTGTAGAGCTTATATCATCATTCAGTGGGTTGACAAAAGTCGGGGAAATTAAGATTCACGATTCTGTTCCCCTGGTTTACAACTTCTAACGACGTTGAGTCGGCTCATGCGACCTTCGCAACGGTCGACACGTCTCGCTCGCTACCATTCGCTCGGCGGTGTCTCCCGTGGCTCAAGGTTGCCTGAGATGGCGCGTCTCCGTCATGGTCGGGGCGGCATAGCTCAGGGGTAGAGAAACCGTTATTAGAGCACGAAGGGTTCCCGAAGGGTTTCCAGTTCGAATCCGGGCTCCCCCTGAGTTAACACCTTGCCGTCCGAAATAGAATGGTGGTTGGTAGATTAGCCGTGAAATTTCTATTATTGTATTGTGATCTGAGACATAATATTATGTTTATAAACATGACCCCGCAGCCCCTCCATCTTGAACAGCGCCGCTGTTTTTTTTTTTTTTTTTTTTCCCCAGCTCAGTAACTCACCATGATTTTCTCGATTTCCGTTGGGATAGAATGGGGGTTTTGGCCGATCGTCGATGTCCCCGTGCGTTTCGCGTGCGCGATCCTTTCACGTAAATGTCCCCGCAAACAATCCATGTGTGACTGAAGAACAGAACTGAAAAGTTTCGCTAGCATAGCCCCAAGCATGGCTGCTGTAGGAGCTTGAGTGTGCAGAGAGCAAACGGATGGCTGGGAGTAGCCTTGGAGAAGGAGAGGCGCTGACGTCACCTCTGCTTCATGCACGGTCTGCATGAGCTATCAATGCACGAGTGGTGACTAGGGAAGGTTAGACGATCGCCGATTTTCGGATCAAAAGCTTTTATTCCGGTTTTAAAGACAAAGTCCGGGAATGTACGGCGTGGCTGAGAGTCCCTGGGGGGATGTGCGATATAGTACGGTTTTAACATTAAGGGGCTCCCCGTGGCTTAGAAGGTGTTAATGTCGAAGAGTCCTTGAGCAAGACTCTGAACCCCTAGTTGCTCCCGGTGAGTAGGTTGGTGCCTTGCATGGTTTCCTCCGCCACCAGTGTATGAATGTGTGCGTGAATGGGTGAATGTAATGCACAATGTAAAGAGCTTTGGATAAAAGCGCTTTAAGTGCACCATTTACCATTTATGGTCAATAAATAAACTTTATACAGCGGAGCTACTGAGCCCCATTGGTAGGTCATTAGTCTCTCAATGATGTGATTGCCGATAAACCTACCCTGTAGCTCCATATCTCAGCACCATTCAAAGGTCTGAAAAGACGTGACAAGTTCCCACTCAGTGCGTTGATATCATTCGAATGGGGTGAAAACCAAGTGGAATCCTATTCAAGTGACTATGACTAAAACTAAATCCAAATGTCCCTGTCAAAAGCCATCACTGCAAGGCAGGATGACTTGGTTTTCTCCAGGGTGTGTCTGTATTCCTACACAGGGTTTGGAAGAGAGAAACCATCACATTGGCATCATGTTAACTGTGTGGCCCTTGTCTATTGGGGATCTTGTACAATTGAATAATACATCCTCCTTCATTTAGTTTGGAAGGCAGGTAGTAACATTTAGACCATGGTGTTGAGTAGGAATCCTACGGTAACACTTGCTATGCATCCAGTGGTGAGGAAAAAGTACTTGCATGTTTTGCTCAAGTAAAATTATCAATACTGCAATGAAGAAATACTCTGTTACAAGTAAAAGTCCGGAATTCAAAAGTAAAAGTACAAAAGTATTGAAAGCATAAAAATGTACTCAAAGTACTCATTGTGAGAATGATGTCCGATTTCAATGTTAAGTAAATGTAATTAGTTACTTTACACCACTGTATGAAGCTCATGTCTAGAACGCACTATAAACATGTTATGGCATTATAATCTGCTTATAAAACACTGTAAAATAAAACTCATAAATAATCATATTGCTTTATAAATATTGCCATATAAAACATTGAATAAAAACAGTATTGTTAGTGTATTATAATTGCCATAGTTGTATAATAAATTATAATGTGGTGTAATCCAGAAGAGGGAAATTAATCCAGATTACGTTCTAGGGATGGAAATCGGAATCGGCCAATACCAAAAATCAGCAGGTATGATATCAAACCGGCCGAATCGGTGACCGGCAGGTCACTGACATAAATACCGGTTTTATGCCGATTGTGTCTATGGCACTGCACTTCATGATGCTCTGGTCCTGTGACTAAAGTAAACATTAGCAAATAGCAGCCAGTCTACTTGGTGGCAGCCTACAGAAAACAGATGGTGGTGGTTACCTTTGCAATGTAAGGCTATATTCCATAATCCTGTGTCAATGTCATCTCCAAAAAGAAGGAGAGAAAAAAGCATGCGTCACCTGCTTTCCTCCTGCCTAGTCCAGACGGTCATATTAGACTGGATATTGTCTGTGATTTTGGATATTGTACTATTGTGATTGATTTGGCATTAGTGTTATTCTAGCTTATTGGTACTTAAATTGAAGTATGTCTTGTAGGCCTACTTGGCCTGAAAAAAATGGTATTGGAGCAACCCTATTTTCTAGTTCTTAGCTAAAGAAATCGGTATCGGAAAAATCGGTTTTGTCAGGTCAGACCTTCATAAAACCGGTGGATCGGTATCGGCCAAGAATTTTGCAATCGGTCCATCTCGTTCCACCCTGAAGATCCTGAGTGTTATTATTTCACTCTTGAGAGGGTACAAATGGACATGGGAGAGAGAGTCCATTTGTACACTCTCAGGCGGTGAACTGTACTGCACTCCTCCTCCTGAGTGACTGCATATAACCCTTCCTCACCTTAGAACTGCTCCCCTCCGGCTGTTACTGTAAATAAGAATGTGCTCTTAATCTACTTGACTGCTGAAAGTGTAATGTTACCTTCCAGCTTGAGCCTTTTTCCACAATCTGAAAGATGCAGAGAGAGAGAGAGTGACTGAGAGAGTGAGAGAGAGAGAGGAGGGAGAGAGAGAGAGGCTGAGGGATATACTGTACTGTGGGTCTGTGGCCTTTTCCGCAAGAAAGATGAGTGAGAGATTATGTATATCTGAACACTCAGGATTTTGCTGTGCATGCTTTTTGCCTATCCATCCATCGAGTACCACGTTAAGCCTTAACTACTTGAACACCAGCAGCATGCTGCATGCCTGTTATGGGGGGGGGGGGGGGGCGTCTGCCAAAAATAGCAAATCTACATGCGTCACTGTTAGGTATTTTGTTGTGGTTAATATCATCCTTTTATAAATTCATATTGATTGTTAGATATGATACATAAATGTATGATTCATGTATGAGGCTCATATGACCATAAGGGTTATATTATGTGAACTATACTGTCTGAACTTACAGTAATAGGAGACCATGTTTTGGTTGTACTGTAAGTTCTGACTAGTGGAAAATTACCAACACTCTACGTGTCTCTGTCTTCTTGTTATGATAATGGGAACGAATCAATGAGTCCCACGATCTAACTGTCATAATCTGTATTCCTTATATACTGTATGTTAACTTCCATCTTTGGAAGAGAGCATTAGCAAGCTGCCACTAGGATGATATATGCTCACTGTTTGTCTCTTTGTCTGACTCTCTTCAATACAGCAATTTATTGATTGTCCTTTGGCTCGTCTCTGTCTTATTTTGGTTATGGATTTATCCATATCCATATTTATTGAAATTATTATTTACTCTTATTCCATCAGTCACAGTGCGCTGCGGAGTGACGTGTTGTGAGCTTGTAGATCGGCTGTTTTTCGCATAAGAGATTTGGCGTAAGAGTTTTGGCTTCCGGGTCACGGATCAATACGGTCGCATTCGTTTGAGCGTTCCGTATATATCAGTGAACTTCATTATTCCAGCGCGATGCACTGAGATTTGGCGTAAGAGCTTAACAAGTACAGTGCCTCTATACTTGGTCTGTTTGGCTAAGTATAGAGGGTTTAAGGGTAAAGAGATTGCTACTTTTGTTAATGTGTAGGCACCGTGCCTTCAGGTCTCATAATCCTCTTTAAACCTAGATTGAAACATCCACAGCATGTGACCTTTTTCTGCGTAGACTGAGCTTATTCACAGATCAACACATCAATTTGAGGAAGGAGGGGGGGGGGGTCCAAAGACAATCACGCAAACAAAAAAATAACGTGACGTCAAAGCTACGAAATACATTGTTTTTAATTCATAAGGCTATATTCTGGAGGACTTGTTTTTCTCTGTGGGCAAGGATTTCATTGCTAATGGGAACAAATCTACAGAAGAATCGCACTGCCGCGAGAGTCTAATTAAGAAATAATTGACTCGTATTTCCAATTATTTGGGTCGTTTGAAGTGGTGAGATAGTGGTGAGGTTATGATTGACAGATGATTACCTGACAGCTCCAAAACCTGGATTGAAACGTTAAGGAAAATGTCTCTTTTTGCTTATTTTTTTGTTGCCTTTCACTAATGCCGTAATTACCACTGACAATACATGGCTTGGAAATGGAAATCTAATATTATTTGAGATACAAAAAGAGAACACCACTTCAGAGACACGGTGTGTGTGTGTGTGCGTGCGTGCGTGCGTGCGTGCGCGTTTGTGTGGCGTGTACAAGACCATGGTAACAGTGTGGGTTCGTTTCTAAGTACTGTTACTGTATGTGTGGGTGCGCGTGTGTGTGTGATAGCAGTGTCGGTTTGTGTCTACAGTACTGTATGTGTGTTATGGTAGTTGTGGTGTGTGTGTGTGTGTGTGTGTGTGTGTGTGTGTGTGTGTGTGTGTGTGTGTGTGTGTGTGTGTGTGTGTGTGTGTGTGTGTGTGTGTGTGTGTGTGTGTGTGTGTGCGTGCGTGCGTGCGGGGGCTTTTAAGAGTAGTCCAGGTAATATGTACTCTGCATTCTGACACAAGAGAACCGGCACAAGGAAGAGGAAATTATCATCATTACATTCAGCCCATTAATTCAACCTTAATGGGTCAACACCCACGCACTTGGAACAAATACATAATAATCGCACCCCGACTCCTACGCGTGAGCCATAACAAGGGGCCAAATATACACATCACACAGATCTGTTTTGACACAAAATAAGAGTGGCGTTTATGCCGCTATTGGCTTAAACAGGGGATGTCTCGCCCAGAAACCCTGATTCCAATGGTAATTCCATCTAGCAGCCATCCTTGCAAGAGGAATATTTGATATTCAAGGGCAGCGTGCGTGTAACAGAATAGAAATGATGTCTAATGTATATGAATGGAAAGCCATGGCGCAGTGCGTGGGCATTTCACACTGCTCGCCCCGACTGAGGGAGGGAAAGTGAATAAGCCGTCAAGTCACAATTGAAATTCATATTGTATCCCCGGCTGGAGACGAGAACCCAGTCTCTCTCTGGTGCGTGTGCTGCGCTCGCTCTCTCTCTCTCGCAGCGAGCAACACAATAGTAGGAGAGACATCTAATGAACTAGGAGCAACGGTGTGAAAAAAAGGAGAAACCCCACAGTCCGAGTATACAGGAACCGGTGTTATGTTCAGCGGCTGAACAAAAACAAATTCATTCATTTTCTTTTCTCAACCTTCAGGTGAATTGGAGCAAAAGAACACAGGTACTGGAGGGAGGGAGGGAGGGAGGGATAGACAGACAGAGAGATCAAGATGTCAAGAAACAGACAGTGAATGAGATGGCTTGTGACAATGTCACCTTTGGTCCAGTCAGCTCACTCAAGAAGGATCATGTGTGATTGTGAGCGCCTCACAAGTGTGTTTGTACACATACGTGACATTGGGTTACCCAATGTCATGACAAACACTCCCTTGTGGACAAGGCGCTCACATTCATAATGGTTTGTGAGACAAAGGCTGGTTTGAGAGTTGGGAGGGGAAAGGGAACAAGACAGTCCGCCTTGTCCTCTTCTAACTAACATCTAACAGAAGTGTAGCATCCTTAAAGGACTACTTTGTTTTTTTTACAACAATTGTTCATATTTTAGATTGTAATTAGAGAAAAGAGAAGATGAGTGTTAAAATGCTTTCATTTACTGCTTTCTATCGTTTTAGCGATTTTAGCTATTTTGATTTCAGTGGGTGGGGGCATGAGTACAAGTGGCTAAATACATGTATGTATTTTTAGACACAATAAGCTGCCGTTTTCTTTATTACTATTTACAGTAACACTACTAGCCCCCATAAGTGACATCTGCCATGAAAGATTGTGGTGCATCTTGGGAATGGGCTTATTCTGTCTAAAAATATATATTTAGCCACTTGTATGCATGCCCCGCACTGAAATCAAAATCATTAAAATAATAGAAATGAAAACAGAAAACAGTTTAACACTCATGTTTTCTTTTCTCTAATTACAATCTAAAATATGAACCCTTGTTGTAAAAAAAACAAAGTTGTCCTTTAAGTAGGTCGGAGAGGCGTATTGACTGTATCAACCGAGAACACACGTCTATCACCGTTACAATGCGCTAGTAGGACTCCCTGGCAGATGGATTGATGAGGTGGAACGCCACACCTAGAATCAGTTCCCAGTACTTACACTTACTAGGGCATTCACGAATAGTGATTTTTAGTATTCGAATTATTCAACCTCAAAGTATTCGAATAGGACTGGCCAAACTGTCAAATATTAAGTAAGCAAGAGGCAAACATTGTGAAAATAGCCGATCTACATGCTCACAACGCCTCGCAACGCGAAGCGTTGTGAGCATGTAGATCGGCTATTTTCACAATATTTATCTGTGGAACCGAGTCACATTAATACCTACAATTCCAAGTGCTTGTCAGGGTGGGGGTCCCCAGTTCAAATATGTTTATTTTGGGGGTCATGGCCTAAAAAGGTTTGAGATGCCCTGCTATAGAACATTAACAAATTCATCCACCAGGGGCATTGACAACGCATTCTTATGACTTCCTATCTAGCCAAGCAAAAAAAAAGCGAATATTCGACTTCGGCGAACAACGTCGAATAGTGACTTTGATATTCCAATATTTGAATATTTGGTGAATGCCCTAGTACTTACTGCACAAATTGCCGCACCCAAGCCGTGCTTCTCATATGCTGAGTTGGCGGTGCCAGGGATGGAACCAGTGACATTGTGGTTCAAAGGCGAGAGAGAGCTCTACCGGGACACAAAAACACCCTTACACTATACAATTAGAAAAGCTGGGCCCATCAGACCACTTGCACAATTATTGGTCATGGGTCTGGCCTTTGACCAATCTATTTTTATTATTCACTTTTCTCAGAAATTGTACGGTTTACATTAATATTACTTTTTTTGCACCATATTTTGTCCACTGGGGTGCCCACCCACCAAGAGCCAATGAGATAGAAACAGTTGTAACATCTCCAGTTCACCATCGGACCACAAATGTAGCGTTTATATTTATGTATGTGTAATCAATGACAGACAAAATGCTACAGTAGACTGTTGTGTGTGTGTGCGTGTGTGTGTGTGTGTGTGTGTGTGTGTGTGTTTTAGCAGTGTGAACAACGAGGGACTGCAGACAGCATCTACAGAGGGGGATTATCCGCAGCCAACCATTCTTCAAAACAGTACCTGATACGCTGACTGATTTAGCAAATAAAACAATATCACAAGTGCATCGGGTGGTCAGACGAAATCACACATTATGGTCCGTCAGACATCCGTTGGACTATGCAGACGCCAAAACTTTACGCGTGAAAAGGATGATAATTCCCATTCCCATCACTACTGCCTCGGTCTGTGTTTGCTCATAGGCAGCTCAACACAAACTTGACCAGGGGAAAGACGATGGATGGAATAAGTGGCAACATTGGGACCTGCTCTGGCTTAATTCAAACAAATGTACTTTGTAGAAACTATGAATTATCTAATGCAGGGGTCTTCAACGTTTTAGGCCAAGGACCCCTTAGTTGAGAGAGATGAAGCAGGGACCCCCACATCCTTTTCATAGATTCCATATAGTTTCATCGCTTGATCGCACGATCATCAGTGTATTTTGGATTCATGTCAATTTGTGTTTTCAGATATTTAACCACTTGAGCCGTCATTACCTAATAAACTTGACCATTCACTCTGTACTTAGTCTGCTCTTTTCCCCCTCTACACCAAACCTCTTTGCCGAAAATAGACGATCTACAAGCTCGCAGCGCGAGGCGTTGTGAGCTTGTAGAACGGCTATTTTTTACAGTTCTCAGAATATGGACACTAGGGTTCAAATTGTTAATATAAAAAGGATTGGAAGATTTGGAGGACCCCCTGTAGTAACTCTGAGGACCCCCTAGGGGTCCCGGACCCCATATTGAAAACCCCTGATCTACTGACCTCTGCTTTTCAGAAATAAAACTACATTGCCGACTACATCTACAATCATATATGTAAGCGAATTAGTGACCACAAAACGAGCAAGCCTATCACAGCCACTGAAGAAGAGGAGAATGAAGACAATGTGTGTCGTAATAAGAATACTGTGTGTGTATATCCACCACAATACTGTACGTGTATGGATTATGAGTTATCTGGCATTCATATACTTTAGTATTCTACAGTTACGTTTTTCGGAGAAATGTACAAGCCCTTTCATTAAAGCTTTGCACCAGCACAGAACAAGTGCATTGAACCAAAGCGAAATATCCATTTAACGTAAATATAATGGGCAGTAAAGTAGCAAATTCTCATCTAATCTTGAGCGTAATGCACCACTTTAAAAAGCATGAATGTTAATGTTGCTATTAAGACTTTATTGAACTCAAAATAGACATTTATAATTGTAACTCTTCCTCTCTGTCACCAGAATACATTTTCCATATTTAAAAACTCATTCCCTGCCAATGATGACTGGCCACTGGAGGGCGCTGTTCACTAACCTATGGAGTCAGCACTTGCTTCCTTGCTCCTCTGAGAGCAGCCGATCACATGACTGTGTGTGTGTGTGTGTGTGTGTGTGCGTGTGTGTGTGTGTTTGAGTGAGAGAGAGAGAGACATTCACTCTGCAGGTGGCGAGGTGCAGAACTTCTCACCTCAAGTTTTTTTTTTCGTAGGACGCTCGGGTAGCATAGGGGTAAAGTCATACCCATGCACCACCGCCTGGCGGTTCGAATCCTATGCGATGCGATGCATTGTGAGCTTGTAGATCTGCCATTTTCAAATCTTTTCATACATCATTTGAAAACTTGTGAAATGGGACATTCTGCATAATGAATACTTTACACTTTAGTAGTTTAAGTACATTTTGATGCCAATACAAGTACATTTTCAATTCCTGGACTTCTACTTGTAACGGGGTGTTTCTGCACTGCAGTATTGAGACTTTTATGCAAGTAAAAAGTTTCAGTGCTTTTTTCCACCACTGTCCTCCACATGCATTATGGACCTCCCAGTGGAACTGTCACTGTGAGGTCAAGAAGTAGCTCTGGGAAGTTCACATGCATCAGAGGGGACACATTCTCCTCTACACCCTCCCCACCACGGACCAGCCAGCAGCGACAAGGGACAGCAGTAGCCTACATAGGGAAGTGGCAATCGGCAGAATGACTGAATTGGGAGAAAAGGGGGAGAAAGATCAAGTTTCCTTTTCTTTTTTTGGGAGGAAAATGCAGTTGACAATAATTTTTTCACATTCTATATACCACAATTCCTTTATTGCAGTTCACAAAGTTTTTTTGTTTGTTTTCAAGTTTCCTTTTCATGCATCCTAATATACAGCAGTGGTTCTCAACCTGTGGGTCGAGACCCCCAGGGGGGTCCCCAAATTATGTTGGGGGGTCCCCAGATGATTAACTTAATGTGCAACATTGTTTTCTCACTCAACAGTAAACAAACCAACATAAAGTTTAAGTGTATAGAGGGTATCTGGCTGCACATTCTAAACTGATGATTTGAGGCCTTTTTAATACCTCTAAAATGACAAATGAAATATTGTCAAATTGTCAAATATTAAGAGGCAGAAATCGTGAAAATAGCAGATCTACATGCTCACAATCCCTTGCAACACGAGGTGTTGTGAGCATGTAGATCTGCTATTTTCCCAATAGGACCGTTATACAAAATGTAATGCCTCAACCTATGTTAACTGGGAGGTCCCCAGTTAAAATAGGATTGTTTTGGGGGTCGCGGCCTGAAAAGGTTGAGAACCACTGATATACAGTATATGCGTGGGTATAATGTTGCTCAGCATACATTTTATGCATACACATTACAAACCCGGGCCACAGGACTTATTTTTAATGAATAAAATGTTGTTATAACCAATCTGGATCGCCGTAGAGCAGGGTTCCCCAATAGGGGGCCCGCGGGCCATTTGCGGCCCGCGGGGGGCTACTGTCTGGCCCACACCAACCCCAGTAATAATGGTGGTATAAGAGCTGCAACAACACTAGTATAACGTCGTTGTCAGGTGGAAATCTCGTATCTCCAAATTTGTACGCTCTTTCCCAAATCATACAAGGCCGTCGCACAAAAGTAGTGAAAACAGCAGATCTACAAGCACACAACGCCTCGCACCAATCCTTTTTAAAATGATAAATGCAAAACGAACGGTTTTGGACATACAAGATTTTCACCCGACAACGACGATATCTGAACTGTCGCTGGAGTAGCGGGAACACCGCCGTCGCCCCCTGCAATGTTGTGGCCCTCGGCTTGGTACCCTAGACATAATTTGGCCCTTGGGTAAAACTAATTGGGGAACCCTGCCGTAGAGAGTTCACACAATATACAGTAACAGAACATCTGCAGTTATTGAAGATGGTCTACCTATTCTTCCACTCAACAAATTCAGACCCAGGTGATGGGTAGGACACTGTTGACAATGTTGTAGCATACACTACATGTGCCATGTTTATAATGTAGTTGCGACCGTCAGGTCGCAGTTACTATGAAAAGCTCCACCGGCTGTCAGTCAGTCAGTCTGTCTGTCAGTCAGTCTGTCCGTCACGTCACACTTTTGCCCTAGTCTTATCTCTGCCACCGTTGGCCCTATCAATGCCAAACTTTGCACACACACTAGTTGGATGGCAAATCACAACCTCCACCCCTTCTCTTCTAACGCCACCATCAGGCCGATTTTAGCAAAACACATTTTTGGACTCTGCTCCTACTTATTTTGGCCTAAAATCACACAAAGTGGTACACAGTTCTCTAAAGTCATGTCATCAACATGGATTTGTCCCATTTCCCATATTCCCTCCTGATTGGCTACGATTGCCTTCTAAGGTTTGTGTATGGGACCTGACGGTCACTTATCTCCCGATTAGGGAGTCTTACTGGTAATGCGGACATTGTTCCAAACACCTCTCCATCTGGGGAGTGAGACAATAGACATAAAACGTATGGACCACAGCTTTAATTTAATTATAAACGCTTTAATTAAACCCGACTCTAATTAAAATTCTAACCTCCCAAAAATTATCCCATTTCAAAGAGAGAACATGAGAGAGTCTCATTTTAGGGATGATCTCATCTTTCAAGCCTTGTGCAGGCCACTTACAATGTCAGGGATACAGTTGAGAGTGGTAGCACGACACACACACGCACACGCACGCACACACACAGAAACACTTGCGCCCAAGTACAACAAACACCAAAATAACCACTTGACATGAGCACGGCCGTTCCTCAAACAGCTGTTTGCCATCGCGGAGAGCTAGTTTCTATGGCTGTGCAGTGTGCATTACTATTAATTAGATAGAAATACAAACTGGGTACACACACACACACACACACACACACACACACACACACACACACACACACACACACACACACACACACACACACACACACACACACACACACACACACACACACACACACACACACACACAGGAAAACAATTTCTGCAAACTGTTTGTTTGATGTCTCACAGCTCATTTAAAAAACTGTTTCAAAGCAGCAATCGTTATTTCTTAGTTTAGGAGAATTTGTGCTCTTATGCTGTCATTTGTCTCATTACCAGCAATGCAGGTTAAGCAGACCGGATGCCCGGCTGAACATTGCCCCCTAGTGGAGAGAACAAGTCTCTCTTGATCGCTTGTTCTCTCCCTCTTTGACCTGACGCTGCACTTTCTGGCAAAGGAAAGCAAAGGTTTATCCAGTGATTCCTGTCCTGTCAATTAAGCCTCATATAAACCAGACACAAGCAGCATATTCTTCAGGGGAGGAATCAAGAACCTTAAATCTCACCTGCACCACTAACAGAATGGCTTTGTTCCAAAATGTGATATGACGCAATTTGTGACAAAATGATTGATATGTAATATGTAAATAACAGTTACACTACAATTTTAAAGGATTGTGGTAGGTATAACCTAAGACAAGTCCTAGGTTGGAAAATACTTTCACACTGCGAGAGATATTACATTTTTATATTGAACTTCGGGTATTATGTTGGTGGTGAATGGAGATATGGCATTTCGGAAGATTACTATTGACTTATGTGACTCGAGCTGGATTGGTATTTGGCTGACAGTTTAAGCGCACCTCCCCCACAGACAGTTGCCACGCCAACCTTTAGATTTATCATTTTGCACATTTATCATTCATACCGGCAATTTCTACGTCTCAAAGTTTAAATAACTAAATGTTGTTTAGCTCATAACTCAAATTCCAAAGTCTAAGTTGAATCTAGCCATTCTCATAATGTCCTTCACTCCACACAATGCAGCTTGACTAGCTAGAGAGGAACAACAGCGCCATCCCCTGGGCTTAACTGGATATTCATGTTGCTATTTACACAAAGGTATTACCGTAACCTATTTCAGTTTGTTTGTTTCCTTGGTTTCTTTTGAGGTGAGATATTTTAATAAGCCTCCAAGGGTATTAACTTGATATTTCTCTCCCCCCCCCCCTTCTCTCATTTCTGTGTTTTGTCATTTTATACATGCAATTAGGTGAACCAAACTGGAATTAATTCAAGAGTTCATGAAAAATGCTCCAATCACTTTATCCTTTATTATAGTGCATGGTTACTTAAAATGTAAAAATTAAAAATAAAATTGATAATATATTTCATTGCATTCACACCTTGGTACAGGCAAAAGTACTTTTTTTCTTCTTTATGTCCTAAAAAAGGATATACATAAATATTGGATAATGGATACCAATTTAACCAACTGATTTTAACATACATTTTGTTATCTTCACAGTTTTGCCCTCAAATCAAGTCAATGGATACTTATGAGCAGTTGCAGATACAGACAGTTTGTGATGCTTCAAACTGGCAAAACCCCACTCCTGAATTTACACACAGCGACAGCTCGCTGCACTCTCCTCAAAAAATGTACCAGGTTTGACTTATTAAAGTCACACCAACAATTTGTCAGGTGGCGTGACTTGGATAAATGACGGACAGGTGATTGATGCCAGTGGAAAGTGAGCTTTAGCCGCTTGCAACGAGTTGTGAGCTAGTAGATCGTCTATTTTTCTTACTTTTTTTAAATGGCAAAAATAGAGATCCCAGGTTGAAAGTGGTTAAAAAAATGCTTTTCCACCTCTCTCCCATGTCATTGTCCTTTTTCTTCAAGGCCATTCCAGCATGACAGCCAGGATACTCGAACCGAGAAGTCCCAGAGTTACTGCATATGAGAAACCAAACACTGGCCAGTCGACCGATAGATAGTGACTCACCCCCAGCCAGGGGAGATGTATTTGTGTTCGTAGGGGTTGGTGACTCAAAACACCTGTCATCATAATGATATAAGCTCATCGTTCCTTTTCCTACAGCCAGAGAAATGTCAGCAGATTGTATACGTTCTCTGTGTTTCCTCGAGTCGCCATGTCGGTCCAAATGTCAGCTGGATGGTTGTACACCGAGCAACATTCGCTTTTCAGCGTGTTCAAATCTAAATTGTATACAGGAAGGTGTACTGTACATACTCTGACTCATCGTATACCCTCACATTCGGTCTCACAGTTTCAAACAGTTTGAAAAAGGCAGAACTTCTCAGGAAGAGCCGTTTCCTCACACCAAGACAGAGAGCGTTGTATGAAAGAAGGCTGTTGCGTGTCATTTGGCCATGTAGGCAGCAACCTCCTTCTCCAAACTCTGAGCGAAACGGTGGTTGAGGAAGAGGAGCTGTCCGTGAGGAAGCAGCCGGTTGAGCAGAACATCGATACGGTCACTCTTCAGCAGGACCTGAGCAGCAACACATGGATTTGAAAACAAAAAAAAAGCGCTTTTAAATCTTCTTGGAATGATTTGCAGAAGGATCTGAAACTATCTGAGCTGATCACTTTGGGGGAATTTAAAACTAGCCTGGATAGGGAGACTATTGGCAAATGTGATTGCTTTACAAATGTTGTAAATTGCCGCACTTGAAGTTGTTACTTGTTTTTAAGTTTATAGTTCCTGATCCTGTTTTGCACTTTAACTGGATTTTGTGTTCACTTGTGTTTAGTGTGTGATGTATTGTTTTTTTGTTGTTTGTCTACTGTTCTAATACTGCTGCCTCTTGGCCAGGTCACGCTTGGAAAATAGATTTAAATCTCAATGAGTATTTTAACCTGGTTAAATAAAGGACATGAAGATGATGAGGATTTGATTAAAAGATTGTATTTGAGAAGACTCTTCAAAATGTTCCGAAATAGACGATCTACAAGCTCACGATGCATCTTGTTGCACCACACTGTGAGCTTGTAGATCGGCTATATGACAATTTTGGGAAATGTTTAACCTTAAGATTTTAATGACTGGGACATATCGGCTTGCGTAATTGCCGATACCGATGCCGCCAGAAAGGACAAATAATGACCGATATATCAGTCAGACTCAACCATAAAGTGGAAATAACTGAGTTGTTAATGATCCCAGCAAGCTACAGCTAGAACAGTGATCAAATCTGTTCCACCGCAGTCATTTCTCACCACCGGTGCGTTGTTTGTTTTAAGCGCCACCTTCCATGCTGTGAAATTGAGTTTGAGCAATTGCATTAGCAATCACCACCTGAAACTGGTGCATGATCTACCACTGTTCAAATCCGAGGAATCCCACCAGCATTCCCCTGTTTATCAGCGGCACGGATCATAAACTGAGTTGTGCCCCCGTGGCGATTAATAATGTCGAAATGAACTGGGACTCGTTTTATGGCATATTCAGTTTGACTGAGATTCAAAGAGACTGCTCAATCTCACATCACTAGACTGATAGAACATTAATTAAGAATACATTAATACAGGAATCCCTGTATTTAATTACTTCCGTTAAAAACAAAAAAACTATGTAGACTAGTATATTTTATGAACATGTACTGTACTGCCTTTTAAACCTCCTTATAACTGCTTTTCTACCCACCACAGCCACACACATATTTATATATCGTCGCTGTCGGGCAGAAACCTTGTATCTCCAAGTTTCAAATGTACCCATTTTTCCGTAAAGTAAAGCCCTGCTTCATTGTAGAAGACTGTAGCACAAGACTAGTGAAAATAGCAGATCTACAAGCACACTAGCCTTGCGTAGCCAGACTATAGCACTGCGTGGATATGAGTCTGGTACTTCTATATGGACTTTTTTTCCCCAAGAGGCGGGTAAAAAAAATGGCTCTGGACACAATTGGTTAGACCAGACCAATACTGGCCCCTGATTGGTCACCCAACTCGTCAGGGTGAGGAAATGGATTCACAAATATTGAGCAGGGCCAGACGGATTCGTCTGATTCCAGGCTACAAGCACACAACGCCGTTGTGTGCTTGCAGATTGGCTATTTTCACCATTTTAAAATCATTTCTAAAATGATAAATACAAAACGAACGGTTTTGGACATACAAGGTTTCCACCCGACAACAACGAGATATAGGACAATGAAGAGGACACTACATATTTGCAGACAATAAGTGGTCAACAGAGACTTCTCCTCATACCATAGCCATCGTCATAGCCAGCCTCAAATTATTCTATCGAGGTATTTCGGGGTATAATGAGCTCCACGGTTGATAAACGTAAGCGCAGAGGAGCGGAATTATAAGACCATGAATTATGCATCTCCCAAGTCATGAATCTCAAGTTGCATGGGAGCTCCAATGCATTATATACAATACATGAAGTTCATTGTTGTTTTCATTTGCACAGCATAATGCTAGGGTGGTTTTAACACTGTAGATTTCTGCAGCACTTATACCCACATGTCTCTAATATCTTTATGGGAGTTGTGGGATTGATTCCGGATGGAGACCCAAATGCATTTGGGTCCCCATCCCCATCATATTGTGACATCCGTGAGCCTTCAGTAAGCACTTTATTTTTTGAAATCTGAACGTTTGTGTAGACGTAATGACAAACTGGCAAAACTGCTCAACACTAGGTTGAGGTTAGCCTCGGAAACCCAGACTTCTTTTGGCGATCGGAAGAAAAAGAAGCATGGGCGATCGCATTATGATCACTGTTGTAGGAAGTGTAGGATTTCCCTAACCAATCAGAGTGCAGAGAGCGTCGCACCAAATGTGTTGACGTCATGACGCAGCAGCGTTCTCTGCGCTAAGCAGAGGAGCAGAGGGGGGTGGGGGGAGGAGAACACATGCTATTGGCTGGAGACGTGCGGAGAGACTCGCCGCGCCCGCCCATCTGCCTACACTAAACTGTCCGCGTTAGATTAGAGTGGGTTGAGGTGGACCCATAACTGTCATGATATGACAAATGTTTCAGGGCAAGCAGTATTGATGCTTTTACTTAATTAGTTCGTCAACCCGAAAATCCAGAGAAAAAAAACGTTGGTCCAGGCCCGCTGTGCCCGAGAAACCAGAGAATTTAATTTGATTTCATTCATAAAAATAATCCAAAATCAAATCGCCGATCCGTGGCCCAGTAATGCCCAGTTTGTTCCAGGTTAGGCCAGTAACCCGTAACCGGAAACGATTTTTTTTTAAAGAAGACGTTTCTCTCTACAGTTTCTTTCAGATTGCTTACATTGTAAACTGCTGCGGCTAACTGGAGAACGGCAGATCGGATTCACATGCAGTTTTTTGTGCGAACGGCGTGCACACATGGCATGCACGATCCGTGCACCATCGTAGACTAGGGACACGCACACGACCACGTTAAAAGGTAAGAAAATCATGGCGTCCAACCCGGAAAGTGGGTTTTTAATTGTGGCAGTAAATAAGTTAAGTAAAAAAATAAAATAAAAAACACTGAAAAACAAGAGAACCCAGGTTCACCTCGCTCCCAGGCCCCAGCATCCTCAGGTGGTCCAGACAGTGCCTGGTGATGTTCTTCAGGGTGGCCTCGGCCAGGAGCAGGTTCTCGTGGGGCTGGCAGACCAGCGTGAAGCCCAAGCTCTGGACGCCCAGCCACAGCACGCTCCTCTCCCCGGAGAAGGGCTCCCCGGCCCGGAGCCGGAGCACCCCGCTGTCCGCCTCCTGGAGGGCCACCACCTCCTCGCCCAGGACCGCCTCCAGCACCGCTCGCCCCGCGGCCTCCCTGGACAGCGTCACGGCACTCCGCGCCTGTCTGGAGTTACATTTCATTCACTTACACTAGGCCAGGGTTCCCCAATTAGTTTTCCTCAAGGGCCGAATTATGTCTATAGGGTGCCAAGCCGAGGGCCACAACATTGCAGGGGGTGACGGCGGCGTTCCTGCTACTCCAGCGACTGCGACAATTCAGATATCGTCGTTTCCGGGTGAAAGTCTTTTATGTCCAAAACCATTCGTTTTGCATTTATCATTTTAAAAATTATTTAAACTAGTGAAAACAGCCGATCTACAAGAATACAACAAAAAATCTTCTCTTATGGGGGGTCCCTGACATGTCTTTTCAAATGGGGGTCTGCGGGCTAATACGTGTCAATTTGGGGTTCCTTGACATGAAAAAGTAGACTGGGGTCCCAGACATAAAACAATCATATCAAAAGGGGGTCGGTGGCCTATAAATGCAATCAAACTGGGGCTAATGGTCATGAAAAAGAAAGGGGTTGAGAACTTGAGACTGTCCAGGCCAGGGGTCTTCAACAGGGATTCCGGGACTCCTAGGGGGTCCCCACAGTTACTAAAGGGGGTCCCCCAAGTATTTGAGTGATAGAAACTTTGTTTTCTCCTTTTTTTATATTAACCACTTGAACCCTAGTGTCCATATTCTGACACCAAAAATGTCAGATCTACAAGCTCACAACGCCTCGCAGAGCAAGGCGTTGTGAGCTTGTAGATCTTCTATTCAAAGAGGTTTGAATTGGTGTAGAGGGGAAAAGAGCAGACTAAGTACAGAGTGAAAGGTCAAATGTATGAAGTATTGACGGTTCAAGTGGTTAAATATCTGAAAACACAAATTGACAAGAATCCAAAATACACTGATGATTGTGCTGTCAAACAATGAACTCTAATATGGAATCTATGAAAAGTGTGTGGGGGTCCCTGCTTCATCTCTCTCTCTCAGCAAAGGGGTCCTTGGCCTGAAAACGTTGAAGACCCCTGGTCCAGGCAGATGAAGCAGCGTCATCACTCACCTGGCCACCGTCAATAACTTCTCCTTCTCCAGCAGTCTCCTCTCCTCTGGATCATGAAGCTGTGTTGTTGCTGTCAGGAGGCTCTCATCTGCTCCAAACACACGGGAATACAACACACGGCTCTCCCCGGAGCCCAGGGCGCTCACCGGGCAGATGGTGTGGATCAAGAAACACTGCACCATGTTTATTTGTTTAACTTCAACAGCTAGGACAGGTTAGAAATGTTACTAAGATCATAAAACACAACACAGCTGTCTGACACTTCCGTGTTGGTCATGTGACTTTTCACAACACGAGTCTGCTGCTTTTACGCTTTGCAGACACCAGATGGCGCTTGGAAATGGAAATGCACTGTAGCTGTAATAGCCTGATGGAGTGGTTCTCAAACTTTGACATGTCAAGGACCACCAAATTGACACTTTATTAGCCCACGGACCCCCATTAGAAGATATATGCCGGGGACCCCCATTAGAGAAAAAATGGTTGGGAATCACTGCTAGAGCCGTAAAAATCTTACGGCTCTAGCAGTGATTCCCAACCATTTTAATTCAAGGACCCCCAGTTTGACGTGTCTACAGACCACCATTTTATGGTATATTTCTATCTCTGAGACCCCAATTCATATTGTAAAATCTGTTACCCATAACATAAGGGTCCATTTGGTTCCTAACTATCATTTACCTCCCTCAAGGACCCCTTTGACCCACTTTGAGAACCGATGGTATAATGCTCAAACAATATGCAGCATATAATCTCAATTTGGACTGTAATTGGACTCCCAGCTGATTATGGATTTACAGTATGTGATCTAATCTCATGAAAATGTGTTTGCTGATTGTGCATCAATCAGTCAGGAGTCAGGACTGGCGCTACGACAGCTGCGTCATAGTGACATCTGGCATCCCTATGGCAATTATGACATTCACACATTGATTTACATAGAGTAAGAAAGAGAGAGGAAGCATTTATATTGCACCTTTATCCGACCACAGCGCTTTACAATGTGCATTACATTCACACAGCACCAATTGGTGAAGGAAACCATGCAAGGCATCATCCACCTGCTCAACAGGAGTGTTAGGGGTTCAGTGTCTTGCTCGAGGACACTTCAACACAGCACAGGATCAAACTGGCAGCTGCTCCACTTCTGAGCCACTGCAGAGAGAGAGAGAGAGAGAGAGAGAGAGAGAGAGAGAGAGAGAGAGAGAGAGAGAATTGATTGAATAGCCTACTTTATTAGAAGTTTGATGGGACAGTACAGATACAAAGGTCTACTAGGATTTAAACCCAAGAAAGCACAAAAGTTTGTTTACATTGGGGTCCTGAGAAATAGTGTGTGTGTGTGTGTGTGTGTGTGTGTGTGTGTGTGTGTGTGTGTGTGTGTGTGTGTGTGTGTGTGTGTGTGTGTGTGTGTGTGTGTGTGTGTGTGTGTGAGACAGACAGACAGACAGACAGACAGACACACCTGCAGACAGACAGTACTTTGCAGGAGCTTGGTGTAGACCCCACCCAGCATCTCCAAGTCTTAGCAAACTAACACAGCTGTTGCACGGCAGCTGCTACTGGTCACACTTCCTTAAAGTCTGAGAGGGGGGCCCCATGCACGCTGCAAGGCCCCTCCATGCACGGCCGGCCCCTCTCACAACACAACACACACAAGTTATTAGGGGGAAGATAGAGGAAGGAAGCATTCATCTTCCGCTGTCAACATCACCCCAGCATATACTCCTGCAGGGGCTTACAGATCAGTGAGAGAAAGTGTTGCTGTGAAACCTAGAAAGCTATTATGAAATTCTAAGTGTGGTGTTGTTTGAATTAAATGGGAGCTCAGTTTCAATTTGGAAAATAACCGACTCAAAGTCAAAGTAAGGTATACTGCTTTGATGAAGCCGAATAGAGAACTAATACTAGTTCCTCAAAAGCAATTGACCTCAAAGATCACTTTTAAGAATGATCTTGTAGTAAGTGCTGGTGAGTATAGAATTATGTGATTGGTGTGGGTGATAACATGAGGGACACACTTAACAACTACACCCAAGACTGCTATTACATCATTTTGTCAATATGACACTTTCACATTCAAGAGTTGTAAGCGTGAGATAATGAATCACTGCCATTGAGCTACACTGAGTGGGAGTAATCGAGAGGTAGGCCTATTGTTTGCAAGACCAACAACCTATGACTGGCACTTACCATATTCAAACGGACAGGGTGCAAAACGTGTCTGCCACACCTTCAGCCTAGCTACATCAGACAAAGATTATTATAGCTAAAAGAAGCCTGCTAATAACAAATGTACCTATTAAAATCATAGGGAGAATTCAATTGTAACAACTTTAGGTAATGTTTAAGGTTTAAGATGTGTTTAATGTGTTCATAAATGCATGTGTATGAACTCAAAGGATTGCGTGCAACACTTATATGTTAATGTATAGCCAAATCAGTGAACTACATTGCATAAAATGAAGTGATGAAACAATATCTCTTCACAGGATGTGTCTGTGATGAGTCACTGCAACAACATGCAATGATTACCCCATTATCGAATGCACACATTAATAACGGAAACATAAGAGAACACTCCAATAATAACATGTACTGTAATGATTAGTACAAACTCAAATCTTCAGTTGAACAGATGTAAAGTGGGATTACTAGCAACAGATCTACAATTAATGATGGACATTAACCTTCCACATTCTAAACATGGGAGCACACAGGGTGGCTTCATCGTGTAGCCTTCGCCTAATGATTAACCTTGATGTATGTCCCAGAATTAAACTTCACACTGCTGCAACAGCCACATGCTATGACTACCACAGCAGGTGTCTGTTAGTATCACATGTTCACATAAGCAGCACATTTCTGAGTGTTAATTAACTCAATAAAGTGTACAAATGGACCATTACAGGACACTTATGGGTCCATTTTTACAATAACACATATGTGAAGTTGTGCCAGTATGAAACTGCAGTTCAAAGAGTCTTAAAGTGAGGCTACACTCTGTCACGTGCCGTAAACACCACAACGGTACATTTCAGTTGTGTCATTTCTTCAGGTTAGTCAGAGTTCCTCTGCTGAAACAAAGCAGCAGAAAGAGACAACAACAGGATGTGGTTGGGAGGGAAGGGAAATCAGCCAATCACAAGGACCAATGGCTGTTAACGGAATGGTTTTGAAAGAAAGGAAACTAAAGAATAAGCATGGGATTATAAATATGTTTTGCGTGCTCTGCAGTCCTGGCAGCTGGTAATGCTTCCGATAAAAGTCACGCCATTGGTCAGTGTGCAGAAATAGGATGTGGTTAAGTCAAGCTGCCCCAAAATACAGGAAATAAAGAGGTGAAAAGATGAAACTGTAAAGGAACTGAGTAGCTTGTTCAGAAAAGCCTGAAAACCAAACATTCATTCAAGCAAAACCAATAAATATGTGAACAAAGTAACCAACATAGATACTGTATGCATCATATAAATAGCATCTATCAAAAGACAAGAAGGGATTCTATTGACAACGACTTAAGGCCTGTCCATATTTTGACCGAAACCGCCGTTTTCGGTCAAAAGGTCCTTTTCTACCATAAAATTATATCCCTCTGGACTTCTGAAAAGCATTGGACCGAACGAGAGTTCGGAAATTTGCACGTCGGAAAACACAACTCACCGAACATTTCGGTCGAAGTATGGAGAGGCCTTTAAAATAATGTTTTGTCCTTGGAAAAGAAGCTTATATAAACCCCATTAACCCATATAATAGACGTCATAATTGTAAATAGATGAACAATAGCAGATCTACAAGGACACAACTCATTGTGTTGTGTTTCAAGCTTGTAGATTGGCTATTTTTGCTATTTGATGTACAGCAAAGTAACATAGGGTTGTAAGTGGTGAACTAATATTGCAGTACTGTTATCAAGTCGACCCAAAACACAATATAGGCCTAACCATGCAGCAATATGACACAACTCTCTCCACTAAACATCTTTCTTTTGCATGCAGCCTAACTGTCAACATTGCAAGCAGTGTAAAAGTTCACAATGAAGTTCAACTTGTGTCGAGTTTACACAACCCCACCCAGTGAGAGAAACTCCAGTGTCGTGCTTCTCGTTTAACAGTCTCTGTAAGGGCGTTAGATCTCTGGTAAACGCTGGGAAGAAACTTGGAAGTTGTCAGATTACTGTCAGTGTCAACAGGGTCAGAGTAAGCAGAGAGGAAGAGCTGACACCCAGGCTTGAGCTTTGTATTAGGGCCCCCTTTGATCAGCTCCCCCACCCATCAGCGGAGGATGGGGTAGAGAGAGGGCTGGGTGTCAAAACTGGTCAGACTGGCGAGTTAAACTGGAGTGATGTGGTAATAGATTTGCATAAAGGCGGTGGCGTACAGGAGGACTTATAGGCAATGTGGGCCAAGGAGACAGGAGTTGCCTCAGAACTGTAGTGTTTAGTATTCAGGCACAGTATTGGTACATACGAAACAAGCTGTATATCACTGGAACCCAGGCCAACTGAAACTAGAAATACAGAAATACAGAATACAGAAAGAAAGAAAGAAAGAAAGAAAAAAAGAAAGACTGTTTCTTGTTGAGTGCCTTTGAGTAGGGAGTAGAGTAAGACCCAAAAAGAAAGAAAGAAAGAAAGAAAGAAAGAAAGAAAGAAAGACAGACAGACAGACAGACAGACAGACAGACAGACAGACAGACAGACAGACAGACAGACTGTTTCTTGTTGGGTGCCCTTGAGCAAGACCTAAAACCCAAACATTTCACTAGTTTGGAGTCATTCTGGGAAAGATCATCAGCTACTGTAAATGTCAGTACGTTTGGGGGATAAGTGAAAGAAAAGTAATCAACCGGTTTAGACGTTTCTCTTTAGTATATGCTAAGCTTAAACACACTGAAGGAAACATCTGTATGTTTAAACAGATGAAAGGGAGAGGATGCTCGCCCAGTCTCCCATGGAAGTGCTGCATAACTTGTGCTTTACCAAAACAGGTGTGAGACATCCCCCTCTAAGAACCTCAGGTATTGGCCTGCCAACCGTCCTTCTGGGAGTCTAGGACGGTCCTAGGACAAAGGTTGCTGCGGACATGAATCAAGTCAACCAGAAAATCTAAAATTTGTCACGGACAAGACAAAGTCTTGCCAGTTGCCATGGACATATTTGTCCATGTACGGACATATTGATGACCCCTGGTCATGACTTATTCTTCTTCTTCTTTCGTGTATCATCGTCCTTGATGATTGGTTGACAACATTGTATTTCACAAGATGTCTTGTTACTTAGGGGAGGCCATGGGGCTGGCTGTTGTCTTCCCCCCTTGCTTATTGCGACCGTGTATCTCTGGAAGGTCACGCCTGACACTATGCTTCCCCTGACACATCACTGTGACATCACATCAGTGATAACACATCACTGTGACATCACAGGTGATATCACAGGTGACATCACCTATGTAAAAGTCCATATATGGGTATTCCCCAGAATCCCTTTTATGCCCATATATGAAGATAGGGATAGGGATCTCCATGTATGGGCATAAAAGATATTGCATGTTGTGATGTCATGGGAACCACTAACAGAATCCCTTTTACGCCCATATATGGAGATCCCTGATGTCATCAATATTAAGCCCATATCTAACAGGACTTCATATGGGAATGCCCATATATGGAGGAAAACAGCCCTTATATGTGTGGCTGGTTCAGACAGGGATCTCCATGTATGGGCATAAAAGGTATGTACTATACAGTACATGGATCTCCATATATGGGTACCAGGGGTCTTCTTGGCCAGATTGGTGCGGCCTCGCCCTTAGGTTGTATGTCGCCCTGAGGCATCTTACTAGTATCTTCCGTTCTGGCTATTAAAGTGTATGGCCTCTGCAAATGTAAACAGTATATTTTCTCTGTATGTGCTTAGAAAACATCTGAACATGGAATGTAACACCTAAGTAGTGTTATCTTGTTCTAGAACAGGGGTAGGCAACCTTATTAGCACAGTTGCCATCATTGGCACGGGGGAGGGTAATCAGGGAACCGATTTTATTTTTATTTCAAAGATCAAGCAGGCAAGGCAGAGTCAATAAAACACCATGTGTCCAGGCAGGTATGTGACCTCTGAACTGTGATGTGATGAATAAGATGTGGTGGGAGGAGGAGTCTGGCTGATAAGTGGGGGTTATTCTTCTTTCACCATCATCATTAGACTCTTTAGGCCCCATTTACACTGGCAGTCAAATCCAGCCTGAATCAGATCTGTGCCACATCCAGATTGGAATCCAATTGGTTTAAAATGGTCATATGGTCACATGGAACAAATCAGATTCCAATATGGATGTGACAGAGATCTGATTCAGGCTGGATTTGGCTGCCAGTGTAAATGGGAGTGATTGATGATGGTGAAAGAAAAATGTTTGTATGTATATGGACAGCCAAAATATGTTGTCATTTCTTTTTCATGTGTTGTCATAATTAAACAGATTGTTTGTAAGGCAAACTGAATATCAAGAAAATAAAACATGGCACTTCATGTAAAAAAAAAAAGTTGCTGACCTGTTAGCTCTGGTTCATAGCGTTAGAAGGAGTTCTCCCTTCTAGTGCTATAGACCGGAGCTACTGACCCCTGTTCTATAGGCTCACACTGGCTGGCAGAGAACCACCACCTTACTAAAACATAGCTCTTAGGATCACAACAATGTTATTTTATTAGGAGGCCCCAGACTAAATTATGAATTAATTTCCCATTCTATTCCAGTTGTCTTTCTATGAGTGTGTGAGTACGTTTGTGTGCGTCATTAGCTGGCTTACGGTATGTGGTGTTAATACACACATGAGTAGCGAGGTCTCCTTGTGTGTGTGTGTGTGTGTGTGTGTGTGTCGTGTTTATATATACAGTATATCCACAAGCTTGCGCCTCGTCTCCTGTGTATATCCTGACCTGTATGTGTAATTGTGTATGTACTGTATGTATATGCCTGGGTGATCTACATTTTGAAACACGTGAACTCTATTTTCTGTATGTATGTGTGTGTAATCCATGTACTGTATATTCCTATCCAGCTCACGCGAGACACTGAAACATAGCCTTCTTGTTTCAACTCGTCAGCTTGGTCTCAAAGTACTGGTTGGAGTTGTTGGACAATAAATGGAAAAAATGTAAATAAAAAGCGGTCCCAGCCATGTCTATATACCCACAAGGCTAATGGGATCTCCACAAGGCGAGAGGGAAACTGCAGAATTTGAAACTTGGCTAGAAGCCAGAGAGGGGAGGACGTTTTGCAATTTACTCTGGATCAGGGCACATGCTCACAGCACGTGTGTGTGTGTGTGTGTGTGTGTGTCTGTTTTTCTTTCACTGCACAAAATGTCTCAGAACTAAAGACATGGACATGAACTCATCTAGTTTTTAAAGCAATCTTCCTGTGATCACATACAGCACGTGTGTGTGTGTGTGTGTGTGTGTGTGTGTGTCTGTTTTTCTTTCTACTAGTCATCCACTGCACAAAATGTCTCAGAACTAAAGACATGGACATGAACTCATCTAGTTTTTAAAGCAATCTTCCTGTGATCACATAATTATGATGGTAAAAGTGGTGAAATGTTTTCCATTTGTCTTTTTACTTGAATGCATATAGCTTTTCCTTTGTTTCATACTTTGATAGGACATTTAACCAACTTTATGACCAACTTTAGCTGGTTTCTCAATTGTATCTCAGACTGAAAGAGAAAGCACTGGTAAGTGACCTCAGCACTCAGCAGACACAGAAGTCCATTACCAAGGTTGTAAGCTTATACATAATGACAAAACATGTTTTTTTAAAGGATAATGGAGCATCTAAAGTACCAGCCACAGGGGGCTGGAAAGAAACAAATGATGCCTGCGTGATATGTGATTATTTCCTTCATTTTCTTTGGAACTTAACTAAGCAGTGATTTCTTTTAATCAAGTTAGTTATGCTGTAAAACATGCTTCTCGTAATATTAAAGTCAACCATTTTTAAATTTGAGACTAATTTCAAATAAAAAGATCCCTCCCTAAGCCAGGTATACTTGACTGATTTATTGTAAATCAAAACCCAGTTAAACATTTTTTTGCAGTGTTCTCTCCAGCCTAGTGTTGACTTTGTGCCAAACACGTAGTAGGGAGTGGCTTGCTCACATGCACATGCATACCCTTCACATAGCCACTCCCTCTATGCGTTCCCTTCACATAGGTCACACGCTGGGCAGAAAGGAATGCGTGTGTGAAGTGTACGACACGACTAGACACGTGCCTGAACTGACAAACCAGTGCAAGGCTGGGCGGGAGAATTTGAAAAAACACTGAGCCAAACAGGCCATGGCAGACTGCGGTCTACTCTAATACTACTTCTTCACATACATTTGATATATTTTTGCTGTCGAGTGGAAACCTTGTCATGTCTAAAACTGGTGCTTTTCAGGGGCAAAAAATCCTGTATTCCAATGGATCCCATGTAGTTATTTAGACAAAGTTAATACTTTCCATTAGTTCAATATTTTTAAAACTGTTGCCACAGAGACATAACAGCAGATCTACAAGCTCACAATGCACTGCATCACTAAACATTGTGAGCTTGTAGATCAGCTATTTTAGCTACTTGTGTGAATAGTATGATCAAGTAGTAGAGATATGTGACAGCAATTATATTATTTGTATATACTCACTGTATCACGCGCAGAACTTCACACACAGTAAAATATATACAACTAGACCTTACCCGTTCGAATATATGTGCTGCAAAATATGTGCAGAGTGTGGGTTTTGGGGAAAGTAACTGTAACTGTATGGTGCGTGCGTGAGAATATGTGGGAGCATCATAATGTAAGGAGCAGCCCATGGAGGAGTGTATATTTATGATGGATACAAATAATTTAACAGCAAAATTAGGTGAATAGAAGTATGAGGATGTATTTGCTCCACATAAGTTTTCTATACCCGTTGGAAGATGAGACACACATCACCCGTTGCATGCGTGACCCATGCAGAGAGAGAGAGACTGCAACATTCCTAACTGTGAGAGGTGTGTGTGTGGGCCCGGGGCTACAGATCCCATGGCCTGGAGGAACGGACCGTAACCCTGACAACAGGCTGTAAAGTGAAGAAACGCTAATAAATCGCTAGAATTTGGGAAAAATGAAATTCGGGCTCCGTCACCGTGTGTATAATGCTAATGACCAATGCCATGTTAAATTTGAGATCAGTCGCTGAAGCGAGTGAATAGATAATGCATTTTGTGACTGACCTCTCTCTCTAATTATATGTTAGATGTCAAGACCAAATATTGGAACCGGTTTCCGTTTCAAGTTGGAGAATTGGAACCAATGTCTATGGCAGTATATCATCACTGTCTGGCAGAAACCTCGTATCTCCAAGTTGCAAAAAGATTGTGAAAATAGCAGATCTACATGCACACAACGGCGTTGTGTGCTTGTAGTTTGTCTGTGCTTGTAGTTCGTCTATTTTCACTAGTTTATATAGTTTTAAACCCGACAACGACGATATAGTGGTTTTTGATTGCAAGAATATCATAATAATTTAACTGCAGTAACTTGGTAAACTAACTTGGTAAATGAAAAGAAACCTCAAGCAATTGAATGAAGGAAAACTATGCACTCAACTCCAAAATCTTATTTAGAGTAAGAGGTGAAGAATTGAAAACATGCAGTCTGCACTCAAACTTCATTTTTCATTGATTTATTATAGTGCACAGCAGTAGTCAGAGCAATTCAACCTAAAGCCTTCAGCGTAGCTGATGAAAGCTTTGTGTCAAAAACAACATTGTCTGACATCAAAATCGAACATAATAATTAAATCGAACAAACTCCAGCAATGCCATTGAACCATCCTCCACATCAGAAACACGGGGGGAATGCAGAAATCAGAGATACCAAATTTGTTTAAAAGAAAGAAAACATCATAACATTTCTGCAGCCCCCCTATGAGTCAGTACCAAATGTTAACTGCCACAATGCCTACAAATTGACATCATTAGACTTGGGTGTTAATAAAAGGGGTTGTAAATCAAAACCAGGGTTTTAAAAGCTAAATGCTCACACGTGCTGACCTGCAGCATAGGAAAACAAATTCTTACTGCAACGTTAACGGGAAATTCACTTTGGCATCTCTGTTGTGACAAATTACAAAGTCATCTAAATTCAACAGGCATTAAAAACGTTTGCCCAAGACATTTAAAAGTCTTAAAATTATCAAATTTTCATTCACGCTTGGAGGAACCCAATAGAAAAATAGACAAACACAGAACCTCAACAGAACCTTAAGGAGTTTAAAACATGAGCTTCAGTAAGGTGGAACACACAAAAAAAGAAAAATAATAATAAAATTTGAACAAACATTTCCTGATTGAAATAGAAAACTTGAGCCGTGGCAGTGTTGCTTTGTAAAAGGAAGCGTTAACTATTGCAAACTGGCAGTGTTGTTTTAAGTTGCATATTCCAATAAAAACAAGATGAGGTAAAACACAGCCAGTGGCTCTTAAGTGGTTTTTAAAACGAAGAACAGTCACATAATGTCAGACCACCGCTCTAAAATGGACGGGGAACACTTCACTGGTTGCACCAAGACCTTAAAGATGAGATGGGTCACCAGTTCATGAGGTTTCCCCTTTAAATTTGCATAAATACCTTGCCGTTTGCTATAATTCAGCACTGGGATACTGGCTTGGCAGTAGGAACAAAATGTGTGCTTGGCTGACACTTTGAGGGGAAAAAATAAATACAAACCAAAACCAGGCAGGGGTGTGGGGTATGCAAAAGACCTCTGAAGAATGGAAGCAGGCCGACAAGTGTTGGTATGGGGGAGAAATGGATCCTACACCCCAGGTTAAGTGTTACAAAGTCTCTCAGGGTTATTTGGTGGGGCAGTGTGGTCAAGTGGCAGTAAAAAAAATAAAGAAATGGGGGTGGGGTTGCAGGAGGTGCACTCATAGTTTCTTGAGCCGGCTGTAGAGGTCTCTCTTGCTTCGCTCCCCTGCCCAGGTGCGGCTCTTAAGGCGGAACTTCCTCAGGTCATCTCTGAAGTCCTCGTGGTCCATTGGGCGGTAAGACTGAGGCTCGCACTGCGACTGCACAGGAGGAAGAAAAAGAGACACAGGTCAGACCATGAAAGAAACAACAGTTGTCTGACAGGACACCGGCTTCGACTGCTCTCTTCGCATTCAATCCGACTTTTTCACCATTTCTCAGACGTTTGAATGCAGAGAATATGCACTGGGTATCCACGGAGGAGTATCCTCCGTGGATACTTTGAAGTACGCATGCGCCGATATCTCTCGTCTTGAATATTATTCCCCTCAGGGGAATCGAACCCAAACCGTGGGTTTGTTGCATCCGTGCTCTACTGACTGAGCTAATGAACGGATGAAGTGACTCCTTTTTTGTGCATTTATCTATGACGTGGATAGTGGGGTAGATGTTGATAGTGAGGGACTGAATATTTACTATTCTGTCCATAACGGCACATAACTCGGTAACGCGGCTGAGTGGGATTGGGCGCCGTTCCCACCGTTCGTCGCGGCAACTCGGCTCGCTAGCGCTCGCCTCGGTGGCGACTCACGGGGGTCATCGGCGCCCAATACCGCGCCGCTCCGTCGGGGTCAGTGGCGTGGAGCGTTACACTGGGGAACAGAGCACACTTGGCATCTGGTTCGAGGCTGGGAGTCACCTCAGGTTTTATTTTTGCGCTCCTCTGAGGTTGACCACTAGATGTCGACATTTTACTACTAATATCTCTGCATTGGTGAGTTATTGGATACTGAATATCCAAGTATCCTGGATACTTTCTGCATTGAAGAGTCTGAAAGCACGTGAATATTTCGCATTAAGTGCGTTGATATCATTAGAAGCAGGTGGACAGGATATGAAAACAGACTGCTGAAGTCATAAGCCTGAGTTACACAACAAGTTTCCCACAAGTATCATGTTCCCCACACGTATCATGTTCCCCACAAGCATGAGAACTGTGCTTCATTTGACACATTCCTGTATACAACTTATGTTAACAGCAGTACATACATTCTTTACATTGAAAATATAAACTAGAACTGCACGTCGAAGTGCACAGGTAGGCCATTTATGGCCTATTTTGTGCGCCAGCGCCATGAGGTGCGCTCACCACTGGTGATGCCAGTGACATCACCACTGGCATCACCAGGAATGGTGGTCCCTCATTGGCATGAAATGCTGGTCCCCGATTGGGCTTTGGCAGTGGTGTGTTCTAGACTTTTTTTTTGAGGGCATACTATAATCTATGATCCGCGGCTATTCGTGTGGCCAGGGCATACGCCAGTGCATAATGCCTATCAAATATGCTACTTGAAAGGTTCACAAGGGCAGACGCTATTCATATTTTTATTTTGTTACAGGTAGACACAGCACTGGGCTACGGGCTTAAACACACACAGCTACAGCTAGTACCTACTGTACCTACGCAGCTGAACACAGTACTTGCGTGCTCTTCTGGCGCAAGTAAAAAGTTGATTGCTCACTAATGTAAGCAGCTAGAGGGGGAATCTTATCAATTGCTAACCTGGAAGTGAGGGAAGAACTCCTTGTAGCCTCCCTTCAGTATGTACAGCTCAGGGTAGTGGAGTGTGGGGTAGTCGTTCATGGCGCGGTCGCGCGCCCTGACAAAGCGACACATGCGGGGGCCTCGCTCAGACGAGAATTCACAGTGGAAGACGATGAGGATGCGTTTGTCTGGGCAAGAGGGGACAATGGGAGTCTTGAGGAGGTACTCCTCCACCTGATCTTCCTGGTGCAGATTCAATGCTCCCTGGGGGAGAAACAAAAGCAAATACACATTTAAAACACGCATTTGTGCAGCTAAATACGATAAATAATGAATTCTGAATTTGCCTTGGTGACACGGTGCAGACAGACAATCTTAGAGAAGTGAACTCAGGCTAGAATGTCTACGCCAACGCTACATGCCATGTTTAAGCATAGGGCAAAACGTTTACCATGTGCAATGAGCTTTAATCAATTTGAAATGTGCAGGTGCTGACCCCACTCCTGAACTCATCTGCCAGGTTTAAGCAGGATTAAAACCGTCAGTTATCGCCGTCACAGACAAACTGCAGCCGTGCATGGGTGTAGTTACATAGAGAAACCACAAACATCCAATGCACGATTTAGTAGTTTGGCATGCACTGAATAACCGGTCCATGGCACTGGTTGGCAGCCGTGCAAATGGTGTATTGAGAGATGAGAGTCTATCCTGAGAGCCACAGCTAGTTCAAAAACAAAATAAAATACAGTTTTGATAGACGAGTGCTTACCTTGATGTGTCCTCCCTCAAACTCATAGGGGTAACGACAATCGATGATCACGATATCGTCTATGAGGCGACTGAACTGGCCATTGAGAGCCGACACCATCTGAGGATCAGAGGGTAAAAACACCTTAGGCCAATGTTTGACTTTATGAATGGACAATGTAAGCCAGTGAAGATGACAGGAAAACCACATTTCACAACAGATTATCCGCTTACCATTTCTGAGGTGATGTACTTGAGGTCTTGATGTTTGCCCTGTACTGTGGGCAGCATGTACGTCTAAAAAAAACAAAACAAAACCATGATTAGATTTGGGACCCAAAATATTTCACCCATTTAAAGTCATTAAAGAATTAAGGAAGTTAACTGATGGCAAACAGGTTTTATTATATACGCAATAAACTACACTATAGAGAATAATTTCTCAATTTCTTACCTTGGTGAAATCTCCTATTAGCTCCCCATCTCCGTTCTCTTCACCCAGTAGCCTATCGATCTCTGTTACACAGAAAGACTTGGACCTCTGGACCAGAGCCTAGACAGACATACACAGGGGAGAAGAGAAATAAGATATGGAAATTGAGCATGTAATAAGATTACGTAACTCTACAAAAACAGCTCTCAAAACAGTACTCTAAATGACTAACGTTGGTTATGAGTCTCTTTACATACTTTAGGTAAGGGTCAAAAACAAATAAAATGCTTGTACTGCTGTGCACACCCTTGACACTAATGGAAGCAGTATGCTGACTACCAGTTGATACCAATAACAGGTACCAGCCAGGGTCAAATCATCAATGTCACTTAACTGGATTAGTTATTATTGGATAGAAATATACAAACGGAGACCTAGGACTCCACTGATGGCAACTAGTTGAGACTTAAGAACTAGAATTGACCCCACTACGTTCATGTCATATTCAAACCCACATCGAGTCAGTTTTAAGTAACAAATGTCACTGGTGTTCTGCCAGTAATGGGTCAATGGGCTGCTACTAACCGTGCGTGGAGATGGAACAGCCTCCGGGCTGGTAACTTGACTTCCAGCCAGGCTCCGTCGCCTCTTCACCCTGAGCGGGGTGTTCTCGTCTCTGGAGCAGTCGGGCCGCTTGGCCGGGTGACGGGCCACCGGGCTGGGCATGGAGGGGGAGCGAAACAGGGGTCGTCGTGGCCGACAGTGATTCACAGGCTGAGGAAGAAGACAAAAACGTGATTAGCCAGGTGTCCACGTTGATATTAAAGTCTTGGATAAAACGCAGCTAGCCCTCAATACCTAGCAGTCTTGCTGGCAAGCCCTAAAGAGCTATACAGTCAATGCAGTTGACTTGTTATTTTTACCATAGTAAAACAACTAACATGGAACTTACCGAGTGTTCTCCTGCACTAGTGTCAGACACTAATGGAGCGTTGAGCAGGTTGGACATTCCCATGGGCATGCTAGAGTCGTTCTGTGGGAGGAAGAAAGATAGTTTCTGGTCATCATGATGCCTTAAATATGTCCCACTCACATTTCTGACACATAAACAAAAACATGATGAGTGACCTGGCCAGTCTCCGAAATATGTGAGAACTCACCTCAACGTCATCCTCCAGCACATCCATGAAGCCATAATCCTCGTCGTCGTTCAGAGAGTTGGTGAAGGAGCTGGGCCTGAAGAACACAGGGCTGGTGTCATCCGCGTAGTCTAGGCGTTGGGAGGCGGGTGGGGAAAACTAGAACACGGGAGGGAACAGATTTTGAATTTAAAAAGGGGGAAAGAAAATGTATAGATTCAAGTCTAACATCTACATGTATTCTTCAAATGTCTATATACAGTATCTATGCACCAGTGCCATGAAACATGTTAATTCCAGTACATTTTACACAATTGTGAGATTCTGGCTCCCTACAGAGGTGGAAAGGTGCAGTCAAGAATTTACCATGACACGCATGCATACACTAAACTGTGGGTGATATGACCCATTTTCAGTAGGAAAGGGCAGGTGTGGGTGTACCATGAGTGCTGGTGCAGAGTTGGGCCGGCGAGCAAAGTCCTTTGTATCTCCGCTGTTTAAAGAGCGCATGCGGCACCGTGACACTGGCCTGGTGGGCTTCTTGAATTCAAAGCCCTCCTGTAGGCAAAAAGAGCATTCACTTATAAATATGGACAGCAGATTTAAATCTTTCAAAATGCTGAGCGCCAGTCATCTCAACTGGATGGAGATGAGGTCTAAAATATGTTACAATAAAGAAACAAAAAAAAAGTATGAAACATAATTTAAAGGTCACTGCAGTGTGTGTGGGGGACTTCAATTCAAGCCCCAGATACATTTGGTGCATGTAGAAACTTCATTACTGTGCCATCAGTCAATATTTAGGCTCAATAGCATTAAAGTTTGGTCTAGACAACCATCTGGTTTAGATTATTTTTTTGCATTGCAAAGGTGAAACACTGACCTCGGGCATGTTCTCTTTGTTCACATGTTCCGAGATGGAGGCCGGGCCCAGGGATGGTGGGCGCCCAAATATTCCGTAACGCTCAGAATCCGTTTCTTGGCCCTTCAGGGTTGGACTGAAGCCTAGAAGATTTGGCTGAAATGGAAATGAAGCCATGAACAATGGATCTACCAGTGTAGAAACTAAAGCTGATCGGAGCAATTCTCTACTGTATTGTTGTTCATCCTTTTAATTGTGCTGTGCCCAGTACGCTGCGGTTCTAAATTTCATCATTCACAATCTTAACTTTCAGTGGAGCTGAGATTATATGGGCTTTTTTTTTTTATTCAATGCAGCCACATCTTTACATTGATAACCAATCCAATGAACATCAACACATCTCACTATACTTACAGGGAGTGAGTGGATTCTTCGAATGGGCATCTTCCTATAAAGAGAGGGAGAGATGCAAATTCTGGTTAGAAAACTATGATCAATAAGTAGCCAGGCATGCTTGTCTGATTTAGCCCACTAGAGCCATGTTAAATTTAACAGGGGTACAGAACAGTATCCAACTTATAGGTCTGAGAGAAATGCAAAATTGGATTAGAGTAACTTACTGAGCGACAACTCTAGATTGTTGCATGGCCTTTTCAAAACTGAAAGAGAGAAAGGTGAGACAAAGGAGTTCGTTAGAAAATTATTAAATTGAGATTCAAAATATATAGAAACAATTATTGCATTTTCCAAACGAAATCCCATTGGGCTAATAAGGGGGTGGAAGGCATCCATTGCTCCTCCGTACATGCTGAACACCCCATAAACCATCAACACAAAGACCCTGAGGATCCATTGAGAGCTGGGGGGGAAAACGGTTGGGAAAGAGGAAGTGAGTGGATGCATAAATGTCCTTGCTTTGAGGTGGTCTTTGCGCTGCAGCAGTGCCCACCTGTATGCTAAACAAGACAAGAGCCAGGTTTGTAGAGTGGGGAGGGGTCAGGGAGGGCATATGCAGTGCCGAGTGGAAGCAGAGATCGGCTAATCTACCATATGCCTGGTGCAGCAAATGCCGCCAACCTCCTATTCTAGAAGGGCCCTTTGTTTGCCAAGAGGGAGTGTGTCTTATTCAATGCAGCCGAGAGAGGGGGGGGTCCTCTGGTAAAGGGGGAGCCCCAATTTCAATAGAAAGGAGCCCCGATTGCCCATTGAAAAAGCAGGGCAAAGAAGAGTGTGCCAAGAACTAGAGGGGGTGGGCTATCATTAAACACTAGTCGTTATGCCCCTCCTCCCGACTTCAAAATGCTATAGCAACCCAACAGCTGTAGCCTAAACAGCTGTTAGAAAGGTGAAAGGGGTCTTGTGGAGCAAATGTTGAGAAGGAACTCAGGCCATCAGGTTGTAGGCAGATGTCTTTTGGAGAGATGCCACCCAAAGATTAGAGGACAGCATAGATATGCAACCAAACTGGGCCTGGCCTAAACTTAAGATAACAATGTTGATGACAAATCATTTTAAGTTAATGTATATTGTCATCACATTTGTTGTTTTCTGTCCTGATCACAACAGGGATGCACTAACAATGTCCCCAGTATAAGATAACAATGTTGACACACCTACTACTGCCAAGTGTCATTTTCATCAGAATGCTAAAAAGTGTGCCTTTTTTCAGTTTGCTTCCAGCTGCCCTGGTACCAATTTTCCTCATAGAAAGAAAATTGTACACATTCTGTTGGTTAAAAAGAACCACTCGCTGATGCAATATAAGAAAATAAAAAAAACACAATGTGACACTGACTTGCCGCACACTGACCCAAAGACAAAGAAAGTCAAGCTTACGCATATCTCAACAACTAATCTGCTTAACGAAAAAACGCATCAGCTAAAGACCAACGGCAGAACCACATCCCCCCCAATAATCCCAGCAGCTGAGAATGGTGCCTGCCTGGCTCCCTAAGCTTGGACCCAAGCCTAGGGTGAGGGTAGGACAGAAGGAGGGGTAGCATAGCCCACAGGGTGATTGATTTTAACAGACAACAGTACAGTGCAACTTACCTCTCATCCATGTCGAGCTCATCCATGGGACTTGGTGAATCCATGCCCAGGCCTAAATGAAGGAGATTAAAATGTTTAATGACAGATCAATATTTCCAGCTGATGGCAGTGTCATAAAAGAGACAGCATATTTTGACACTCATGTTAAAAGACAACATTGAGTGCATTCGTGAGGAAGTTGTGCTCTCACCAGCATCTGATGAGGCATCTGAAGCAGCAAAGGATGGCATCTTGATTGGCACAGGCCTCCTCCTTTTGGGTGTATCACATTGGCTGTAAGAAAAAACGTTATGAGTTATGGTCATCAGTGGTCTAATGCAGGGGTTCTCATCAAAGTGGGATCCAGGGATCCCCATTTTTTGAAAATGTCTGAATAGTTTTAAAAATGTTGTGGCACAAAATCTTTTCAGATGGGGATCGGTGGCCAAATTAAACATTAATTTTGGAGGTTTATGACAGTGGTTCTCAAAGTGGATCCCAGGGACTATGTGGGTTCCTTTAGGGGGTTCTAAATTGACCCATACACGTTTGTAACTGGCAGTGTACAAATGGAACCAAATGAACCCGTTAGGGTTCATGACGGGTTCATTTGGTTCCATTTGTACACTGTCAGAGTTAAGGGGAAGACCTTGACATGTGGTAAGTTTGAGAAACACTGCTCTATGACATGGAAAAAGTTTGAGAACCACTGCTTAGTAAACGTGGGCGACGGCCTACGGGCTTTCACTCCCTCTAAAATGCTACGCTAGCGGGCACGGTAGCACGTCAGTTAAAAGGGAAACATTTTCAACTACAAAATCATTTACCCTCCGAGTCCTATGTTGTTCATGTTGAACGCCAGGTTGGTGACAGGCGAGAGCACGGTGGCGGGTCCGGGCGACGAGAGGAGCAGGCTCTTCATGCAACGGCCGCCCTTCGCGCCGCCGAAGTCGGGCAGCGACGCCGAGGAGAGGCCGGGGATGCAGTCGGGCCTGCTGGTGCTGCGGCTCAGCGGCGGAGGCTCAGCGAAAAGCTGCTCGGATTCCATGATATTCCCTGCCATTATTATTCGAATAAAATCCTTAGCGGTAGGTGTACTTTCCGCGTCGAGTTGTTGGTGGGAAGGTGCAAAAAAAAAAAAAAAAAACGTTATACGCGGACCGGACAGGAGGTTGTTGTTATGTTAGCCGGGGAAGCTAACAAACAAAAAAAGTACGTTTAAAAAATAAATAAAATCCCAGACATCGTCGTCGCGGTTGCTGTTGACGACTTTTAAAGTGTGCTCAGTCTTGTTAAGTGTCGTCCGTATAAGTTATAAAAGCCGCATCGTCGTTTCTTTCATATCCAGAGAGTCTGCAGCAAACTCTCTCTCTGTCAGCCCTGGCTTCAGTGTCTGTGGTTTAGTGCTGCTTGAGAAGGAGAGATAGAAAGCAGTGTATTTATGTTCAAAATAAGCAGCGCAGACGCGGCAACGCCTCGTCCAATTGGCGCGGTGGTTGCGGGGAGGGTCCCGCCACCACGGACCAATCAGAGCCCAAGGTTCCACCGGTTGGGGAGGGGAGGACGCTTCAGGAAGTGACACGATGTTATACTTCAAAAAAAAAAAAAATGTTCTGTTCTCATCTGTTTTTCTTGCTATTTTTGTTATGCACTGTTTATGAGGGAGAAGAAGGTTCAGACTAAA